>NC_143015.1:98894172-99494172 GCF_055824585.1 Amblyomma mixtum
GACGTGTCCCTCAAAGTGCGGGTGCATAGTATATTGACCGTTAACGCGCATTTTCGGAGCCAGATACACGAATTGCATGGTTTGCTATCACTAGCCATGCATCGTTTTGAAGCGAGTAGCATTAAAAGGTGGCGTTGCCTTTTCGTCTCTGCTTTATGACCATTTGTGCAGTACTTAGTAAGCATATTTTGTTACGGGTTTGTTTGTTTGTATCAGTTGTCTTAGTATTTCTGTCAGTATACAATGTAATGTTTCCACTCCTACTTTAGTCCTGGAAAGGACTGGTGGTATGTAATAAATAAATAAATAAATAAATAAATAAACCACATTTGCTTATTTACCAGCGACGAAACGATTACATCTAAAGCGCCCTGCGGTCTACGGGCTTCATCTTAGGAGCTTGAAGCGCACCAGCTGTGACCGTAGTGTCGAGTAATGATGATGATTAAAAACTTTATTGGCACTAAGTCTGGTCACTTCCATCAGTAAAAAGCACAGTTGGATTCCCCGATTTCCTTCGCTTGTTTGATTATACAAAGCTATTCCTTCGGGTCCCAGCTGGTCAGGGCGGCCTCCCAGTTGGCGTGGGTTACGTTGGGGATGGGTGATTGAGTAACCACTTGCTTCCAGCAAAGATGCCATGCGCAGTGCTTGCGAATGTAACAATATCCTTTTGGTGCAAAATACATTGCATAATAATCATAGTTGACTAAACCACCGGCTCCTCTCAGCTAGGCAACGTGTTTAGTGCAACAGTGCACGCTTATGTCGGCTGAGCGTTTCATTGGAACACAGGGTCGGAATTAACCACGCAGAGAACGGTGCAAGGGAAGGCCGATGTTCGCTTAGTGTAACTATAGAAACTGCTGATATGCCCAAGCCACGCCGTCCAGAACGTTAGCGTGCATGTCTCGAACGAGCGGAGGTCTCAAGAAACTTGCAGGTAGGCGTCCAAGGGTGAGCCTCGAGAATTACGCATGTATCAGACGGAGCGTCACTGATACCAGTATGTTCTTCACAGTGTCAAGAAATAGCGAACGGGTTTCTACCTAAATCTTATCTCCAACCTTCACATGTCACAAATGCCACCACGCTGCGGCGGCTTATGCCCGTCAAGGAGTTGGATACTAGGCCAAGCAAAACAACCGAATAGTCACATCGAGAAAAAGAAAAGGGTCATACAGAATATCGGGATTTCAGCCGTTCACACGCTGAAGGACTTCCTCTAGGTCATCGGAAAGCTTTAGAGCTTCCTTCCAATCGAACCATTCGGGTTCGGTAGCAACGGCAATCTTGCGATGGGCTTTCCTGAACAGTTCATCGCAATCAACGCCTGCAGGCATGTCACAAAGCAGCACTGCGTCCCAGTAGTACAACACCAGAATAGGCACGTCCGCCATGGTGGCTACGAGGATGGCAGGCGAGTCGATAGCAGTGTTTCTGGGATGGGCAATGAGCGCCACAGACTGCTGAGCGCGGATCTCGTCCTTCAGGGCGCGCTGGAAAGCTATTGTCGACACTAAGGCAACCGACCGGCCTTGCACACATTCTAGGACAGCCTTAGCCTTGGCCTCAACGAGCAACCTCTTGCATTGCGATAAGAAATCTCGCAGTTCTGCCGGCGGCCTGCCTGCGACTATATCCGTGGCTTGGCGGCGCGCGGCCACCATGCCACACTCTCGTAACGTTGAATTGACTGCCTCGAGTTTGCTCTGGTCGAGCCAGGGAAACTTGCCTGCGTCCAGAGAGGAGTGACGCAGAGGAACGAGGCGGACTTCGATGGCGACATCCTTTGCGTAAGGCCTCGCAGACGTCCCGAGGCAGCAAACGAGGTTCAGCGGCGTCCGCAGGCTTTTGAGTTCCGATTCAAGAGCGTCGATGCCGCTGACGTCCAGGTTCTCCACTATCGCTAGAAGCCTTGTTGTAGAGGACGCTTTTCGCTGCCGACTCTCTTGAAACGAGGCAATGATCTTGCGATATGGATGACTCGGGTCCAGATAGTGATAGAAGTCCCGGAGAATTACGAGGGGAATGTCGCTCGTCCACGGGATTCCCTCATCCAGGCAAGTTGCGAAGAGGTCAGGTTTCATTAGGTACACGCCGTCTAAGCTCTCTACGGAGCACGACGTGGAGTGCAAGACGTGAACATTGACTGGTAGCAAAGCGTCGAGGGAGGTGACAAAATCTTCGTCCTCGAATATACGTTCGCCGAGGATGACGGCACGCTGCGATCTTTCTGCATTGATGACTGTGAGGAAGAGCTGACGCTGCAGTTGAACCGTTACCAGTGCCACCACGCAGTCTTCGACGCATACACAGTCGAGGATCTTCTCTTCCCGCCCGCTTAGCTTGTACCTATTGTCGTCATTTAACGTAGGCTCGCACTGCACTCGTATCAGAGAGTTTAAGCGCCTTGAAAACTCATTGTGATTCCGCTGCTCACGCGTCTCCTCCATGCTTACAGGTAGTGATCCCGTTCCCTTACTTCGCCTTGAAGCACGTGAAAAGTACGCAGTTCGAGACTTGTTGGCTGGGGATGTGGCCGAAACGATCCTGGCATCGAACGCGCATTCGACGGCTTTACGAGGCAGCGCAGACGATAATAAGAATGCGTCGAGATCTTTCTGTCGGTTTTTGTTGGTAAAAGTAAACGAAGATCATGTTACTATCGATTTGATAATGAGAGGACCTATGGGGAAGCATTTATGAAAACGCGTTGTTGGTGTCGTGGGTGTGCTTGCAATGGAAATCTTTTTACGTTTAACGTCTCTCACAACTCATGACTAGCCTTGATAGAGTGAACTGTCATGATGAACTGCAGGGTTTGACCATAATGGTTTCATGGCGAGCCCTTTAGGCGGGAGTATGCTGTCTGTGAACAAAGAAATAATAGTTTTAAAGGAACATGCACAGGTATCCTGTACATCTTCTGTAATCTCTACAGGAAGTCTCTACTGCATAACTAATCTGCGCGTATGTTCTGCATCTCATCGATAGCAACGCCTGGATTACACTCAACGGTAGTCATTCCTGTGTGACCATTCTGCAGAGCGAAATCTATTGGTGGCGCGACGTAACGGTACTATGTGGCGCGGTGATACTATGCGGTGGTTCTTGACCGCCATGAAATCGGCGACTGGCACGTGCATTTCGGTGCGGTCAACCATCGTGCCGATATTCAGGCATATGGGTCGTTCTATGTAAATGAAATGGCACAGCGAGAAGTTGTAAAGAGACAAAGCTACCTTATCGTTGTTTTCTTTTTCACCTTTCCTCCTTTTCTAGCATGTGTCAGCACGGGGCGATTACACCAGCAGCAGTTCTGCAGGGCCGAACTCAGAAAACTTGCGCCAGAATTAAAAACAAAAAAAGCGATACCAGTTTTTTTCACGACACGTGGCATAGCACCGAAGAAGGCTGTGAGGACGGACACGACGAATTCGAGAACCCTTCACCTTTATTCGAGAACCCGTTTAGCAGGAAGCTAGTTGGAGGCCTCGTACAGTTCCTTCTGCCGTGAGTACATGCTTTACGAGACTACTTTTGCGCGGTGTCCGCTAGAGCATTAATTAGGGGGTTATTAATGTGCGGGCCCTGTTGCGTTACTTCACAAGCCGCACAAGTGTTACGCCCTTACAAGGAAATAGTAAAAAGATGTTAATGGCTGCCGCACTAGTCGCTCTAGGTATGGCTAAAAACTGCCAGCTGCCATTGCTTTAAGGCAAAGGGTCACCCGGTTCATAGACCGTGTTTGAAGGAGCGCTTCTCGTGCTGAGTGTCATTGCTGCCGGTCTTCTTCAGACTGCGTGGCCCGTCGTGTACTCCAGAAGAGGGCTGATGTGGGCTGGTTGGTACGTGCTGACGAGGAACAAAGGGAACGAGACATACGCTTGAGCGCTGTTCAGCGGCTGAGCAGCGGCTGAACTCACACGTTTGCCATAGACCTCGCGTGCTTCTTGTTCAGACTGTACCTGTTTTCCTTCGTTTGTTCGGTTCGCCTTGAAAACTCAGCAACCTGTTCGGCCTCTGGCTGTTCCTCGGTGCGTGCAGTATGCCGCGCACCCCGCACCTTATTTCTTCGGTCTTTCCGCAGCAGTTTGTAGGCTCCCCTAGTCGCTACGCTTTTCGAATGCGTTCTGCGCGTCATCTTAACTGCCCTCTGCGCTCAATTTTTGGATCTTCCCACAGGTGAGCACACTTGTCTGGAGCGCTCAGGCGGTGCTTCGAGCAGGAAATTAGCCGAAATGTTAGTACAGGTGCTGATAGTCAGTGATGATACCAGCGCTCGAGAGCAGCCGAATAGAAATGCCGACCCTGCAGGGATAAGCAGCTTGCCCCTAGCAAAGAAGTTGCGCTTTTATTGGCTCTGCAGCACAACGCTCAAGTACTCTAGGCAAGCTTGCTCACCTCTGCAATACATGCAGCGCGCACGCAAACTTTCATGATTAACAACTGAGCAACGCCAAGGTGCGGCCTCGAAGCAGGGTTGGCAGCTCAGCACAAGGAGTTCCCAACGTCTCTGGTCCCCTGTGTTTCCGTGCTGGCTGTCCTCCGTTGCCGTCGTTCCTTCGGCTACTTTTAAGTGATGGTTGTGTGTTATGCCTTTCCTAAACTATGCGCTCAATTGGAAGAGCACAGGACGCGAAATTCGGAGGTCGTGAGTTCGGATCCCACCGTTGGCATGAGGTTGTTTTTCTTCTGCTTTTATTATGTCCCATTGTTAAATAACTACAAAAAGACATTCCATATGCTCCTTGGTTCCGGTGGCTCCTTGATGTCGTAACGAGCACCGCTTAACATTTCCTTGTCTTCTAAACTACGTGCGCCATTTTGCGTTGCAAATCACGAGGCGCCTTGCTTACGTGTACAGCTAGCAGCACTGTGAAAGGGAACACGGGAGCCTGTGTATGTGAGGGCCGATCAGTCTTTTGGCTTTTTTAAACACTGGAGGCTGCCATGTCGTGCTTTCGTACCACTTGCTTTAGAAAACCAGTTGGCTGCTATGCTTGCAAAAATGGTACTTGGATGAGCTTTCCGCTTTTGAAATTGCAGCACGCCCCGCCGCAAGCTGGGCAGGGCGTGCATTCAATACTTACAGCAGCCGGAGGCGCGCTTTAGGACAGGATCGCTACGGACTCGCTGTTTTCCTTTTGTATTACTTCTACATGTATATCGCGCTCAATATGACTTGCAACGCCGGGAAGCGTGGCCGGAGCGCTTACCGGAAGCATGGTGGGGCCAGCAAGCGGTGCTGTTGCAAATCGAAGGGAAAGGGTTTTGCTGTTGCCACAGTGAACCTTCTCCCCTCTGTCGTCCAGCCTTGAAAGGAGCATAGCGTTATCGCATCGCCAACGCTAGCGCGGCGACAATTGTGTGACAATGCAAGGCGCATGTCGCAACTGATCTCACATTGTGGAGGACAGATGACGCGGGGGATGCGGCTGACTGGTGGAACAGCAGAATCCTTTCTACTTTGTTTTCAGGCATGCCGCGTGTTGGCACCACCGTGCGTCCGGAAAGCGCTGCGGCCACACGCTCGTGCGCTGCAAGTCATAATAGGCAGTTTTAGCTGAGCGTTTTTACGGCCAGCGGGCCGGAACGGGCGAGCGGATACGCCAGCGGAGTCGTGCGCGGGAAAAGAGTTTTAGCCGTGCGGATCGCCCGTCTTCTCGAGCGGGGTAGAGTCGAATTGCTCGGCTGCTCCACCTATAGGTCAAAAATCGAGTTACAGTGAAAAGAATGTCAATTAAGCCAGCTAATAATGCGCTGAAACTATTTAGTAAAGGTAGATTCTGTATATTTAGTTATTTATTGGGTAAATGTTGCGTTTTATATGTACAAAAGAGGCTGCCATCTTGAATACCCATACACGCCCGCACTCTCGCGCGCTGCCTATCGCTCCGCTGGAGAGGGCTTCCCAGCGGGCGTAAGCTTCGCTCCGTAAAAACGCTGAGCGGCCCAGCGACGTGCGCATGCGCAGTGGCATCTACGCTCGCCTGCTCCTCTCCGCTGGCCGTAAAAACGCTCAGCTAAAACTGCCTAATGAGCGCGATAGTACAGTGCAAACGAAAGGAAGATTGCCACAAGTGACAGACGGCGAGGCACGAGAAAATCGCGATACACTGAGGGCGAGGCTAGCTGGGCCGTTTCCACTTTTATTTCTTTGGATTTGGGGGCGAGGGGGGGGGGGGCAGGGTTGATCAGAGGTTGGGGTCACGATAGGTATCGTTTGAAGGGCATTTTTTTTCTGGTGCACTCGTTTAACTTCCTGTCAAGTCACTCGTGAGGTAGCGTTCTATTGATGTTGAAATGCGCAGATGTACGCGGTGATAGAAATGCCAGGAAATCTTTAGGCTGGCGTCGACCAGTGCTTTTGGGTCTTATCACCAGTCCACGATAGCGAATCGCTCATTAAGAAAACAGACAGCGCTTTTTGCGACAAGTGGGCAGTATGTGAACTTGTGGGCACATTCAAGCGTGGTCGACGAGGAATATGCAAAGCAGAGTGATACAATGCGCGCTAGTGATCGGCTGTTGTCTGCATCCCCGTGCTACGGTAATATGAATGCCTGGAAGTCCCGTTGAATATTTGCTTGCGCGACAGAAGCGCGTCGGGCCACCCTTTCTCCTTGCTACCGGTGGCTCGCTTGTCGCAACGTCTTTTCTTATTCTGCATTGGGTTTCAGCGGCGCCAAACCGTGGAAGGTATCTTGAAGCAGTCTCGGAAATGAACGGTATGAAACTCATCGCGAAGATGGGCATCGTATTCTGGTTTATTAGGGTTTAACGTCCCGAAGCAACTCAGGCTATGAGGGACGCCGTAGTGAAGGGCTCCGGAAATTTCAACCACCTGGGGTTCTGGGAAGTCCGTAGGAACGGTACTCTCACTTGGCTTAATTCGAGCCGAGGATGATGGTGCATAGCATGGTGAACGTGCATAGCATGGTGAACGTGCATAGCATGGTGAACGTGCATAGCATGGTGAACGTGCATAGCATGGTGAACGTGCATAGCACGCGTGCTAAAGGGCGTGCGATCCATAGTTACCCTTTATGGAAATGGTCTGTAGACAGTCTATAGACTTCTTATAGACTCTATTGCCTTCATTCAGATATTTTTCGTCTATTCATAGTCTATAGACAGCAATCTATTAGAGTGTATGGCCATAAATCTACAGATTGTCTATAGCATTGCCTATAGACTGTTCTCAAGACTTTATAGACAGAAGTCTATAGACAGTCTACAAAAATTTGTGTAAGGGACACCAACATGAGAAGCCGCGCCGTGTTCAATGATCAGACCAAAACGCGAAAAAAACCCTTCTATGCTTCTGGACAAGGTGAGAGAAGTATCGCTGATGCAACATATGACCTAAGCACAAAGAGTTCACCCATGTTCACTTGATACTTGACAACGCATCTGTGTGAAGTCGTTATCTAACATGGCGGAGATCTACACGAGCAACAGTAGCGAAGCGCATATGTGATTCCTCTTTTTTTTTTTGGACTGCAGGTCATTCGAACACACACCGTCATTAGTGAACAATCTGGTGTGGAAGTATTCATACATGTTCCAAATGAAACGTGTGTTTTTTGAGAAATATTCCACTTGCATCCACGGCATGACTTGAAAACACTTGAGCTGCTGTTTCGCTACGCCATGAGGAACGCTTACTTATCGCAGGTCAGATTACTAGCAAGAGAGACCCAAGTCAGGACCCGCTGTCTTCCAACCCAACGGCTACACTGCATGCATGCCGAATTTGTTTGGCATGCGCTGGCGGCTTCATGGCTCCCTTCACAGGTGGAGTGGTTGACTGCACACTACCCTGCACCGGCACCAAATACCGAGCTTGCCAGATCATTCATCACCTGTCTGCGTGGAACCAAGCACTACTCCAGGGCCTCTATGAACTCCGGGAACGACCACGAACACGTCCCGAATTAATGTTAGCGAGCATAGATCCGTGCGCCACAGTTTACGATCTTGAAAAGTTGCTGAGAGTGGCCACGCTCCTTTACTTCCTTATCAAGAAACATCACTGCCTGACAGCGGTTGACGTCGTCATTGGCAGACTCGGGGTGTACGACGCACTCCTCTGCGACGCCCTCCGCGACAACGAGCACATCCGTAGTGTCACCCTTGTGGATTTCACGCACAACCGCGATGCATTCGAGCCTTTTTTCCCGGTCATCTCGTCGTTGAAGAATTTGACGCACTTTCAGTACACAACCGATGCAGAGTTCAGCAGGGCACATCTGAGAGCTCTGGAGTCAACTCTGGAGAAAACGAATACGTTGGAGTCGTTGCATATTCCCGGACTCTGGAATTACGACATGGACCCAACGGACCTCCTGACTGCGATTACTGGGTATGCCTCTTTGAGAGAGCTTACACTAAACTTCACGTTTCTGGAGACGCCTTCCGAAGACTTTGAGGCATTTTCAGAGTACCTCAAGACTAGCGGCTCCTTGACGACTCTGAGCCTCGACGGTGATTGCGACTTTCGTTGCTCCTGCGGCAAGGCGGTGTTACGGGCGCTATGCGGTAACGAAAGCATCCTCAAACTGAAACTGGACGGAGTTTTCTTCGATAATGAGGCGCTCGACCTCATCGCCAGTTTGCTCGCAAATAACACCGTGCTTCGCTGCTTCTACATTCATCCTGCTTACAAGTGCGTCATCGAAGGGGGTGGTCATTGTGATAGCTGGCTCCCCAGTCTGACAAGAAATGACACTATCGAAGAAATGACGGTGCCGTTTCAGATCTGGAGGCTACCGCAGTGGCTGCAGTTCTTCGAATTGTTATCGACGAAGCAGAACCTCGAAAGCATCAGCATAGCTTGGGTCGAAGTGTCGGTGACGGACTTGAACAAATTCTGCGTGGCAATCTGTCAAAGTGGAGCAGAAGGAAGAGTTACTTTCACCCCTGCATTCAATCTTTCCCTCTACGGTAACAACTTCAGCCTCATTCAGTGCAAGAGCTTCGTCGACATCCAGGCTGATTGTGGAGACAGTGCCCCACAACTTAAGAAACTTACAGCCGAGGTCTCTGCTGTAAGTCACGTGACGTCATTAACCCTGAGCATCTCCCTACATCCGACTGAGAGGGATCCGTTGTCTCCCATCGCCAGCCTAATCGGAGCAACAACCACGCTTAAGACGCTGCGTCTTTTTGTGACTGCAACCGTTAAGCCTGCGGACTACAAAAACGTACGCTGGAAAGCCACCATCGAGTCGCTCTCAAGAAACCAGAGCATCTCAAAGCTGCGCATAAACTCGCATATCGTGGAGGCGAAAGACATCGAATATCTGGCCGATGTTATCAGATGCAGTGATAGCATCAGGACGCTCGGTGTGATTGTTGAAGAGCGGATGTCGGACCTCTTCACGAAGCACTTGTCCACAGGCATTGCCAGCAACTACGCCCTGGTCAGCGTGAAGTTTCTCAATTACTCGGACCAAAACGCGTACGCCGTCCGGGACACGACGCGACGCAACTCCAGTCTGGTGGCACGGGCTTCTCAATTCCAGATGGGAGCTCATCTCGAAAGGTGAGTATGGCTGCTTCAAAGAACGCACACCCGGCGGCCATATCTTTAATTGGCGTGAATTTTGCGTCCCTAATTGCCCCTTGTAAAAATCTTCCCTCGGCTAAACTCCTCGCATATCCACGCTGTAATTTGACGTGTGTGGTTGCACTTGGTGGTCCATTTTGTTGCGAAAGCAACTCTACTGGAGCCCAGCTATCCCAGCAAAATTTCCAAAATTTGTTGGGCCACAGCGCCGAGGCTAACGACGTTTTCGAAATTCTAAGAACGAATAGGAGTAATATTTTGCGGTGGGCTACTCGCGTCTCAATAATTAAGGAGCCAAACGGTAATAGTTACGAATAACTATTCAGTAGTAGTTAAACAGCCTGACAGTTAGCACGTGTTAGCTGAATGCTGATGTACTACACAGCTGACATTGCTATGTCGAAAAAAAAGCGTTCTTCTAAATGAAAAAACCTAATTTTAAGAACTGTAAATTCTTAGGTGAAACACGTTGTATGCCGACAGGGAATATTTTTTTCTGGCAGAGAAGGAACGAACCACGTCCAGTGTCCGCTCAAATTTTCTACTGATAAGTGGTAATGTTACAGCAACTTTTTTTTCTCGTGGCAATGAGTCGTTTTTTTTTCTTTCTAGTTGGATAAAGAATATGTTTAGTGCGGCAAATGTGACAACGCTGGAAGGTTGAAATGCCGGCATGTCTTTCAACTGAACTTCTTAACGTGCACGAGTGTAAGGGACCTACGAAATACAGGGCGCATCGTGTTCCCCTTTTGTTGTTTGTTTCGCTGCAGTGGACTGTTATTGATCTCCCAATGTTACAAGAACTTTGAAATAGTGGTGCGCAGTCAAGTACGGTCATCTCCCTTTTCGTGCGTTGTATTTTGTTTTAACATTTTTCCCTGATAAGTTTGGATGCTTGCTGGACACGGTCTCCGCGTCGCTCATTCATGTCGACAGAGGTAATACGTAGATGAAGTTAAAAGCAACGCAAACCAATGTATACGTACTACCCTTTGTGGCTCAATAATTCGTGCTGGCATGCATCACGACTGTACGTTCCAAGATTGAAGGAGAGGGCTGAGTCGGGCTGGTTGGTTCATGTTAAATAGTACGACGAAACAGCGCTGACGAACGGGACGGAAGAAGAGGCAGACTCATGCGCGGAGAGACTCATGCGCGGAGAGACTCATGCGCGGAGAGACTCATGCGCAGACATTCATGCGCAGGCAGACTCATGCGCATGTGTCTCTCTACTTGCGTCCCGTCAGTCAGCGCTGTTTCGTCGTACCAAGATTACTGATTAAGTGTAGATTAACATGCATGGGACACACAAGTATCCCCTCTTTAGGAGACGAGGAAAATGTTTAATCAGTGATGCGCCATTATTATTTTATATCGCTTAGTACGATACCTTCGATTCGTATACATCTACGGCTACCGCAGCGGTGGCTTAGTGATTTGAGCATCCGCCTCGCATGCTGAAAGTGTTGGGTTCGATCTTCACCCAATGAACACTGAACGTCCCGTGGACGTCCTCAAGACGTCCTGAATGTCCCCAGGACATCCAGGGGAGGTTCAGTGCCCATTGGGTCAGCGCTGTCAGCTACCCAGAGGTGATACAATCGGTACAAGCATTGCCTTGGCCTGGTGCTCTGCTTCTTTAGGGTGAAGTGGTTGGTAAATGGGTCGCTGACCCCATCTCGAGTAGACGGAAACACCTTGTGTCATGACGCTCGTTGGACACGGATGCTGTGCGGCTCAAAATTTCAGCTTCATTATTTGTACTTATGCATAAGCAACGGCTGGTAGTGCTTTCGTTCGTCGAATGATTACCTTTGACGCGATAGCGTTAGAGGCCGCATTACCCCGGAAATCCGGCGTAGGCGTTGTCGTCGTGGCGTTGTCGGCATGTCGGTGCTGTGAGCGAAAAATCACGAGCCTGGCTCTGGCAGGTGGTGCCCTGAGAGCAACCCAGGAGATGGGTGGGCCACCTAAGTCACGTGACCTTGAGGCGTCATCAAAACCAGCCCACCTGATAGTGAGCCAACTGCTCACCCTGAAATGTACCATTTAAAATATTGATTGGTCGCTCGGGAGGAGCAAGCTGGGCCTCATAAGGCCCCCCGGAGGGAGCACTTGCCATCGCTCTACAGTGGCGCAGCCCTTAACCGCTGCACCATGGCGCAAGGAGGGGTACGAGTACTACTAGGAATCTATAGATGTAAAGTTAAAAATGAGTTCATGTCAATATGGGAATTAACCCATTACACTATCACGTGATACCCTTAGGTATAGCTTGAGTGTCCGCTTCAATTTTTGTTTGCGCTATAATCTCATTGAAAAAGTACAACGTAAGTGGCTGGGCGAGTTGGTTCCGATATTCCTTGACTACAGCGCAACGCACGGGACACGAGGAAGGACACAGTCAGCTGTGTTGTGTCTCTGCCTGTGTCCTTCCTCGTGTCCCGTTCGTTGCGCTGTAGTCATGGGCTCATCGAAAAACAAATAGGAAACCAGTAATTGGCCCCTCTGAAAAGCTAAATCGCGTCACTTTAGAGACGGGATTTGATAGCCACGACCTGAATTTTTTACGACGTGTAGGTGTTTGCTAAATAAAGTTTCCTCCTGTAGTCTCCTCCCTTTAATCTATCCCCTTTCGTTGTTTCCTGCAGCTATAAATTATGGGGCACTCTGCGTCGCGGCGCGCTTGCTTTCTCCTGTTTCTCTTCTTTTTCCGTCTCTTCCGCCTCCGTTTCTATTCGATCAGGTTCTCGGTGCGCCCACTGCAAGGGGGAATGCCAATATGAAGCAGATGCAGTGCGAGCGTAGCAAAACTTTTGTTTTTTAAATCTTTTTTTTATCCGCCTCAAGAAAAAAGGCACTGTCTTATTTCGTCTGCATCGACTCTGGCAGGAAAAAAACGTGATACGAAATCGTCACATGGTGTTACGTGACAAGCCTTCAGGAAAGGTCATTTAGAGAATCTCATTTCCTCGCAAGCGCAGGTCACAACGCAGTCTGTTGTCTCGTCACAAACCATCTGCTGTGTCCGCAGGATAACTGCCGGTGCCATGGAACGCGTCTTCAGACATCGTGCCCTGCTGGAAGAGTTCGCCGAAGTGGAATGCATCTCCGCGGAGAAGGCCGCAGCTGGGCTAAGAGCTGCACTCTGCGCATTCGACGACATGCGCTCCTTCATGGTTATGGCGGGCGTCGTTCGCGAGAACGTCGTGTGCCACGCCCGCCAAGACACGCGTGCGCAGCTCGACGACCTGAACGAGCCTTGCTGGTGGGCGCTCCGGCGCTACCTGTTTTTGGACCACGTGGTCACGAGTGAGTGAGTGAGTGAAATACTTTATTGTCCGACAGAAGAAGACGACCTCATCCTGCCCTCTGGCTCTCCGTCTCAGTCGAGAGATGAGGGCCAAGAGTGATTGGGGTGGACAGGGTCGCCGTGTCAGATGGTGCTGCTGGTGGTGGTGGTAAAACTTTATTGCCCACAGTAGGACTCGTGAAGGACACTCGGCTAGGCGCCAGGTGCACAGGGCAGCTCCCACGTCGGCACAGAGAGCCCGAAGATCTCCGCCGCTGCGCGGGCCTCCTGGACAGCCCGAAGCTGGCCGTGTAGTGAAGGACTTTTTAGCACTTTGTCCCAATGTTACTTGTTCTCGGCGTCGGCGTCACTCGATGCACAACCGCACAGCATATGGTTCAAGTCCACAGGGTCACTGCACTGTTCACACACATGTTGTCCGTCGTAGTCTGGGTCGATGTGCTTCATGTGCCAGGGGTTGGGGTATGAGTTCGTTTGGAGGAAGCGTAACGTGACCGACTGGCCGCGGGTTAATTTCTTGTCAAGGAGGGTGCTGGCCTGGAATTTTTCAATCCCGCCGGCGTCTTCAGCCAGTCGGACGGCGGTGAGCTGGTGCTCAGGGTCAGAACTACGCAGCAAGGTCTCCCGGGCGTCTCTACTGCCTATTTTATTCGCCCTGCCTGGGGATTGTGTGTACTCCCAAATAATATTGTAGCGTGCAACGCCAAAAAGAACACCCGCGCAGAGACGAAAAACCTGCGGCGGTCTCCTAGTGGTTCGAGCGCGCGCGAGAGAGCCAACTAACTTCTTCCTCTTCTAGCGCATGCGCTACTTCTGTCTCTTCTGCGAATGCATGTGTCACTGCCCCCCTCTTCTGCAGCATCGACACGATGCGGCTGGGAGTGAAAAGTCAGCGAAAGGGTAGAACGCAGCTGCAGTGGACCGCAGTTCAGTCAGGTAGCCGGTCGTGGTAAGGCTTCATGCGAACAACGTGTACGACTTCAGTTCGGTGCGACCGGCGCGATGAACAAGCTGTCGGGGCGGGAGCAACTGCATAAGTCACATCACTGATGCGGCGCACTACTTCGTAAGGGCCGAAGTATCGGCGCAGCAGCTTTTCAGAGAGCCCGCGGCGACGAACAGGTATCCAAATCCACACAAGGCCTCCGGGAGCATAACTGACGAAACGGCGTCCACAGTTGTAGTTAGTGGCGTCAGCCTCCTGTTGACGGTGGATGCGCAGGCGGGCCAGTTGACGCGCTTCCTCAGCACGCTGAACGAAGGTATCTACGTCGATGTCAGCGTCAGAGTCGCAGTAAGGGTCGACGGGCAACATAGCATCCAACGGAGTGGTCACCTGGCGACCGAAGACAAGCTGAAAGGGGGTCAGTCGGGTTGTTTCCTGCAGGGCGGTGTTGTACGCAAACGTTACGTACGGCAGAATGGCGTCCCAAGTTCGATGCTCGACGTCAACGTACATTGATAGCATGTCGGCTAGTGTGCGGTTGAGTCGCTCTACCAACCCGTTTGTCTGCGGGTGATACGCCGTAGCACGTCGGTGGCTCGTGTGCGTCAGAGTCATCACGGACTGGGTTAAGCGGGCCGTGAAAGCAGTTCCCCGGTCAGTAACAACAACGGCGGGTGCTCCATGACGCAAGACAATGTTGTGGACGAAGAACTGCGCCACTTCAGCAGCAGTGCCTTTGGCAAGAGACGTGGTCTCAGCGTACCGTGTGAGGTAGTCAGTCGCAACGACTATCCAACGCTTTCCAGACGAAGACTTTGGAAATGGGCCAAGGAGGTCCATGCCCACTTGATGGAAAGGGGTCTTCGGTGGATCGACGGGGTGAAGAAATCCGGCCGGTTTCAATGGAGGAGTCTTCCGACGTTGGCATTCACGGCATGTTTTGACGTAGGCCCGCACCGATGGGAGTAACCTGGGCCAATAATACTTTTGTCTAATCCGCGCGAGTGTACGGCTGACTCCAAGGTGGCCGGCGGATGGTGCATCATGACAGGCACTCAAGATCTCAGACCGCAGCTGTGATGGTACGACAAGTAGGAACACTTCTTCGCTGTTGGCAAAGTTGCGCTTGTAGAGAACACCAGACCGTAAAGTGAAGGTGTGAAGCCCTCGAAGAAAAACACGCGGAATGGGAGCTTCACTGCCTTCGAGGTAATCGATGAGCGGCGCCAACTCCGTGTCCGCCCTCTGAAGCTGCGCCATTTGGGTGGTACTAACAGAGCCCAGGAAAGAAAAATCATCGGTGGTTTCTTCGGTATTGATTGGGATAGGCGCGCGCGACAGACAATCCGCATCCTGATGCTTGCGGCCAGACTTGTAAACTACTGTTAAGTCGTATTCTTGCAAGCGTAAGCTCCATCTAGCCAAGCGTCCTGAGGGGTCTTTGAGGCTCGCCAGCCAGCATAAGGAGTGGTGGTCGCTTACCACACGGAAGGGTCGTCCGTAGAGGTACGGTCGGAACTTGCAGATGGCCCATATCACTGCAAGACATTCTTTCTCCGTCGTAGAATAATTGGTCTCGGAGCGCGTAAGTGTCCGACTAGCATAACTGATGACCCGTTCTGCACCGTCTTGCCACTGGATCAGTACTGCACCAAGGCCAACATTGCTGGCGTCAGTGTGGATGTCCGTGGCAGCATGCTCGTCGAAATGGCCGAGTATCGGAGTGCTTTGCAGACGGCTGCGAAGCTCGACAAATGCAGCCTCTTCGTCGGTCCCCCACAGGAAGGGCGTGTCGTCACGGGTCAGTGCGTTCAGCGGTTCCGCGATTTTCGAGAAATCTTGAATAAAGCGCCTATAATAGGAGCACAGGCCTAAAAACCGGCGAACGGCCTTCTTGTCAGTTGGGCGTGGAAAACCTGAGACGGCAGCAGTCTTGTCAGGGTCCGGGCGAACACCTTGTGCGCTGACAACGTGACCAAGAAAGCGAAGTTCCTCAAAGCCAAAATGGCATTTCTCGGCTTTGATGGTGAGTTGCGCGGATTTGAGCGCTTGTAGCACAATGCGCAACCGCTCCAAGTGTTGGTCAAAGGTGGGCGAAAATATAACGACATCGTCCAGGTACATCAGGCAGGACTGCCATTTCAAGCCGGAGAGGACAGTGTCCATCATGCGTTGGAAAGTGGCCGGTGCTGAGCACAGACCAAATGGGAGCACTTTAAACTCATAGAGGCCGTCAGGCGTCACGAAAGCCGTCTTCTCCCGGTCTCTCTCGTCCACTTCGATTTGCCAGTACCCGCTTTTAAGATCCAATGACGAGAAGTATCTGGCGTTCCGCAATCGGTCGAGCGCGTCATCTATCCTGGGCAGCGGGTAAACGACCTTTTTGGACACGCTGTTAAGTTTCCTGTAGTCCACGCAGAAACGCAGAGTATTGTCCTTCTTTTTGACAAGAACCACAGGCGATGCCCACGGACTGGTGGACGGCTGAATGACATCGTCTGCAAGCATCTCGGCAACCTGATTCTGAATGGCTTCTCTCTTCACCGGGTAAACACGATATGGGCGCTGGCAGACGGGTCGCGTAGTCTCGTCAGTGATGATACGATGCTTGGCGAGTGGAGTTCGGCCGACCTTCGAGCACGTAGCGAAACAGTCCGCAAATTCTGCCAAGAGGGCCGACAGAAGATCCCTCTGAACCGACGGCAAGGCAGGATTTATTCTGACTGACTGAAGAACGTGATGTGGGCCAGCATACTCCGGAGAGGGTCCTCCCACGGTGCACAAACCTGGAACCTCAGCAACGTCGTGGAGGAAGGCAATAGCCATGCCTTTGGCCAGGTGCTGATATTCGTTGGCAAAGTTAGTCAGGAGGACGTGGGTGCGGCCGTCACGTAGTTGGACGAGACCTCTTGCAACGGCAAGTCCCCGCTTAAGCAGCAGTGGACTATGGCTGTCCGCTAGGCCCTCGTAGTCATGAAAGAGGTCGTTCCGCACGAGCACCAGAACACTGCACCGCGGCGGCACCGTGACGTCGTTCTCGACAATGCGCAGAGCGTTGCTGCAGGGATCGCGGGAGTCAAAGCGCGCCACGGCCTGTTTGGTCGAGAACGTGACACGTGCCTCCTGAAAGTCAATCACAGCGCCGTTCGACTGCAGGAAGTCGATCCCCAGAATCAAGTCTCTGGAACACTCGGGGAGTACGACAAATTCACCAACGTACGTAAAACCACTAATCCCAACTCTAGCCGTGCACTTGCCCACAGGGGAAATTAGGTGGCCACCAGCGGTGCGAATGGGGGTCCCCGTCCACGGTGTCAGAACCTTCTTAAGTTCTCCAGCGAAGGCACGGCTCATAACAGAGTAATCAGCACCGGTATCGAGCAGCGCGGTAATGTCAGTGCCATCAATTGTCACACGCAAATCGGATGCAGCGTATCTGATACTGTCGCTGCCTCTCTCTGTCCGGGTATCGTCGGCTCGAGGGTTCCGCGATGGAGGATCTTGACACGTCCCGACGTCAGCGGCCTTGCCTCCAGAGGTCGCTGGTGTTAGTTTTCCCGACGCGGACTCGGCGAGCGACGGCCAGCAGAGCTACTCTGGCGGCCAGGGCTGGAAGAGCGATAACGGAGAGGCGAAGGGGAACGGGACTCGCGCCTTCCAGAGTAGGCAGGGTTCTGGCGTGCCCAGAGATGCTGTGCAATCTCATGCGGTCGTTCGCCGTTCTGAGGGCAGGGTGCGTCGGGATGGAAACCGCGAAGGCCCACTTGGCGGTACGGACAGGCGCGGTAGAGGTGACCAGGCTCCCCACAGTGGTAGCAGAGAGGCCTGCGGTCCGGTGTACGCCACAAATCCGACTTGCGAGGGCGTGACCCAGCTGTAGCAGATGCGGTTGCAGAATACGTGGCGATGTTACTCACGGAGGTCGACGGGGTCACACCGTAGCCAGGCACGCTTGCGTGACATGTGCCGATGTTGCTCACGCCAGGCGTTGGGGTAATGGGACCGTAGCTTGTCGTGCGACGTACAACAGATGCGTACGTGGGTCGGTCATCGAACCGGGATGGCGCTTCGGGGACAGGAGGTGCCTGCGCAGCCTGTCGCACCTCGTCCCTGACAACTTCGGACAGCGCTGCCAGCGGCGCAGGTGCAACCTGAGGCAGATGGATCCGTTGCAGTTCCTCCCGGACAACGGAGCGAATTAGTTCACGCAAGGTGTCTACACTGCCGCCGAGACACGACGAAAAGCCTTCGGGCACCATGCAGTTGATGTCCCGGTTGTACTGGCGGGCCCGTTGTTGCAGCATCGTCTCCATCGTGGTCGCCTCGGTTAGAAATTCCGCCACCGTGCGGGGTGGGCTGCGCACGAGGCCCGCGAACAGCTCCTGCTTAACCCCACGCATGAGATGGCGCAGCTTCTTCTCCTCTGTCATGTTGGGGTCGGCGCGCTTGAAAAGACGGGCCATGTCTTCGGTGTACATGCGCACGCTTTCGTTCGTGCGCTGATTTCGGGAGTGCAGCGCAGCTTCGGCCTTCTCCCGGCGGTCAGCGTTGGGGAACGTAGCCAGGAGACTCCGGCAAAACGTCTCCCAGGTGGGAAGTGTAGCCTCGTGGTTTTCAAACCACGTCCGAGCAGACTCTTCCAGGGCAAAGTAGACGTTATTCAGCTTGCGCTCGTCGCACCAGCCGTTGTAGCGTGCGACCCGCTCGAACGTCTCCAGCCAGTCCTCAGCGTCTTCGAACACGTCACCGTGAAAAGATGGCGGTGTTCGCGGTGGGTGGCAAAGGATCGGCGCCAGGGGCCTGGTGTCAGCGGCCATGGCAGTTGGACTCGACGGTAGAGGCTGGATCGGCGGCTGGGTCCTGGTGTCAGTGGCCATGTCAGTCGGACTCGGCGGTCGAGGCTGCGTCGTCCTTGTTGGCGGGGGAAGGGGCCCAAATTCAGGCGACTCTCCGCGGAGACGGCGGCTGGGTCGCTGGTGAACCGGTGTGAGGTCCGTAGTGACGCTGTACGGAGTTTGCAGGTCGGGAAGCGTACCCAGCACCTGCACCAAACTGTAGCGTGCAACGCCAAAAAGAACACCCGCGCAGAGACGAAAAACCTGCGGCGGTCTCCTAGTGGTTCGAGCGCGCGCGAGAGAGCCAACTAACTTCTTCCTCTTCTAGCGCATGCGCTACTTCTGTCTCTTCTGCGAATGCATGTGTCAATATGGTGAAGGGTCCCTCTCGCTCCACATTTCTTCCGCCTGCGTGTTTACTGCAATAACTGTGTTTTTATATTATTTTATATTATGACTCTCTTGCATTAGCGAAAAGTGTCCGCAATTTTGTCCGCTGTACGTTCTCTAGAGATAAATGTGTGAAAATGTGATTGTGACAGATAGTGTTGTCATGGGCAAAATGTGGTTGATGAGCTTTAATTTGCGAATAAAAAGCTACAAACGCAAAAAATGAGACTTAAAAATAGCTATAGACTTCAATATGGTACATGGACGACGTCAGAACAGCCACAGACGTTGATATCGTATGTGGGCATTTTGCTTTTGCATTGCTCCATTGCGGGTCGCCGTAGTGATCTCAAAGTTTTTAGTTTTACTCGCGTTTTTTTTTGTCGTCTCAGTATTTTATTGGGGTACTTATGCGATTCTTATGTGTAATGCGAGAACGTTACTTGTCGACGAGTTATCGAGGACTTGAGATTCGAACGTCTTCGCTGCAGTAGCTCGTTTCGCGCGTTTCATTGCGTTGTCGGGTTCCCGTACTTCATCGGCATTGAGCTGCCGCCTACGGCCACGCAATGCAGTCTCGCCTAATGATGTACACGCGACGCGAGGGATTCAACTTCGAACATGAAGACCCCATACCTCCTCAACCTCACTCTCCGAAAGCTGAAGGACAACTGACGTTGACGGCGAGGTTTCTCGCCTTGTGTAATCTCTAACCGCGTTTACGTGAATACGACACTGGCGCATGCTATTTCCAGCGTATCTCGAGAAGGTGACACTACATGTACGCCATCAAATCAAGCAGGAACAGGAGCCTCTCGCCCAGTGTATGCGGTGGAGGTGACCAGCGGCTCCCATCTAGAGAATGGCCTGCATTGTTATCTGACAGAGGGCGTATCGTACAGCCACCCCAGTGAGGAGGGGCGGCCCTAAATCCGGTTGCATTCACTGTGGAAGACGACTTGACCTTCGTGGATGGGCAGAATGGCATTCCATTGTGTAAAGATAGTTAGTTATATGGGGTTTTATGGCGCATAAGCAACTATGGCTATCATGCGCCAAACACAAGGTTAGATGATGTTATGTCAAGTGTATAGAGGTTACATTATAATAGATTTAAAACATTGTCTTTCTTTAGAAACTTACAAACAAGTGAAAGCTCGCCTAAAAGCAATGCGGGATGAAATGGAATGTGTTCATTGTAAAATACCGTAAAAATTTTTTCTAAGTTCTTCGAGATGCGAACAAGAAATTAAAATGTGATTTACTGTGAGCTCCTCACCACACATTTCACACACAGGTTTGTCTTTTTTTGTTAATAAGAAGTTATGGGTGATGTGTGTGTGTGACCTATGCGTAACCGACATAAAATTACTTCGATGAAACGCTCTTTATGGCGGCATGATTTCCATTCTTTTAAAATGGGCTTTATGGTATGGAGCTTGTTATTTCCTTCATTTTCCCAAGAAGCTTGCCACTTGGCTCTTAGTTTGCTATGTACTGACTTCATGTAATCCCTAGGAGGCAAACTCACATGTTTTATTTCCTGGGTTCTAGTTTGTGCAGCACACATGTCGGCTCTCTCATTGTCCCTAATGCCAACGTGACTGGGAACCCAGCAGAATTTTATAACATGTTTTTGTGTTGTGACCTTTGTTTTTGTGTGTTGTGTGTTGTCATATTGTGTATGACGCTTCAAATCAGTGGCTCCGTGGCATTTTTGTTGTTTAATGCTGTAAGGACGCTCAGTGAATCTGTATAGATGATGCTGTTTTTGTTGCTTTCATTGTGCAAGGAGTAGTGTTTCTCTACGTCAGTGGCGCGTCGTAGTTTCTAGCATACCTTGCGTAGGCGAGACGTCACAGTTTAACATGTACCACATTGTCATGGAGGAGGAGGAATAAACTTTATTAGGATTTTGTGTCGCCGTTAGCCCACTTTCGCCTCAGGTGGCCTCCATGTAGGGACGACCACGAGGACCCAGTCTGCGATGTTGGCTTGTTTGGTTTATTGGTTTAACGTCCCGTGGCGTTTAACGTCCCGAAGCAACTCAGGCTGTGAGGGACGCCGTAGTGAAGGACTCCGGAAATTTCAACCACCTTAGGTTCTTCAACGTGCACTGACATCGCACAGCACACGGGCCTCTAGAATTTCGCCTTCATCGAAATTCGACCGCCGCAGCCGGGATCGAACCCTCGTCTTTCGGGTCAGCAGCCGAGCGCCGTAACCACTGAGCGATATTGGCTTGTATACTTGTTTGTCTCCACTGCGTACGATCTTTTCCCAGCTATCAGCTGAGGGATATGGCTGGAGCTTTCTGGCGGGTGGATTTCTCGCGCATCTCCAGAGAATATGGTCATCTTCTGCGGTAAGGTTTTTGTCACAGATATGGCAAATAGGATTAACTTCACCTTTTGTAATTAAGGCCTGAGCATGGTTTGCTTTGTTGTCCGATTGAGGCGGTAATGTATAGCCACGCCAGGGAGAGGGAGGGGCGCCCCTAAATCTGTTTTCGTTCATCCCAGAAGTCGCTTTGCCCATCTCGGAGAGGGAGAGTCGCATTCCGCAGTGCAAGGAGGAGCGTTTCCCTCTTTCCATTGGCGGCAGCTGTGCCACTTCCAGGAGTGGTGACGTTATTCACGTGCCGCGCTTCTGTTTCTGACGACGGCGGGGTTTTCGCTAAACAAGCCAAGTAATGCGAGCTGCTCTCGCACTGAAAACAAATGGACAATCTGTAATTGTTCTTGCGCGCAGTGTAGTTTAAGCAACCACTTGGCATTCATCAATGAAGCAGACATATTTTCCGAATGCGTACTTGTATAAATAAGTACCTGCAGCGCCCAGGGGCATTATAGCAGGGGGGACAACAACAGTAAACATATACCTAAAATGAGCATGTAAGGGATCGGTAGTGTACGCGGGGTTATCGGAACGCGGCTGGGGGCGCTCAAAGCGAAGCGTCTCCTATTTGGAACGCGGCCGCTCGCGAACGCGCCAAGAAGTACGGGTATCCACACCGCCCCGCGGTATCGGTTCGCGCATGTGCTGGCACGAATGTCTATTTGTGTTTGTTTTTATTTTGTGGTGGAGAGAGTGCTCTACCTTAGGGAAGCTGAAGGGCTGGCCATGCCCTGGATGAACCAATGATGTTAAGACCGCAACATGATTGGAAGCTACGGAATGTGGGCCGGGCCTTTAGGGCTTTAAAACTGGGCCCCGGAGCCGGAAGCGGGGTTCTGGGCTAAGGTGAGATGCTACGCATCTTCGGCTACGCCGAATAGGGGCCTCCCCTAGTATTAGCCAGTTCCGTCTTTTGGTTGTTTGTCTTTTTGCCGTTGTATCTAACTTGTATATTCTGTAAATATTTGTATATAAATCTTCAGTTATTCCCTTTTTTACCCCTGCGTCTCAACTCATCACGAGAGCGTCTCTGACGGGGCACCTCTGGTGCGAAGATCAAACTTCAGTCTTCGAGTTAGATAAACCGTCTCTGGCGGGGCACCCCTGGTGCGAGGAAGGAAAGAGAACCTGTGGAATTTACTGAGCATGTCACAAATATTGAAAATAAACAATAAGGCACATTTTGTCTAAAATAAAACAGTAACGCATGACTGTAATGGCGGTCCGAGAAAAGTTCTGAAAGGGTGGAAAGCTACGACAGATTGGCCGCCAGGAAAGAGTGAAAATGTTTAACCGTTTTACATTGTTCAATGCTCTTGGGAAGCCTATTCCAAAGTGAAGAAGTAAGCGGTAAGTGAAGAAGTAAGCGTATAAGCGGTTTTAGTTCTACCAATTAAATATATTGTCCTATTGGTTTCAGTCTTTTGCTTCCTTCTCATAAGTCGTTAAATTCGTGGTCTCGTTGAGTTTTCTTTTGCCGAAGCTCTGAAATTATTGCAAAACGGCTGTTAAGCATAGCTTGGGGAGAGATGTGACACTGTGATGTGTCCACTTTCTGAATGGCAGGTGCCACCAGCGAACTAGCCAGCGCGCCATTAATCATGTGGCTGAGGTTGAATGGACTCGGAACATTGAAGGATTTATCTGTTGCGGGTGAGCTCCCAGCTGAATCGAGATGTAGACAGGTGGGTTCGAAATGTCTTCGTAACAAACATGTACCGCAACTGTGAAATTGGTTTTGCTGCGATAGTCACCCGGTAGCTGTGCTGTGAATAAGACATTACCGATCCGTAAAGTTTCCGTGGCCATCGAATACAATGGCATTTTTGTTGTACAGAATTAAGGCTGGGAGATGTCAAGTCTTCTTGCACCAATGCTGACCATTCATGGCGTCACAAATCTGCCACCATCCCAGTCAAAAACGGATATCCGTGGTAGGTCCGAGTAAGGTCCGAATCTCCAGTGCCAGGCTGGGATGTCCATAGGGCATGCCTACGTATGTCCATATTCGGATATACGCATCGGAGATTCTGTGTATGTCCGAGGGACGTTCGTTATCGGATGGCTGGCGGACATCCGCCGGCGGATGTCCGAGGAGTATCCGTAAACATCCCTCTTGGGATGCGAGCTTACATGGCATATATATTTTGTTTTCCCTCAGACAAATATTTTGAAACATTCTATTTTGCAAATGACAAAATTCACACAATCACATTTGTACCACCAACTAGTTTATTATTCAGATTGATTAAGATCACTCAACTATAGAGTAGATGTAAAAGAACCAGAATTAAACTAATTGCTTGGCTTTCTGGCGCCAGTGCTCAAAATTTACACCCTTTTATCCTGCAGCACTGCTTCGATGTAACCGAGGCATGTAGCCATGCATGCAGCCTTCCATGAAAACAAAACTGACTAAACTCCTACCAGGAGCCGCGGCAGAGCGACAGGCCTAAAAGTCGATCCAATCCAATCCATCAGTCAATAATAGCGGCGCGATCGTCTCGTTGAGTCGTTGGTTTTCGCCGCGTGGTGCTCCTTTCGACCTTTACTTTTGCTGCAATGTGCGGTTTGTTCGCTCTGTGGTTGCTTGGCTGTGCTACAAATGTGATGTGTCACCTACGCGCTCGAGAAGACCTTCGTTTGCTTCTGAAGCTCTCGTGAAAAAGCTCCAGTGTCGTACTGCACCTGACCCCTTGCCGAGACATGCTTTGTTGCTTTGGATGAAAGAAGCGGCCATGGTGTTACCACTTGCGAGGTGAGTAACTGTGCTTGAAAATTACTTTCAGGATGTTGCTGTGGGATGAGTAAAGCGCATTAACGCAGTTGTACTCTGTTGCACAACTTGTTTGCCACGGAGTGGCAATTACAAGCATTATGCATTAGCTGCCGCAGACGTGTTTCTCGTGTTTGTGAAAAAAAGTTGAGACGGTGTGTAGTTGCATGGTGTGAATCTTAAGGCAATTGCGCGTAGGTTCATAACTGCGATAAAACAGAACGCACGAAAAGCATAGTGCCAGGACGGTGTTAGTTTTTCAGAGCTTCGCGACTGAGTTTTTCTTACTTTTCTGTTGCATTTGCAGTGTTGATGTGGCCCGGCTACCGAGTGTATTGGTGCCTACATTAATTATGCCAAGCCATGGAAAGCACAGGTAGGTTGAAAATGTCATATAAAAGTTGTGCATACTTCCACAGCTTATCAATTTGTTCATTAGGCTTGCCAAATGGAAGTCTCCCACCATCCACTACGCAGTACTTTGCACTGTGCAGTAGCATTGTTTAGGATAGCTTAACTGTTGTGTTAAATTTTCGAGCTTCAGTCACACATTTTTCACTTACTTCCCAATCACTGAGTGCAATGAGCTCTTGCAGTGCTTTGGTATAACTTTGCCAAACGTGTTATGCCCACAGGGCTCAATGCTGAGCCAGATAGGAGGACCATATATGGCACCCCTAGAGCCACATGTTCCTGGATTATGACCAGACCTCTCTTCCTTACTCCTGTGCAGCTGTGGATCATCAAATATGCTGTCAATGCCCTGATGCGTGATTCATCAGTGAACCCTGTGGGCATTGTGGTTTCGACAGAGACTGTGTTTTGCTGCATCGTTGACAACGTGTGGTATAAGTTGCTCTCTCGTACTTTATTTTCTTGTCCATACAGTGCGGATGTTACTTACCTAAGCTAGCAGCTGTATAGTATCTGCAGCGTACAGCAGCAACCTTCAGGTAAGTTTGAACTACAGTGCAAGTCTGACCCTGTCACATAATGGATACTTTCCTTCTGTTTGCTCTGTGCAGCGGAGGGTATCTAGCTATACTGCAATGTACTTGTACAGTAATGGATAAAAATTTGCGGGATGAGAGTTCTTTGTAAAATATTTTCTCTGTGCTGTTAGCCAGAGCAATTTAATCAAAAGCCTAGAATCATGAGGGGACATGGGTACTCGACCTTATTGAACAAATTTCAGCTGCCTGGCGATGCAATGCAAAAATAAATATTTTCGGAAAATCGACATCCAGCAAACTTTTCCTTATGAGTGTACCTTGTGCACAGTCTAAGTCATTAGCTAGCTTGCAACGGTGTGGTAAGGATCCCTACTCTCGAGATCCGTCATGGCTGCCGAGAGGTGCGGACGTGTGTCGCATCGCCTCCGCAGTTTTTGACCATTCCGAACCGTACCAATCCACAGCGCCACCAGATTTTATTTGGAGCTGAAAGAACTCACAAGCTGCCCCACCTGGACACCAGGTTCCGAACGGTAGGACCAAATTTTGGCTCCTCATCGGACTTGGACTCTGAGATTCGGACGGCGTCTCGCCGAGCCTACCGGCAGGACATCTTCGACTACGGGAATACATGGGCCGCTAGGCCTGACAAGGCAGCGGTGGTGCGGCCTGAAATTGACCCCGCTCTGCGAGCTACACATTCGATCAGACCATGGAAGGATTGCCCCAAAACTTGCCGGACGCCCAGGAGATGGATGAGGACGACCTCAACACCACTGACTCCGAGAGCCCGGTGAGCAACGCTGACGCGGCGTCCGCCACGCAGGAGCCGCCCAACCCTTACAACAACGACGCCAGCTGGGAATTGGCATTGTCCAAACGCCAGAAAAAACTCCAGAGGAAAAGCAGACGGATCGCTGCGGGGAACAATTCGACCACCCAAAACAACCCCGGCGAAGACAACTCAACTCAACTCACCGCGACCGACGGAGGGCCAGCCGCCGCCGGCGGAAACGCCAACGGACAAGGAACAGGACACCAGCCAAGGCGCAGGCTGCCTCCGCTCCCTAAGAACGATTTCAAAATTATCATTCGACCGAAGAAAGGACTTGCTGTCAGACAGCTTCACACCCACCAGGTAGCCCGCGCTGTAGTCGCAGCGTGCAACCAACAGTGCAAAGACGAAGATTTCATCATACGGCTCCGGCCAGGATCTAACATCATTATCGTAAGCACCCCGCATGAATCAGCTGCCCAACTCGTGAGACGCATTACCAGCCTCACCTTTGCGGGACGCGCATTTGAGATGAACACCTACGTGGCCGCGCCGGATGATGTCCAACGTGGCGTGATACATGGAATTGATCCCGGGACGACACCGGAAGAACTCAAGGCTCATTTACGAGTGCGCACCCAAGGAGTCACCATACTCAGCGCCCGGATGTTAGGAAAAACCAAGACGGCCGTCATCACCTTTGACGGTCCCATTGTCCCAAAATATGTTATCTACTACGGGGGCGAGACGGCATGCTACCCGTACCGCCCCACGAGACAAGTGTGTTATGTGTGTTTCCAGCAAGGCCACCGCTCCGACGTGTGCCCCACACCTAATGTGCGCGCGTGTAGCCAGTGCGGAACGCAAAACCCGCCGACTGGACATTCCTGCACTCCAAAGTGCGTGATTTGTGGTGAGGCCCACCCTACCGGGTCGAAGGACTGCCGCGAACGACTCAAGAAAGTCAGAAGGCAGCAAACCAAGACCGCCCTCAGCAACGCTACAGGTGAAAACGCCAGCAACAGCGGCGGACGCGACAGCAGACGCCGCAGCCGCGGTGACCGCGGTGGTTCAGCTCGGAGGGAGAGACATCACGGAGCCGCTCGGGATCCCGCTCATCACGGCATCGCTCGTGGTCCCATTCGTTTCCCCCCCTGCCACCCCCTGCGGGGACGACTGTCGGGAACCAGCACCGGAAGAACGAAGACACCGGGTCCGCCCAGAAAAGCAGCAACAAGGTGAGCTGGAGAGCCGATGCTCCCGGGTTTGCTCCACATTCGGGTGGGACTGGTAACAAACTCAACACCAATACAAACAACGCAAACAACCGTGACCTTGAACATGGAGACGCAGAGAAAGCAGCACTTAAGCGCGAACTAGAACTTGCTCGCGTTAAACAGAATGAGTTGGAACGCCAAATTGCGGAACTCACAAAGATAGTTCAAGACCTAAAATCCAACTGCCACCCGCTGTCGAACGCTACACAAACGAACTCCTCGCTGCAGATGGGCGATGAGGAACGCTCAAACTTCAAAGCGGAAATACAACAGATGATGCAACAGATGATGCAACAGATGATGCAACAAATGATGCAACAAATGATGCAACAGACGATGCATCAGGTACAAGGACAACTAGCAGAGCTACGGAGTGCCTTCCGCAAACAAAAACATACAGAGAACATTAAGGAAAAGGCCTACAACCGTTCTGCGTTAGCAGCTCTCGCCAATCCATCTACATCCCAGGGAACGGGCAATTGCACAAGCTCAAGAACCTAAATCATGGCTAACACGAACCACAGCAAACAAGACATCTTAGACATATGGCAATGGAACTGCAGAGGCTATCGCAAGAAACAAGGCCTCATCAAACAATTCATTCAGACGCAGCTAACACCACCTGACGTTATCGCACTTCAAGAAACGGGCGCGACACCTACTCTCACGGGATACACATGCTACGACAGCCACATGACGGGAAAGACAGCCATCTTAGTGAGCAAGGCAGTCATAGCCATCAATCACGACAGCATACCCGATACTGACATTGAGCATGTGATTGTAGAGATCGTACCGAAAAAGAAAAGGAAAGGGGGAAGTGTATTCATCGTCAACGTGTACAGCCCCCCGAAGCAAAGAAAGCAAAATTTTTCGAACTTTTTCACGGTGTCCACAGACTAGCGAAAAACAACACGCTAATCATCTTGGGGGATTTCAACGCCATGGACAAGAGCTGGGGGTACCAAAAGGCCACCATTAAAGGCAAAACGCTAGCCGAGGTTGCAGATAACTTCAACTGCAACCTACTCACGGACCCAGCAACCCCTACCAGAATTGGAAATAGCGTCAGCATCGACACCTGCCCCGACCTCACATTCGTAAGAGGACTCGGACAAACACAATGGGAGAACCTATTGGAAAATTTAGGCAGCGACCATTACATACTCAAGACGCAAGTAACCTCAGACAGGCTGAGACGCCAGTTGGGCGCAGCAAAAATAACGGACTGGAATGCGTTCCGCGAAGCATGCGACAGCAACCTTACCGAGAATGGCATACAGTCGTTAGAGGAATGGGGAAGCATGCTAAGGGATACGCAAGACAAGTACACCAAAATCATAAACCGAACAGCGGAAACACCCGAGGTGGACGGTCGGCTGCTCAAGCTTTGGGATGCTAGGCGCAGTCTCACCAGGAGATGGAAAAAACAAAAACATAACAGGAAACTCAAGCTTAAAATCGCCGAAATTACAGCGAAAGCAGAGGAATACGCCACACAGCTGGCAAAACAAAATTGGCAACAATTCAGCGATTCTCTTAGTGGGACGCTAAGCACGACACGGACTTGGCGTATCCTTAGAGCGCTCCTCGATCCGACTAAGACAAAAGCTGAAAACAATAAATCCATATACCGGTTCATTCACCAGTTCGAGGGCACTGACTCGGAACTCCTCGACAGATTGCGCGCCAAATGCTTTGGCAGCACGAACCCGCCGACCTATACAGGGGAGTACCGGGGAGACGATAACGCTAATCTGGACAGACCCATCACACGAGAAGAGGTCTACGCGGCCGTGCGAAACACCACCAGAAATACGGCCGCGGGAGCGGATAAAATAAACAACGCACTCATCCGCAACCTCAGCGATGCGCTGGTCGCTGAACTGACAGACTTCCTCAACAAACATTGGGAAGCTGAAACTGTCCCCGAGGAGTGGAAACATGCTGAAGGGGTGATGATACCCAAGCCAGGCAAGAAACTGCAGATAGAAAACCTCAGGCCGATCTCGCTTACGTCATGCCTGGGAAAACTATATGAGCGAGTGGTAACGCAGAGACTTCAAAACTACATGGAAGACAACGAACTGATCCCTCACAGCATGTTCGGCTTTAGAGCAAAATTATCAGCTCAAGACGTACTCCTCCAATTATATGAAGGTGTACTTCGGGACGTTCCTCGGGACGGAGAAAACGTGATAATGGCCCTAGACATCAAAGGGGCTTTTGACAATGTGAGCCACGAAGCAATCCTTATGGGCCTGGACAACCTGAACTGCGGGCGCAGGATTCACAGCTTCGTCAAAGCATTTCTATCCAACAGAACTGCAACCATCGGTATAGGAGAACTTCGGTCCGAGAAGTTTCGAACGCCTAACAAGGGAACACCTCAAGGGTCGGTCATTTCACCCACGCTATTCAACGTGGCCATGATCGGGCTGGCGAAGCAACTAAAAGAAATTGACGACATCGACCATGCCATTTATGCCGACGATATCACAATATGGACTAACACTGGCTCACTCGGCGAGAAAGAGGATAGGCTACAAGAAGCGGCCACCTGCGTTGAAAACTATGTCAAAGCAAGAGGGCTAGCATGCTCGACCGAAAAATCTGAGCTCTTACGGGTTTGGAGAGGAAAACGGAACCGAACAGTCCCTACCAGTAAAGAGCTTCGACTACAAGTTTACCTCGAAGGAGAACCAATACCAGAGAAGACACTCATACGGGTACTAGGGATGTGGATACAGTCAAATCAACGCTGTACTCACACCCTTGCGCTATTAAAGGCATCTACACTCCAAGTGGCCCGCATGATTACGCGCATCTCACACAGACGTCATGGCATGCGAGAAGAAGACACACTCAAGCTGGTCAGGAGCCTAGTGGTCAGCCGGGCGACATACAGTCTCCCGTACTACAATCATATCAAAAGTGAAATACAACAGGCGGACGTGATTTTACGCACCGCGTATAAAACCGCGCTTCGACTACCCCATAACACCTCAACTGAAAAGCTCTTAGCCTTGGGACTGCACAACACGTTCGAGGAATTACGGGAAGCGCAGCATGTTGCCCAAATGCGCAGACTACAGCAGACCCCCACAGGCAGAGTTCTTTTAAAGAAACTGGGCTACACCGAACAAATTCGAGAAATATTGAGAACTAAAACGATCCCCGATGAGTACCGCAGCACGCTCAGGGTGGCACCAATACCAAGAAACATGGACCCGAACCTCCACAAAGACCGAAGAGAGGCAAGGGCCGACCGCTTAAAGAAAACACACGCATCCCAGGATACAACAGTGTATGTCGACGCTGCCACATATGCCATGACTAGGGGACAAGGCACCAGCAACGCAGTGGCAACTGTAGTCAACTCGGAATTACACGAGATTACCAGCGCCTCCCTGCAAGACTGCACGATAGCTGAGGCTGAAGAAGCGGCCGTCGCTCTAGCGGCAGCGGAGGGCTATCGGACTGGGCGGTCACTGACAATTCTTACTGATTCACAAGCAGCCTGCCGCAACTATCTTTGCGGCAGAGTCGGTCACAGAGCGCTCCGCATACTCCGCTCTGTAGACTGTAAGACGCAACAAACACATGCAAAACCACACAAGCCGATCAAACATAAGATCATCTGGGTACCGGGTCACACGGGGGTGGCAGGAAACCAAGAGGCAGACAGGATAGCTCGAGGATATACTAACTACCGAGCATCCAACGTCAACGACCTTGAGGAATCCCTGCCAGTACCTCAGGAATACTCGGCCATACTCAACAACTACAAAGGCAGCAGGATGCGGTACCCACCACCGCACAAATCTTTAAACAAAGACGAGGCTGTCACATGGAGACAACTTCAAACGGGGTCATATCCAAATCTAAACACACTAAGTAAAATTCACCCCACACTTTACGCACACAATTGTCCGTGGTGCCATGAAAAACCTACACTGTATCACATCACATGGGCATGTCAAAAAGTCGACATCGTCCCAGTTATACAAAACCCAAGTGTGGAGCAATGGGAGGGTCTGCTCTCCAGCGACTGCCGCGATGACCAGATCGGTTTGATACGGCGAGCTCAGCTGACGGCAGCATCCAGCGGAGCCCTGGAATAGGGGCAACCGACCGTTGCGGATGGACTCATCTGACCACATAAAAAAAACCTTGTGTTAGAGCCGAATAAAGTTATCCTATCCTATCCTATCCCTACTCTCACACTTGCTGCAGTTTTTTGGAACAGCAAAATATTTTGTATTGCAAGAAATATTCTCACCTCTGTTGCTTAAAACTTATTAGTTTTCAAGATGTAAACTTGCTTTCGGAGCTACAGATGACTAATTTACTTGGCACGGTGGAGTTACTGCATACAACTGAATGGTGTCTGTCAAATTTGCTTGCTTTAATGGCATATTCTGAACTTAATGTTTACTGTTTTCTGCAGAAGACGTCCCCGGCTTGGCTACAAATTCATCATGGTCTGTACAGTATCCTTCCTGCTGCGTTAACTGCATCTATGGCCAGCTCGATGAATTCCTCGTGAAGACTGAAGACAGCATTTATGTCATAATAAAATCATCCCGACTTTGATATGCTTTGCCATTTTGGTCAATTGCTTTACAGATTCATGCAATTACATACAGCAAGGTGTACGTCCGATTTCAGACACTCTGCTGGCTTTTAATAAGCCCAGTGGCCCTGCGAGGTGCACTGATTGGTGGTTGTAGTTCTGGCTTGCCTCATAATGTTGAAGAATGCATTACCTGCAAATATCCTTAAAAGATCCGCCGGCGGATATCCGAGATGGATATCTGTCGGCAGTCTAAATAATTATATTTGTACCTCCGTCGGAGGTCCGTGCGAGAGCCGTTGGACGTCGGTGTATCTCCCACGGATATCCGTATATCCACTAAAGGACATACTTCGGACGTCCGATGAATGTACACTTGTTGATTGGGATTGTTTGTGTAGAAGCCCTAGAGTACAGATTTAAATTCGCTTCTACAATTGCATTATTCTCGTTTGAGAGTTCTGCTGCGTTTATTCCTTTTTCAGCTGTTTGCAAGCTGAAATATGCTTCCCACATGTGGATTAGCCTATAATCAGTGACTTGTCCCTTTTGTTCTACGGCCATTTCAGATGTGGTAGCTTTAATATCCATTTCGTACGTTGCTGACCAGGGTGAGGCCAAAGTGTCTGTACATACGCTAATGCCTTGTCTCGTGTTGTCTTAGGGTTGTTCAGGACAGTTCGGCTCAAGTTTTGGACTATCTCTTATGCTCTGTTGTTGACTTTGGTGCTAGCCCTAGTGTATCCCTATTCTGGGTGCCCTTATCGTTGAGTTGGCTGTATACATGCAGAAACAAATTTGTACCTCGTTTCTTGGTGACAGTCTCAAGGAGGACGGAGCAGTCCACTGGTTAAAACTCCCCGCCATTCCCCTTCCTTTCCGTTCCTTCCCTTCTCAAAGCATGTTAGCCATGGAGCAATTGAACACCATTTTTACACCTAATATGGTGTTAAAATGTTTACAGTGTATTTGGTGCACCACGTTTGCTCAGGCCATCGAAGCAACATGTACCTTACCATCCTTACAGATTCGAGAGAAGCGTGCCGTAACTACATGAACGGCCGCATAGGTCGCGCCGCGCTCCAGCTCCTCCAGAGCGCGACCCCACCAAAAGTCACACATAGCATTTACTGGGTGCCAGGACACACCGACATAGCGGGGAACGAACGCGCCGACGAGGTAGCTCGAGGTTATACGAGCCGAGCTTTCTCCCAATCGGACGATCTACCCAACCGAGTCAGCCCTACGTACTCAGACATTCTCAACTACTATAAGGGGGTATGGATCCGCTATCCGCCGCCTCATCCTGATCTAAATCAACTAGAGGCAGTGTATTGGCGAAGATTGCAGACAGGAACATTCCAAAACCTGCATATCCTTAGCAAGATTTACCCGACGCAATATCGGGACACTTGCCCGTGGTGTGGCAGCAAACCATCGTTGTACCACATCACGTGGGAATGCAGTAAAAACGACAGCTTTCGCAAAGACCCGAGTGCAGAACAGTGGGAGAGCCGGCTCTCCAGCGGCGATCTGGGTTGCCAACAAGGTCTGATCCAGCACGCCCAACGAGCAGCGAAGCTCAGCGGAGCCCTGGAATAGGGGCACCGACCCTGTGAGAAGAAGGAAGATGGACCTCTTCTTTCTCGTCTGCTAGTAGCACCTTTCTAGAGCAATAAAAGTCTTTCCTACCTACCTACCTACCGAAACTTTCGCCTAACTGCACTCGTAGTGCTTACTCTGCAATCAGCGGAATAAAAAGAGGCCGCCACCGTCTGGAAGACGTTGAAGTAACGAGCGTTAGCAGTTTGGTTTGCTAGAATTGATATGAATGAGATTAAATGGAGGTACACCAATGAGAATACGAATTTGTACTTTTATTTTCCCATATGAAAAACAAACAAACATTTCACTTGTACATATTGCAAGGAACTATCACACAAATCAATGCTTTAACATCTTCACTGGCACCTCCATCAAATTCTTCACTTGATTGGTTAGACGGACTCTGCCTTCTTCCGTAACACTTTCGTCGCCATCCATGAATTGACACCTCTTCTCGGCTCCTCTTAATTAGCACAAACATCCTCTGTGATCAGTGACGTAATTAGTTACGCTGCGAAAGTCTTTGAAGTAGTCCACGTAGTCTTGCTGAACGCCAGTTTCCGTAAGCACCAGAACTGTCGCCTTGGACACGAGGCGATCACTGGAAAGGTCTCTGAAATGAGTCCCTATATAGATAGCGTTTTCAACAAAGCCACAGTACTAAATTTGAGTCCTCAAGCAGACTCCAACATGTAGAGTAGGCCGTGCTGAGGGGGTATTTCTGCAACCGTTCAGATTTGGTGTCCGAACTCTTATCTGGATTTCTGTAGGCATGAGAGAAACGATCGATGATCACCCACAGAGTTTGTCAAATACAATCCGTCCAAGGAAGTGACCCTACTCTATGCTACATAGACAAGCTTTTGGGGATGCTTATTCGTGGAATATTCGTAGAAACTTTGTCATCGGTACGCCCTGGGATTTGTGGATGATGATTGCGCTGGCAGGCACGCCAGGGAACTGGGTGCATTTGACAGACACGTGCCTGTGCCCCGCGGATTTAAGTGAGGACATGCTTTGTAGCTTCGATGGCACCCACTTGAATCGTCTGACAACACTGTCGGGCTTGGCTCGCACATTCGCAGATACCATCATTGGCACGCAGCAGGCGGTTATTTCTACAATGCTATTGTAGAGGGCGCTACGAGTCTCAATGCGAGATGTGCTGTATTCTATTTGCTGCCACAGATGGCGCTGTGATCTCAGGGTGGTAGCAGACCCCACGAAATTTCGAAGCGTGATGAATAAAAGCTAACACTCTTAAAATTGGAGGTGGCATTGAAGCTCCGCCTTAAGCGTATGCAAACGAGAATATGGTTACATCAGCGTAGAAGCTTCACAGTCTGCGGCCGTGTACAGTCGACGCCTTGCTCTAAGCAGTCGCGGGAGGAAGAAGAAACATGCGAAGAGGGCGGTCGTTGGAAGTATTCTTGGCAACTGCGTGTCGTGTTCAACATTCATCTCACACATGGGCTACGAGGAACGCCGTTGAAGGGTTCTGATCAATACATACCAACAGTGTCCTTTAACGTGTGCTGACATCGCACAGCACACTGGGCGATTTTTGCATTTCGCCTCCACTGAAACTCGGCCGGCGCTGCCGGGATTCGAGTCCGCAAATTCAGAATCTGCAGCCACTCGCTAACGTCGGGCAGAGGGAATAGGTACTATCGCGTTAAAAAAGCTACGGAATGCGTATTCTCGAAAAAAGAAGCTTCACAAACCAGTCGAGTGGTCTTGTTACCACTGAATAACGCATGCATGTCTCCACATACGAGGTCTGTTAGAAAAGTATCCGACCTTTGGCCGAAGAAAACAAACTGGCATAACTGGAGCGTTGGAAACCTAATAACCTTCAAAGTAGTCTCCTTGAGGCTCCATATGCATCTCCCAGCGGTGCTGCCATTGTTGGAAGTATTCCGAAAAGGCCCTTTTCGGAATGGAATTTAGCTCTGCTGTCGTTGCAGCCATAATGTCCTTTCTTTTCTGAAATCGCGCTCCTTCCAATGGCCTCTTGATTTTAGGAAACAGCCAGAAGTCGTAGGGGGACATATCAGGAGAGTAAGGAGCCTGTTGAACTACAGGAGTCTGGTTTGTCGCCAGAAAAGTCTGAATAAAATGCGAGGAATGTGCAGGAGCAATGCCGCGAGGGATGCGCCAATTTCTTGTTGACCTCAATTCCGGTCTCTTGCGCCGCACAGCACCACGTAGGCGATGGAGGACATCCCTGTAGTACTGTTTAGTCATTCTTTGACCCTGTGGGGTGCGTACTCGTGGTGTGCCACACAGAGGGAGTCAAAAAAGCAGTCAGCATCACTTTGACATTGCTGCGCACTTGGCGGGCCTTCTTTGGTCTTGGTGACGTGGAATGCGTCCTCTGTGACGACTGGGATTTGGTTTCCGGGTCGTACCCGTACACCCAAGACTCGTCACTAGTGATTACGGCGTCGGTGAAGTCAGGGTAACTGTTTGTGGAATCCAGCATCTCCTGTGAGACTTCAACACGAAGCTGCTTTTTCTCCACCGTCAGCAGCTTCGGCACGAATTTCGCTGCCACTCTATCCATGGCCAAATCTTCGGTGATAATGGAATGCGCAGAAAAATTGCTGATGTCCATCTCTCCCGTAATTTCTCGGATAGTCACACAACAGTCCCGCATCACCACAGCGTTCACTTCGGAAATTACCTGGTCATTTCGGCATGTTGATGGCCGACCGGAGCGTGGCTCTCTCTCCACGGATGTGCGGCCGTCTTTAAACCAGTTGCACCACACCTTAATCTGTGTGCTGCTCATAGCATCATCACTGAAAGCCGTCTGAACATTTCGAATGGTTTCCAGTTGGCTATCGCCAAGTTTCTGGCAAAATTTGAGGTAGTAGCGCTGCTCCTGTCGCTCCGCCATTTTCCTTGCAACAAAAAACCGACGAGAGCACTGCGCACTGCCTCACTCAAACGCTGCTTCCCAGCGACTGACGCTATCGGCAGGCGGGAAAAAATTCGTGCATGCGCGCGAGGGTTCAAGGTCGGCTGCTGTAAGCGCACTTTTTTCATATCCATCAGGTGTTCGCAAAAAAAATAAAGTCGGATACTTTTCTAACAGACCTCGTATATTTACACATTTCAGACCACCGGATTACGCGACTGCGGCTAAATGTATTTTTTACGCCCACTCGTGTCCTGTAAACTTCTGATCGCGATAGTACATGAAGTTGTGTCCATCACTGAATGTGCACCGTATATTTTTATGCAAATCTTATCGGGGCCCTCTGCTCCAAGCCCAGTGTGTGCAGACAACCATCCGCTAGGTTTCTCCGGAGCGCGAGCCTAAGATGGCCGATGAAAGAAGGGGACACGGTATTCGCACTCAGTACAGCAGTCCGGCGAAGGATGGGTTATAGGGGCCATGAAATGGTTGCTGGACATGTAGCATTTCCATATTCCAGCAAAAATAGGGATTGTACTGAAACTTGCAAAATTTGTATATTTTTATTAACTGACATACGTTGTTCAAATTCTATTTGTTTGTAGAGCAACTGTTTCTCAATACAAAAGTACTACTCAGTGTAGACTATCACAGTTGGTGCATTTGACCAGCATCATTTTGTCTACTCGCTGACAATCCGTGTCACGCACAGATGTCTCACTGCGTGGTTTGTCTTCAATGCTGATATTCCGTGTTGAAACTTCTTAATCCATCTAAGCACGTTGTTCTTGCCCACGGTGTTATCTCCGTAAACATTGAGTAACCCTTCAGTGGATATTAGACAGCCTGCACCCTTTGTAACTCCATGAGGAACCGTTGCTTCTCCTTGTGATCCGTTAGCTGCATGCAGTGAAAAGAATTTATTAGTTACCTGCAAAAAATCAATGGTTATTATAGAAACAGTTTTTCTATCAACACGTAGAAGTTGTATCAACTTTTGCATTTATTTAGGTACAACCACCGTAATGCAACCCTGTATACGCTGCATAAAAAAATTGCGACGATTAAGCTTGTGGACTGACATCAAAGATTAAGCATGAAGGTGGCGCCAGTGCTCAGTGTGGTCACGAAGTGTCTCCCGTTTCTACTGGCTTACGATGTCCCTGACAAACGATTAGAGTACTGACATGACAACTAATAACCGGTTTACACACGAAAGACAACGCTTAACACAAGTGTAACGACATGGGGAACAAAATGACCCTCTTGGTGTGATGCCAGATCTCTATGAAAATCAAGCCACAGTAGTCGCCATTTTGGCATCGATGAAACACAGTGAAAAACTACAGCGCATGTCTGATTGGCTTATCTCCCGCTCCTCCGGCCTGCATTGCTGAAGCAGCACGTTGGAGGCCAAAATGGCGCCCGTGACCTTATGTGAATATCTCCTATGTGTTGTTCCCATGCGGTTGCTGTTTGCTGGTTTTAACTACAGGCACTTGTTTTGCGTTACATCTTAATGTTGCCCTCATTTGCACGGTACCGGAAGTGCAATCAGCATACTAGTGCTATTAAACCAATACGCATTACTTTTACATCAAATACACTGGGTGACAGAGTTTTGGGGCTAAACGAGCAAGGTGGTGACTAGAAATATAAAAGTTTCACAGCATACTCCGTTTTCCGTAGCATTTACTATTTCCGTATTTCTAATATTGTTATATTTTTGCCTGTATTTTACATGAGCTAGCTTTTAAGCATGAAGAAATTGGACAAACTGGAACACTGCACTGTAATAAAATACCATGGTAAGAAGGACATGTCGCCATCTTAAAATTCAGGACTGTCATGACATTACATGACAATTCCCCTACACACATGGCGAAACAATGGGTGCAAGATCTAAAGTGTGGCAGTGAGAGCTCAGACGATGAGCCGAACCATTGACTGGCACCACCAACGAAGGTGTTCGACTCCCCCTGGATACGACAACGCACGCTCGGCAATTGCCTACGCACCATGTAGCAGAATGGCTGGGAATTACACAGGAGAGAGCATGCATACTATAATATATCCAGGGATATTAGCTTCTGAAAAATTTCTTCTCAATGGGTTCCACGTCTCGTCACTCCTGAGCAGAAATTTGCTTGCTCGATTACTTATCATGGGAGAATATCGGTTCATCTCTGTACCATCAGTTAGAGAGACGGTATCAAGTTTTATGGAATGGCAAGGATATGTTGCGCACTGAGTGTCATGCGAAAGGTTACAACATTTCTTCGTACAAAAGTTAGCGCAAAACACGACACTCACAAGAAAGGTGGACAGGACAACGCGCTATCGTGTTTTGCGCTAACTTTTGTACGAAGAATAATGCACCAACTAGCCCAGCAACAAGTGTTACTTGAGTTACAACATTCCCAGATTCGATTACTGCGAACTTCTGAAGCGTCTAAAATAAATAGTGCGAGAAAGGAAACCAGGAACGCGGACCAGGGGAAGCTTTTACCGTCAGGGCAGCGTTCCAGCGCACACCTCAGCAAGTGCCTGGTAGTTCCAGCTTGTTCCTCACTTTTACGATCTGCCAGATGTTGCCCCCTCCTAACCTTTTTTCCAAAATTAGGATAGCAGTTGGAGAGTTTCGGTGAAAAGGTTTCTCAGCACCGCTGGAGAAAGTGCCTCGCCTTAGAGGACGAATATATAGAAACATACTTCGGAAAAGCTGGAAGTGGTTTTATTGTCTGGAGACTTAAATCGGCCGCCATATCTTTTATCACTACAAAAGGCATTCACTGATTACTTCAGGAAAGTGTCACGCCAGAAATACATGCATCCATGGCATGAGGCCGCTAATGAGTGTTGTACTCATTCGAAACGGACTGCATCTGTAAAATAATCAACAATAAAAATAACCAAGGAGACCCGGTACCTTATATACACCACAAGGAGGCTCGCTGGAACGGAGCTTGGCAGGAAACGATGCGTGTTCGATATGTTCAGCCTTATACAGCGTTAACAATTCCCTGAGACCAAATAGAACAGTTGCTACAGTCCCATTAATGCCTAAACATATCGTCTTTCCCAGCAGCCCGTTGCTTCCCACAAAGATAGGACACTGGAAAGGTGGGCCTTGATGTTTAAAACATATGAACAGTACACCGCTTCAACGGAGTCATCTGCTGCCGCGCTCATTCTGGGAAAGAGAATTCTAGTTTTTGCAACTGTGCGGTTGTGGAGGAAGCACAGTTAAGAACGGCAGGCTTCCTGAAAAGAAAATCAATGTCGAATTTTTTCACTCTAATGTTTTTCTGAAAATGTTGCAGTGCAGAAATCATTCGATGGCGACCATCACACATAATGTGTTCTCTATCGCAGACGGTGTCTGCAGGTGCTTGTTTGGATTTCAGGCCTGTGAGCATGTGGCCAGTTAGTTTACATTAAGTTAGAAAACATTCACAAGGGTCATAAGCCTTTCAAATCACTCATCACTTCTGCGCTTAGTGCAAATACTGGGAAAGTACAGGTGTGTTGCAGGCGCAGTCAGTCACTTAGCTCCAGCAGTTTGCTCTTCAGCTTACACCCCGTGTAGATACAGAACAGCGGATCTGAGTTTCCGAATAACAACGCGAAAAGCCAGTATAGAGAAACTTTGAGACACTTACAGCTCCTTCACAAAATGTTTCATTATCACACCTTGTTACAAAGAGAGCGCCACGAGAACAGAAGGTGTTTCGTGAAGCCATGTGTTCTTCCTTCCATATAAGTGGAATCAGAACAGAACTCTACTACGTGAACGGAAGAGGGTCGTACTTGAATATTTGGTGGAACAAACACGCTGCGAATTCTGGAAAGGGGTTGGCATGTCGGGGTACATCATGTTCCCACAACGCATCGCTGGATGTAAAAAAAAGAAAGGAAAGCAGCATATTTTAGTTGATTAGAAGTTTTCTAAGAGGGAACTCATGTTGCTGATTTTGCGGAATACAGCAACAAGTGCAGGGTCTCAAGTGGCTGGTTTGAAAACAGGTGATATGCTTTTTTTGTAGCTTATGGGATTGCTTCTCGCTTCATATTTTGTACACTTTCTCGCCCCTGATATGTCTGATGACTGCCTAAATCAATTGTATCAAACTAACCCTTAAAGGTCCACTGAAGAGGAATCTGAACTCGTCTTTTTGCAGCGGGAACTCAATCTGCACGTTCCTAGCATTCTCAGAAACGGCGACTTATTGCCCTGTGTGGCCGACTTCCCTAATTAAATCGAATTAACGCCCGGCTCCCGCCTTTTTGTTTTTTAATTCTGCCTCGTACGGTGGGCGGAGTTGACCAACGCGGGGAGTGCCTTTCAGCCAGCTCCGTAGAGGCTTTGCTTTCGCTCCATTTTGTTTCCGTTTCCGTTTCCGTGAATAAATAGTTTCATTTGCAGATAATATAACAGCAAAATAAGCCTGCAGAAACAAAAATACGCGCGGATTATTTGCTTCTACAGACTACTACGTATTACTCCGCCGATGGCAGAGCGGCAAGCCGCCACGGGACTGGGTGAAAGTCACTCCCCGCGTTGGTCGACTCCGCCCACCGTACGAGGAAGGCAGAATTAAAAAAAAAAAGGCGGAAGCCGGGCGTTAATTCGATTTAATTAGGGAAATCGGCCACACAGGGCAGTAAATCGATGTTTCTAAGAATGCTCGGAACCTGTAGATCGAGTTCCCGCGGCAAAAAGACGAGTTCAGATTCCTCTTCAGTGCGCGTTTAAAAAACATTACAACCTCACCAGAGTAGTCTTACAAGGAAACTGACGTATTACAAACAGCTGCTCACAGGCACGAGAGGCTTTGTATCTCATCAAATTCAACTGAAGCCACGTGGTGTCCGGATATAGGACAACCTGACTTCTCAAAAGGGAACAAATGGGTTGTGTTCAGCTCCATAGCATGTAAGCAGCTAAAGCTGTCATGCGTCAAGATGTAAATACGCCTGGCAGAATAGAGGAACATGTTATAGTTTTAAAAAAACATGGGTTTCTTTTAGGAATTAGTTTTTTTTCCGGATCGCCAATTTTTTCGCGAGGAGGAAGGAGAGGCGTCTACCTAATGGAGGACTGTTTTTTGAAAATGGCGCCTCGAATAGGATAACGCAGTTGAGCACTGCGCAAGGAGGAAGACTGAAATCGCATTCGCAACCCCTTCAGAAGATTGTAATGATGGCTGAAATAGCTTTGATTTGAATGTGCCAAGAACTGCACGGTCAGTGGTGTGACAAAAGTTCTGTGTGACAAAGTTCTGTGCACACAAAAGCCAAGAACTGTGTCTGTTACTGTAATACTGATATTTTCTTTAAGAACACTCTAAATGCAATGCAGTATATTACAGCAATAAACGCTGTGACAATAGCATTTGTTATCCTTTATATTTGCCCCTAAGACAAAACACATTCAATCACTTGTTCAACAGCCCCGGTTTTTGCTTGAGGTTGAAAGTAAAGACTTCTGAATAAATATGCGCTTTTCAGTCGACGGTTGCGAAGACTAAAATGCATATAAGCCACCAAACAATTAAGAATAATGACTTCCCAGTGGCATTTCTTCAGTGCAATGGAGCGAATGCGTGAGCAGACAGTCGTAATGAACCGATAAACAGTACAAGCACGAAGTTTGCAACGTAGCACATCTGCCCGGGGAGTAACCGAAGCAGCACAGGCAGTCGGCCCAATATTGGGAATATATTGGCAAATGTCGGTCCCAAAAAGGACCAGAGCAAATAAAACCATCCATTTGCAATATTGGTCCCATTTCCTGTGCTGCGTGGGAGTACCATCCCATATTCTATAAGGCAACAGCAGTGAACTCACCCACCAACTTCAGACCAGTGCGCTGAAGGACAGGTTCGTCGAAATAAGCATTCCACCAAAGAAACAGAAGGTTCTAGGTTGTGCTACAGACTAGCGCCTGAAATATCCTTACAGGACGCGAGAAACATTTTTCAGTTGAAGGCCTCAAAAAGAAGCCTACAAATGTTAGGACAGACAGGCGATACGCTCGGCGCCATTTGCCATTATTTACAGTGTATTACATGTTTCGTAAAAAACTAAATTCGTGTTCTGTCTACTACGCTGTACAAAAATTTTCTGCATGAGATTCACATGCCCAAGCTGGTTGGCGTTTGCCAGGCTTCAATGTGCCCGCAGTAACAACATTCATCTTTGAGGTGAAGCAGCGGGTAGATCGTCTGACATCACAGAACAAACAAACAAAAAACGCACACAGGGCACAGCAGTCAAGGGCGCTGGAAATAGTCCCCTTTAAGTCATTTAAATACCAAAAGAACACTCACTGCATTTAAATCTTAAGGAATAGAACTAAGAAGGAAGCAGTAGGTATTCTTAGTAACCAAGCCGCAGGGGCATAGCCAAGGAGGGTGGGGTTGGGGGGGGGGGGGGGTATCCGTGTCAGAACACACACTGATAATTTGAGTGCTGCATTCCCCTCCCCCCTATTTTCACCTTTTTTTTCGCCTATGCTATTTACACACCACACCTACATATTAAGATGTAGAAGTGAAAATTAGAACAGTGTTGGTTTCTGAACCAAAATAGATCCTCTTCTAAGAACCAGATGGCGCCACTAAGGTCTATTTTTTTTTACCGGCGGCATTTAACACCTTTTGAATAATATTTCTGGTTACACAACTGGCAAGCAGCACGTTCTTGCGTCGGCGTCTGGTGCAGTCCTGCGCTGGATGCGGAAGCCATGATGGCTTGACGTTGTTCTCTTGCGGGCTCCCAAGTAAGGTCGTGATTAGTAGACAGTATCGCTGCATGTCATTGCCGTTTTATGTAACTGAGAAAACCGATACAATAGATTATCGGTTGTCAGCGCTAATTACGCTTTACATTTTATTTGTAGCATAGATGAGGTTTAGAAAACTGGAAACAGTTTCAACCGTTCAAATTCGCAAATTAAGGAAGAAGTATAGAAGCTGTTACTTTTTTCACTATAAGCACTTGATTAGGCTTCCCAGAAACAAACCGACCAGTCAACCAGCTTAATCACTGACAAGATTACAGAATTTAGGTTCGAGCAAAATATTTTCCGCGTATAGGGAAACCATTTGAACGGATAACCTGAAAGTAGATGTGGACTTGAAAGCCTCATTGACTAAGAAAAATACTTGTGGACTGCATATTTAGGCAACACAGAAATCATTACATAGTTCTCCACGAACCCGCAACCTGCAAACATTTGAGTGTTTTGAATAATGAAATTCAAGGCTTGTTATCAGCGCAAAAGGAAGAAAGCTCAGTTTCTTGCATTAATTCCAGAGCGGTTACTGCGTTGAGTCGATAGGCACAGGAAGATGTTTCAAATACCACGGTGAAAGTAGCGTCTTCCAGCTGTGCTTTTGCTTGTGTGAGGCCTCCCATACATGTTAGGCTGTGCTTGTCAAAAGAGGCTATCCCAATGCTCCAGCCTACTACTGCCAAAAGGAACGCAATTCTGTGAGAGAGGATCGAGGCTATTTTGTGGCTGTTCATAGGGAACGTTGTCACTGCAGACGCCTGTTTGAACTCCGAACTGAAGCTACAGCAGGTTGGCTCATTGAAAGGTTGCCGTCATTTTTGGGACCAACACACAATTGTGCTCTCAAAGCCGCAATACATTAAAACTCAATTTAATGAAGTGAAGAACAGCCATGAATTTCTTCATTAAATCAGAAAATACGTAAAATCGACGAAGGTACTTTTCCGTCATTCAAATCTGAAATCGTAACGCAGCGGCACCCAAAGTAGTGTGACATCACATGTGCCGACAACCCGCGCCTCCGCTTGTAAGTCCACGAAAGCAGCCCTAATCACTTGAGTGAGAGCGCCATCTGGTAAAACGGATTCGAAGGCGAGGTGGGAAGCGCCGCCGACTGCAGTGTCCTTTGTACCGGCAGCTTGCAGCCCCATTAAAATAAAACCAGGCATGTGTCCTGGGCTATATATGTTACCATCGGCACACTGCGAACAAGATGCGATGCAGAGGCCGGTTGTTTCGATATTTCGGGATTGAAAACAATGATCTCTATAATTACTAGCTGGGGGATCTAAATATATTTCTTAGATTGGGAACTTAGAAAAATTGTGTTTTGTTAGACCAACTTTTAACTGCAGTCTCAGGTTCGTTTCCACCCAAAGATGTTTTCAGTTGTATTTGGGGATGAAAACATAGCTCTGCTTGAAAACCCAGCTATGTTGTTTCTGAGCTAACCACGTGACAAGGTACTTCGCTCCCAGTGTCGTCTTTACGTGAATTTGAATCCGAGCTGGATGAGTTCACCTAGGCTCATATGACTGTTTGTACCCAGACTTATTCTCAACTGAATCTGAGGACAAACCATAACTATTGTCTACAATTTGACCTGGTCGCAAATTTCTTTTCGACGAACATTTTAAAGCTCAAAGTGGCAGGAGAGTAAGTAGGACATTTTTGCGTCAAATATTGTTCAACCTGCCGCAGTAGTGGGGCGAACCCTGCAGAACTGGCTTGCAGCTATTCGCACTCGATGCAAGTGTTCCAAACGACCCGGGAGGCTTCGACGATGGCACCAACACTGGTTGCAATCACCTTAGGTTCTCCGTGTGGAGTGGAAAAAGACAGTGTCTCTCATGGAAATATTACAAAAAAACTTATGGTAATCACGTAGTGGTCTAATGCAAATTCGTAGCGCGGAGCTCGAATCCCACTCGCTTCCAATTTTGTTTTCTTTCATTTCACAGCCGACTGAGTGTGACATGGAATGCGGTCACGTGGTTTTTCGCCAAAGAGAGCTCCTTACGCTATCACATAATATGGCGCCTTTGTGGACTGTCTCGTCAGCCAGGTGGGACCGATCATCCGATTTGTAGGTGGTAACCACCCTTCCAGCTTTGTTACGCCGAGCCGTTGGCAACGCGGAGAAACAAAGCGCAGATACAAGACTTGAAAACCAGCAAATAATGGGAATCTCTGCCGACGCAGTGTTATAAACGGCGCTGTGCATTAAGTGCCTTGCGCCTTACAAAACACGTTTGTAAACAGAACGCGAGAGCTAAATGAAATAGCCGTTGCAGTGGCGCCTGGTGTGCAACTTTACAGAATCTCAAAGTCACACCCTTTTAAGGGTTTGGTCTGGTTTATGGGGTTTAACGTCCCTAAGCGACTAAGGATACGAGAGACGCCGTAGTGGAGGGCTCCGGAAATTTCGACCACTTGGGGTTCTTTAACGTGCACTGACATTGCACAGTACACGGGCCTCTAGAATTTCTCCTCCAAAGAAATTCAGCTGCCGCGGCCGGGATCGAACCCGCGTCTTTCGGGTCAGTAGCCGAGCACCATAACCAGTGAGCCACCGCGGCGGCAAACACTTTTAAGGAACTTAAGAGAAACGCTCTTGCCGTCACCTGTGAGCTTCCTGTGTACTCTTTTTCACTCGAGACTGACCTGTTCACGCTGAGTCTCATCGAGCGGCTTAGCCAGTTGGGTAGTTACCATCTCTACTTGACTCGATGTGATGTAGAGCGAGTCCGATGCACTTATTAATTTTATTTCCAGCTAGTATTTTTTGCATTATGGGTGCTTTGCAATTCGTTAACAGTTCTCTCTTCCTTAACACCAGCAGGCGCTGTTGCGTTATTATAAAATGTTTCTACATTTTTTTTCTCGGCACTAGCAGTCGCCGACTCAGTAGAAATAGGAAGGAACTCACCGATGAATTCCAGGCCGAGTCGCTGAAATTTCAGGTCTTGTTCAGGAATCGCCCCTTGCCCAGGTACCACATCCAAAGAAATGCCAGTACTGTAAAAATGGCAAAAAATAGAAGCTGCAACTATATTGCCATTGCTATAATTTCCATTTCTATTACTTCTATGAGTCGTCAGTTGTAGAGGAATAGGGCGGGCAGGTTGGTGTGGGTAGACAGGCAGTATTAAGGGTGGATATTTTTTTCCAAAGGGTAAGACTGCACAGAGTGGAAATACTCCTATCATTCATCTGCTTCTCGAGCATGTTGAATAACCTCGCCCAGTTTCGACACTAGTCTCAGTCGACGCCAACTGTTAATTCTCACGGTTAGCCGTGCTTTTTAGTTCGCACCAGAAAATCTGAAAACTTCCAGGAGATTGTGAACGAGATTGTAATTCTCATGGTTAGCCGTGCTTTTTAGTTCGCACCAGAAAAGGTGCAAACTTCAACGAGATTGTAAAAAAGGGCCGATCCCTAGGAGTTTGCATAAACGACTTCGCACTGTATTTAGAATTTAGTGATAAGCGAGGATTGCAGAATAATTACAAAGATTGCAGTTCTTTATTCTCCCGGAAGCATGTTTGACCGCCATTTGCGGCGTTTGCAATCAGCAATCGGCAAGGTGGTCGGTGTCCAAACAGGCGACAAAGAATCAGTGTCGCTACCTTCTCAGTACAGAGAAACCTTAGTCGCTCCCCGTGTCGAATACAGGGCATCATTCGAAAAATAAAAAAAGCATTCACCGCTTTCTTTTTATACCCTGAAGCACGCTACTTTGTAAATGGGAACCATAACTATGTCCCCTTAACAAGCATTCACTCACCAGGGTTCTTGTCTAGCAGAGAGCCACAACGGCTGGGAGTTGACACGTCACAATTCCAGAGACTTCGCTGGGAATCTGCTGCAGGCACCTGGAAGGACAACGCCATCTTTGGTACGAAAATATGTCCAGAGCTTTAACGTGGAGCCATTGCAATCGAGTGCTGAGCAACCACCTTGGAGTCATGATATAAACTAAAGGAGAAAGGTTCCGAGTGCAAAGCTACATGACACAAGCACAAGAAATATGCACGCCAATGATCACGGACAGATGACGTGTGCTTACCTACATGTTATGACAACTGAACTTACGAAGCGTTAAAAACAATAACTTGTATGCATGCTCATCTTATTGGGTCGTTTGAATTAGGTTCTCTGTACGTTCTACATGCGGGCCATGGCTTTGGCATCATTCATTTTCACACACATCGGTAACATTCCTAAGAAAATTTGACTATGACGAATTCCCGAGCAGAGCTCTACGGCGCCAAAGCTGAGGTCTACATATTTGCAACCGGAAATGCGCAGTCGTCGTTTCGGCACACTGCCACCTGTATGCGAAGAAAAACTTTGGAGACCCTTCGCCAGTTTTCACCTCTGACGTGTGTGGAGGTGACAGAAGATGTACTGCGATATCACGGGATTGGATTAAAACAGTGACGTGATCCGCAGCTCTAGCGGGTACCAATAAAGGGGCACAGTGCGTAACTACTCGTACAGAGAGAATGTATTTTTGAGTTGTCTAATCACGCTTGCATGCTAAACCTCTGCGCATGGAGCATGCACACGAAATCGTGCTTTCTCGCCAGTAGGCTGCTTTGATAAAGCGGCCCGACCATCGGGCACGTAGACGCCTACGCTATATGATATTCCCGTCCAGTTCATAAAACTGCCTGTCTGAGTGTAAAAAGCAAAAACGGTTGACTTACTTATGAAGTTGATTCAGGCGCTGGTAGCCCCCCGTATCCAGGTACCACGTCCGAAGGAACGCCAGCTCTGCGATAACAGCAGGAGAAAGTGCTGGAGCGTAAACTGGTGATTACATGCTATTAGTGACGACCTCCCACGGTTAATGAAACGAGCGTTTCAGTCAAAGGCTGCACACATACTCCAGGGGTACAACAGCAACAGCAGTCACTTTGAGGAAACAGTGTCCAAAATTGCGCGCGCATTGTAATTCAGTAGACACAAAGGCGCAAGTCTACATGCGCTAAAACTAGGGAACGTAGCACCGAGTTTTGCTTCAAGCTTCTGCTCCGGTTGAAGGCAGCGCTAACAATCAGAGTTTTTTTTCAAATCTAAAGTATTGCCTAGGTGCCAGGTGACCATAGAATCTTGCCGTTACTATGCGATCCTCGTCAAACCATGGCTGTAAGAGCAATTTTCTGTTCAGCATCATTACACGCACTGAACGGACACCCCCTGCTCGCAACAGCTAGTCTGGATGGCTGATGAAAGAAATGAATAGCCGGAAGAAACAGCCGGAAAAAGAGAGTGCGCTGAGAGCACAGCCAAGTCAGCGACATTCCCGTCAGAGATTCTTTCCGGGGGAACGCATAATACACTTGTATCATTAAAATATATAGTATTGTTTGTCCTGTACTGTACTTGCTTAAAAAAAGGGTTGGTCAAAACATATCCGTTCCAAAGGCGCTTGGTGACTTCAACTGGCGGCAACTTGGAGCATGCGATATTTTAAAAGCTTATGTAGCTGAACTTTCTCTCTGCACTCGATCTTCTTATATAGCTATGGATGAAGCATGACTGCAAGAACTGAAGGGTACGTGGCTGTAGCCGCGTAATCGAACTAAATAAACAGCCGTTCCTAATAATGTCTGTTTAGATTCAGACAATATGAGATTCGACAAGCGCCAAACATTTCTGAATAGAAAGTGGCTCAATTAAATCGGCTTAAAATTGGCAGACGATTACTATAGTCACTTATGCAAAATGTGAGCGCAGCGTTTCAAACGCCACCTGCCACCGCTGGCAGGTAGTGTGTTATGGTGGTAGCCATCCATCCACCTCCGGTTGTCCATTCCTCCGCTCTTGCCGTGACAGGTGGCGTTTCGAACTGCTACTGCCTGCTAAGACGCCACGTCACACACCGCAGCACGCCACCTGTGAGGTGACGTGTTGCAGGGGAAGTGCTTCGGGAGTGAGCAATAAAGTTTTCTTCCTCCTGATAAATTTCATGACTTTGGTCTTTTAAGCTAGGCGTACACTGAATGGTGCCGATGTGTTTAAAACGGAGGCTGCGCCCTCTCACTTAGGTGGCGCCTTGGCACGGTCAGTCAGGCTGGCCTATAGGATTGTCCCATTGTGTTACTGAGAATTTTCATGACCACGAAAGAAGTGCCATTGGATATTGCGATACTACAACTCCTTACTCCTTATTACTGCTGGAAATAAACGTGCCGCAGGTAGATAAGAGCAGTCGAGTCACAGACACTGAGGCCAGACATTCCATTTACTGGGAATAGCCCGAGTAATCTACAACAGATAACAGCATACTCACCAGGTGCCGAAGTGTGGTCTCCTGAGCAGCCCTGTCCCAGGTACCACATCTAAGGAAACGGAACTGCTGCAAAAACCACACCATTCTCAAAACTGCATTGCTATATCCAATATTTATCTCAACATTCATTTGGCTTTATTTTATCATTGGCAGCGTGATTGCGGTGGTAGCACATTCGTAAATGTGGAACAAAGACAACAGAACTAGGTCTAACTTCCCTTGTCACCTCAGGGCCTCAGCTACCAGCTTCAACGAAGGGGAGACGCTGGTACTTAGAGTGAAGCGACGCATGCAGAATCAGAGATGTGGCAATGCCAGATTGATGCAAGATCTAATGGCCGCCGGCGGATATGCCTCGCAGGATGAAACCAATGATCAACAAGCGCAGTTTAAACTGTGATAACCTTTCTGATCAGCAGAACTCACCGGTTCTGGTTGACTCCGAGCTAACAAATTAGCTCTCAACCCTCTGAAATTTGTAAACGCGATGAGAGGCAATTATGTAGGGTTTAGCGTGGCTATTAAATGTAAAGGCATCACAGTAGAAGATCCCGGATTAATTTCGACCGCGTGAGGTTCCTTAACTTGGATATAAATATCGCAGTACAACTGTTGGCTTGAGCCAGATTGGTTTGGTTGAAGGGGGGTTTAACGTCCCAAAGCGACTAAGGCAGTGAGGGACGCCGTAGTGTAAGCCTCCGTAAATTTACAGAGGACGCGTTGTTGCTCGGCTGTTGAGCATTCGCGGTACTGACTGCGATGCGCATATAAGGCTATAACATGCTGGACTGCCCTAATGTGCTGCACCTGCATTCAAGTTCTTCGGCAGCGAGTTCTGATCAGTTCGGAGAAGGGGAAGAACTCGGGGCAGGTCGTTCACAATGAAAAATTTTGTAAACATCTAGCACGTCTCCCCCCAAGCTGGTTAATCAGAAAAAAATTATTCCCGACAGGAAGAGGCAATGCATTGTACATAACCCTCTGAAAGGCATTCGTAGTTTCTTGTTCAATTCATAACAAAAGTTACTCTAAGCTGACCTTTCTAAAGAATCCTGAAGCAAAATCTTAAAATTGAACAAAAACGCTGAAATAGATTCTCGGATTGTGATTACACTGAAATCTAGTCGTCACTTTTATTTTCGATATTTTATCAGCGCGCGCCAAGCCCTCCCGGCGAGATGAAAAGAGTGACGTCATGATACCCTCGTCCGACAGGCAACCGGTTGCGTCACTCGAAGCGCGATGTCGCTGCAGGCAGCGGCAGACACTGTAGTATCCTACGCGGCCGAAAGGGGCCTTGTGTGTTCGCCGCAGAAATCAGAACTTTTTGTTTACAATCCGAAAGCGCTCCGGTGCAAGCGCGACTGGAATTTTGAAATTAAGGTAGAGGGCAAAGCTGTACCGAAAGTTAATCACATCAGGATCCTCGGACTTTTTATCCAAGAGGACGGTTACAATGAAGGAACGATCAAGAAGCCCAAAAACTACGCTGCGCAAGTAACAGGAATCTTCAGGAGGGTCGCGCTGAAGGGCAGGGGCCTCAAAGAAAGTAGCCTCTTGAAACTGACGCAGGCGTATATTATTAGCCGAATATGCTATGCCACGCCATTCCTCGATATTAGGGTAAACGAGAGAGATAAGATCGACGCAATTATTCGGCGTTGCGTCAAGAGGGCGCTGGGCCTACCTATCTCCACCTCTACAGACCTCCTTTTGGAAATGGGGGTGCATAATACTTGGATTGAACTCGCCGAGGCGGTGCGAATCGCCCAGCTCGAAAGACTGATTACAACGAATACGGGCCGGACCATCTTAGAGTGGGTCGGCCGAAAAGTAGATAGGGGCCTATGCGACAAGGTCGCCCTACCGCCACAATGTCGCGAGAATATCATCGTTCCCCCCCTCCCCCGCAACATGCACCCAGAACATCACCGGGAAAGACGGGAGAAGGGGGCGGAGGCGCTGGTTAAAAGGGCCGGAAATTTCAGGGCAAATGAGGTTGCCTACGTGGACGCAGTGAGTGGCAGGTCGGGGGCGGCGGTCGCCTCAGTAGTCGACGGCCGAGGTGCACCAATCGCTGCCGCCTCCATTAGGAGTAGAAACATAGATACGGCCGAGGAGGTCGCAATGGCGCTTGCTTGCGCTGGAATCAAGGCTAGTTTGATTCTTAGTGACAGCAAAACAGCAATCTGCAACATCGGAAAGGGCAGGGTCTCGCCAGAAACGGCTCGAATTCTGTCCGCAGCCAAAATTGATCGCAAGATCACCTTAATTTGGGTCCCAGCACACACATCTGTCCCCGGTAACGAGGCGGCCCACATGTTAGCCCGAGATCTCTACTTCCGGGTAACTGTAGAGCCGCCCGACCCCCAGGGGATGGACGAACGTTTGCAAACGTACGCGGAAATCGCCGTGCACTACAGGTTAGGCAGGCGTCTAATGTCACCACCAGATCCAAACTTAACCAATACAGAGGCCATCGCCTGGCGACGATTACAGGCCGGAAATTTTGTTAACCCTGTCTGGTTATTTCAAACCACGTTAGACGATAAAAAGGTGACAAATGTAAGACCTGCGGAGCGAGGGGGACCCTCGATTATATAATTTGGCAATGCCCTGGATCCCCGGGTGCTGAGGACAATATTAAGAGTAGAGAAGCCTGGGAGGCCCTTCTGCGAAGCGAGGTCCCCGCCGACCAGAAACGAGCTGTCCGCCTGGCGGCTGAAGCCGCGGAGAGACAATGTATCTTCGCCAGTCTTTAGTCGCGGAGGTCCCGTCCCCCGTCCCCTCGGCCTGCGTGCCAGGGACGGGGAGTAGGGGGCCTCCTACATCGGTGGAAATAAAAGTTGTTATCATCGTCATCATGTCGCATTGCAATTCGGGTAGACCAAGCGATAAGGCTCCCAACCTCCGACGCTGCCGACGCAAAACTGGCAAAACCCGCGAGTAGCGATCGCAATCGTGCTCCTACGGGAACAATGGGCGCGCGGGTGTTGTATGAAGTCCAGTCGCAGCTTGCACAGGCGGCCACCAGGTGCAACGATACGGCAACAAATCGCGAAAAAAACGTGCCATCCGCCTTTTCTCCTAAAAATTCTAGTCGCATTTATCATTTTCAGCAGTCAAGCTCTTGTTTACGTATAAAAGAGCAGCTCCAAAAGTTTGCTTCAGTATCCCTTTAAGGAAGAGGTTAAGCCAAAACATACTTTTTGCACTTTTATTAAATATTACACCACACACCATGCAAAGAACAGATCACAATAACTTGCACTTGGAGCCGCAGATTTGAGCAAGGAGGGGACTGGGGAGGGAAGCCTCAGTGCGCTGATCACCGTTGACTAGCAAAACATGTCGGCCAGCTAAGTATGTCCTTTAATTTTATGCTAAACATGTACAGTCATGGATAAAAGCCTCAAGGGAAAAGGCTTTTTGGTTCAGCCGCATAACAAAGTCATTACGGCACTATTAAAGTTCTGATCACCTTGAAATGCTTGCAGAAGGCTTCTTATTGCAGCAGACAAGATTCCTGCTTGAAGAGTGTTTTGAATGATCCGCTCCACGGAACATTCTTGGAACATTCATTTCGCTGGAGGTGAATGTTCCGGCATTAACACTTTTGAAAATGACTGTACTTGCGTACTCATGCAATATGTTATGAAAGTATGAGCATATTACGTAGAGAGAATTGAATCAATTTTACCGCAGAGAATTTCAGCAATTTTGCAGATGGGAACTAGCTGATATGCTTTCCACTGGTTTGGCTTGACATCATGGAGTGCAATAAGGGTAAAATTAATGTGCGTATAACAGGAGTTGAATTACGAGGTATTGAAGTCGCCACTTCAGAAATGGGAACAAAAGTTAGCATCTCTGTTTCTGGAGTGGCAAGAGAGCAAGTAAGTAATAAATGAAATAAACCCGCAAGAAGTAAAAGTGCTATAAAAATAAACAACCTATGGTTTGGCCCATTATATCAATTACTGTGGTCTTAAACCTCACTTAGGCACACAACATAGATGGTTTGCAGCGCTTAAGCTTCCATGGATAGCAAAATCTGTTGCTTCAGCTGTGCATGGAATAACAGTCGTAAATTCAACAAATGTGGTGACTCTGCACGCGACTCTGCATTATTTCGATCTTTCCCGTTGCAGTGGGCAAACGGTTGACAGGCAAAAAGAATTTTGTCAAAGGGCGCTAAATCCATTCAACATCTGTTGAAATGAGAGGCGAACTAAGCGCTCCCTACCTGCTTTACAAGTAACGAAAGCCAGAGCCGAGGACCAAATTGGCGAACAAGCAGGGTAGCGTTAACAGTACTTGCAAGCGAACAGCGGGGCACCAGCTCAGGCCTTAGTGCAATGAATGCAAATGAGAACATTTGTCCAAGATCGAGTTAAAATAACTGAATTGAGTCAGCGCGGAATAGCACAGGAGGATCCCCTACTGAAACATTCCATATCAGCCACTCGTATGAAATTATCGGAATATGAAGCCCATAACACAGGGAAGAACACTGTGCAATGTCAGTGAACGTTTAAGAACCCCAGGTGGTCGAAATTTCCGGAGCCCTTCACTACGGCGTATCTCATAGCCTGAGCCGCTTTGGGATGTTAAACCCCATAAACCAAACCAAACCATATGAAGATCTATATCTTATCTTTACACAGTCTATAACCATTTCATTAAATTTGTACACGATTTCCTTGCAAGGCGCTTGACCTTATATGGAGTCCGTAAGCTTCCATACGTATTTCTATATAGCCCATAACGACTCCATATGCTCGATACTGACTGCATAAAGTTTGGTATGGAAACGCACAGAATTATGGAAACTTTCAGTAGGTTGAAAGGGTCATGCACTGCTCCGGTCAAATTATTTCTTACCGAGCACAGTCTTCTCTCACCCTATCCCAGTCGGCAGCAGAAGGTCTAGCTGTCGGTGGGATTGGAGGCACCCACGTCACGAAGGCACCACAGAACACGAAGGAGGCCACATTTCCTCGCCCGACACCGGCCCTTGCCCCGACACTGGCTCGTACAGCTTCAAGAGAGGTGGAGGGATTACGCAATTATTGGAAATGTATTATGCAGGGGAAAGCTGCCGTCTAAGAAGTTTGGTTTGGTATATGCGGGTTTAACGTCCCGAAGCAACTCAGGCTATGAGGGACGCCGTAGTGAAGGGCGCCGTCTAAGAAGTGGCAAGATATCACAGCAAGGTTGCAAAAGGGTTGTCAGGAGATGCGGGTCGTTTATAACTATGTGGAAGAGGTGAGGCACAAGTCATGCTGGCACTCAGACGTAATGCGCTAAATTGTAGGTAGTAAGAATGCAATATTTAAATAATCCATGGAGCCATCCTTTAACGATCTATACGCCTAATTCATGACAAGCTTACCGACAGGTTTTCTACAATCTGGGTCGGTTGTCCGCTAGCGATCACTGAGTAGGCATAGTAGGGAGTCGGTGTCTGCGACGAAAGTGGCCGACCCAGCACCACTTCATAGAAGCCAGTGTGTGTTCCCAGGCTGTCGTATTCAGCGTAAGCAAAAAAAAAAAAAAAAGCTGGACTCAGAATTAGCGAACCAGCAAAAGGATTATGCCTGGAGGAATCCATGGGTATGGCAGCTACAGCCTTGTTAGCGAAGTTCTCAGCCGCAGTTTATTTGCACCATTGAAGAATCTCAAATTAAGTTAGTGGGCTGATTTCACTTCTTCAGAAGCTAGCCGCAGGTTTTCCACGTGTCTACAAAAAAAGACCAGTAGCGATTGTCTGCACAGAAATCGGTGCTTTTCGTCCATATTGAACGTAGTGCATTCTTACCGTAGAAAATTATTTTTGGGAACCGTATTTGGCTGAGCCCTTTCTTTCCCCCTCACCGACGAGGCCTGACAAGATAACCCCCTCTTGCGCTGTCCTGTGCTCCAACAAGCGTCGCTAATTCTTGGCTCCTTTTCCCTTTTTTGACATGCCACGCCCAGCGTATCCAGCGTTGCCTTGCCGTCACCCGCCGTGTCCGACTATGTCATGAGGTGTTGTGCTTTGAGCTGCTGAGGACAGCCACTTATTTTAGATCCCAGTGAGTCGTTTGGCTAGCTTCTGCATGACCAACCTCACGGTTTGCACTAGCTTTCGACTGACGAAGTTGACTGCAGGAACCCCATGTTAATTCTCGTAAGCATCAAAACATGTGTCTGATACAACGTAGGCTAAAGAGTACAACGAAATGTACTAGCTGAAAAAAAGGTTATTAGAGTTATAGAATAGCGCAGGTTTATTCATCATCATTGTCATCACCATATTTGTGCCCACTGTGGGGCAAAGGCCTCTTCACTGACGGGGAATGAAGAAATTACTACGTTAGTTTCGCATGGTGTTTCACACGTATTTTGCGCATTCCAATGAGCAAACAAGAAGAGGAAAATGAGGTGCTTGTTAACGACCTACATATGAACGAAGCGATCAGTCACTGAATGGGAGGAAAGCATAGGGAAGCTTTTCTAATTTAAATCTGCGGTGTTGATCAGTCCGAAATAATTATTGTAACCACAGTGTAATCAGAAGCCCGCGTTTGTCATGGCACAGAAACTTGGTGAAGGCAGAGTAACACAGCAGATGAAACAAAGCAAAAGAATATGCGCAGAAAGAGGTTGAAAAATACGAGCGAGAGTGATGCGGCCGAAATCCAAGCGAGTTTTGGCAAAGAGCACCTATATTCTTGCGGGGACGCAGTACACACGATTTGTATAATCTTTTACTAGTATGATTCTGGCTATAACTGCTGAAGATATCGTACACAGAATGGCCTTATTTTGCAGCTCAGCTTTTTTGTGGCATTGAACTTCACGTTTGGTTGATGCTCATGTTCATTTTCATATATATTTGGTACTGAGCTTTGATATGGATGAATTGACGCCAGATCCTACCATGCTGACTGGATGCTGACGTTTCTGCGTTGGCAACTGCAGCGCCCAAAAACCAGTGACACAGCTAAGGCACAAGGAATTTGGGCTACTTGTATCCATGACAGTGGAAAAGCAACGTCTTTCCCCATTGAACTGCCTCAAATAGGGGTGGCTTAGGCTGAAAAGCGGTTGGTGTTTATCTGGCTCTTGGTAAGCGCTAAGCTGAATTTCCCACCTCTCAGTACTTAAGCATTCTTAAGAGGTCATTCTTTTACAGGCCCTGTTCATGTATGTGTCCATGCCATAACCTTCTATGCGTATTACGCTGCAATGAGTAAACCGCCCAAAGGAGGGAAAAAAAAAGAATTTGGCACAATTTAAACCAGCAACACTGCAGTTATTTGCAGAAAAGTAAGGGTGGCACAAGACAATAGCTTTCACTCACGAAATAATGTACAATGCGTAGTGAGGATGTGCGAGTTTTAGAGACACGTCGAAGCCCATTAAAGGCTGAACTCGTATATTAAGGCAGATGCCTTTAATGCCCCATCGGTGTAAGCAGTTGTCGACAAAAATGTCACGCTTTTCAATTGGTCGAAATGGTCGTGACGTCACAGTGCGCGAATTTCAAACGGGGCCAATTGTTCTTTGGTTAGTAACCATGCAGCCAATGAAAGGGATGGTATGGTGATACTCCGAGTACGTGGGACTGAGTTTAATTAATTGCTCAATTAACCAATTACCCTAATTAACCATTCTAGTCAGACCAGATAGATTAATAAAACCGAGAAGGAAACTGGTCGAGTTGGGTAATCGAACCAGGGTCTCCGGAGTGCGTGACGAGCATACTAAACACTCTGCCATGCCAGCTCGATGGTTTGGAATGAACAAAGGCTCATCTAGTGAATACAGTGTCTTCGTTTACTACCATCCTCCTCCCTTCTCTTACGGCAAGGTTCAGGTGTCCACCGACCGAGATACATTTCCTTTCCTCAAAAACCAATTTACCGACCAGCAAGACGCAGAGGATTGGGTGGTGGCGCTCTTTGGACTCCCTGGCAGCGTTGCAAAACGCTGCCGCGTTCCACTGTTAGAGACGAAGCTTAACATCTTTACAACACATCAGTGACACAAGCAGCAACACCGTACTTAAGGCTTTTGCCTCACCGCACTTCAGGTCAACAAAGTGCCCCCTGAAATTTTTTAGAATATAGACTGTCGAATGAATTGCATTACAGCAATGCGAGCGGGCCAGCCATTGCCACAAGAGTCAAGTATCAATCGCGCTCACCTCGTACAGCTCTCTTCGTCCGCGTCCCGTTGGTAAGGGCGAAGGAGATAAGGCCGGAGGACCCTCTCGCACCCACGTGACGAAGGCACTCCAGACAGCGCAGTCTGCCGCGTCTTGCTATACATCGGCCCCGCTGGCTCTGTTGCTTGAGGAAGAAGGGACAAAAGTTCAAGCTGGTTCGCTATACGACTTGCGCTATGGCGATATTCACTGAACATCGCTTGCGAACGCCTACGTAGACAAGCATCGTCCGTGACACACATTTTCACAAATTTTCTGAGAACGGACTCGAAGGCCCGCAAATACTGACAACTAATGGCGTTGAGATTTTCGCGTTGCGAGAGGAAAAAAAAACGGATCCTCGTAGCCACAACATAATGAGTACATACCTTTTATTGCGAAAGCAATACTACGCTCACTAACGGCCTTTCGCGTAGCGGCGGCCAGTAGGCACGTTGGGCTTTAAAATGACCTCTGACGTAGTAACCGTTGCGGTGGACGCCCGAACCGCACCGTACATAAGGGAGGCAATGGGAGTGAAAGTAGAAAGAGGAACAGGAGCCGTAGTGAAGAAAATGAAAATTCTATTTGAGGAAATTAAGGAAATTACGCGTAACAGACACCCTAACAGACACCTCTCTCTGGCATCTCTCGGTGGACACCCGTCATCCGTTTGCAGAGGAAGGCAGGAAGTGGGAGTGAAAGAAGAAACACAAACAGGGCCCTCAGTGAAGAAAATGAATTGCGCGGAGAAGAGGCCACAGTTGGCACGATTCCAGCGCAAAGACGGACACCGCGAGCATGAACGGACGTCGCGAGCATGAACGGGCGCCGCGAGCACGGACGGACACCGTGAGAATGGACGGACGCCGCGAGCATGGACGGACGTCGCGAGCATGAACGGGCGCCGCGAGCACGGACGGACACCGTGAGCATGGACGGACGCAGTGAGCACGGACGGACACCGTGAGCACAGACTGACACCGTGAGCACGGACGGACACCGTGAGAATGGACGGACGTCGCGAGCATGAACGGACGTCGCGAGCATGAACGGACGTCGCGAGCATGGACGGACACCGCGAGCACGGACGGACACCGCGAGCACGGACGGACACCGTGAGCACGGACGGACGCCGTGAGCATGGACGGACACCGTGAGCACGGACGGACACCGTGAGCACGGACGGACGCCGTGAGCATGGACGGACACCGTGAGCATGGACGGACGCCGTGAGCATGGACGGACACCGTGAGCACGGACGGACGCCGTTAGCACGGACGGACACCGTGAGCACGGACGGACACCGTGAGCATGGACGGACACCGCGAGCATGAACGGACGTCGCGAGCATGAACGGGCGCCGCGAGCACGGACGGACACCGCGAGCACGGACGGACACCGCGAGCACGGACGGACGCCGCGAGCATGGACGGACACCGCGAGCATGAGCCATTAAAGACTTTCGCCTTAAAATGAATTAGAGGAAAGGAAATTACGTACAGGCGCTAGTAATGTTATAGCGTGACGTCATACCAGGAGCGAGATAGGGGCTGGCAGAGAACAGACTAGCCTGGTGGTGGGAGCGGACGCATGTCGGACGAGTTAGCTCGAGGGTACGTCAACCGAGCAGACTCAGCACTTTGCACCACAGGCACCTTTGACCCAGTTACCCCCACGTACTAAGATATACTCGATCATTACAGGGGTCAGCGGAAACGCTACCCAGCCCCACACAAAAGGCTCACCAAAGAGGAGGCGGTAGACTGGCGCAGACTACAAACCGGTACCTACCCACACCTTCACAAACTACACAAGATTTTCCCTACACAATATGCAGACGAATGTCCGTGGTGTCAGGGTACACCTACACTAGAACATATCACATGGACCTGCCCTAAGGCAGACTTAGAGCCAAGAATAAACCCGAGTGTGATGCAGTGGGAGCACTTGCTGGCCAGCGAGGACGAGGAAGCGCAACGATTCCTTGTGCGCCGAGCCACGATGGCAGCAGTCAAGTGCGGCATCCTGGACCAAGGATCGACCACGGCGCCCAGTGACCCGTAAGGGTCAAGAACACCTATTTATTGACAATAAAGTTTTTTCCATCCATCCAGATAGGGGCTACCAACTCGGCTAGTCGAGTAACGGCTGCCGCTTGCCACGGTGCGCCGCGCTCCTCCCGCTAGAGGCGCTAGTGACGGTATGGCGTGACGTCATACCAGGAGCGAGAGACGGGCTACCAATTTTTTCTGTTAACACTTAAGTTAACAATCCACAGTTTAAGAAATGAATCATTTTTTTTTCGTGGCATAGTGCTCGAGTAAGATATAGTATAATATGGTTTGGGAAAATACGATAGGAGATGTAATTGGTACGGTGTAAGTATGATGGTTCAGTGTGCCGACACGGCCCTTGTGCCATGAGGAACATCACAGTTCATGACTCCGGATTAATGCTTGAGCACTTGGAGTTCATTAAACTCATGACATCACCAAGCACACGGGCAGTTTTGTATTATACCCCGATTGCATGTTTATTGTTGTCTAGTTTCATTAATCATGGCATTATGTGGCTCACATCCTGACCTCCCTCATTCATGGTGTATGCGACCCTCATCCGCCTACTGTATTTGAACGCGGGCTGTAAAGGAAACTGTTTGTGTGTCGATAGGCACGCCGTCTTGCCTGGGTGCAAGTATAAGATACGAACGAGGGGCTACGACTCCGGTTCGTCAGAGTTAGGAAAATGCTTGTACCTACGAGGAACAAGGGCTTTTGTCACAAGCTTGGAGTCGAAACTGCAGAGATAATTCGCTTCAAGAAATTGGTTGAGGAGTTCTGCGACATGTAGTCGCGTCGCAAGATTGGTCAGTGAATGACAGCCCAAAATGGTCGCTGGCGACTTGCTGAGGGCGCCTCTTATATGATGAATCAGCTCTATTATGTCGCGTGACCTCCGCGACTCGCCACTGTGAACGTGCCTTAACAGCAGCCTACCTATCTAGTTTATGTGTAAGCGACCAAAAGTGAGCGTCCGACCGCAGAGCGGAGGGGATGAGGTACTGCTACAAAGGAAGCGCAGGCACCTGCAAAACCAAAGCAATATTTGGCAGTTACATCCTACGACACCGATTATATATTCAATCCTGGCCATCGACCGGCCTTGGGTCCCTGCCACAGGCAATGGCTTTACGACTGCAATGTGCAGACTACAGTGACAGCAAGACTACTGCCGTCCATGTTGCAGAAAATGTTTGCGTTAGGGATTAATACCACGAATGCTGGATTCAGAGAGCTTTCACTTGAGTCGACTATCTACCTGGACACCTATTGATGAACTGCATCTTGAAGCCTGTACCGATGTTTCATTTGTAAGTGGAAACTAAACACCTGCACCTCAATAGATTGCAAATGCGCTCACTGAAGTATACCGCGAACTGGCTAAAAACTTGCATCCTATAAAAATTTAGGACCCTTGTCTCCTACTCCTACTGCTAATTCTTTTGGGGGAGCTGGCATATTTCTATATTATAATGCTTTGGGCGAAAACACACACCACTGTTGATTGTGTTCCTGTTTCAGCTTGCTCGGTTGTTACAAGATCAAGAGAAAACTGGGAATTCTATCGTCAGCTAAGTGACCAGTTTTCCCGAGTTTTCCCATTTATTCTTCCACAGAAAATTGCGTGAATAGGTGGTTTTTGTGGGAAATTTCGCTCAATCAAAATAAATACACAGCTACACATTTTGATCAACCGAAAGAAATTTCAGGCATGTTATGTCAGCTGATCTGAGGGCATCTGGTTTGTGATGACATTGTCTGCTACACAGCCTTCGGCTCTTCAGGATCCACGTTATTTTCTCAGCGTAGAAGATTAGGCCACAAGAGCGAAGAAAACAAATATATTTATTACTTTAACCTCTGTGCAAATGTCTTGTGGATAAATTTCTACACATGCATTAGCGTCAGAAGAATTGCCTGAGGGGCGAGTTGGTGCATGACGAAATGAACGGCGGCGCAACAAGGACACTAACAAGAAAGAGGTGGTAGTGTCTCTTTCTTGTTAGTGTCCTTGTTGCGCCGCCGTTCATTTCATCTTGCATTAGCGTGCTTGTTAAAACTCTCAGCCAGAGTAACAAATTTTCTCGCACAGAAGAGCGACAACGTCATTCTAAATTACAAAGGCAAGCTTGTCCTCTATACGCTATTGTATCTTAGGAACCACACACTCACCTCTGGCAGTTTTCTTCGGTGTTGAGCGGGCTGCCTGGCAGGTACGACTGGACATGTTCCTCGTTCTGGGACCGACGGAGCGACGCTGCATCGTGCAATGGCCGCTCGCTGATCGAATGTCTCCGAGCTAAATGTCGGAGACGCGTGACCCAATGGCAGAGCGAGCCACAACGTCCCGCTACTGGCTGTTTCCATGACAACGAAGTGGCAGCTTCTTGCTCCTGGCCTGTAAGAGAGAAGCAATTCAGGGAGCGCGTAAGGCTGCGTGTCTGTTGGTTTTACTTGTTTTATGGAGCCTAACGTCCCAAAGCGACAGTGAGGAACGCTGTAGCCGAGCGCTGACATCGCACAGTACACAAGCCTCTGGCCTTTCGGCTTCAACGAACTGCAACCGTTGGGACCGGGATAGAATCCACGGTTTTCGGTACAGCAGCCAAGCATAAAAAATACTGAGCTATCAAGACCGCTTAGGCTGCACGTTTTTTCTACGTAGACCATTAGGCAAGACAAAAGAAAAAAGGGTTCCGGAAATTCCGACCATCTGGTGTTCTTTAATGTGCACCGACATCGCACAGTACACGGGCCTCCAAAATTTGGCCTTCATCGAAATTCGACCACCGATGGACACGGAATTCTAGAGGCCCATGTACTGTGCGATATCTGCGCACGTTAAAACCCATGTGGTCCAAATTTCTGGGGCCGTTCACTACGGCGTCCCTCATAGCCTGAGTCGATTTAGGGAGATATGGTGACCGCTGCTTGCAAGGCACAGCGTTAAATGGAGATATATGTAAGCAACCTTTGTCCTGCAGTAGAAATCATTCGGCTGATGATGATGATGATATAGGGTAAGCAAGCAGCCAAATTCAGTCGTCACTACGAGACGAGCGAGCCATTAAACTAGAAACTGATCTCTTTGCGAGTGGTTGAAATAGACACCACACATTTTAACGCTGCAGTGGCTCAATACTTGTGCTGACCGGTTGCTTATAACCTGCGCCGCTTTGAGGCGTTAAACACCCACAATAAACCAAATGTATCCAGCAGTTTACTGGGTCGCTCCCCGAAATATAGAGAACAAAAGAAGATACAAGGCTCCTGATCCTTGCTTCCTAGCACGTAAAATTGAGCGCGACAAAACAATTTATATGCAGGCTGTTTTACTTAAGACTGTGAGCGTTTTTTAGAAAAGACCATTTTGAGTTACGAGAGCGTTTCTTTGCCATAGTATTAAAGTCGCAGTGTTAAAGGCCTGGTTCAGAATAAAATTCGGCGTCGGCGTTGTCAGCGAAGAACCATCGTCAAGGTTCTGGCATGTCACCAGAGAGCAATCTTGGAGGTCGGTGGCATACCTAGGTCACATGACCTTGCGGCATCATCACAGCCTGGCCACCTGATTGCGAGCAAACTACCCACCATTGCAGGGAGCACAATTTACGATTGGTAACCCGGGAACAGCAACATGGAAGCGCTTGCCATCGCAGAGCAAGGCGCATCGCTTAACCGCTGCACCACTGCGTCGGGAGGGATATTAGGACTGCAGGGATCAATGAACGTGAAGTAGATAATGCCCTTCTGCAAATTTTGGAATTGACCTATTACGCTATTGCGTCATACCCTTAAGGCGGAGCTTAAGTTTCTCTCCAGTTCTGTCAGCAGTATATACTGCATCAGAATGCAGCTAAGACATGCTCACTAGCACACTTGTAGCCCACCGTTGTAAATATCGATATCAGCCATCGGTCGACTGGCCCCCCTCTACACTTACTCCTCTCCCACTCGAAGAAATTTCCAAGAACTACCTGTGCAAAGATGAATCTTACGTGAGCTCTGGAAGAGCCACTTGGGTTTCACAACCTCCGCCGGTGGCTGTGTTTGAAACAGGCACCTGCCAGTGCAGTGGCGCATCGCTTAACCGCTGTACCGCAGCACCGGCAGTGGTCGGAGTGCTCACCGCGATCTTAAAGCGTAACACAATTTGCGTAGTTGCGTAGTCAGAAATGCAGTAAAATAAGAATTAGGATATACTGGAGTGTGAAAGACAATGTACTGATAATTGCAATAAAATCACAACTGGAATTGATTGGTGATTGAAAGGAGGATGCTGTCGAGTTAACTCCTTGTCAATCAACTGATCGCTCCTAACTTTTTTTTTCGCAAACTTATTCTATATGGTATGGGCTTGTCAGAAAAATGACAGCATTGACATCATAAATCAGCCAACGCGGGAGGGCTGGGAGGCGGCCCTGTCCAGCTCGGCCTTCGAGGAACAACGAGCCCTCGTCGCCAGAGCACGGGCAGCGGCTTTTACCAGCGGCGTCCCGGACTAGGGACCCGATAAGCCTTCCCTTCAACTAAGGCATTGTGGCTTTAAATAAACTTTTTCATCATCATCATCTAAGCTGTCCGTTCGGAGCTGCAGTTTATCAGTGTGCTACGGTCAGTCATATGGCTGCAGGAATAGCTTCGCTGCACGATGAATGCACACCGCTACGGGTCGCCAGGGAGCAGGCTTGAGTGCGTTAGGGCCCGAAGGAGCAAGCGATAGAATGGACATGCTTCTTGGGGCCGGGATAGAATCTGCGGTTTTCGGTACAGCAGCCGAGCACCATAAATACTGAGCTATCAAGACCGCTTAAGCTGCACTTTCTCTGAGTAGACCATTAGGCAAGAAAAAAGAAAAAAGGGCTCCGGAAATTCCGACCATCTGGGGTTCTTCAACGTGCACTGACATCGCACAGTGCACAGGCCTTTAGCGTTTCATCTCCATCAAAATCCGACCACCGATGGAGACGAAATTCTAGAGGCCCGTGTACTGTGCGATATCTGTGTATGTTAAACCCCAGGTGGTCCAAATTTCTACAGCCCTTCAATGCGGCGTCCCTCGTAGCCGAGTCGATTTGGGGAGATATGGTGACTGCAGCAGGTTCCCTGTTGCCAGTTGTGTGTGTCGCACTTGATTTACGTCCATGAATTTAAGTTCTATTTTCGTTCCGTCTAGAGCCCCGCCGCAGTGGCTCAGTGGTTATGGCACTCGGCTGCTGACCCGAAATATACGGGTTCGATCCAGGCCGCGTCGGCTGAATTTCTTTGGAGGAGAAATTCATGAGGCCCGTGTAGTGTGCGATGTCAGTGCACGTTAAAGAACCCCAGGTGGTCGAAATTTCCGGAGCCCTCCACTACAGCGTCCCTCATAGCCTGAGTCGCTTTGGGACGTTAAACGCCATAAACCAAACCAAATCGTCCCGTCTAGAATGTAGCAATGCCAGCGAATGCACACTTTATGGTACATGGAATGGTTGCTCGGTTGGGGGCACCAATTAGTTCCTCAAGGATTGCAAAGAGGTGCGGGTTGGATAGAAAGCTTGAAACACGAATTATAAGCATTGGTTTTGTATTGGTTGAAGGCCAGGACAAGACCGCCACAAATGTGGCTATTTGGAGTAATTCTGTGACGATGGAAATATTTAGCCTGCAAAACAAATTGGCCTATAGCTGTCACAATAGGTGGGGAAACAGGACAATCAGGTTCCTCAGATCTAGCGGGTGGTTTGAGAAGATTAGAATGGGGCATATTAACGTTTTTTTTATACAATGTCACGTTTAATGCACCAGCACTAATATGATTCCTAGATCACAGAATGACTGACTACACGACTACACCACCGCCTCACCGTGGGCCTTAAAACGGCAGTGCGTACATGCAAATTTTGTAGTCTGAAAACGAAGAAGGGCTAACATGTTTCGGGCTGATTTATTGCAGACCTTCTCTTTGTGCAGTCAAAAATGGTGAATACGCAGTCTCTCTGGTGGGTGTATTAACAACTATACACTATGGCGGTCACGCCACTGTGAACAGCGCCCCCTTGCTGGGAACCGTTGCACATACTTGGCGTGGTGACGTTCTGCATGCCACAGCTTCGCAGCTGTATGACTAAACAGAAAACTTCACATCACACTATGGTTGTTGCACATGCAGGGAAAGTGGACACAAAAAATTGCTGAGGCTCAGCTTGGCTAAGCCTGGGGAATGCGAAGCATATTAGTGGCTAGGCTTGGTAATACATGGCTTTCCTTGGTTGAATACTTGGTCATTTTAATACAACCACTAGAAGCCTTCGTCGTGGGGGAAGACAACGGCATGGCTACAGCGGAACGCCGACTAACCCCGAGACGCGCGTTGGGTGAGCGCCTGTATTGCCACGGAAGCCGCGTCTGCCTGCCCGGTGGAGCGAGCGTTTCACCTACACCGAGTGTGAACGCGCGTTCGAAATGCGCGGGAATGCGCGGGTGTGACGGCTAGGGGTCCCACGGCGACGGCGCGAGGTGGAGGCCGGCTCTCTCATCCGATGTCACGTGGTGTGACGTCACGGTGTCACATGGGGGTCCCACGGCGACGGCGTGAGTGGTAGCTCTAGCAATATGCTTCGCATAAAAAAGAGGCATGGTTACACCGCGTTTTTTTCCAGAGAACATATGGTGCTTGGTGGGTATAATAAACGGTGCTATTGCTCGTAGGTTCTACATTTTGTCCTTTCTGCTCTGTAGCTGCCATGGAGAAAGAAAAAGGGCTAAGTTACGCGTTTCTGGAAGCCACCTAAGTCCAGGCACACTCAACAGCAACCAGCAACGGGGACGTACTTGCAATGGCAGGACGGAAGGAGCGGACTTTTTCGCCTTTCTCGTTTCTCCATGGTATGGAGACAGAGCTCCCAGTCACTAGCTCGCACTAGCGGTTAGTGGCAAAAAACAATTACAGTGGGTAGCGCTGTTCAAAACTTCTGTGCTGTTGGTGGGGCGTCGCTTCTGGAGCTGAAATTAAATAAAAAAAAGAATTCAGTTGGCTGGTTATGAGATGATTGGCCCTGTATGTCTCCCTAACATTGAACATTTTAAATGCACTTTGAGGGAAGGAAAGGATGCTGCGAAACAGAGCCAGGAAATTTCATTTAAGGCAGAGGGGTAATCGTACCTTGTACGAGGAATTTTTGTGCTCCTAACTGTGGAAAATTTTCTCGGGATGATATATCTTGTTTTGCCGCCATAATTATTTCCACGGCTGCTCTCATATCCTCTTAAGATTTTGTTTCATGTCAATTGTGACAGCAGGCAGACAAGTAGCAGGCAAAATGGGATCACAGCCAATAAATGTGTATGTGAGGGAACCATGAAGTGGTTGGGCAGCAAGTCTATGCTATGTTGAACGCGGCAGAAGGTGAAGCTGTACTTGCTCATTTTTCACTACGCATTGATGATGGTTCATGGTTTCGTAACTTCAAATATAGCCCGAGCGAACGAAATATTTCAGTTTTCTAATCCGCGTTTAAAAATATAGTGCAGCTTTTCTACTTTACTGGGAGTCCGAGCTAACTTTAGCCGTGGGTTTAAAATATACCGGGGCACACTATGTAGACGTAACTTATGGAGTCCACAAGTTGATCTCAAGGCTACCGAATGACCATCCGCCTCGCAATAGGGAGATGCTGAGTTCGACCGGCAGTCCCCTCTGGTATACACGGGTTTCCTAATGGGTACAAGCTTTCCGCTGGCCTGGTGCTGGGCTCTCCAGCGCCTCAGCGTAGTCTTCAGTTGTAAAACTCGCAGTGATGTGGGAAGATTGGCGCACAATAAGAACACCACTCGTGGCATTTCGAATGATATTCGCCACGTTATCGAATCTGGTATTAGCATACAACTGCTTGTGTCATGTACCCTTTTAGTAGTGTTGGAAGAGCGTAGCATTCAAAACTCGTCAGTTTTACTGAGAAATGAAGTTCCCCGTGTCAGAGGCGGTACCACGGACTGCGTAAAGCGAGATCAGACTCATAGGTCAGCATACATCTGAACAGTTCGCATCTGTAGCAAACAGAGTTTAATGACCTCTGTGTTGAATCCCGGCCTGTAATACCACACGGCAGCTTTTGAGGCAAAGGAGAGTGAATTAAGCAAGCTATGTGACTCCAGGTCGAAAACGTCGATAGGTTCCTTTTTTTGAGACCATTCAGTAAGCTCAAGCTATAGAGGCGATGCTATGTCTATACATCCTTAGGCACCCACCTACAACCATGCTTCTATGTCACCCTTCATGTCTTTCCTCTGTACTAGTTTTAAGCCATGTTTGAGTGGAAGCTTTACTTTCTGCATATGTTTTGTGAACACGTAACGCACAAACGCCAGCTATTTCGTTATCGGCTATGCCGACAGGACTCGGAACTCAGCATAATTTTATGACTTGTCCATACGTTTCGGTTGTCGCCAATGATTATGTTACCTACTGCCTCATTTATAGCCCTACTGATAATCCAGGTGGTGAGAACTACCTAGCAAAAATCGAAGGGCGTCAAAATAGACCCATGACTCTATGTCTCCACAAACATCTATTATATTTTTCCACAGATCTTGTTACTATCTCCTCTGTATCTTCTATAAAACAATTAGGCGACCACATTTTCCGCGATTTCCTAGCGTATGCTCATTCTCCTGTAAATTAATTAAACATACTATATGTAATCCTTTTGAGGCCGAAACTTGAGTACGCTTGTGTCATAAGAGACCTGCATCATCCTAATCGAATCACTGGTCGCCGCGGTGGCTAAGTGGTTACGGCGTTTGGCTGCTGGCCCTAAAGACTCGGGTTAAATCCCGGCCGTGGTGGTTGAATTTCGATGGAGACAGAATTCTAATAATCCCAATAATTCCAATCATCAAATCACTACAATCAAATCGATTCAAAACCATGGTGCCAGATTGAAATTTTTCTATAGATAAAGCCGATCTCGGCAGGCTAGAATTGGGCCGTAAAATATCTAGACACCGCCTATTTCATAAGGTTTCTTACCATCCCTTACGTCATCCTTCACTCCAGTTCCATCTACTTCGAAAACTGACATTACATAACTGTTCTGTTAAACTCTGTGCAGCCTGCGCCTAATGCAAATGCCCCGCACCCCTGTGTGTGAGTTACTAGAAATAAATTAAGAAAATAAATTAATGCGGCACCCTGAGACGCACCTAATGTTTGGAGCCATTCAGATCCAATAACCTCTGAGATCACATCTGAGATTGGACTTCAGATCCGATCACCTGCTGAGTATCCATTTTCAGGGGATAGTGAATGGCGATTTCTAAAGAACACACCGGCAGCAAACCTTTCAACGACAATGGGGCAATAGGCCGATGCGCACACAACAATTTTGGACAAAATAATTTTTGTGCGGGAAAGCATTTATGAACGCAATTTTTTCATATAATGTAAGATTTCACAATAACAATATATCGGCGCGGATCAGCCAACAGCAGTCTATTAACGTTTATTAAGGTTATTAAAGTCTATTAACGCTAATTATATTTCAGTTTTTGCTATCATAAAAAGCGTACCCTATTTGGGTTTTTACGGCAGGCTTAACTGTTCGATGCAATCGAAGGAAACACTTAAAAAGAAAGACATTGTTACATATCGGAAGACTGGACCATTTCCTGCAATACTGCCATAACTGTACCTTACAATTTTCTAATAACCACATGTACCGAAGAGAGTGATGCGTGGCCGGCTGAATTGGTCGGATTCAGGCACGGCCTCTGTATGCAAGATACCATGCTCAGACTACATAACGATGTAGTCAGCGACTTCAGGAAATAAAATACGAAAGCCATTCTAGGCTTAGATATCAAGAAAGCTTTCGACAACGTCAGCCACGACGCCATTCTTTACGGGCTAGCTGAGCTAGGAGTAGGCGAAAGAACCTACAGCTACATTAGATCATTCCTGCGAGACAGGACGGCGATCATCAGCTTTAAGGGCTTAACATCGGAAGAGTTCCCGCTGGGCAATAGAGGCACTCCGCAGGGGCTCTGCTCTCACCCTTCCTTTTTAACACCGTAATGAGGAAGCTCCCCCGTAAGCTTGGGCATCTTGATGAGCTTGAGGAGCTCCTGGTAATTACCAGCAGTAGCGGGAAGATAACTCCAGATATCAAAATTAAAGTCAACGGGAACGAGGTCCCGAAAGTAGATGAAATTAGAATATTAGGTATGATTATCAACCGCAGGGGTAGTAACAAAAGCCTGATTAAGAAATTAAAAGACCAGGCGGAGCTCGTAGTCAGAGTTTTTAAGACGACGTCCAACAGAAGGAGTGGCCTCACGGAATCTAGTAGACTCAGACTCGTACAAGCTTTTGTCACGAGCAGAATCTGCTACGCGACTCATTCCTAAATATTGTCACGTTGTAGTGACGGCAGTCCAGCGGTCAGGAAGACACCAGAAAGACTTGCAAATGAAGCTGTTTATTTGGGCTGACTTGCGCCCGCAAAAGAACTGAATCACTCGGTGGCGGCGTAAACAACAAGCGTGCTCGTCAATCGACGATCTACGAACGCCCGCCGCTCGCGGCATCGTTCAATTTAAAGCCAGCTAGGAAACTTCGAGATAACAGGTCGAGATCATCTAGATTAATCTAGAAACACGTAGGCTAAGCTGTTCATGGCTGTGAACAATCGAGATTAGTCCGCTCGCTTCTCACGTCAGGAACAAAAATGATAACACCCCTTTTCTGCGGCCTTGCGCGAACGAATGGACGCTACAATGATACGTGGCAATATCAACAAGAGCGAAGAACGGGAAATAAACACAATAATTAAGAGATGCACGAAGTGCGCTCTGGGGCTCCCCATAACTACTTCTAACGACATTCTGGAGAAAATGGGCTTGCATAATGAGTGGAAAGCGCTGGCTGAGGCGGTCAGGATATCCCAGAGAGAGCGACTCACAGGAACAACGGCAGGTAGACAAATCCTCGACTGGGTAAACCTACTAGCGCCCCGGGAAGGTGAAAGTGTCAGGGAAAGCATAGATCCAGACATCAGAAAGCATCTATATGTCTGCCCCATACCGAAGAACATGCACCCCGTACACGACGAGGGGAGGAGGAAAAGCAGAGCTAAGCACCTCGCTAACAAATTGTACAAACTCCCGCCGGGATCGGTCGCCTACTCCAATGCAGCGATTGGGAAAGAAGGAAACGTAAGCTCAGTCGCCCTATTAGACACCGGGATCACCATAGGAATCGAAAAAAACCGAGATCTACCGCCGGTAGAGGCGGAGAAGATTGCAATAGCCATTGCCATTGCACGACCAGGCGTGAAACACGTCGTCAGCGATAGCAAAGCGGCGGTTAGGAATTTTAGCAAGTGTGGAGTCAGCAATCGTGCTGCCAAAATTCTGAACGAGTCCTCTCTCGCCGAAAGCGTGAATAGAGTCTGGACCCCAGCACACGCCGGTCTCGCCGTCAACGAGGCTGCCTGGGGTTCTGCGGACGCCTCCACAACATCATCTAAAAGCAAAGAAAGTATTGGTACGTTTAGGGATGTAACCGAAAATCCAAAGAAAGACCGGAGGATATATCCGCCACCGGATAGATCCCTGAGTAAAAAGGAGTCGTACGCCTCGAGAAGACTCCAAGCTCGAAATTTCTTCTCGCCCCTGTGGAGGAGTTGGACGGGTGCCAGAGGGCGGAACAGGGACGGTGCAGAAACCGAAATTTGTAAATTTTGCGGCCACGTGGCAACATTAGATCACATAATTTGGAGATGCGTTCGTGCCCCAGGGCACAACGCGATTAAAACTAGCGATGAATGGGACACCACGCTGAGAAGCTCCGACGAAAAAACTCAGCGCTTCGCCGTCCGCCTGGCGGCCGAGGCTGCAGACCTCTTCTCCTAGACGGGATCGGTTGTCCTCCGGCTGCGGTGCGACAGACTAACTCCCCGGGCGCCTGCGTGCGGACCCGGAGGTGGCTGCCGCGCCATATTCGGCGGAAGTAAATGTTCTTCCTCCTCCTCCTCTGCCTCCGCGGTGGCGCAGTGGTTATGGTGCTCGACTGCTGACCCGAAAGACATGGGTTCGATCCCGGCCGCGGCGGTCGAATTTTGGTGGAGACGAATTTCTAGAGGCCCGTGTACTATGCGATGTTATTGGACGTTAAAGAACCCCAGGTCGTCCAAATTTCCGGAGCCCTTCACTACGGCGTCCCTCATAGCCTGAGTCGCTTTGGGGCGTTAAACCCCCAAAACAATCTAATATTCAAAATCTTTTTCCAAGAATGCTGGGCATGTTTACATGTTGAGTGCAAGGGGATGCTTCGGGCAAAAACTAGTTCTCTCAAGGTAACGAAAACGGACCCCCTACAATTCTCCCCTCTTTGTTTCTTGCTTAAGTGCATTCGGAGCCTTGGAGCATCAGCACCCGCTTACACAGTGGCTTCGGAAAAGGAATCCGGATGCCCACCCAGCCTATCGCGTTGCTGATATTGAGAGAGCGATAAGAATTTTCGTGTCGGTTTGATGATGCACAGGTGATGACATCGTCGGTTTTGTTATGTCGCTAACCCAGAATACAGGGACTACCTGTGATCCCTGCAGTAAATTCCCGAGCAGCTTATTCTCGCCACGAAACAACATTCAGTCAATTTTTTTCGACGGTGCTAGAAAAAACTTTCACCCCTCAGTGAACCTCACGAACTATCAATGAAGACAACACAGATAAGCTTATGAGTCACATGTGTACAGTGGGAGCGGATGGGCACCATGATGGATGCAAACGTTAAGGCTAATTTTCAATGTCTTGCGCTCGCGTGAGTATAGACAGCCGTGATGAAACGCTAAACCGTGTACTTAGAGCATCTTAAGTGCAACAGCCGGTACGGTGCATAGTTTAATGTACGGTAAAGCCGGAAGCTGCACATCGGCGGAGGCAGTGTTATGTACTCATCTACACATCTGCTGGCAATTGGTCACTTGCTTAAAGTGGAATGACATCACCTATTTGCTTAACTCCTGAAAAAGCAACAAACTCGCCCCAGAACATCGGAGTTATCTGTTGAATTCCATGGTTGCCACCCAACACTCAACTGCGTAGAACCGCATCAAGAGAAACGGAATCCCAGAAGAGTTCCTATGTTATACTGCTAGCTGCCGTAGACCTTCACAACTTCAAATTGTTCCAGCACCCTCTCAAGACTGGACTGAAATGTCAGCCACCTGTTGTTTACATGTCGAAGAAAGACATGTTCTGGTATGCTAGGGTGCTACTTCTGGTCAACAAGTATTGCTGATCGAACAGCATGCTTGAAATAGTAGTATGAACTGTTACTAGAAGCTCAACGGATATATTCCTGGTAATAATGAATACGCAAACCAGTATAGGCGCCTGTATAAGGTTTTTTTTTTCTCTCTCAAGTTCTGAGCGTTGTCTTCAGGCTCTGGACTACGTACCACACGAGTTCTCACCTCTCAGGGACAGACGATACAATCGCTCAGGAAAACAGAATGAAGTTGTCCCAACAATTAAGGACAAAAAGCACATGGTATCTGAACAAACAGAGCAGAGCTAGCGTAGCTAAAAAACCTCACAAGCTCTCTTATTACGACTTTATGGCACGAGCGAAAGAAAGTCGAGGTTCTGATTGCAGTACGAATCAGCAACACACCAGAGCTGCATTTATAGATGTCTGTGTGGATTGGAAAGCCTTCTTTTACGTGGATTTCGTTTTGTATGTCCGCATCTTTAAGGGCCGCTTTCAAAGAAAAAAGCTCTTAGTATGCTGCGCACGCCCGCTCTTCCGTCACAATGCCTATCCAGATAACAAGAGAACGAAAGTGGTTGTTCACTTGCACACGCAATTGCAAGGGATTCTTCGCAAGATTCTAGCCCCTGCCGGGGCCGAATATGACTGGGCAAGAACAAGTCAGCGCAGCAGCCTAGCAAAAGTCACCACAGGGTTCCGTCTGGTATTTCGTTGCCCATGAAACGCTGGCAGGATTTATTCCTAAACATAGAATCGCATGAAAGAAACGGAGCTCGCAAGTGGTGCGAACTCCTAGGAGGGGGGTGGCCGGCTACTTTTGGCTATGGAGACGTTGGACGCTTGGTGCTCAGCTTGTGAAGGCTTCACCAGCCGTACATATCAGCCCACCCATTGCGTAGTGGTGGCAACTGTACGAATAATGTGTTTCTGGTGCCGTTTTTGCCGCGAGGAGAAGAACTTTTCTCTAATTTTGTAGCGTTACGCTCCTTGAGGACCATGCAATGGAAATCTCCACAGCTGTTCTAAGTATAATGAGCCTCGGCAGGTGGAACGTAAATACCTATTTATCTAGAATATGCTATATAGACTAACAAACGGTTTCCTGAATTATTTGGGGCTACGCCCCGACGTCTGTAGCCCTAAGCTTGCAGTTACATGAGACTGGCGTCCGGATACCGTCCCCACGGTATCTATGCCGTTGGCGGGATTTTCCGCCGTGAGAATAATTTTCCCACCAACCCTCAGACAACTGCAGACGCTCACGTACCCCAACCCGGAGCTATACCACAGGCTTTACCCCGGTACATACCCGACAAATATATGCAAGGTCTGCAACGCCAATGTAGCCACTTTAACTCACATGCTCTGGGACTGTAACAAAAACCTTCACGGTGCTAATTCCGGAACCCTCCCGCCGCGGTTGGCCGCTGCCTTGCGCAGCCCCAGCCTCGGGGACCAACTCTGGGCCGTCCAGCAGGCCCGCGAGGCGACGGCGAGGCAGCGCCTCGACGTCCCCACGTGGGAGACCTAAGGCCCCGTCGGCGAAAGCTCTGCAGGACTATGAATAAAGTTGTTACCAACCAACCAACCAACCACTACCTGTCGCAGCACTCTTGAGTTTGCTTATATTGCGGTCATTCCATAAGATGTTTTGAGCTTCGGAAAATTACAATCACATCTAACAAGTGCTATCGTGGTCATCGAAGTTTTACTAGGTTTATTGAGGCTTAATGTCCCAAAGCAACTTAGGCTATGAGGGACGCAATAGTGAAGGGCTCCGGAAATTTTGACCACCTGGGGTTCTTTAACCTGCACTGACATCGCACTGTACACGAGCGTCTAGAATTTCGCCTCCATCGAAATTCGGCCGCCGCGGCCGGGATCGAACCCGCGTCTTTCGGGTCAGCAGCCGAACGCCGTAACCACGGAGCCACCGCGGCGGGGCATGTCATCGAAGTGAACGAGACACTAAGTGCTCATGCGCTAAGTGCTCAGCACTGCTCGCAATTACGCCAAACTCTCCTTGCTGAAGAAGGTCGCGTCTTCCTATTTTATGCGATGCTAAGGGGCAAAGTCCACAAGAGGCGCATATAATTTCTTTCCCACAGCGTCAAGACTAAGCATTGTTGCCTCTACAAAAGTGCCCAAGTACCCTCGTTATAACAACTCTCGTTTCATTGGCCGCGTTCCTGTAACGATCATCGTAAACCTCTAGGCAGGTCCCGCATCCAAAGCGCTGACAGTTTTCCTGGGGTTACAAAGAGGACCACTGGACACTGGACAGGGAGGGAAAATACCAACAGCTGCACTAAACCAGTTCATTAGTTATGGAAACAGTTGAAGATACCCGTGACGTTTTATGTTACCTACTGCTAGACGACCGTAATAAGCTCATGCTATTCCTCAGGACAGCTATCGTCCTGCATATCTCAAGAAGTGGACTGGGCCCGATTCTCCACAACCCGATATTCCAAGAAAAATACCCAACCACTACCCTCACCCTCATCGTGCACTTCACATGAGAGTTAGGCTATGCCTGCTGACTAATACTAGGAGCGAGAAAGGACTCAAGCACTATCTGAAACCTTTTAACCTCCTATGACCTTCCCCAGGCTGCACACCGGCGAAATTTCTCTTAGAATTGTACTTTTTCATTTAGGTTCGCAAAAAACCCGAAATTGACCTCTACGACAAAATATGGTCTGATGTGGTCCACTGAAAGCTGGCCGAAAAACGGTGAAATTGAAATAGAAGCCACTTAAGCTTCCTTTAACAAAAGCTTACCCTCTATGCTAGCATTCGAGAGCTCACTGGGACGTCTCAGCGAAGGAACGACTTTCCAAGAGGGATGGACGCGTGGTTAGACAGACGCATGAATTCACGCAACATAGATGCACGCGTGTACGCACACAACTAGATTTTGTTTTTGTTCCAGTCAATAAATTATTCCGCGTGTTATGAGCGCTGCAAGTTTTGTAATGCCTGCACCTCGTCCATATTTCCCTTTTTTAGAGCACTTGAACGTAAACTCCCTTTTATTTATTTATTTCAAGTTACCCTCGTGGCCCAGTGGGAATTACAGAGGGGGAGAAGGGGCAGAAAGTTGATATATAACTCAATTTTGAGACCACTGCTAGCGCGCGCTGCTCTTCTCAGTTCAGAGCAGTGTTGATAATGGTCGTTTTTAGCGCGAAGCTAGGCAATTATAATAACCCAGTGGCCACGCCAGCCAGATGACTCCTCGGTGGTCTTTCCAAACAGCCATTCATGGCGGGGCCTTCAAAGTTAAAAGGATCATGCACTTCCCAATTTTATTTGTTTAGAACACTCGCGGTTAACAGTCTCGCCAAGGGCGCTCCGGCATCGGCGGGGCCCGCTGAACTCACCTGCGGCCGGCCATATCTCTGCGGGGATCTCGACGCCGCCCGCAGCTGCGTGGAGTTTCCCAAAAATGCAAACAGAGACAAAAATACACAATTTCAAAAATAGAAAAATTTACAACATATAAATTATCATGCCAAGCAAGAAGAAACAATGCAGTAGCTACACAAGCTAAGAATATAGAAAAACAGAAGAGTTTGCTTGAGCCCGGGGAAAAAGATAAACAACGCGCCCATCAACAACTTCATGTTACAAAGAAAATCGAGCTCAGTGATTATGGAATCTTCACCGGCAGTGCCTCCGGAAACATGACGATAAAGGGACAATGACGTAGGATCCTACGTATGTACATTGCTCCTCTTGCTAAAATCGGATAAACTGGAATTATTTCGCTTGCGGTATACCTAGTCGACATGATGAGAGAAAATCTTTGCTTTGAAGAGACCATGAGAACAGGTCTCGAACGAGCCCACTTGACAGCGACGGCTGCGATTCCCCTATTACTGACTCTTAATAAAGCTAAGTGTTTCCCAGATGACTTCGCACCTCACTGCGGTTTAACACAATTTTGACCAGAGGATAGTTAGAGAGAGAGTGAGAGAGAGACGAATAAACTAGAACATTTATTAAGGCGGAAGCCTTTATTTAATGCCTCATCGTTGGAAGCAGGAGTTGTCGATGGAATTGTCACGCTTTTCTAATGGTCGTGATGTCACAGAGCGCGAATTTCAAACGGGGCCAGTCGTACTTTGGCTAGTAACCATGCAACCAATAAAAGGGATGGTATAGTGATGCTCCAAGTAAGTGGGACTGAGTTTAATTAATTAGTTAATTAACCAATTAGCCTAGTTAATCTTTTTAGTCAGACGAGGTTAATAAATAAAACCGAATAGGAAATTTGCCGAGTTGGGGAATCGAACCATCGTCCCCGGAGTGTGAGACGAGCACGCTAGCCACTTCGCCATCACAGCTCGATGGTTTGGAATGAACAAAGGCGCGTCTAGTGAGTACAGTGTTTTTGTTCACTCCCATCTTCCTCCATTTTCTTACGGTGAGATTCAGGTGTCCACCGAGCTATGCGAGAGAGACATACAGTTCCTTTCCTCAAAAAAAAAAATTATCGAGAGCAAGGCTAGAGTCGAACCGGCGATGGCGTTCTGTGGACCCTCTGGCAGCTTTGCAAGACGCTGTCGCGCTCCATTTTAGAGGCGAAGCATAACATCTTAATCACACATCAGTGACACAAGCAGCAGCACCGCGCTTAAGGCTTCCGCCTCACTGCACTTTAGGTCAACCAAGTGCCTCCCTGAATTTTGTATTGTATTGTATTGGGTTTTATGGCTTATAAACAACTCGGACCGTCATGCGCCAAACACATGGTATAATTTCTTTCAGATACTGGGTGTCCTCGGTGACAGTCCTCTTCTGGACAAGTGGACCTGAGCAAATGAGATAAAGACCTTTTCAGGCCTCAGAAAACATTCGGTGATGGCTCAGAGACGAGAGCGGTATACGGCGCCTAAGCTTGCAAAAACATGTTTCAGGTGTCCTCACAATAGCCACTCTAAAATGCCGTCAGCTTACCGTCTCGCTCTCCGGGTCCCTCGTGTGCTCTCGTAGGGCTGCTCGTGAGGACTGGTCGCGGTTCTGCCATTGGAAGCCATGTGCATTCGCCCAGGGCTGCTTATTCGCGCAAATACAGAGCCTGCAGGAGAAACAGCCCCGCTGTTTGTAAGACTGTTTGTAAACCTCTAATCTGCCCACCCTTTTCTCTGCCATAGCCAAACTAGAAGTGTCTCAGCGTTCTAGTTTAAAGCAAGAGGCATGTGTACAACCAGTTTGAGGAGGATCCTCCCCCCCCCCCCCCCCCACACACACACACCCTCCTCGCCATTCACTGCACTCAGAACAGAAAAAGTCCTGAGGTAACCTCTCGAGTGAACAGCGGGAATCAAATGAACGTACAGACTCACACCGCTATCCTATAAAGACTGTTGCCTGTCAAAGACACCACTGTTATTCCCAAGGTAGCAGAAGAATTACTAGGCTTTCGCAAATACTAAGCAGTTTTTTAACGATGTTTTAGGGAAGGGTCTTAGTCAATGCACTTCATGTGCTACAAAGGTGAATTCACTGATGGAAGAGGGACTGGGTTCGAAACGGTGACTGCTAGTCGTCAGGCAGGAACACGTGATTCGTTGAGGGTACTGGTAAGAACTTGCTTATAGGCCGACAGGTAGAAACAAGGGAGCGGCACTATTTATGCCTTGCAATCCGGCACTACCCTGCAACGGTTAAGACTAGGAAAGAGTTTTCAAGTTGGTGACATCTTCTAGAATCTGTGTGCGCAGCTCACAGTGTGCGCCTTCCACCCTTACCCTCTGTTACCGCCATTGTCTGGTTGCTTTTGAAACTTTTTTGGAAGTTGCAGAGAATTTTCGTTATTAGTAGGTAAAGAACTCGATTGTACTTTTTCTGCTTAAAGCTTTGCATTGACAGCATAGACGTTCGAGCCGGTGTATTGTCTTGGCAACACTACTAGTGTTATAAGTTGGAGAAATGTTCCCAGATTTCGACAAATCTACCAGCGTAGAGAAATCATTCGCCATATTACAGCTTTAACAGACTTCCAAGATCAATTGCTCTGGTGGGTACGTAAGATGAACATTCTTTGCGTACACAAAAACAGGCAGGTCATGGATATTCTACTAGATATTCGCTTTGCTAGGAGAAGTTGCAGTAACCTCCACGAGGATTTAGCCGCACACTCACCCATGAAGTTAAGAGCTCGGCGCACTGCGAACTGCCCTCTTCATTTGCACACATTCAAAGAAGCGCCGTTCCTGCAAAAGAGTCATATTTGTATGTTGGATCAAAAAATAGGGCTGGCATATTCAACGACACAGATAAGGCTTTCCGTATTGATAACACGTAAAGCTACTGGTGCGTTTGTAATATTACAAAGACGCAAGGAAACAACACGAGTTCAATCGAAGAGGTGCGCACGCAATTGTAGGCGTGTACCAAACAGCGCAAGGTCTTCATGACTTTCTATCTAAAGAATCAAGAATTCATCCTTCAGGAACCTTCAGGCGCCAGCTTCACATGATCTCAGGCGGGAAATTAGAGGAAGCACCTAATCTTGCGCCTACGTGTCTGTACGACACCAGTGCGTTTACCGAGAACTAACTAGTTTATCGAGAACTAACTACCCCAGAACACTATAGCTCTAAAAGTTACACACAAGAATGAGAACGTGAGCAACATGGCGCCATTAGTAGTTTAATTTTGTCTCACTCTTTAGCTGTCACTTTCAGTTCGACTAGCGATGTGGAAAACGATATGCATTGCGATGCAGCTTTTACACATGGATGTATTCTCGACACCATGGAAGGGAGATGTGTTTTGCTGTCTGTCACTTTTGCTCTTGTTATAAAAGGCTGTGAGACTTCCGGAGCTTCCGCAACACACCATTTTTTAGCCCTGACAGTGGCTATTCTTCTGTAAGAGGCCTTTTTTCCGTACATGCCTTATGTTGCACAGCAAAGCATGAATAGCTTTATATTTAATTTTAGCATTATAGCACAGCTATGCATTCTGGCACAAAAGCACTGTCTTAGTTGTTGTCTAATACGACACCAATGAATCCTAGGGGACAGCTACGTGCACTTCTGTGATGGAAAATTTCCTCACCTATGACAGCTGTCTCCACCCGCCCCCCACTGTTATGTGAAGGTGGGTCTGGCTGTCGGCGACCTTCTTTGCACCCACGTCATGAATGCACTTCAGAATATATGCACTGATGCGGTTCTTTGTCAAGACTCGTTCTCGCCTTGCAGGTAGTTCTTTCGGCTTCACTTCTGTAAAATTAAATATAGAACTTTATGGACAGAAAAGGGGTCATCAGGATATTGCAGTAAACAAGCAAGGGATAGAACTTATCGCAGCATTTTTATGGCATCGTGAACAACACATGCCCAGCCTTCCAACATAAGATCCAGGTTAGGCTCCTTAGCGTTGCAATTTAGTTACAAATTGTGGCACGTACAAGTTCTACATTTTATGGTTGAAACAACAGAGGAGAACACAACACAAAGTCTGAGTAAACTGCACTCCGTCTCGTTATATCATTGCACTCACGTTGCTCTGTTTCTAAAGGTAGAAGTTTATTAAAAAGTTGAGAGTATCCTGGCCTTCCGGGGTAGTGGTAGGAGGATCGGTCTATTCTATTCACCATGAAGGTGAGTAGCTATAGGGGTTGGAGACAATTATTCAGTCTAATACTACTACCATCTTGTCACCAATTCAACAAACAACTTTCCACGTGTTCATGGCTATACTATCTCATACGCCGAATCTGACTCAAGAGGCGGCTCTACTCTGATCCGTCAAATTACACGTGACCAAAAACCAATTCTTCCAAACAGACCGTCCCTCCAAGGAATTACTCCGCTTTCTTGTGATCGATGCCATGACGCTATGGACAAGCTTTCACGTCCTCAAGATGGCTTTTGCTAGAAGTCACTCAAGGAATTTAGTGGGCGGATACTGCGTGGAATGTGGCCGACGGACTATCTCTAGGTTTATGGTTTACAGGGGATTAACGTCCCAAAGCGACTCTGGCTAGGAGGAACACCGTGCTGAAGGGCTCCTGAAACTTCGACATATTGGGGTTCTTTAACGTGCATTGATATCACCCAGTACACGGACCTCTAGAAACAGACTTTCTTTAGACATGAACAGAATCGGCAAGATAATACAATCAGAATTCATTTGGATGGTCCGAGAGAATGGCGCTGAAGCAAAACGATGCACCCAGTAATGATCTTTACATGTAAGAGAGGTACAGCATGGCTACGAGCATTGTTGACACAACTTTGCTATCCGAACCACACCGGAGTGGTCTAAGTGTAGAAGCCCAAACAGGGCTGTTTTCATGTGTATGCACTAAACAGCGATATCAAAATTATCTGGAGCTCTGGCTCATACTCGACAATTGGGGCTTGTACCAGATAAAAAATTTTTTCACTAAAGGGCAGAGTTAAAGGGTTATCAGAAAGCCTAAAAATTGTCATGGTTTGGTTTCTGGTTTATGGGGGTTTAACGTCCCGAAGCGACTCAGCCTGTGAAGGACGCCGTAGTGAAAGGCTCCGGAAATTTCGAACATTCAGGGTTCTTTAACTTGCACTGGCATCGCACAGTACACGGGCCTCAAGCATTTCTCCCCCATCGAAATGCGACCACTGCAGCCAGATTTGAGCCCGCTTATAGGAGTTTGCTGAAAGAAAATATGAGGTAATAGAAGTTAATGGTTAAGAAATATTGAATATTAATTAATCAGCTGTTTTAGCAGTATTCTGCTTCACTACACCGCTGACAATGCTACGCCGAGAAAAAGTTCTTACACACTGTATATGCTTCACACATAAGAGCAACTAAGACTGCGAGGCAAGTTAGTGGTTATTCAGCCGGAGGTTTCACATGGAGGCCTGTTTGTGATGATGCATAACAAGGTCCCTGGAAGAAAACTGACTTTGAGTCTGTGTAGTTTTATAGCTAATTGGGGATTAAGACCACACCGTAAGCTCGGCCAAAGGCAAGGTAACATTAGTTCCTGAGCCCCACTACATTGCGGATAACACTCAGTTGTTGTCCAAAATCACTCACTTGTCTCCAGCGAAAAAAAAAAATTGGCTGACAGTTCAGCATTGCTGAGCACGAAATATTACACGAAAGCGCTGCATTTTGCAGTTGAACACCCCTGCCACGTACCTGAAAGCGCGATTGAGGTGTCCACCGACCCAGGCCGCCAGTTGTGCACCTGGCTTTATGCAGTACGCGATGCAGGTGTTCCATAAGATGCAATAGTGTTCGACATTGGCCAGACAGCCCAAAGAGAATTTTACTTGAGCCTCCATCTCTGCACTGCAAGGAAGTGGCAAGTAATAACACAAACATTGAAGCAGCGCATTGGTCAGTTACAAGCCAGTTACAAGTCGAGTCAACTCAGACTGCAAAGTTCTTCTCAATACATTCTGTAAGCACTGGAAAGGGATGGAGTTTTTGCAATAGCTTTTTAATTCCTGCTGTATTAACTGCTCTAGTTTTAAACAGTAAATAAAATAATATTGCTATAAATGATGGGAACTACTTGTTAGTAACATGGATTGAGCGCACAGTGTAGAGAATTGGCAATGTACAAGAGTTACACAACAAATCGGAAAGGTAGACGAGGGGCGAAGTCTCCTGAATTGCAGCATGACGGTTGAGAGCAACGAACAATGTATTGAGGAGCAGCTGCCTTGAAGACCGTCCCTTGTACGACAACGAAGGCTTGAGTGCAAGTATTTCATTAAAAATTAACCACATCTGCGATCATCTTTCGTTTATCCTGTTCGCAATCCAGCGGTTCATTAAGCAGTCTTGCAAAGACGTTCAACACACCACAGGCCTTGGACTCGCTTTCGGTGTGTTCCTTATCTATAATGGTTGCTTATTGAGTGTGTAAATGCAGCCTTTAAGGAAGCGCCAATCCCACAGTTACCGCAGAAAAATATTATCCTCGAGTATGGAAAGTTCTCCGTGATAAATATATAGAATTTAGCTATGTACGGTGAGAAAATGGAGCATAAATACCTCTGCACATGCTTAAGAGCTCTTCGTTTGCAGTGCACAAGTGCTTGCTGTTACGTACACAGATGTCAATGATTATGGGGTGTTCCACAGCAGTTGAAATAGTTGGAAACATTGAAGAAAAGAAAGTTTGTGTAAACTGATAAAGCTTGTCTGGCGTGCACTGGAGCAATGCCTTTCACTAAAGCTTTCGAAATATCACGAACGTCACCCTTCCACGGAGGATACATTCGCCATTCCAGAGGTGATTGTCGGCGGGTCAGTATCGGTGAACCAGCAGTTACATGTAAACCAACACGTTTTTTTTTTCCGACTGTGTCCTGTTGATCTGATCGGTAGGGTAGAGGAAATGACTGCCTACTGCAGATTATACGGCTGAAATATGTAGAGGTGTGATGGCAAATACTTTTTCTACAAAATACACGTTACCAGGAGCTCACGCTTTGAAAAGTTATCGTGAACGATGTGGCAGCAAGGCAAGTCTGGTTCTGGCACTTCCTGCAAGTCGTTGCATCTGGTTGCCGCGGAGTCGGAATCCGTCTCCTGCAACAGTTGTGCGATAAAAGTATAATTTTTTCTTCAGAGAGAGAAAGGCTCAAAGGCAGTGGCCAAACACCGTTGAAAAGAATCACGGTTGACAAAGGTAGGACGGTTTATGGGGTTTAGCATCCCAAAGTGAATCAGGCTATGTGGGACACCGTAGCGAAGAGCTCAAAGGTAAGAAGAGGGCGCACTCCGGCAACCATGATAGAGACGAAGCGGGGACAGGGCGAGAGTGTTGTTTATGATACAAGGCGGAAAGATGAATGCCAGCCGTAATCATATGCACAGAGACCAGGGTTTGGGGTAGTGAAAGGTTTGGAAAGGTGACGGTGTGTACAGATTAGAGGCGCAGATATATAACAAAGCATTAGGAACGGCTAGAACACTGCCACAGAATGGAGACGATGAGGAGTGTGCAAAATGCCGGAACGCTCGTACTTCCGTAAGGGCGGTCCGAACTTGAATGTGGGTTTAAGATCCCAAGACGACTCAGGCTATAAGGGACGCTGTAGTGAGGGCTCCAGAAATTTCGACGCAGATCAACAATGTTATCATAACCAAAGAGGCCAAGGAATAGGAAGAACCCATTTGTTTCCGCGCAAATATGACGCATACTTTGGTAATATATTCGACTTTTCTATTTATAAGCCAATTGTAAAATTTCACTTCACACAGATTCTTGAATTGATGATGATGGTGGATTTTAATGGTGCAAGACACTGTGAAGTCGGTTTTAAGACTAGTCCTGTGTGTATAAACCGGTTCCATGGCACATAATATAAGAAAAAATGTATGGGGCGTTGTCAGAATTTCAACAACCCGGGGTTCCTTAGTGTTCACTGGCATGGCATAGTACACGCGCCTCAAGAATTTCGCCTCGACTGAGATGTGACCGATACGGCCGGGATCGACCTCACGTTTTTAGGGTCAAGAGCCGAGCGCCATAACCAATGATCCAGAGTGGCTTGGGTTTTCAAAGGTTTTGTGGAATAGAAAGCCTACAAAGTGTAAAACTTGAATCGCAACAAACCGTTGTTTTCACCAACAAACTGTGTTCTGAAGATTCTGCCAACTATCGCTGTGGCTGTACCAAACTTCATCAGACTTGTACATGTTACAAAGGAAAGTAACGAATTACAATTACTTCATCTGATATGTAACTGACTTCAGTGGTCAATTACTGCCTATGAATAGTATCTGAAAATTACAGAGAAGTAATCGGTTGCTATTCCGTTACATCTTTTCTTAGCAAAAAAAAATGTCCGTGCATGATTACATTCCAGAACATACGTTGATTGCATTCCTTGCTATTTGTATTTTATAGTATATATTCTAGTATACATTGTTTATATTTTAGTCTAAGATTAAGAGCTTCTCATGCTGACTGCTTGACACAGCGTCATTTTTTTGGGGGGAGAGGAGGGAGGTTATTTCGAGCAGTACGTTTTCTGACATGGTATGGAGTGTTATGTTGGGTGCTCCAAAGCAGGTCGTATGGCATAATGGACAAAGCAGTGGAGGCCTCCAGTCTATTGCGTACTAACATTACATTAGCGCACAAGGGCTGTCCCATTTTGTCTCCGTTGAAATTGCACATTCTTAGTAATTTTCTGCTCGAGAAGCATCCAACGTTTTCACCTGTGCAGTACTACAAGGTTGATCCCAACTGCTCAACAACAATCACTCACAGGACAATGGTACTGGTGCCTGAGCTGTCAGGAACTGGTCGTGGCCTCGACTCCAGAGACACGCAGCGAGTACTCCGGGTCTAATTCTCGTTTCCACCTCTGGCACGGCTGCGAATGAAGAATCATTTTTGAGCACAGTACACTGCAATGTAAGAAAAACTAGGTTTCAAGAAGCAGCCCGAATTAATTATTGTCTGCGCAATACCAGAGAAATTATCCTTAACCGCAGAATGCCACAAAAATGAAATAAAACAAATTGTGCCGCTCAACGTCCCGAAACGAGATATGGACGACGAGGGACGACTCTGTTGTATGCCAGGAATTCAGATCGCCTGATGTCCCTTAGTGGGGTCATTCAACGTTCGTTTCCATGGAGCAGCAAACGGCCGCCATATCTAGGATCCGAGGCAGCGACGTATTAGGATCAGAAGTAGAATGCGAAATGCTACAGAGTCCACGCGGCGGATACGTGTGTTCGCTACCCTGCAAATTGGAGTGACTCTCTTGGGGATATGGCTCTGGCAATTGTTTTAAAAGTTTTTCTATGTGATGGAGTATTACTGTCAGGTGTGGCTGAAGATGTACGGAACATAATGTAATTGTTTCAAAATGTAAAATAGTGCCTGCTTCAAATGTAGTCTGAAGCCCGACTTCACGAGTGGCCACACTACTTTGGACGACTATGGCTGTACCCTCAGACCCTAAGTTTGTCTCCTAGAGACACGAAAAGAACTGGGGAATGTAAAGCCAGAATATCTTTTACGTCACTGTAGCTTTTTAGCCTCTCTACAGTTCCAGTGAATTAGTAATGCTATATCTGATGCCTTTCGGGGATGCATTTAAAAACCTATGGTCCTGGTTTTGTGGCGGACTGTTACTGGTATTTTTTCTCCCTTTCTTTGTTCAAAGAAGTTGCGCCACCGCTTCTGCGAAGACGAGCTACTGCTTATATCCATCGCTTCGGAGGAGGCGCTGGATTTTTGCAGGGAACCCGCGGGGGTACGAATTTGTGGCTCCTCCCGATTGGGAAAAGTGTGCGTCATGCCGGCTCAGAGGACAGCGAGCCTTTCTTTCGACATGGAAGGGCAGCTTTGGCTACACTAGTCAGAGATGTGGATGGCACGGCCTGGGCAGTTGCCTGAATTAGAATGGTGGATTTCCCACTAACTTTGATTGTCCCTCACTTTTCTATATATACTCTATCCCCTATCCACCACTCATCCCCTTACTCATCTTTCCTCTCTCCCCCGCGGTACATTAGTGGAGCGGGAGAGGTCGTCCTTTACAACCTCACTCTATATTCTGTCCCAGAGGCCGCTGTCATGTGCACCTCTGGGCCGACAATTGGGCCGACACCGCAGTGCCGTTCGGGTGGGGGACTGGGGAGGCACACATGAACTATGGCATACTGTGTGCTTACTGGCACCAGACGCAGATCAACACACGATCTGGATGTGTGTTCACTCAATTTATTTCGTGCCTCAGGGTAGGATAGATTTTCATGTACTTTCAGACTGATTATTTGCTTTTCTTTTTGAAGACTTTTCGGATTCGCGAGGAGGCTGCATGCGGACCTTTGGACTGTGTACATTTTGTTACAGTTGCTTGGCAGCTGTCTGTCATGCTCGGTTTCGGCACATTTGGCACAGGTCTCCTTGCCTCTGGTCTCCTTGCATGTATGGATGAAGGGTTCCTATTCTGTCAATTGTGCTTCACCCCAATCGACAAAAGAACGTCCCGGAGCTCCGCACCTGGTAAACAGATGGGGAGTAGTTTGGCCGGGGCTTGACCATGTCCCTAAACGCCACCGCTCATGGTTTCTAACCTTCAACTTATGAGCTATCGCCATGGTGCATATTACAGCTTCCGTATGGGGCTAATGGTCCGTGGTGGCGCCAAGCACGATCACCTTCAAACTCAAAGTGCCCTGGCGGGAGACGACCTATTTCCCTTTCCTAAACCCCTTATTCCTAATAAATGCTTTTAACTACAAAGTCGAGAGTGACGTTCATGCCCAACGCTGTGTACAATTAAATTGCTTGCACATGCGACCTAGCCAGAGTTTTCTGTTTTATCAAACATTATGGAGCATCAAAGTAGAAAGAGCACAACTAGAACTAACTTTATTGCCAAGGATTTCTTACCCCAACGTAGTGTAGCGAAGGCTGCAGTGAGGCTCGGATTCGAGTCCATACGCGATGCAGATGTTCCACACGACTAGGTCGGGTTCGCTGACGGCACCAGGACTGGGTGCTGTCACCTCCCGAGGCTGCGTACAATGACGCCAGAGCCAGTGTCTTTCATGGCACAGAAGGTGGCACAAGGAATTTCATGAAATTTCGGATTTATTGTTTTTGTGTTGTGTTTACTAGCGCATAAGCGGCTTAGGCTATCATGCGCCAAGAACAAGGTAGGGAAAAATTGGCTTGAGCAGAGTTTGTTTTCAAAGGGCCTAAAAGTTATTTTTGCTACCTAGCTGATGAAAGACAAGAATTTTAAAAATGTCTGATAGCAGAAACTTTTAAAGGTTGGGTAACCTCCGCGGACATCCTTGGCTCGGCAAGGGTTTCGAGGCTCCCAAGAACTCAGATAAAAACCTCAGCCTCCTTCTCATGATTGAGAAAGTGGCTGAGGTGTATAATTGTATGTAGTGAATCACAGGGTGAGTAGATTAGAGTTTATGAATACTGGCTTCCCTTAAAAAGCTAAGAACACAGGGTATACTGACGAGTGCATCTTCACCTAAAATGAATGCTGGATGAAAAGGAATGTGTTCTTTGTAAAATGTAGTAGAGTGTTGTTTCCTTAGTGATTCAAGTCTCGCACATGAGAATAATATGTGGTTTACTGTTACTTCATCTCCGCACTTTTCACAAAGCGGTTTGTCTTCTTTTGTAAGTAGGAAGTTGTGTGTGGGATGCGTATGTCCAATACGGAGGCGGCATAAAATAACTTCGATGAATCATTTTTGGTGTGAGCATGATTTTCATTCGCCTAGGATGGGTTTTACTAAATGTTGCTTATTATTTCTTTCAATATTCCATTGCGACTGCCATTTATTTCTTAGCTTACACTGTACCAACTTTGTAGCATCTTTGTAAGGAATGTTCACTTTCTTTATTTCTTTGTTCCGAGCTTTTCCAGCACATTCATCCGCTTTCTCATTGCCAGTGATTCCAATGTGGCTGGGAACTCAGCAAAATTTGATGTCTTGTCCCTGTATTGTGACGCTTGTTATGTTGTGTATGATATCACCGATTATTGGTGTGACTGCGTTTCTGTGGTGAACTGAGGTTAGTATGCTAAGAGAATCAGTGTAAATGATACTGTTCTGAATGTTAGTAGGGAACAAGTGTTGACTGTTGGCATATCGTGAGGTTCACCGAAAAACTGGCAGAACGCACATGGATGTCTGCTTACACTAAAGAAATAACTACGTTTATGATTTTGGTTTCGGAGGAATTTAACGGCCCAAAGAGACTCCGGCTATGAGGGCCGCCGTAGTGAAGGGCTCCAAAAATTTTCGCCACCTGGGTTTGTCTAGCGTCCACTGACATCGCAAAGTACACGGGCCTCTAGAATTTCGGTAGAGGCGAAATTCTCCGCGGCCGTGATCTAGCCCGTCTCTTTCGGGTAAGTAGCCGAGCGCCACAACCACTCAGCTACTGCGGCGGCTAACTACGTTTATATATGAACAAATCTGCGTGCATCATTTGACGCCTGCGAAACTAGTTCGGCCGTAAATGCTTTCGGCATGTTTCACTGTCACCGTGTAATAATGCAGCTCCAGTTTCATTGTGCATTGTCTCTCTGTGATTCGACATAAGCTCTCTGTCTGTTCGAACGGCGGGGGCGGTTTCATTCACCAACACACTCAAAACGGAAAGGATCGCACCGTTTAAATCCTGCCGAGGTGCTCAAATTTAGGGTTTCATGAGTAAGTTGTGTGCAAGACGCTTATGTCCAATGCAAAGGCGACATATGAACACTTCACTAAAGCTTTCTTGGCGTTGACACGACTTCCATTCGCCAAGGATCGGCTTTACAAGGTGCAGTTGTTGATTTCATCATCCCAAGTGGCCTGCCATTTCTTTATTAGTTTATTCTTGACTTTTGTCACGCAGTTTTTGTGCGGAATACTGCTTTCTCTGGTTTGCTTTGGTGATCTCGCACCGCACAAGCATCAGCTCTTTCGTTACCGGCTATGCTGACTTTGCTCGGGCCTCGGCATAATTTTATTTCTTCTCCATATATTTCGGCTGTTGCTATAGTTGGGATCCTATCTCCTATTAAGATAGTTTGTTCTGTTTATTAGAATGGAGCGCTTTTAGAATGCCCAGTGAGCCTGCGTAGATTATGCTATTCTTGATGTCCTCTCGCTATAATTGCATGCACCTATTGCAAGACGCAGTCCTAAGTTGTGTACCGTCTCTAGCTGTTTTACGCAAGACGATCACGCTGATATGCATACTGTAGACCCGTAACCCTACTGAAACGTTTCATACGAGCCGCTCGTATGGAATTATGGGAATATGGAGTCCATAACGTAAACAAGAATATATGGAAATGCATATCTGTACGGAGTCTAAGGAATTCCTTATAATTTATACGCAATTTTCATACAATGCGCATGACCTCATATGGAATCCCAAGTTTCTATAAGTGCTTAGTCCATACAGCGTCCATATTTTCCATACTGACTTCATAAAATTTCTTATAGAAACGTATAGAATTATTCAGTAGAGAATCTAAAGTAGAATGTAGTAGGTAACAGTAAATATTGTCACAGATGGGTCCTATATCACACAGGCTAGGCACAGGCCGCAAACAGAGAAGCAGAGTCCCAGCTCCGAGAGCACGCGAGTTCCTCACTTCTTCGGCCTTTCGGCGCCGCCCGGGGACACCTGGCGGCATTATTCCCCCTCCCCCAAAAAAGAAAGCAAAAACGTGGGCGCACATTGAGTGAACGGGAGGAAGTAAGCAAGTGAACAAACGGTCACGTGCCGCTCAACGGCTGCAGGTACAAATAAAAAGAACACGCGAAAGAGGCTACGTCCCTTACTGTGTACAGTAAGGCTTCATGCGCAGTACGTGCACGACCTCATGCTGAGGTCGACGGCGCGAACTCGGTAGAGTGCCATCGGGGAGGACTTCATACGTCACATCCGTGATACGGCGCAGCACTGTGTACGGTCCAAAGTAGCGGCTCAGGAGCTTCTGCGACAGGCCTGGGCGACGTACTGGGGTCCATACCCACACTTTGTCGTCGGGGTGGTACTCTACGTGTCGATGTCGTTGGTTGTAGCGTTGTGCATCCGTGGCCTGCTGCCGTCGGATGTGCATACGGGCCAGTTGCCGGGCTTCCTCTGCGTGCCGGGTAAACTCCTCGGCGTCCGACGTGAGCTCCTGGTCGTCAGGGGCGCACGGAAGCATGGCGTCGAGCATTGTCTGTACGTCACGCCCGTAGACGAGGCGAAACGGCGTAAAGCGAGTCGTTTCCTGAAGCGCCGTGTTATAGGCAAACGTCACGTATGGGAGGATCTCGTCCCAGGTCTTGTGCTGTACATCGACGTACATGACGAGCATGTCCGCTAAGGTTTTGTTGAGGCGCTCCGTGAGCCCGTTTGACTGCGGGTGTTATGCAGTAGTCTTGCGGTGGGTCGTGTGACTCAGCTGGAACACCTCGTGCATGAGCTGAGCAGTAAACGCAGTGCCTCTGTCGGTGATTACGGAAGACGGGGCGCCGTGTCGTAAAACGATGTTGTGTATGAAGAAATGCGCGATTTCCGAGGATGTACTGCGCGGCACCGCCTTGGTTTCCGCATAGCGCGTCAAATAATCAGTCGCAACTATAATCCACTTATTGCCAGATGCTGATACAGGAAATGGGCCAGGAAGATCAATGCCGACTTGGTCAAAAGGTGTGCGAGGTGGTTCAATTGGATGGAGCAAACCTGCAGGCTTTAGCGGTGATGACTTACGACGCTGGCACTCACGAGAACCTCTGACGTAGCGATGGATGGTCGCTGGAAGTTTAGGCCAATAATAGGCCTGACGCACTCGGGCGAGCGTGCGTGCAAATCCCAAGTGGCCAGATGTGAGCTCATCATGACACGCTGAAAGGATGTCGTCGCGGAGGTCTGATGGCACGACTAGGAGGTAGGTCCGGTCACCCTTACGTGAGTTTTTCTTGTAGAGTACGCCATTGCGACTACAAAAAGAGGACAGGTGCCGGGAAAAGGGTCGAGGTACGTTGGAAGCATGGCCCTCTAGGTGATCCATGACAGACCGCAGGTCAGCGTCAGCACGCTGCCTTGCCACCAAGTCCGAACTGCTGACCACACCTAGGAAACGATTGTCGTCCTCTGTGCGGTCATCAGCTTGCTCGACGGGTGCGCGCGAGAGCGTGTCGGCATCTTCGTGTTTACGTCCGGACTTATAGACAATTGTATAATCAAATTCCTGAAGGCGAAGGCTTCAGCGTGCCAGGCGGCCTGATGGGTCCCGGAGATTGGTCAGCCAGCACAAGGAATGGTGGTCTGTGACGACCTTGAAAGGGCGACCGTAGATATAAGGCCGAAATTTCATCGTGGCCCAGATGACGGCGAGGCACTCCTTTTCTGAGGTGGAATAGTTGATTTCGGTGCGCGAGAGTGTGCGACTCGCATACGCGATCACACGTTCCACGCCTTCTTGATGCTGAACGAGGACGGCACCAAGCGCAATATTGCTAGCGTCGGTATGTATCTCGGTAGCAGCCTCCTCATCAAAGTGAGCAAGCACAGGGGTAGTGTGCAGCCGTCATCGCAGCTCTGTGAAAGCAGCCTCTTGCGCGGCAGTCCAGACGATCGGTGTATCTTCACGCGTTAAGCGGGTCAAGGGTTCAGTGATGTTGGAGAAGTCTGCGATAAAACGGCGGTAGTAGGCGCACAAACCCAAGAAGCGCTTGAGCGCTTTCTTTGTAGTAGGACGGGGAAACTCGGCTAAGGCGGCAGTTTTCTCGGGGTCGGGTTTTACACCGTCGGCGCTCACAACATGGCCAAGAAACGTGAGCTCTTTGTAGCCAAAGTGGCACTTCTCGGGTTTAAGTGTCAAGTCGGCCAACCGCAGGGCATCCAGCACGGTCCGCAGTCGTTCAAGTTGTTGGTCAGTGGTTTCTGAAAACACCACCACGTCATCTAGATAAACTAAACAGGTTTGCCATTTCAGGCCAGCCAGGACAGTGTCCATCATGCGCAGAAACGTCGCAGGCGCTGAACAAAGGCCGAAGGGCAACAGCTTAAATTCATATAGGCCGTCGGGTGTGATGAAGGCAGTTTTTTCGCGGTCACGTTCATCAACCTCAATCTGCCAATATCCGCTCTTTAGGTCGATGGATGAAAAATACTTGGCGCGGCGAAGTCTGTCGAGTGAGTCGTCGATGCGAGGCAGCGGGTAGACGTCCTTTTCGTTATGGCGTTCAGCTTACGGTAATCAACGCAAAAGCGCAAAGTCCCATCCTTCTTCTTTACCAGAACAACAGGCGACGACCACGGGCTCTTAGAAGGCTGAATTATGCCGTCTGTAAGCATCTCCTTCACCTGCGTTTGGATGGCGTCGCGTTCCTTCGGGGAAATGCGGTACGGCTGCTGTCGTATGGGGCGAGCATCATCGGAAGTGATAATTCGATGCTTTGTGACCGCCGTTGGCCGCACTTTCGAAGAGGATGCGAAGCAGGTTTGGTATTGAAGCAGTAGGGCGCGTAGGTCGCGCTGTTGAGTCGCTGATAGCCCGGCATCTGATATCTAAAAGGCATGTCCTATCGAAGCCTCAGCGTTTTCGAAGCGCAGTTTAAAGTTAGCTACACACTGCACACAGTTGGCTACACACAGTTGAAACTTCCCTCACCTGAGATAGTTCCTTCCCGCCGCATCACGTAAGGAGGGGGCGGGTCTGGCTGTCGGCGAAGCGACTTGCACCCACGTGACGAAAGCACTTCCGATTAGTCAGCCGACTGCAGTCCTTTGTCCGACACCAGCAGTGGTTTTGCCCCTGGTTAAGAGAAAGAAGGTATTTGTTAAAACCACCACTAACTCGGGAAAATGAAGAAAAGTGACAAGATATCGCAGTGAAGTGTCAGGGATTGAACAGCAAGAAGTCGAACTGCCCTTCACCGCCTTACTAATAACGATCGACAACATGTGCTGTTTCATGTGAACACGATACTGATTCTCTTTCTCTTGTGGGATTGGTGACTGATTAGTGCACAGTAGATAGGTTGCTGAATGTTCCATGTACACCAGCATCAATAGGTATACCAGCACCGATATGATCTCTTTATCAAAAAAATAATTGACTACTCCGCTTCACCGCGGGCCTTCAAAGCAGCGGTGTGTGCATGCGAGTATTCTAGTCAGAAAAGGAAGAAAGGCTAACACATTTCGTGCTTATTTATCGCAGACCCCCTCTCTGTGCAGTCAAGAATGCGCAATACGCAGTCTCTCTGGAGCATACATTAACAACTGTACGCAAGGCGATCAAGCCACTATTAACAGGTCTCCCGTTCTGGAAGCGATCGCACGCATTTGGCGTGGTTAAGTCGTGTATGCGACAACTTCGCAGCTGTATGAATAAAGAGAAAACTTCACATCACACTATGGTTGTTGAACAGGCACATAAAGGTGGACACATAAAGGGGGGCATGGTTACACCACGTTTTTTCCAGGGTTCATATGGTACTCGGTGGGTATAATAAACGGTGCATTCCCCGCAGGCTCTACATTTTGTCCTTTTCTCAAGGCAAACTTTTGTCATTAGAAAAAGAAGGCAGGGGTTAGGGATAAGGTTTGTACAGCGCGTGGACCCTCTCGACAGAGCTAGATGGCTTGAAGTACATGCTTCATTGCGACCTCCAGGTCCCAACCTACTACCCGGCGTTGTACCCCGAGTCAGGCTGAGGAACGCAGTCTGCCGCTGACCTAGGTTTAGATTTGTAGGTGCGGAGGTGGCTGGTCCTCTGGGCATTGGAATAGGATGTGACTGAGCTTTGCTTGAGAATGATAGCAGACAGTGCAGCGGGAACTGAAAGTACCCGTTTGAAGTTGTCGCGCGAGGCAACCTGCTCTGCTTTGGAGAGGGATTTGTGCAGGGGTGGGTATTTGAGTCAATAATTTCAGAAGTAGAGGGTGATTGCATGCTAGGTTTTCAGGCGTTGTCTCCTGAACCAAGGACACTGGCCGACCTGTGCCCGGGTAACGAATCCTCGAGCACATTCATGAGCAGACATGTTCCCTGGGTGGGAGGTATGTGCTGGCACTCATATGAGCTGGAAACGTTCCGAGGATAATTTGGCTCTTACCAAGATTGATAGAGCAGGGGCAAGAAGCCTTCTTTTAGCGAAGTTCCTGATTGATTGCTTCGAATCGCCGAGGATTTATCCAGTCCTGGTGCCGCCTATGGCGGGCGCCATGGCCGCCTCCTCAGCCTCTGTCGAAAGTCTGGTGTTGAAGGAGATGGCCGTGGGTTGTCGATGATTGTCTACGACCGAAAGTGCAAATGCTTCCTTGTCGCGCTATTCCGTAGCATCCACGTGAACAGTTTCAGACTACGGGGACTTCTTGGCCTTAAATCATGCAGTGGGTGCATTTTGTTGGGAAGGAGAGGAATGAATATACGTTTGAAAATTTCATAAGGGAGCGAATGTTCGTGAGTAGCAGTGGTGCTGTACCCAGTTTAACATTTTCCAAGGATAACCCTTCCTGTGGTCATGTGGGAGAGGTGTTCGTAGTGAGCTGCAAGATGCGCCTCAGCCAGTTCATCGACCGTGTTGAGTGCGGCCGATAAACATCGCAGGTTCTACATGCCCCTCCTTCCGGCTGTGTAGCTGCGATCGAGAAAGAAAAAGGGGGTATGTTACGTAATTCCAGGGACACTCAGCGGTAGCCAGACACAACGCCGTACTTACAATGGCGGGGTGGAACTAGCGGACTTCTACGCCTTTTTCATTTCTCCATGGGGTGGAGGTACAGCTCCCAATAACTAGCTCACACCCCCGGTTAGTGGCGAAAACAGTTAGCTTGTGCAGTGCCGATGAAAACTCTTGTGCTGTTGGTGGTGCGCCGCTTCTGGAGCTGAAATTAAATAGAAGGAACAATTCAGTTCGCTGGTTATGAAAAAATTAGCATCGTATCTGTCTCACCAATTCTGAACACCATAAATGTGCGATAATGGAAGGGCAGGAAATTGCATTTAAGGCAGCGAAAAAGGGGTAACCGGTAACCGCTGTACGAGGAATTTTTATGCTTCTGTAGCAGGACTAAAAAATTTCCCCAGGACGACATATCTTGTAGGCGGCTTTAACTACTTTAATGGCTGCTGTCCATATCATTCATACATATTGTTTCATGTCAACTTCGAAAGCGGGTAGAAAAGTCGCAGGCAAAATGTGATCACAGACAATACAGTATGTGTGAGGAGCGAACCATGAAGCGATTCGGAAGCAAGTCTATGGTGTACACAATTCGGCAGATGTTGAGCAAGTAGAGCTTTCGGATGTTTTTTCACTACACAATGATGACGCTTCACGGTTTCGTAACTTCAGTTATAGGGGATGCGCGCAAAATATTTCAGTTTTCTAATTCATGTTTGCTCAGTATAATGCAGCTTTTCTACTTTACTGGGAGCTCGAGCTTACTTAGCCGTGGGTTTAAAATATACCGAGGCAGACTATGTGAACGTAACCTAAGGTCTGCACATGTTGATACACAAGCGCACCGATAGACCATCCGCCCTGCATATGGGAGATGCTGGTTTCGATCCGCAGTGTCCTTGAGTATACACGGGTTTCCGAAAGGGTACAAGCTTTCCGCTGGCCTGGTGCTGGGATTTCCAGCGCTTCATCATAGTCTTCAGTTGGGAAAATCGCTGTGCTATGGGAGAATTGCTGCAAAAAACATCTCGTGGCGTTTGAAATGAAATTCGCCGCGTTACTGAACCTGGTATTAGTATACGACCGCTTGTGTCAGGTACCCTTGCAGCAGTGTTGGAAGAGCAGAGCGTTCGGAACTTGTCGGTTTCACCGAGCAGTGAAGTTTCCTCTGTCAGAGAGGCAGTACCGTTTACTGTGTACGGCGAGATCAGACGCGTTGCACTGAGCACATATGAGCTGTTCGCATCTGTAGCAAACTGAGTTTAACGATCTCTATGTTGATTCCCCGCATGTAATACCGCACGGCAGCTGTTGAGGCAAAGTAAACTGAATTCAGCAAGGTCCAGGTCCAAAACACTGATAGGTTTCCGCGAAGACCATTCATAAGGCTGTATAGGTGATGCTATGTCTATACCTTCTTAGGCACAGACTTTCAACCATGCTTCTATGTCACCTTTCTGCATGCATTAATGTCTTTCCTCCCACTGCGTTTGCTTGCTGTGAAGTACCAGCTTACGAGCGCAAGACAGTAGCTTTCAGAAGTGTGATGGTCTGTGATAGCTTCAAAATGCCGCATGCGTGTCACGTTCACTGATATAGATTGTGGAATGGAATTGTTGCTTCGAATACGATGAACGCCACACACCGCTGCCGTTGTACCCTTTGAAAGACGCAGACATGTCCACTTGTTTTAAGGGGCACAAGAAAGAAGTTTGGAATCCGAAGAAACAATGCGATTTGTCCCATGGGTGCATGAAGATAATTCTAGCAAGTGGTTGAGTGGAACATAATTGAACATGTTTTTAAATGCTTCCACCCGCATCGAGTGACGTCGAGGTGCACTTGCCCCACTTATTGTGATGCCACCGAACTCAGTGGTTGTGCACAGAAATAACTCGCTTGCCAGCCAACAAATTATTCATCGTATTAAGAGTACGGCACGTTCGTATCACATGCACCTCGTGCATGTTTTCGCTTCTTAAAGCACTCGACGGCAAACCCCCTTTCACAAGAGGTTAGACATTGTCTAAACATTGTCTAACTCTGTTTGGAGACAATTTTCTAACGCGCGCTGCTTTGCTGCCTGCATAGCAGTGTTGATATTCATCGTCTTAAGTGCGAAAAGCTGGTGAATCATAACCCAGTGTTCACACTCTCCAGGTGATTCTCCGGGAATCTTTCCATTCAGCCATTAACGGTGGGGCCTATTTCAAAGTGAACACTATTGTGGACTTTCCAATCATAAGGGTGAACAATGCATCTGTGAACAGCGAGCGTTACGAAGCAAATCAAGCATACTGAGTATGGAAACATCACTGGCAGCGCCTCAGGAAACATTCCGGGCAGCAAAAAGCAAGAAAAGTGTACTTGAAAGGCCGGACGATGACGCAGCATCTGACATAAGTACATCGCAGCTCCGTCTAACATTTAACAATTTGGGAATATTTCGCTTGCGGTAGTTACCCGACATGACAGAAGAGAAAATCTGGTCTAGAATGAACCCTCTTGACAGCCACGGCTTTAATTCCTCTACTACTAAGCCGTTTTGCAAACTTTTTAAAGCTCCGTGCTCCCCAGTTGAGTCCGCATCTCATTGCAGCTTAACACACTTTTCGACCAAAGGACAGCTAGAGACTTGGGATAGAGGATAGACGAGAACATTGGGTGATGTCTCAAAGACGAGAGGGGCATAGGGCGCTTCAGCGTGCAAAAACGTGTTGCGGATGTCCTCCTCACAGCAGCCACTCGGCAACGACGTCAGCTTACCGTCCGACTCTCCATGTCCCTCGTATGCACGCTCAGTGCAGTAGGGCCGCTCGTAGGAAGAGGTCTGGTCCCAGCTCTTCTTAGGCAGCCATGTGCCATCACCCAGGGCTGCTTATTCGCGCAAATACAGAGCCTGCACGAGAAACACGCCGTGCATTAGAGAAGACTGTAAACCACCAGTCTGACAACCCACTATCTAACAGACCCTCGCGAAAAGTGTATCAGCATTGTAGTTTAAACAAGAGGCATGTGTGCATCCTATTTAAGGATCCTGCCCTCCACATCCTCTACCCAATTCAGTGAGTTCAGAAAACAGATTCAGAAAAAAGAAGTCGTGAGATAAGTTTTCGAGTAAGCAGCACATTTCAAGCGACCGTATCGACTACGAACGCTCTCCTCTAAATTCACTGATGGAGGAGAGACCAGGTCTGAAACGGTGACTAGCATGCTAAACGTCAGACAGGAACACGTAATTCATTGAGGGTACCGGCAAGAATTTGCTCATTAGATTACAGGCAGAAACAAAAGAGGGACGCTATATCTTGGAATCCTGCGCTATCCTGCAAGAAATAAGACTAGGAAAGAGGTTCCAAGGGTGTTCTTTCTCTTGCCTCGGCGATGAAATCTCCCCAAATACGTGTATATGCGCGCAGCTCACCGTAGGCGACTTCCACCTTTTCCCACTGTTACCGCCGTTGTTAGGTTACTTTTGGTAAAGATGGTGCACAGGTGTCCCCGAAGGTGAGACTACGGCCCCAATAGCGCGAACTTGCTCATTCTTCGGAAGTATGAGCAAAAAAGGAAATGCGAACAAGACAACTGAGGAAAAGTGAACAAGAGTACTGAACAAGTGCACTGAACAAGAGCACTGAACAAGAGAACTAAACAAGAGCATTGAACAAGAGAACTGAACAAGAGCACGGAACAAGAGAACTGAACAAGAACATTGAACAAGAGAACTGAACAAACAGCACTACAGAGGACATGCCCTGGCCGGCATGTCGCTTTTATACCCTCGGCCACCCCCCGAATGTATAAAAGCGAACCCGGAGGTCAGAAGAAGAGAGACGCAGCGTTCGGCCTCCCCGTCGTTTGAACAAGGCCATTATGCTGTCGACCCTAGTGCGGTATCTTACTGCCGTGTAAGTAGTGTACCTAAAGCCCCTTCTTCGTTTGTCCTGCCATCGTTTTTCTTTGCCTGGCCTTCACCAGCCGAAGACGCGTCAGTCACAACAGTAGCTGCGATCGGTTTGGTGCCCCTGTCCTAACAGTGGTGCCAGCGTGCTGGCAAGCAACACTTGCGCCAAGATGCAGAAGCACATGGGCATTGATGCAGGAATGCAGCCTTGAAGGCTAATTCGATGTTTTTTGTTGTTCAAGGCATGTATCTACCGGAAATAATCTTTACGAGCCAGGTCACCTGTCTTAGTTACGGTCCTAACCTAACCGGCACGGAGACAGTAAGCACCAATTCGTCTACAAACAGTAGGAGTCAGAATGGCTGACAAAGAAATTGGAGATGAAAAACGGGGCTGTGCTGACATAAGAGCTTTTTTAATTATATAAGTTTCTGTTCCTTTCATTATATGGTGTCGCTGTTGGTAGCTTTGCGCCATTGCCCGCTTCGACATGTGCTAATCCCTAATTATGATAATGCTTGATCTCACGTCATCATCACACGCCCAACTGCGTCCACTGCAGAAGAAAAGCTTCTCTCATATCCATCCAGTTAATCCTGCCCTTTGCCAGCTGGACCAGCCGGTCCCCGCTACCCGCTAACTTCTCAATCTCATCCACCAGCCAGACTCTCTGGCTGTGTTCCGTACTATGCAAAACAAAACAAATTAAATGAAAAACAAATTATTCCCAGAGGCATAAGGTGATTTCGGCCCTCGTCTAGTGATGCAAAACTATCGGAAAATTCACTATCGATAGTATCGATAGTTTTTTGAAACTATCGATAGTGTAAAGAAACTACCGATAGTGCTGCTATCGATAGACTATCAACAGTATTATTCATAGTCTACTATCGATAGCAATACTATCGATTCTACTATCGATACTACTACTATCAATATCGATTCTACTATCGATAGTATTACTATCGATAGTAGACTATCGATAATACTATTGATAGTGTTGCTATCGATAGTACTAGTAGCGACAGAACCGCTGTCGATAGCAAGACTATCGATAGTGAAACGGTCGATGGTAAGATTATTGATAGAAACAATATTAATATTATGCATTTTTTGGCCACCGATATAACCAAAATATTTGCGATACCTGGTTGGTTTGACGGTCTCATGTGGCTTAATGTCCCAAAGAGACTAAAGCTATGATTGATGCCGTAGTAGAGGTCTCCGGGTAAATTTCGACCAGCAGTGGTTCTTTTACGTGCACTGGGGCAGTTCGGAAAAATACCTGGAACTGCATACGATGAAAGAAAAAACAGCCCTTGTGCTGGCTTGCTGACGTAACCGCTGCAGAAATGGTTTTCGCACACATGTTTCGCAACTAGGACATTCGCGCGCTAACATTTTATCCAGCAACTTTACGTAGGAAACGTCTGCAGAGCTCGGTGACGAGTAAGCCGCGAAAACGGGCGAGTACCTGTCAGTTAATCATACCATCACCTCCATACCATACCATCGATAGTACTATCGATAGTATTTTTTACCATCTATAGTTCGAGAGTGATTCAACTGTCCATACTGTCGATAGTACTATCGATAGTTTTGCATCGCTACCCTCGTCCCGAGTGGTAAAAAAGTTGTTTAGGAGGCAAAGCAGCGGACCAACCATGTGAAATATGTTCTACCAAGGACATGTCTCATTCTCAACAGCGCCAACCAGAGTTCTCTAAACATGGTTTATGGTTGATTAACGTTTAAGATCCCAAAGCGACTCAGGCTATGACAGACGCCGTAGTGAAGGACTCCGGAAATTTCGACCACCTGGGGTTCTTACGTGCACTGTCAGCGAATGCTACATGGGCCTCTGTAATTTCGCCTGCAACGAACAGCCTATGCTGCACCAAAAGTGCAAATAAAAGGTGGCTAAAATCTGTTTAAAAAGTATCTGCCCCAAATTACGTTCAGCCATGAAAACCATTATCACTATCAGCAGCCTCAGTACGCCCACTGCATTACAAAGGCCTCTTCCATGTGTCTGAACCTTGTCCTCCATGGAAACCATCTGTGTGAAATTAAAAGAACGTTACTATTATACCGCCAAGAACGAAGTGGAATACGATCGGCTCGTTCAGAAGCATAATTGAAGTTATACACAGTTGCATGACTTTTGCGTGTGTGCAGCGGTGTCTGAGGCCACGTGGGTATTGAGCGCTGCCGATCTGTCGTAAATAACCATCCACGCTCTGGCCACCATGGCGCGGTCACAGTGGGCGTCTTGAAAAGCTGTCCCACAGGGTTGCAGTGAGTTTACGCTAATATTAAGCCTGTGCCTAAAGAACTCGATTTTACTTTTCCTGCTTACATCTTTGCTTTGACCGCATAGACATTCTAGCCGGTGTATTCTCTTGGCAACACTCTGTTGGCACCAAAGATGGGCACCTCAGATGAACATACTTTGCGTGCACAAAAACAGTCAGGTCATCAACATTCTACCAAATATTCGCTTGGCTGGGATATACGAGAATGAAGCCGCATAGTTACCCATGAAGTTAACAGCACGGCGAAGCAGGAACTGTCCTCTTCCTTTGTACCACATCGAAAGAAGGGCCATTCCTGCAAAAGAGAGAAACTTCCGTGTTAAATCACAGAATAGCGCTGCTACACTCAAGAGATATCTTGACAGAGATATGGCTTCCCGTATTGATAATACGCAACGGTATTGGTACATTTGCATTCTTACATTGTCACAAGAAGACAACAAGAGCTGGATCCACCAGATGCGCACGCAATGGTAGGCATGTACCAAACAGCGCCACGTCCTCACGACTGTTTCTATCTAAAGATTGGTTTCGTTTAATAGGGTTTAACGTCCCAAAGCAACTCAGGCTATAAGGGACACCGTAGTCAAAGGCTCCGGAAATTTCGACTACCTGGGGTTCTTTAACGTGCACTGACATTAAAGAACACCAGGTGGTCGAAATTTCCGGAGCCATCAAGGATATATCGTCCGGGAACCTGCAGGTGGCACCATTATCGCGTGATCCCATGCGGCACATTATAGGGTGCACCTAATCTTGCGTGCACATGTGTGTACACCATCGCGTTTACCGCGAGCTAACAAAGCCCAGAGGACTATAGCTCTAAAAGTTACACACTGGAATGGGCATGTGGGCAAAGTAGCAACATGGAATAATTTAATTTCGCCTTATTCTTCAGCTGTCACGATGTCTAATTTAACTAGCGTACATAGTAAACGACAAGAACTGCGATGCACCCTTTACACACTTATGCATTCCCGATACCATAGAAAGAAGATAGTTTTGAGTACAAGCGGAAATGGAAGTTGTCAGTTTACCTCCCATTGAAGAATCCATACTTTCCTCGCAATCTTTGATGACTCTAAAGGTTTTCTTGCTCCCTTTCTAGCTTCAGGGCAATCCTACCGAGAACACGGAAGCCGCGGGAAAAAAACGGCTAACACTTGTGCAATGGAGACTCTAGGCCCATCGGTGCAGCGGTCAAGCGACGCGCAACTGCCCTGCGATGGCAGGTGCTGCCACAGGGGGTCTTGAGCGACCCAGGCTTAATCAGGTCCAACAAATTTGAACAAAAGTTTTGAATATTAGAGAATTTTGAAGTACTGTTATGGAAATATTGGAGGTAATGGCCCTTGCTTCAGATGTGTAGCAACAATGTTTTCTGTATTGCTCAAGACTGCCATAGAAAACCAACGGAGAACGCTTTTGACGATAGCAAAGTTTTAAGAGGCTGCAGTCTCTTGCGGAGCTGCCGCAGTGGACACTTTTTTCCACACTGACTGCAGCTATTCACCCTTTAGAGGCGTTTGCCGGACATGTTTCATGCGGTACATTGTCGCGGATAGTATCATATGCAATAAAGTAAGACATGTATAGCTTCACATTTAAAGTGAGCCTTAGAGCACAGCCACGCATTTTGACACAAATGCACTGCCTTAATGGTCGTCTGATACGACAGCGATGAATCCTACGGGACAGCTACGTGCACTTCTGTGGTGGAAAATTTCCTTACCAGTGACAGCTGTTTGTACGCGCCCTCACTGTCACTGTTATGTGAAGGCGGGCCTGGCTGTCGGCGACCTTCTTTGCACCCACGTCATGAATGCGCTTCAGAGTATATGCGCTGCCGCGGTTCTTCATCAAGACTCATGGACGCGTTGCAGGCGGTTCTTTCGGGTCCACTTCTGTAAAATTAAACATATAACTTCATGGACAGAAAAGGGGACATCAGAATATTGCACTAAACAAGCAAGGGATACAACTCATCGCTGCATCTCTATGGCGTCGTGAACAACACATGCTCAGCCTTCCAACATACCATCCAGGTTGTGCTCCTTAGCGTTGTAACTTAGTTACAAATAATGGCACGTACAAATTCTACATTACGGTTGAAAATAACACAGGAAAACACAACACAAAGCCTGAATGAACTGCACTCCGTATCGTTATATCATTGCACTCACGTCGTTCTCTTTGTAAAAGTAGCAGTTTATTCAAAAAAGTTGAGAGGTTCCTGGCCTTCCGGGGTCGTGGTAGGAGGCTCGGTGTATTCTATTCACCATGAAGATGAGTAGTGACAGGGGTTGGAGAAAATTATTCAGTCTAATGCTGCTGCCATCTTGTCACCAACTAAATAAAACAACTTTCCACATGTTCATGACCATACTACCTCATACGACAAATCTGACTCAAAAGGCGGCTCTACTCTGATCCGTCAAATTACACGTGACTAAAAATCAATTCTTCCAACCAGACCGTCCGTCCAACGAATTACTTCACTTTCTTGTTATCCATGCTATGGAGCTATGGACAAGCTTTCACATCCTCAAGATGGCTTTTGCAAGAAGTCACTTAAGGAATTTAGTGGGCGGGTACTGCGGGAAAGGTTCCCGATGGGCTATCCCTAGGTTTATGGTTTACAGGGGTTTAACCTTCCAAAGCGACTCAGGCTATGAGAGACGCCGTAGTGAAGGGCTTCAGAAAGGTCGACCAATTGGGGTGATTTAACGTGCACTGATATCGCGAAGTATAAGGACCTCTATAAATGGACTGTCCCTAGACATACACGGAATCGGCAAGAGAATGCATTCAAAATTCGTTTGGATGGTCCCAGAGAATCGCGGTGAAGCAAAACGATACACTCAACAGTGATCTTTGCATGTATGAGAGGTACAGTATGGCTATGAGCATTGTTGACAGAACTTTGCTATCCAAACCACACCGGAGTGGTCTAAGCGAAGAAGCCCAAATAGGGCTGTTTTCCCGTGTATGCGCTAAACAACGATATCAGTATTATCTGGAGTTCTGGTTCATACTCGATAATTGGTGCCTGTACTAGATAAGCTTCCAATTACTAAATTGGACTCAGCTCTCTATATGACTGACCATATCTGATAAGCTCCTGGCGCTATGTTCGCTCTTTTACCCTAACCTGTGAAGCGCGCCAATGTAAGTTGTAGTGTCCTGAGCTCTCCAGTCGAAAAGGATTAATAAATCAGTGCTATGTGAGTAGTATGTGAAATAATTATTAGCACGCAGTCTTTCTTGCCTAGAACTGCTTTCGCTGTAGCGCAGACTGGAATGGGATTTCAGAAAGCTTAAAAAGTGACATGGTTTCGTTTTTGGTTTAAGGGGGTTTAACGTACCAAAGGGACTCAGGTCATGAGGGACGCCGTATTCAAAGGCGCCGTAAATTTCGACCACTTCTGATTCTTTAACTTGCACTGACATCGGGGCTCCCAGCACTTCGCCTCCATCGAAATGCGTTTGCTGCGGCCTCCATCGAACCCATCTGTAACAGTTTTCTATAGGTAGAAAGGTAAGGGTAATATAAGTTAATTAATATTGAATATTGGTTAACCGGCCGTCTTAGCGGTATTCTAATTCACTGCTCCGCTGACAATGCTATGCAGAAAAAAAAGTGTTCTTTCACACTATATGCTTGGCACACAAGAGCAAATCAGACTTCAAGGCTAGAAGTTTGTGGTTATCGAGCCGGAGGTTTAACATGGAGGCCTGTATGTGATGATGCATAACAAGGCCCCTAGAAGGAAACTGACTTTGAATCTCTGTAGTTCGATAGGTAATTGGGGATTAAGACCTCACCGTAAACTCGGCCAAAAGCAAGGTGACAGTTCCTGAGCCCCACTGCATTCCAGATACCACTCTGCTGTTATTCAACAATCACTCACCTGTCCTCTACAACGAAAAAAAATTGGTTGACAGTTTAGCATTGCTGAGCATGAAATATTATGCGAACGTGCTCCATTTTGCAGGTGAACACATCCCGCCACGTACCTGAAAACGTGATTGAGGTGTCCATTAAACTCGGCAGCCAGTTATGCTCCTGGGTTTATGCCGTACGCGACGCAGGTGTTCCACCCGACGCAGTGTCTACGACATCGGCCGGACTGCGCAAAGAGAATCTAACGTGAGCCTCCATCACTGCACTGCAAGGAAGTTGCAAGTAATAACACAAACGTTGAAGCAGCACATGGGCCAGTTAGAAGCACTGCTTGCGGAGTCGACTCAGCTCAGACTGCTGGGGTCTTCTCGATACATTTTGTAAGGACTGGGAAGGAATGGACTCTTTGCAATAGCTTTTGAATTCCTGCTGCACTAAAAGCTCTGATATCATACAGTTAATAACAAATGTTTCTATTATTGATGGGAACCACTTGCACTAGTTAGTAACATGGATTGAGGAGGGGGGCGAAGGGTTGGTGCCACCCCCCGCTGTGGACCTCGAACCCGATTGGAGTTTATTGTCATGCAAGCACATCGCATCGTGTGTCAGCAATCAAGGATACCATGAGTCGGAGTTCCCTGCCCATATTCCGAACCTTCAAAGTGCAGAGCAGGTGCAGGCCAAAAAACAATCAACCGCTCAGGTGAAAGTACTGCAGGTGAGGACAAAGTAAAGCTTACGTGCCTAAAAAGATTTTCGATCCTGAATTGGAGCATGGTGGTTGAGAAGAAGGAACCGTGTATTGAAGAGCAGCTGCCTTGAAGACCGTCACCTTATATGACAAGGATGGCTTGAGTGTAATTATGTTCTTAAAAGTTAACCACATGTGCGATCATCTTTCGTTTATCCTGTTCACAACTCAGTGGTTCATTGAGCACTCTTGCAAAGATTTTCCACACATCAGAGGCCTTGGAGTCGCTTGCTGTGTGCTCCTTAGCTATAATGGTTGCTTATTGAGTGTGCAACTGGAGCTTTCGAAGAAGCATCAATCCTCCACTTACCACGGAATATTATCCTTGAGTATGGAAAGTTCTGTATGACAAATATATGGAATTTAGCTGCCTACGGTGAGAAAATGGAGCATAAACACCTCTGCATGTGCTTAAGGGCTCTTCGTTTGCAAAGGACAAGTGCTTGTACACAGATATCAATTATTATGAAGTGTTCATAGTCGTTGGAATAGTTGGAAGGAAAGAAAGTTTGTGTAAACTGTTAAAGCCTTGTCTGGCATGCACTGGAGCAATGCCTTTCACTAAAGCTTTCAACATATCACGAAGTTCAGCCTTCCACGGAGGATACATTTGCCATTCCAGAGGTGCCGGTCGGCGGGTCAGTATCCGTTAACCAGCAGTTACATGTGAAGCAACACGTTTTTTCCGACTGTGTCCTGTTGATTTAATTAGTAGGATAGAGGAAATGACTGCCTACTGCAGATGATGATATGCGGCTGACGTGTGTAGAGGTGTGATGGCAAACTTTCTTTTTTTCTACAAAACACGTTACGAGAAGCTCACCTTTTAAAAATTATCGTGAACGATGTGGCAGCAAGGTAGGTCTGATTTTGGCACTTGCTGGGCCATCGCATCTGGTTGCCGCGGAGTCGGAATCCGTCTCCTGCAGAGTTGTGTGATAAATGTAATTTTTTTCTTCAGAGAAAAAGGGTCAAAGGTAGTCGCCAAACACGGCCGAACGGAATCACGGTTGACAAAGGTAAGATGGTGTATGGGATTTAACATCGCAAAGTGAATCAGGCTATGTGGGACACCGTAGTGAAGGGCTCAAAGGTAAAAAGAGGGCACACTCAGTCAATGCTGATACAGACGAAACGGTGGCAGAGCGGGGGTGTTGTTTAAGATACAAGGCGGAAAGCTGAATGTCAGCAGTGATTCTATGCACAGCGACCAGTGTTCGGGATAGTAAAAGGCTTGGAAAGGTGGCGGCGGGAACGGATTATAGGCGCAGGTATATCAAAGCATTAGGAACCGCTTGAACACTGCTACGAATGCAGACGATGAGAAGAGGGCAAAACGCCGGAATGCTGTTACTTCCCTGAGAACGCTCCGAACTTGAATGCGTGTTTAACATCCTAAGACGACTAAGGCTATGAGGGACGCCGTAGTGACGGGCTCCAGAAATTTTGACGCAGACCAACAAAGTTCTTATGCCCATAGAGGCCAAGGAATAGGAAGAACCCATTTCTTTTCGCGCAAATATGACGCATACTTTGGTAATATATTCCACTTTCCAATCTATAAGCCGATCGTAAAATTTCACTTCAACGCAGATTTTTGCTTAAGAAATGATGACGATGATGGATGGTTTTAATGGTGCAAGGCACATCTTGCAAACATGCTTCATGGCTCAAGCCGGAAGCATGTAAGTTCACTTCTGCGCCGAGCAAGCGTGAAGCGAAGACTTGTTTCCAAGCTCGAAAGAAAGCTGGTACCACATTTTTTTAAATCCTTAGTTCCTGAAAAAGCTCAATGCTGTGGGGCTTTGTAACTAGCACTCTATTTAATAACATTTTTTGTGTTATGCCCTGAGCATGAACCGGAATGTCGTGGGGCAAAAGTAAAGAACAGTCGTTGAATTGATGAGCAGGCTGGAGGACAGCGCAGGGCCGGGGGTTTTACTGCAGACCAGAGAACTTCCAGTGCCATATCAGCATCATGAAAAAATAGCTAAGTATGATGGTATATGAGGGCGCCACAATGCCGCATGCGTTTCACGTTCACTGATATAGGTTGTCGGTTAGAATTGTTGCTCCGAATACGATGAACGCCGCAAACCGCTGCCGTTGTACCCTTTGAGAGACGCAGACATGTCCACTTGTTTTAAGGGGCACAAGAAAGAAGTTTGGAATCCGAACAAACAATGCGATTTGTTTCATGGGTGCTCGGTGATAATTCTAGCAAGCGGTTGGGTGCAACATAACTGAACATGTTTTCAAATGCTTCCACCCGTATGGAGTGACGTTGAGGTTCACTTGCCCCAGTCATTGTGACGTCACTGAACTTAGTGGTTGTTCACAGAAATAACGCGCTTGCCAGTCAACAAATTATTCAGTGCACTGAGTGCTGCCAGGTTCGTATCGCTTGTAGCTCGTGCATATTTTCGTTTTTTAAAGCACTCAAACGGAAACCCCCTTTCACAGCAGGTTAGGCATTGTCTAAACATTGTCTAACTCTATTTTGATACCATTTACTAGCGCGCGCTGTTTTGCGACCTGCATAGCAGTGTTGATATTCATCGTCTCAAGCGCCAAAAGCTGCTGAATAACCCAGTGTTCACACTCGCCAGGTGAGTCTCCGGGAATCTTTCCATTCAGCCATTAACGGTGCGGCCTATTTCAAAGTGAACACTATTGTGGACTTTCCAATCATAAGGGTGAAGAATGCATCTGTGAACAGCGAGTGTTACGAAGCAAATCAAGCATACAGAGTATGGAAACATCAATGGCAGCACCTCAGAAAACATTTAGGGCAGAAAACAGCAAAAAAATGTACTTGAAAGGCGGCACAATGACGCAGGATCTGGCATAAGTACATCGCACCTCTGGCTAAAATGGGACAATTTGGGAATATTTCGCTTGCGGTAGTTACCCGACACGACAGAAGAGAAAATGTGAAGAGGTCTAGAATGAACCCACTTGACAGCCACGGCTGCAATTCCTCTATTACTAAGCCTTTTTGCAAATCTTTTAAAGCTACGTGCTCCCCAGATGAATCCGCATGTCATTGCAGCTTAACACATTTTCGACCAGAGGACAGTTAGAGACTTAGGATAGAGGATAGACGAGAACATTGGGTGATGTCTCAAAGACGAGGGGCATACGGCGCTTCAGCGTGAAAAACGTGTTTCGGCTGTCCTCCTCACAGCAGCCACTCGGCAACGACGTCAGCTTACCGTCTGACTCTCCAAGTCCCTCGTATGCACGCTCAGTGCTGTAGGGCCGCTCGTAGGAAGAGGACTGGTCCCAGCTCTTCTTAGGCAGCCATGTGCCATCACCCAGGGCTGCTTATTCGCGCAAATACAGAGCCTGCACGAGAAACACGCCGTGTATAAGGGAACACTGTAAACCACTAATCTGCCAACCCTCTCTCTAACATAACCTCGTGAAAAGTGTATTATCATTGTAGTTTAAAGCAAGGGGCATGTGTACATCCAGTTTCACGATCCTTCCCCTGCACATCCTCTTCCCCATTCAGTGAGTTCCGAAAAGAGAAGTCCTGAGATAAGTTCTCGAGTAAATAGCGGATATCAAACGACCGTATCGACTCACAACGCTCTTCTATAAAGACTGTTGCCCGAACATAAAGATGAATTCACTGATAGAACAGAGACCAGGTATGAAACGGTGACTAGCATGCTAGACGTCAGGCAGGAACATGTAATTCATTTAGGGTACCGGCAAGAACTTGCGTATTGGACTACAGGTAGAAAGAAGAGAGCGACACTGTCTTGCAATCCTGCGCAGTCCTGCAAGGGTTAAGACTAGGACAGAGGTTCTAAGGCTGCTCTTTCTCTTGCCTCGGTGATGAAATCTTCCCAAATATATGCACGCAGCTCATCGTATGCGACTTCCACCCTTTGCCTCTGTTACCGCCGTTGTCAGGTTACTTTTGGTAAAGACGGTAGTACCGGAAGGTGAGACTATGGCCTCGAAAGCGCCGAACTTGCAGATTCTTCAGAAGTATGAGCAAGAAATGAAATGCGAACAAGAGAACTGAAGAAAACTGAACAAAAACACTGAACAAGAGAACTGAACTAGAATACTGAACAAGAGCACTGAACAAGAGCACTAGAGAGGACATGCCCTGGCTGGCGGGAATCGCCACCGCCGAGGGTGTAAAAGCGAGCCCGGAGGTCGGTAGGAGAGAGACATAGCGTTCGGGTTCTTCGTTGTTTGAGCGAGGCCATTATGCAGTCGATGCTAGTGCAGTATCTTATTGCCATGTAAGTAGTGTACCTAAAGCCCCTTCTTCGTTTGTCCTGCCGTCGTTTTTTTAACCTGGCCTTCACGAACCGAGGACGCTTCAGTCACAACAGTAGCTGCAATCGGTTGGGTGCCCCAGTCCTAACAGCGGTACTAGCGTTCTGGTAAGCAACACTTGCATCAAGACACACAAGCACATGGGCACTGACGCAAGAATGCAGCCTTGAAGGCTAATTCGATGATTTTTTTGCGGTTCAAGGCACGTATCTGCAGGAAAAAATCCTTACGAGCCAGGTCACCCGTCGTTTGGGTACGGTCCTAACGTAACCGCCACTGAAACAGTACGCACCTATTCCGCTACAAGCAGTAGGAGTCATAATGGCTGGGAAAGAAACTGAAGATGAAAAATTTTGCGTGCTGATATAAGCGCTTTTAATTTTATAAGTTGTAGTTCCTTTCATTGCATGGTGTCGCGGTTGACAGCTTGACGCCATTGCCCGCTTCGACAACTGCTAATCCCTGATTATGATAATGCTTGATCTCACATCATCATCATACGCCCAAGTGCATACACCGTAGGAGAAAAGCCTCTCTCATATCCATCCAGTTAATCCTGCCCTTTGCTAGCTGGGGCCAGCCGGTCCCCGCTACCTGCTAACTTCTCATCTCATCCGCGAGCCAGACTCTCTGGCTGCGTTCTGGTCTTGTGCAAAACAAAACAAATGAAAACAAAAGGAAAAATAGTTGCCGACGCATATTCTCGTTCATGCTGAGCGGTATGAAAGATGTTTGGGAGGCAAAGCAGCGGACTAACCACGCAAAATATGTTCTACCAGCCTATGGAACATCAAACGTGTAAATAAAAGGCGGCTCAAGTCGGTTTAAAAAGGATCTGTCCCAAATTGCGTTCAGCCATGAAAACCATTATCATTATCAGCAGCCTTGGCTATGCTCACTGCAGGACAAAGGCATCTTTCATGTCTCTCCAAATAACCTTGTCCTCCATGAAAACCATTCTATGTGAAGTAAAAGGTTAGTATTATACTGCCAAGAACGAAGGAGAATACGATTGGTCGTTCAAAAGCATAATTGAACTTATAGACAATTGCATTGCTTTCGCGAGTGGGCAGCGGTTTCTGAGGCCACGTGGGTATTGAGCGTTGCCATTCTGTCGTAAATAGCCGTACACGCTCTGGCCACCATGGCGCGGTCACTGTGGGCGGCTTGCAAAGCGGTCCCACAGAGTTGCTGACAGTTTACTCTATTATTAGGACTGTGCCTAAATAACTATTTTACTTTTCCTGCTTATATCTTTGCATTGACCGCATAGATGTTCGAGCCGGTGTATTGTTTTGGCACCATTGCTAGTGATTTCAAGTCTGCGAAATGCTTCTGGATTTCAACAAAGGTGCCAAGAAATCATTCATCATATTACAACACACTTAATCGATCATTTCTAAGGTGGGTACCTCAGATGAACATGCTTTACGTACACAAAAAGAGCCAGGTCATGAACATGACCATGTCATGGGAAACAGGACAATGCAGCCCCATAGTTACCCATGAAGTTAAGGGGTCGGCACAGCACGAACTGTCCTCTTCCTTTGTATCATATTGAAAGAAGGGCCGTTCCTGCAAAAGAGACATGTTAGATCAGAGAATAGCGCTGCTATATTCAACAGTAATCTTGACACAGATATGGCTTTCCGTATTGATAATACCTAACGGTATTGGTACATTTCCATTCTTACAAAGGCACAAGAAGACAACACGAGTTGAAAACACCAGGCGCGCACGCAATGGTAGGCATGTACCAAACAGCGCCAGGTCCTCACGACTCTTTCTATCTAAAGAATCGAGGATATATCCTCCGGAAATCTGCAGGCGCCACCATCACCACGGGATCCCAGGAGGCACAATATAGGGTGCGCCTTTTCTTGCGCGCACATATGTGTATACCAGCGCGTTTACCGTGAGCTAACAAATTCCAGAGCATTATAGCTCTAAAAATTACACACTGGAATGAGCACGTAGGCAAAGCGGCGACGTGGAATAATTTAATTTTGCCTTACTCTTCAGCTGTCACGATGTCTAATTTAACTAGCGTACATGGGAAAGGGCAAGCATTGCGATGCAGGTATTACCCACTTATGTATTCGTGATACCATGGAACGAAGATATGTTTTGAGTAGAAGCAGAAATGGAAGTTGTCAGTTTACCTCCCATTGAAGAATCGATACTTTCCTCTCAACCTTTGACTACTCGAAAGGTTTTCTTGCTCCCTTTCTAGCTTCAGGGCAATCCTACCGAGAACATGTAAGCCGCGGGGAAAGATTGACTAACAATTGTGGAATGGTGACTCTAGGCCCATCGGTGCAGCGGTCAAGCGACGCGCAACTGCCCTGCGATGGCAGGTCCTGCCACAGCGGGTCTTGAGCGACCCAGGCTGTTCTTCCTGAGGAGCCTTTCGCGAACAATGATTAATCAGGTCCAACAAATTTGAACAAAAATTTTGAATATTAGAAAATTGTGAGGTACTGTTGTGGAAATATTGGAGGTAATGGCCCTTGCTTCAGATGTGTATCAACAATGTTTTCTCTATTGCGCAAGACTGCCATAGAAAACCGACGGAGAACGCTTTTGACGATAGCAAAGTTTTAAGAGGCTGCGGTCTCTTGCGGTGCTGCCTCAGTGCACATTTTTTTCCACACTGACTGACTGCTGCTATTCACCCTTCAGAGGCTTTTGCCGCACATGTTTCATGCGGTACATTGTTGCGGATGGTATCATATGCAATAAAGTAAGACATGTATAGCTTCATATTTAAAATGAGCCTTAGAGCACAGACCCGCATTTTGACACAAAAACACTGCCTTAATGGTCGTCTGATACGACAGCGATGAATCCTAGGGGACAGCTACGTGCACTTCTGTGGTGGAAAATTTCCTTACCAGTGACAGCTGTTTGTACTCGCCCTCAGTGTCACTGTTATGTGATGGCGGGTCTGACTGTCGGCGACCTTCTTTGCACCCATGTCATGAATGCGCTTCAGAGTATATGCGCTGCCGCAATTCTTCATCAAGACTCATGGTCGCGTTGCAGGCGGTTCTTTCGGCTCCACTTCTGTAAAATAAACATGTAACTTTATGGACAGAAAAGGGGTCATCAGGATATTGCAGTAAACAATCAAGGGATAGAACTCATCGTAGCATCTCTATGGCGCCGAGAAACACATATGAGCAGCCCTTCAAACATACTATTCAGTTTGGGCTCCTTAACGTTGTAACTTAGTTACAAATTACGGCATTTACAAGTTCTACATTTGATGGTTGAAACAACAGAGGAGAACAAAACACAAAGCCTGAATGAACTGCACTCCGAGTCGTTATATCATTGCACTCACGTTGCTCTGTTTGTAAAGGTAGAAGTTTATTCTATAAAGTTGAGAGAATCTTGGCCTTCCGGGGTAGAGGTAGGAGGCTCGGTCTATTCTATTCATCCTTAAAGGTGAGTAGTTACAGGGATTGGAGACAATTATTCAGTATAATGCCGCTGCCATCTCTTCACCACCTATACAAACAACTTTTCACGTGTTCGCGGCCATACTATAACATACGGAAAATCCGTCTGAAGAGGCGGCTCTACTCTGATCCGTCAAATTACACGTCACCAAAAACCAATTCTTGCAAACAGACTGTCCCTGCAACGAATTATTCCCCTCTTTTCTGATCCACGTTCGGTAGAAGCTTACACATCCTCGAGACGGCTTTTGGTAGCAGTCATTGAAGGAATTGTGCTGGCGGATACTACGATAAAGGTGAAAGGTGGCCGACAGACTATCTCTAGGTTTATGGATTGCAGGGGTTTAATGTCCGAAAGTGACTGAGGCTATGAGTCGATGGTAGAGGTAGGGTGTGGTAGATGGTCCTTGGCGATCACAAAATGAACAAGGGAGGGGAAAACATCAGGTTGCTCGAGCCAACGTTTCGACAAGGGGACTTGTCTTCGTCTGGACAATCATAGGGACATCATAGTGAAAGACTTTGGAAACTTCCAGCAATTAGGCTTCTTTAACGTGCGCTGATATCACACAGTAAAGGGACCTCTAGAAACTGACTGTAGCTAAACATGCACAGACTCGGTGAGAGAATGCATTCAGAATGCATTTGAATGGTCCCAAAATTGCGGTGAAGCAAAACGACGCACCCAGTTGTGATCTTTGCATATATAAGAGGTACAGCATGGCTACGAGCATTGTTGACAGAACTTTGCTATCCGAACCACACTGGAGTAGTCTAAGGGAGAAGCCCAAGTAGGGCTGTTTTCACGTGTATGCGCTAAACAGCGATATCAAAATTATCCAGAGCCCTGGTTCATACTCGATAATTGGTGCTTGTACTAGATAAGATTACAACTACTAAATAGAACTCAGCTCTGTATACAACTAACCGTTTCTGATAAGCTCTTCGTGCTATGTTCGCTCTTTTACCCTAACCCGTGAAGCGCACCAAGTAAGTTGTCCTGTCCTGAGCTCTCCAATCGGAAAGCAATAATAAATCAGTGCTATGTGAATCGTATTTGAAATAATTGTTTGTTAATTTGGTTAAATGCTTACTTAGCCAATTAGCCTAATTAACCTTTCTAGTCAGGCCAGATTAATAAATAAAACCGAGTAGGAAATTGGTCGAGCTCGGGAATCCAACCCGGGTCCCTGGAGTGCAAGACGAGCATGCTAACCACTCCGCCATGCCAGCTCGATGGTTTGGAATGAAAAAGGCGCGTCTAGAGAACAAGTGTCTTCGTTGACTCCCATTTTCCTCCCTTCCCGTTACGGCGAGGTTTAGGTGTCCACCGAGGTATGCGAAAGATACATTTTGTATCCTCAGAAACCAATATTTCGACGAGCAAGTCGTAGAACCGAACGGGCGATGGCGTTCTATGGACTCCCTGTCAGCGCTGCAAGACGCTGTCGCGTTCCACTCTTGGAGGCGAAGCTTAACATCTTAACCACACATCAGTGACACAAGCAGGAGCACCGCGCTTAAGGCTTTCGCCTCACCGCACTTTAGGTCAACAAAACGCTCCCCTGAATTTTTTCTGAATATACACGTTACCAGAAGCTCACCTTTTGAAGAGTTATCCTGCAGTATGTGGCAGCAGGGTAGATCTGGCCCTGGCACTTGCTGCAAGTCCTTGCATCTGGTTGCCGCGGAGTCAGAATCCGTCTCCTGCACAGTTGTGCGATAAAAGTGAATTTTTTCTTCAGAAAGAAAGGCTCAAAGGAAGTCGACAAACGCAGCTGAAAGGAATCACAGTGGACAAAGGTAAGACAGCTTATTTTAACGTCCCAAAGCGACTCAGGCTATGTGGGACGCCTTAGTGAACAGCTCAAAGGCAAGAAGAGGCCGGACTCAGTCAATGATGATAGAGACGAAATGGGGGCGGGCGGGGGATGTTGTTTATGATACAAGGCGGAAAGGTGAATGTCAGCACTGATTCTATGCACAGGGACGAGGGCTTGGGAGAGTAAGAGGCTTGGAAAGGTGGCGGTTGGAACGGATTATAGGCGCAGATATATAACAAAGCATTAGGAACCGCTTGAGCACTGCCATTAATGGAGACGATGAGGAGTGTGCAAAATGCCGGAATGCCCGTATTTCCATGAGGGTGGTCCGAAGTTGAATGCGGGTTTAACATCCCAAGGAACGCGATAGTGAAGGACTCCAGAAATTTCGATGCAGACCAGCAATGTTCTCATGACCAAAGAGGCCAAGGAATAGGATTAAACAATTTCTTTTCGCGCAAATATGACGCATACTTTGGTAATATATTCCACTTTTCCATATATAAGCCAATCGTAAAATTTTACTTCAACGCAGATTTTTGCTTAAGAACTGATGACGATGATGATGGTCAGTTTTAATGGCGCAAGGGAGTGTGAAGTCTGTTTAAGACTAGTCAAGTGCGTAGAAACCTGTCCCATGACACGTAACTGAAGAAATGTATGGCGCGTTGTTGCATAAAGAATCAGCAGATAAACAGGCATTGTAAAAAAAATTATCTCATAGGCAGGTATGGGACTAGGCTTCTGCCTGTGAGAAATGGCGATGAAATACTACTTGAGAGAATTAAAGTGCCTTCCAAGTATGGCACGCAACGATCTAGAAGGTTCCTAGAAATACTGGCAAGTGTGCCACTCCTTAACAGAGCATACTTAAAAATGATACATTACAAACAATATAAATAAATTGAAGTTACCGAAACGTCAATCAGAACGGCTTCCAAGAATAGAAACCTTAAAGTTCCAGCTACATTTTCTTGCTTTGTAAAGTTTTCATGCACGAGATGGAGCTCATATTTTTTTCGCCACCTTTTTTTCTATGATGCTGATATAGAACTAAAAAGTTCTCTGGAAATACTGTAAAATCCCCCGCCCCGCGCTGTCGACTAAGGATCATCAAGAACTGAGAACTGAAACAACAAGAAAAAACTGTTTTTATGGCGCAAGACACTGTGATGTCTCTTTGACTAGTCAAGTGTGCAGAAACCTGTTTCATGACTTGTAACTGAAGAAGAAAGTGAAGGGGGTTGTTAATATTCCACAAAGTATCAGCAGTTAAGCATCTGGCACTCTCCGGATATCAATAGCTTGAAGTGGTGATTTCAGGTAGAAGCGAATGCTAGAAGCGAATGCAACTGCCCTTTATGCGCTTAAACGGTATCTATGGAGTAGGACCACCCCAAGTAAAGCAGTGTCAAAGTAAAGCAATGCTCATTCAGAGTAGCGTCCGACTGCACACCAAGTGACAGCGTCCATTCCTGGTTCAAGCCCGCTTTTCAAGGATGCTTGAAGTTTCTCAGGCCTTATGCACCTTGTTACGTCTCGCCTTCGTCGTGGGGAAGACAACGGCATGTCTACAGCGGAACGCCGACTAACCCCGAGACGCGCGTTGGGTGAGCGCCTGGATTGCTACGGAAGCCGCGTCCGTCTGCCCGGTTGAGCGAGCGTTTCGCCTACACCGAGTGTGAACGCGCGTTCGAAATGCGCGTGAACGCCGCTCATGGACATTCCGGCGTCTGCGCTACGTGGATGGCATCGTTCCCCCTCTCCCAGCGCGTGACGGCGGTGTGATCTCTCGGGAGTGAGTGAGTGCGTGTGTGTCTGTGATTGGTGCCAGTGAAACCCGGCCCCCATCTAGGGACCCTAGGGAAGGGAACTCTTAAAAAAGCCGGCAGCGGCACGGCCGAAGAGCTCTTTGTCATCATGGTCTTCTGATGAGCTGTCGTGATGCAGCGTTCCTGCAGCTCACTTGTAAAAGTGTAAATATTGTATAAAGTCCTCTCTAATTGTCTTTTTCCAGCAGCCTCGTCTCAGACGTCCCTCAATTCTCTCTCCCGCACACGACCATGCTACCTCGTCTGTAACAAACTGGTGGCAGCGGTGGGGTGCTGCTACCTTGTCCCTAACAAACTGGTTGGCAGCGGTGGGACGCGAAACATCGGACGCCAGCGGAGAGTTGCGGACAACGGGACGCTGAGCAGCAGAACGGCGAGTCGGGGGCAGTGCAACAGCCCTTTGTGATGACTGGTTGCCTGCAGCGGAACGACTGCGCTGGATTCTTGGCTGCGAGGTTTGGTGAGTGCGGGACTTTCTTCTGCTGAGTTTTGCCAGGCTTTTGTTAGTGTCAGGAACAGAGCTGGTAATTGGGTTGTCGTTGCTGCTGGGTTAGTTGCAGCAAGACAATAGCGGGCAGTAGAGAAGCAGCACTCGGAGCAGCCATGGATTTGAAGACGCTGCGCAAACCAAGGTTACTGGAGCTTGCGAAAGAGTTGGGTCTGGAGGTATCAGACAAACTCACAAAACCAGAACTGCTGAAGGCTATTCTTGCGTTGGAGGCTGAAGATGACGAGCTTGCGGAATGCCTTGAGACCATTGAGGAGAGGGAATTGGCAAAAAGAGAACAAGAGGAACTTGAACGTAAAGAAAAACAAGAGAATGACGAACGCGAACAGGAACGCGAAAGAGAGCTGCGCGAACAGGAACGCGAAAGAGAGCAGCGGCAACAGGAATACGAGAGAGAGATGCGGGAACTCACACGTGAACTTAACGCGATCAGAAATATGAGAACGCGATCTCGCTTAAGAGTTTTCAGAAAAGGGGAAAATTTCAGAACTTTTCTGCAAAATTTTGAGAGAATTTGCGTGGAGGAGCAGCTAGATCAGGATTATTGGCCAATTGTGTTGATGGGATTCCTCCCATGTGAACCTTGTAATGTCTGGGCGAGGTTGTCTGACGAGGATGCCCACAACTATGCGATAACCAAAAGTGCGCTCCTCCGATACTTTCGTATTCCCGCGGAGGCAGATTTGGAAGGCCAAATTGACGGTGGTAAGCTACACCGCGATAGTGTCAGGGACCGAGTTGGAAGCTCCGATCAGTCGCCGGATGACACGCGTGCTGTGCAGAAGTGGCGGCATAGGACAGGTTTGGTCCAGGAAAGAAAGGCCACTTCGGCAGCGAGGACAGAAAAGTTCGGTCAAGCAGCTAGCGAAGAGTGTAGATCCACAAGCCGCGAGGGCTCGGGGGATAATGTAGACACTAAGGCTAGCAATGAGGAAGAGTGCAGATCCGCCAGCCATGAGGGCTCGGAGGATAATATAGGCACTAAGGCTAGCAATGAGGAAGAGTGCAGATCCGCCAGCCGTGAGGGCTCGGGCGATAATGTAGGCACTAAGGCTAGCAACGAGGAAGAGTGCAGGTCCGCCAGCCATGAGGGCTCGGGCGATAATGTAGGCACTGCTAAAAATAAGGAAAGGGGCAATGCGTTGGTTTTGAGCCCAGAGAAGCATGCACTTTCCGGGAAGGAGGCTGATTGCTGCGATCGAGAAGGCAGTACCCAGGACAATAACGCTACGTTAGCCGAACAGCGTCTCATAGTTCAAGTTTCGGGCAAGAGCGTTAGGGTATTAGGATCGATTAGCAAGCCTCAGGGTAGCAAGTTATGCCCAGCCGAAATTAAAGGGCAGTCGGGACACTTAAGTGCTGCGACACGCAGTGGCTCATCGAAAGAGCGAGCCGATAGTTCGAATTCTAGTAGAAAAGGCGGCTCGCTGCTGAGTCAAAAAGCTGATGAGAAGGCTGAGTGCCCCGCGAGAAAGGGAGACGCGCAGGACGGAACAGCTAAGAAAGTTTCCGGAAGGCGACCGCACGCAAGGAGAGCCATGCGAAAGGGCAGTCTGGACAGAAAGGACAAAGGACGGGCCCAAAGCATCGTAAGGGTGAAGGCCGGTCAACCATGTAATGCTCCAAGACTGTCATCGCGGCACGCCAGATGCGATAAGCGCCGTACAAAGGCAAGGCTGGCTAGGCGTGTACAGACAGCGCGAAGGCCACCTGACCCATTGTGGGGACGCTACGGTAGCAGGACGCGTAAAACTCGCAGCGGGCCGCAGAGGACGCCCAGCTACCGCATGGAAGAACGCCGCAGAACGCGTTCCAGTCGAAGGACATTGCCGAATCGAGAGAGTACACGCAGGCGTTTGTTTCATGTGCGACCGTCAACCCCTCGCATTCAAATGTTCAGACGCTACTCGGGTGTTGGAGACACGCGGCCGGTGTGCGAAACAAATCAATGTCGCGTGGCGTCTGAGGCTCGCAGGTGTCGAAGCGCAGTTAAGCCCTTCGAATTTTGTGAATTGTCGGCTGCTAAAGCCACTATTGGTGTGCGTCCGCGCAGGGCGCGGTTGAAGAATAGGCGACCCCTTTGAGCCGCGGCGCGGCTCGTTAGCAGCAGATTCCGAGGATGTCTCTGCTGTTTGCTTTTTCTTTTTTTGAGCGATTCCTGCTGAAAAAAAAACAAGTTTAGCAGAAAATGAAGGGGAAACAAGCGCGTTCGTAATTGTCGGGGTCATTACGAATCGGAATACATCACAAAAAGGGGAGTCTCAAAGGTAATGCCGATAGCTTAAGTTGAGGTCCCTAGCGCAAGTCAGCATCATAGTTGCAGTTTACTGGTGGTTTTTCTTCCTGATGTAGGATTTTGAACCGATTGGTTTTGTTTGTTTTAAATTGAGATGCGCTTTGTGGGGTAATGTGCCGATTTGTGGGCATTTTCTCAGTGCTGCGGAACTACTCCCAGGGATTAATTGGCTTTGTAAGAAGGAAAGAGCCTGGCATTGCTTAGTGGGGATTGTGTCGTGCTTGCGGACTGAGCGGTTGGGTTTTCGGCGTGGTTCTAACGCTAGCGGAGCGCGAGTCACTTTGCACTGCCCTTTGGGAACCTGCACGTGAAAAGGAAGACTTCGGGGTGCGCTGAGCTCCAGAACCGCCGAGAGACAACCGACTCAAGCGACATCCCTCCGGACAGCTGATGCTGTCCCCTGTCCATCGGGATCTCCTTCCCCCGGCGGGGCAGTCTTACGTCTCGCCTTCGTCGTGGGGAAGACAACGGCATGTCTACAGCGGAACGCCGACTAACCCCGAGACGCGCGTTGGGTGAGCGCCTGGATTGCTACGGAAGCCGCGTCCGTCTGCCCGGTTGAGCGAGCGTTTCGCCTACACCGAGTGTGAACGCGCGTTCGAAATGCGCGTGAACGCCGCTCATGGACATTCCGGCGTCTGCGCTACGTGGATGGCATCGTTCCCCCTCTCCCAGCGCGTGACGGCGGTGTGATCTCTCGGGAGTGAGTGAGTGCGTGTGTGTCTGTGATTGGTGCCAGTGAAACCCGGCCCCCATCTAGGGACCCTAGGGAAGGGAACTCTTAAAAAAGCCGGCAGCGGCACGGCCGAAGAGCTCTTTGTCATCATGGTCTTCTGATGAGCTGTCGTGATGCAGCGTTCCTGCAGCTCACTTGTAAAAGTGTAAATATTGTATAAAGTCCTCTCTAATTGTCTTTTTCCAGCAGCCTCGTCTCAGACGTCCCTCAATTCTCTCTCCCGCACACGACCATGCTACCTCGTCTGTAACAAACTGGTGGCAGCAGTGGGATGCTGCTACCTCGTCCCTAACAATCTTGAGTTACACATCCGTCTCTATAATTTGCTGTGCCGAGGGGTGCTGTTGATAATTGAGACGGATGCACAACTTGCTCACATGCTTCATGGCTCGAGCCGGAAGCTTGTAAGTTCACTCTTGCGTTAAAGGGGCTGCGAAACACTGCCTGGGGGAATACCGGCTATACTTCAGGCGGGTTCTTTATGTCACACAGATGCTGACTTAAAAAGAATTACAGGAATCGATGCACAGGAACGGGAGGTATTCAGTGAAGAAATTTCAAAATACAAGCAAACAAAACGCTGCCCTCAACTCGATTTTGGCGGGGCTTCCCACTCCTATTTCGCTCTCCCAATGACGGCACCTGGCGCAACCAATCAAAACAGCCAGCCAGAGCACGTCGCGGAAGTTTGTACTCCATGGTTGCCTGCTCTCTGTGAGACTGGCAGCGTTGTTTCCATGCCAGAGCGCCCCTGGTGGTGTATTTTTATTTTACTTGCTTTGCAGGGCTTTTATCTAAGACAAACAAATTGTTTTTGTTGATCTAATATAAAACGCAGACAGGTGACAAAATGTGTCTCTATTTATTCACACAATTTGCAGTATATTTACTGTTTGTCCGATCATCAAGCTTGCGCCAGGCGATGTCATATCCGCTGCTAAAAACCCGCCACTGTGTGGCGACACCATCAGAGCCATGAAGTTGTTTTTGGGAGGACATTAAAATATTAAAAAACGGAATATACGCGGTATTACCGACGCTAATAGCATCATTATAACTCACTGTATGCAATCAACAGGCAAAACAGTTAACTAAGATTGTGTTTCTGGGCCCCTTTAAGCAAGCGTGATGGGAACAAGACTTGTTTCCAAGCTGGAAAGAAAGTTGATACCACATTTTTTAAATCCTTAGTTCCTAAAAAGCTCAATGCTGTGGGGCTTTGTTACTCGCACTCTATTTAATAACCTTTGAAATTACACATTCTTGGAAATTATCCAACGTTTTCACCTGTGCAGTACTACAAGGTTGATCCCAACCGCTCACCAACAATCACTAACAGGGCGCTGGTGGTGGAGCCTGAACTGACAGGACCTAGTCGTGGCGTCGACTCCAGAGACGCAGCGAGTACTCCAGGTCGAATTGTCGCTTCCACCTCTGACACGGCTGCGAATGGAGAATCCTATATGAGCACAGTACACTGCACAGTGAGAGAAACTAGGTTTCAAGAAGCAGCCTAACTAATTAATGTCTGCGCAATACAAAAGAATTTATCCGCCACTGCAGAATGCCACAGAAATGAAATAAAACAAACTGGCGCTCAACGTCTCGAAACGAGATATGAACGAAGGCGGACGACTCTGTTGTATGCTCCGTATTTAGATAACCTTGTGGTGTCCTTTAGTGGGGTCCTTCAACATTCGCTTACATGGAAGAGCAAACGGCTTCCATATCCAGTATTCCAAGCAGCGACGTGTTGGGATCAGGAGTTTAATGTCAAAGCTACAGAATCCCTGCGGCGGATACACAAATGAAATCTGGGGCATTCGCTCTGGAGCAATGGCAATGGAGAAAAGAATGGGCACTGTTTTTTTGTGGGGAGAACCAAAAACGAGTCAGGCAATGTTGAAAGTTTGCTGCTAACTGCCCTTGTCTTTCGGATGTTTTGTGAGGACGTGGAAGCTGTCTGAATATCGTCGACATTGACTGAATACATAATGCACCGTGGAATAATTTTGCTAATAGAATTCATTTTAACAACAAAGAAGGTTGTGCTTAAGATACAACTTTGAGGCGCTTCATTAACCCGAATGAAAATTCTCGAGAGGGTTGAAACAAAGTGTGCATGGAATGAACGATTTGACAGGAAGTGTTTTAGGCAGTTCAACATGATGCCGCGAATGCCAGTTCAGCCAAGTCCTGAAAAATTCCGAACCTCCTGGTTGTTTGCGTACAAAAGCTTCACGGACAGTCTACGGACAGTCACGGACATACTAGGTGGTCTGTTGTGGAACATGCCTTTTTGAAACCGCAATGATAGACATCAAGAAGCTCACAGGCTTCTAGCACGAAGGTTTATCTAATATTCACGACACTTTCAAAAGATTTCAGAAGGCAGCTGGTGAGGGCCAAGGTCCTGTAACTGCGAGGAGAAGTTGGTGGATTTTTAGGTTTTAAAAATGGAATGATGATGGATTTCTCCCATGCTGCGGGCAGTTTACCTGATAACCAAACGTTATTAAAGAAAGTACTTCAACGGCAGGTTGAGAAAGGTGGGATAGTATCTGATAATGTATTTCGTCAGGGCTGGGCAAAATCCGTTTACCACTGGACAACACAGTGGATTTCTTGAACTGCAATAAGATTATTTTACGGTTCATTTGTATAGCCACTTTTAGGGAGTCTGTTTATTGACAGTGTTTTAATATTTTAGGAATCATTTTGTACAGATTGATGAGTTGGAATGCCGAAAAATATTCGCCTAAAAAGTCTTGCCGTTCCTCGATGTTTGTCTCTATACCAGGGGCTATTGGAAGGGGAAGTGTGAATGGGTAGTATTTACCATTGAGGTTTCGCACCTTATCCCACATTACTTCTGATGTTGTTCAGGTATTTATAGGAGTCGCATAACCTTGCCATGAAGTCTTCTCGGCGCTATGCCGGATATATCGGGCTTCCACTCTTGTCTTTCTAAAGTTTATAAAATTTTCTTGTGTAGGGTACCTGCGATATTCCCCATGGCTTGTATTGTTTCTTTTTTGCTACTTTATATTTTTGGTGTATCAGGTTTTGCGTTTCACCGCTCCAGAAGACTGAGGTATAGCCAGGCGAACAGCGGAAATAATGCCGCTTGTGAAAATTTTATTAAGTTCATCTAGGTCTACTTTTCTAGGCTGGCATTTTTTTGAAACAGTGCCCTGTCAGCCAAATGCAGCTTCCAACGTCGTGGTTTTGTTGGAATGATATCTGGAGAAGATGTTAGGTTGATAAGAACCGGTAGATGATCGCTGCCACATGGGTTGTCCAAGACATTCCACTGAAAATCAGTAAAAACGGGGTGTAATGTAAGAGACAAATCTATGCAGCTCCATTTTCCTGAGCTTGAAGAGCATGTATGTCTGTTTGTTTGGGTTGACTAGGCATGTATTATTGCACAGAATGAAATTTTCTGAAATACAGTCTCTAGTGTCTGTTCGCTTCCCTACAAATTAGAGTGGCCATTAAAATCCTTGACTAACAGATATGGCGCTGGTAATTATTATAATAGTTTTTCTAAGTGATGTAGTGCCATACTGTAATTGTTTTAAAATGCTGAATAGTGACTGCTTGAAAAATAGTCTGAAGCCTGACTTCACGAATGGCTACACTACTTTGGACGACTATTGCGGTACCTCCAGGGAGCCTATTTGCCTGCTGTCGGCCGTGCCAAAAGACTTTAGATTTTTTTAGAATAGGTTTTGATCCTATGATTTTCTCCTGTAAACACAAAACAACCGGGAAATGTAACGCCAAAATAGCTTTTACGTCACGATAGATTTTTAATGTGTTTACAGCCAGTGAATTAGGAACGTCTCTACAGTTCCAGTTAATTAGGAACGCCATATCTGATGCCTTTCGGGACGTATTTCAAGACCTACGGTCCCGTGTTTGTGGGGGCCTGTAATTGGCATTTTCCCTCCCTTTGAGGAACGCTGGCTCCATGCCGCCGGAGCAGACGTGTTCACATCGGCTCTGTCACTGCTAACCAATTACGCAGTGCTAATTGCCTCGAAACAAAGTTTTCCTTGCACCAATGTGTCCGTGAAGGCGAGCGCCATCGACCGATACCAGCTGACCCTAGAGGTGCGTTTTTCTTTGCCAAATTTTGTGACTTTTTCTACCGCTGCCGTGTGCAAGAGTGCTAGGCCTAAGCTTGTCCCGCGGACGCTAGGCCCAGCACCGTCGCACCGGTCGCCGCCTGCCGCACTCCTCGGCGGCGGCCGAGATGGAGGCGTCCGTTACGACGAGGGAGGCGTCCGCTACGTCTACAATGATCGTGGACAACCAAATGTGCGTTCAAGTTCAACCGTACTCCTCGGCGGCGGCCGAGATGGAGGCGTCCGTTACGACGAGGGAGGCGTCTGCTACGTCTACAATGATCGTGGACAACCAAATGTGCGTTCAAGTTCAAGGCAAAGAGATATCACCAGAGGAATACCACAACGACGCCGGATGGACGCTCGCGGGGGAACGCATGTCGAGGCTGCGCCAGCGGACCCCCGACGGCGGCAAGCCTGACGGACCCGGCGGGAGTCAAACAAGCCCGAAATCGAAATTCCACAAGAACGTCAGAGCCTCGGCCATCAAGGCAGCACGCATGCCAGCCATGCCACTGGAAGAGAGCAAGATAGTCGTCAGACCCAGAAGGGGACTGGACATCGTCAAGACCGGCACCACCACCGTCGCTGCGGCCATACTCGCCGCGGCCAAGATCACGAGCGAGGAAAGCGCCGCGGACACCATCTGCCCCAACACGCAACAGAACATCATGGTCGTCAGTACACCGAACGAAGACAACGCGGCTAGGTACGCTAAAATCCAGGAAATCTATATTCAAGACAACTCCTACGAAGTCAGCGCATATCGCACGGCTCCTCACGATACCGTAAAGGGCATCATCAGAGGCATCCCCATCGATGCGAGCACCGAAGAGATAGATAGGAACATCGTCAACGAGAGAAACCCGCTAGCAGTGGGCGCAAAGAGGATCGGCAGCACGACCACCGCGATCGTGGTGTTCCAGGGACCCAAGGTACCGAACTTCGTCCGATACGGAGTCACCCTGATACCGTGCCGCCTCTACAGGAATTAGATCGACGTTTGCAAGCAGTGCGGCCGAGTGAGACACCGAAAGGACGTGTGCCCGACCCCCAATATCAAGACGTGCCTGGCCTGCGGACTCGCCAACCCCAAAGAAGACCATCGCTGTACCCCTAAATGTAAGCTGTGCGGGGACGAACACCCGACCGGAGACCGAACGTGCAAGGCGAAATACAAGATCCCCTACGTAGTGCGCAAGCGACAATGGGAGCGCCGACAGGCCGAATGCCAGCTGCTGTCGGAGAGCGATTTCCCGCCACTCGATAAGCCGCCAGCTGCGGGAAAGTCAAGGACTCCATCTGAGAACCGCGCGCCAAATTCCAGAGACAGCAGCTGCAAGAGAAGCCTCAGTAGGAAAAGCTCACCATCACGTGAGCGAGTCAGCTGGGCTGACGCAGCTAAAGGGAACAATATAAGGAACGCGCATAAAATCACCGAAGCCACGAAGAAAGACGATATAAACAAGATGCGAGAAGCCAACGAGACATTAAGACAAGATAACGCGGCGCTGCGCACGACCATCAACAGCCTCACGAGAGAGATCGCCGAGATCCGTAAGTTGCTGCAATGCAACAACGAGCCTCCACAGAGACTCACGCCAAGCACAAGCACGACCGACGAAACAACCATGAACACCCAGGAGACAGCCGTAGAGGAACCGGCACCTAAGAAGCGAGCCGTCGAGGCCACGCGCAAGCAAACAGAGAACAATCGAATCGACAACCCCGAGGCCAAATTCGAAGCGACGTTCACCAAACTCGAACAATTAATCACGGCGAACATCGCAGCAGTGACAGCAATGAAACAAACAATGGAGATCTACCAAGCCGAGAACACGAACAGATTCGCCTACATCGAAAGGACCCTACAGCCGATAGTGAGCCACCCGACGTTTGCGCCCCTCTTCGCGCAACACCCATCCAACCAGGGAACCGCGTACACACAAACGCAACCATGGCTGCCAACGCAACAACAGCAGCAGCCGTAACAGCGTGGCAGTGGAACTGTCGCGGCCTCGGAAGGAAGAAGGCAGTCATCCAACAGCACATCGCACATGCCGCGCGCAAACCAGACGTGATCCTATTACAAGAAACGCTCACTGACGCACCGTCCCTGCCCGGCTACAGAGTGCACAAGGGCCAGCCCGACGGGAGAGGCCTGTGCACCCTGGTCAGGAAAGGAATCACGTTCGTTGAGCACGAGCTGCAAAGCAATATCAAGATCGAGCACACACTCACCGAAATCATCCCGGGCAAGAAGAGAAAAGGAAGCATTTTTCTGCTCAACATATACAGCAACCCATCGCAGAGAAAACAGAGATTCAAAACAATACTACACAGAGCTAGCACCGCGGCAGGCCGCAACACGCTAATCGTCTGCGGCGACTTCAACGCGATGAACCCAGCCTGGGGCTACAACAAGTAGACAGCAAAGGGCCGCGACCTGTACCAAGACGCCATGGAACTCGACTTCACCCTCATCACGGACCCGACGCACCCGACGAGAATCGGTAACTCTGTGTCCCGGGACACCACTCCGGACCTCACATCACCTGGCGAAACACGGGAACCGACCTCGGCAGCGACCACACCATCGTGGAAATCAGCATACCGGAACAGAACGACACCAGCATCAAAACACACAGATGGGTAGACTGGGATGCCTTCCGAGACGCCAGAAGCCAGAAGACAGACGCTGACGGCGAGATCGAAGACATAGAGACGTGGACGGCCGAAATCACCAAGAGCGTACGCGACGCGACCAAAGAAATTGAAACGGACGCTGCGATTGATAAAGTAGACAGCCGGCTGGCGCATCTCATCGAAGCCAAGCAGTCGATACTCAGTCGCTGGAAGAACCAACGGCTCAACCGCAGACTCAGAAAGAAGGTGGCGGAGGTCAACCGAGCGATCGAGGAGCACTGCCGCGCTCTATGCACGCAACAGTGGAACGAGATCTGCAACGTGGCAGACGGTGGTGGTGGTGGTGGTGAAAACATTTATTCAGAACAGGAGGTGTTTGGATCGGCCCGTAAGGGACCGATCCTTACAAACACTAGGTGGAGGTCCCTAGTTTGGGACCCCAGTGGCGGTAGCCGCCGCCCGGGCGCGCCCGACTAAGGCTTGCTGGGCCTGTAAGTCGTGGTAGCCGAGCAGGGTCGCCTCCCAGTCCTCCCGGGTTGGGTTGGGGATAGTGGGAATGGCCGGGTTGGCGGGGCAGGCCCACACCATGTGATAGGTGTCCGAAGACACCGCACCACAGTGCGGGCAGTTGCCGCTAAAGGAGGGGTCAAAATGTTTTAGTGCTGCCGGGCACAGCAATGTATTGGTGAAGAGGCGGAGAAGAAGCAGACGGGCAGATGCATAGCGGGAAGACGTGGAACCTGCTGCGGCACCTGCTCGACGAAACCAAGACCAAGTCGCACCAAAGGGATAGACTCGCCAAGCTCATACATCGGGCTGTCTCGGTACTGGGTGCTGATGCAGTCACCAGGCGCATCAATGACAAATACCTGCCCACTACGCCCACCGAACCACACGCGCCGTACGGCGGCCTACCCAACGCGAAGCTCGATCGTGACATCGACGTCGAGGAGGTCCGCGCGGCCCTGCACGCCCTCAACAGCCGGTCGGCAGCTGGCCCGGACCTCATCACGAACAAGGCGCTCAAGAACCTCGACGACGGCTCGATTGAGAACCTCGCAAAATACTTCAAGTGCTGGAGAGCGGCCGCGCTACCAAAGCAGTGGAAGACAGCCAAGACTATCCTGATACCCAAGCCGGGGAAGCCACCGGACACGGACAACCTTCGGCCCATCTCGCTCACGTCCTGCGTGGGCAAGGTGCTGGAGCACGTCCTGCTCAACAGGTGGCAAGACCACCTGGAACGAGAGGGGCTGTATCCGGCCACGGTGATCGGCTTTAGACAGCACCTCAGCACGCAGGACGCGATGCTGCAGCTCAAATACCAAATCATAGACAATGGCGGCAGCGCCCGCGACAACAAGGCAATCCTGGGTCTCGACCTAAAGAGCGCCTTTGATGATGTGAAACACTCGGCGATTCTGTCCCAAGTCTCTAAGCTCAACATGGGCGAAAGATCTTACAACTACATCAAGGACTTCCTCACGGACAGGACCGCCCAGCTACGAGCAGGAGACCTACAAACGCAAGAGAAGAAGCTCGGGAGCACCGGCACACCGCAGGGATCGGTCATTTCGCCGATGCTGTTCAACCTGGTAATGATCGGAGTGGCCGAGAAGCTCGCGGACATCGAAGACGTCAGGCACACCATCTACGCGGACGATATCACACTGTGGGTGACCGTCGGCAGTGACGCCCACATCGAGGGCGCTCTGCAAGCAGCCGTCGACGCGATAGAAGACCACCTGGAAGGCACCGGCTTGAGATGTTCGCCGAGCAAATCGGAGCTCCTCATACTCCCACCTACCAACAATGGCAGATGCAAGACCAGACAACGCGAATGCGAAAAAATCAGAATCGTAACCAAATCCGGCAACGTGATCCCCGAGGTCAGCAAAATCAGGATCCTAGGCATGGTCATCAAAAAGCATGGAAGAAACGGCGAAACCATCGCCCGTCTCACGGCGAAAGCGGCCAACGCTATGCGACTCCTCAAAAGAGTCACTTCCCGGAAGGCTGGCATGAGAGAGGAGAGCCTAATCAGGCTCGTCCAATCCTTCATCATCAGCCACGTCGCGTACGTTGCAGCCTACCATAGATGGTTGCAACACGAACGCAACAAAATTAATGTAATCATCAGGAGAGCGTACAAGGCGGCGCTGGGCCTGTTCGAGTCCACGAGCACGACCCGCCTCTTACTACTCGGGATCCACAACACGCTCGAAGAAATAGCCGAAGCGCAACGGACCTCTCAACTGGAGCGGCTGTCCACGACCAAAGCCGGGAGGAAGATACTGGACGACCTGGGAATAGGACACTCGAACGACGCGCAGACGAAGCTCCCCGTCCCCGAAGAGGTCCGACGCCAGACCAAAATCGACCCCATACCCAAGAACATGAACCCCGAGTATAACAAGGAAAGAAGAGCGGCGAGGGCCAAGGCTCTCATCGACCTGCACGCCAACGACGAGCACGCGCGGTACGTGGACGCGGCCGAATACCAACGGAACGCCTTCGCAGCGGTCGTCATAGAGGCGTCGACCGGCGCCACGAGGACGGCAGCGAGCGTGAGAGGCGCCGGAGCGGAACAAGCGGAGGAGGTGGCCATCGCCCTGGCCATTGCCGACGCAGACTGCTACACGGTGCTGAGTGACTCGAGACAGGCGGTGCGAAACTTCGCCAAAGGCCAAGTCTGCAGGGAGGCCGAGCGCGTACTACGAGCGACTAAACTGCAAGACAGAAGAGTAAGAATCAAGTGGTTTCCGGCGCACGCGGGCGACGCGTCGGAACGCAGTGCGAACCACAATGAGACGGCACATGCAGCGGCGCGAGCGCTAACCAACCGCGCCCCGGCAACACACCGTCCGACGTGGTTCGGAGCCAAGGACCGCATGACCGACTACAGCGAAATCACGAAGGCCTACCGCCTGGCTCGCAGGACTCTCCCACCCCCGCACCCGAGGCTGAGTCGAGCGGAGGCGGTACTACTGAGACAGCTCCAGACCGGATCGCTACCGAGCCCGAGACTGATGCATCGCATGTACCCCGAGACCTACCCGACCGATACGTGTAGAGTCTGCCGGAGGGAGCCGGCAGATCACACGCACATCCTGTGGGACTGCATCAAAAATCCAAAGGAAGCAAGATCAGGAACAATCCCGCCGCGGCTGGAGGCAGCCACGAAGAGCAACGACCATGACCAACAGCTATGGGCCGTCCAGCAGGTCCTCGGGGCGCTCGAAAGGCAGGGATCCAGCGAGCCGGCAACGGCGAGCGGAGACTCGCGCCGAGTAACGGCAGCCTCGTAGACGACGGAGGCCCTCGTCGGGGCGCGCGAGCGTCCAACTGCAGGCACAAATAAAGTTTACTCCAATCCAATCCCTCCCTTTCTTTGTCGAAGGGAGTTGGGTCACCACTTCTGTGGAGGCGTGCTACTGCTTGTATACATCACGTCGCAGGAGGCACCGGATTTCCGCGGAGAGCCCGGGGGGGGGGGGGAGGTACGGGTTCGTGGTCTCTCCTTATTGGAAGAAGCAGTGCGGCGTGCTGGCTCAGAGGGCAGCGAGCTTTTCTTTTTTTTTTTTGAGCAGGGCAGCCTTGGCTGCACCTGTCAGATATGTGGATGGCTCTGCGTGGGCACGTGCCTGAATTGGAGTGCTAGATTTCCGCTGCCACTAACTTTGGTTGTCCCAGAGGCCGCCGCAAGGTGCACCTCTGGACTGACAATTGGGCCGACACCGCAGTGCCGTTCGGGTGGGGGACGGGGAAGGCACACATGAACGATGGTGTACTGTTTGCTCACCGTCACCACACGCCGATCGACACATGATCTGGATGTGTGTTCACTGAACTTTTTTCGTGCCTCAGGGTAGGATATATTTTCAGGTACTTCGAAATTGATTATTTACTGTTCTTTTCGAAAACTTTTCAGATTCGCGAGTAGGCTGCATGCGGACCTTTGCAGTTTGCACATTTTGTTACAGTTGCTTGGCAGCTGTCTGTCATGTTCGGTTTCAGCCCATTTGGCACAGGTCTTCTTGCCTCTCCACATCTTGCTGCGGTGTCCATACTTTGGCAGTTAAAACACATCCTAGAATTACGGAAGTATAGGTGCACTGGGCACTTGTTGAATGCAACCTGGACACACTCGGGCAAGCGAGTGCTGCCGAATGTTATAAAGATGTGAGGTGTTTTTATTTCTTCTCCTTTACACCTGGTAGAGATGCCTCAAAGGGATGTTATGCCTTCGTCTCGCAAATTCTCGAGGAGCTCGTTGTCATCCTCTGCCACTAGCGGCCGCTCAGAAATTACTCCCTGAACGCTGTTCAGGTTTCTATGAGGTGTTACTGTAATGTCAAAGTCAGCAAGTTTCTAGTGTGTGAGCAATACATCACTCTGCTTCTTGGACTTCACCTGTACAAGCAGATCTCCGGAGGAGAGTTTTTTGGCTTCCTATTCTTCGCCTATGTTGGTCTCTAGCCACTTTTGTGTCACGAACACTGACTGTGCGGCCACTGGAGCATCTTTCTGAAAAGCATGCACCTATCAGGAAGGGGGAAAAATTTTCAGCAGATTTCGATCGAAGTCAAAACTTTGATTCCTTCAGTGCAGTACCATTTCTGGTTCCGATCGTTTTTTTTAGGGGAGGAAATTGAGAATCTACGCAGCATGTATGGATTAAGGGCTCCTATTCTGTCACTTGCGATTAACCCCAATAGACACAAGAAGGTCCCGGAGCCCCGCACCTGGTAAAAAGATGGGGAATCCGTCAGCCGGGGCTTGGCCCATGTTCCTGACCGTCACCGTTCATGGTGTCTACCCTTCACCTTCTAAGCTATAACCACGGTGCCTATTACATCTTCGGTATGGGGCTAATGGTCCGTGATGGTGCCAAGCACGATCACCTTGAAACTCAAGGTGCCCTTGCAGGAGACAACCTATTACTCTTCGAGAGTGTTGTTCATGCCCAACACTCAAACATTCTGTAGTATCGAAGTAGTAAGAAAGCAACTAGAACTAACTTTATCGCCAGATTTCTCACCCCGACGTTGTGTAGCGAAGGCTGCAGTGAGGCTCGGATTCGAGTCCGCACGCGATGCAGATGTTCCACACGACTCGGTCGGGTTCGCTGACGGCACCAGGACTGGGTGCTGTCACCTCCGAGGATGCGTACAATGACCCAAGAGCCAGTGTCTTTCATGGCACAGAAGGAATTCTAGAAATTTCGGATTTAGTAGGAAAAATGTATTGGCGGTTAGCATAAGATGTGATTCACCAAAAACAATTTGCAGAACGGATATGCACGTCCGCGTACAGTAAAAAATAACTACACTTATGATTTTGGTTTTGTCACGATTTATGTCCCAAAAAGGCTCTGGATGTGAGGGATGGCGTAGTGAAAGACTGAAAACTTTGACCACCTGGGCATGCTTAGCGTGCACTGACATTGCACAGTACACCATATGACCACCGCAGCCGGGATCGAACCCGCGTCTTTCGGTTCAGTAGACGAGTGCCATAATAACTGACCGATTGCGCCGCCTAACTACGTTTATGAATGAACATATTTGCGCATGCGCTCAAATAATGACTGCATGCTTATCACAATTATTTGACACCTGCAAAACCAGTTCGACCGTAGAAGCTTTCAGTGAGTTTCACTGTAACCCTGTAAAATGCAGCCCCGGTTTCAATGTGAATCGTCTCTTTATGATACGGCATTGGCTCCCTCTCCGTTCTAATGGCAGGGGCGACTTGATTCCCCCCCCCCCCCCCCCCCCGCCGTCCGCACAAATGCCGCAATCTGCACCAACACTGAAAACAGAAACGATCGCACCGATTAAATTCCGGGCAAGGCGCTCAAATTTCGGGCTCTGGCAAGAAAGTGTGTGTGGGTGGAGAGGGGTTGATTGATTTTATGGCGCATTAGCAGCTGAGGCTATCATATGCCAGTACAGTGTTGGTAAGATCTCGCTGTTGGGCTGAATGACTAGTTCTTAAAAAGTTACAAATGTCTGATGAGATTTGAAGTCTACTATTGCGTTCTCTCTTAAGAGCAAGGTGGGGTGGATAGAGTCCTGCTTGTGGAAAAATATTTTCGAGTACTTTTTCTTATTTCTAGGTTCCTGCACTAAAAAAAAGGCTTATTGTGACCACTCCACCACATTCTCAAAGAGGATTTTCTTGTTTCCTGTGTTGTGTTGGGTTTAATGGCGCATAAGCGACTAATGCTATCATGCGCCAAGCTCACCTGAGTAAAAAGTTACGTGTGAGATAGATATATGTTCAATGCGAAGGCACCATAGGAACACTCCAATAAAGCATTCTTGGTGTTGATACGACATCAATTCGCCATGAATCGGCTTTACAAGGTGTAGTTAGTTGTCTATTTCATCATCCCAAGTGGACTCGCATTTGTTTTGCTATTTTACTCTTTGCATTGTGTCAAGCAGTCTTTGTGCCGAATGTTTACTTCCGCTGGTTTGCTTTGACGAGCCTGCACCGCACAAGCGTCGGCTCTTTCGTTGCCGGTATGCGGATTTGGCTCGGCCCGAGCATAATTTAATTTTATTTTCTCCATATATTTAGGCTGCTGCTGTTCTGTGCATTATATCTTCTATTAACAGCTGTACTGTGTTTCTTGAGTGTAGCGCTGTTAGATTTCCTGTCGAGTATGTGTAGTTTATCCTCTTCTTAATGTCCTATCACAAATATTTCTGATTGCGAAGCAGACAGCGTAGCATTCGGCTGTAAAGGTTAATGAGCTCTACGGTAATCGCATTGTTGTCTTCCAGTTGTCTTCTAGAACTGAGCTTCAGACATAAAGGGCTGTTTTTGATCTGTCTGTCTAAAATTCTCATACTGTTGTCTAAGTGTTTTGTATGATGCGCTTCTGTGGGGTTTGTTTGTTTGAAAGCGTGCCAGAGATTATCTCAAACTGCGGGGAGGTTGCGCCATGGAGAAAATGGCTTCGGCTTTTACGTAGTACCTGGTAGTGTTTCCTGTAACTCCAGTTCAAAGCATTTATGCTGAAATAGCTTCAGTAATGGCCTCACTGCTTGTGGTTGAATACTGAATATTGTACCGGGCATGCACTGGTTGACTATGGGGTAGCAGAGGCGATCCGGAAGTGATCTGATTCAAAGGACGTACGCGCATGTCAGCATAGTTCTATATTCAAGGGGAGGCGGCTAATAATGCGGGACGTTCTGCACGTGCCTGTTGCAATACGGAATACCAAGTTGAGCAACGGGTATACCTGTTTTACATAAGACGGCCTTCCTGATCCACGTAGTGTAGACCCGTAACCCCACTGAAACGGGCCGTTTGAGCTACTTGTATAGAAGTATGAAAACATGGAGTCCATAACATAAAGAATATATGGAAATCCACGAATTATCTGTACGGAATCCGTAAGAATTCCAGTTAATTCTTAAACAAATTTTATATAATGCGTATGACCTCATATGGAGTCCGTAAGTTTCCATAAGTGCTTCTATATAGTCCCTATTGTGTCCATATCTTCCGTACTGGATGCATAAAATTTCTTATAGAAACGTATAGAATTCTGGAACTTGCCATGTGGAAACTTTCAGTAGCGAATCTAAAGTCGAGTGTTCTAGGTAACAGTAAATATGAAAAATACCGGTCCTATGAGAGCCCCAGTGTTTTCAAGGCGTTGGGTACTGTTAGCGACATGCAATGCTCTGGTTGAAACTTCCCTCACCTGTGATCGCTGGTACCCGCCTCATCACCTAAGGAGGAGGCGGGTCTGGCTGTCGGCGAAGCGACTTGCACCCACGTGACGAAGGCACTTCAGATTAGTCAGCCGACTGTAGTTCTTCGCCCGGCACCGACAGTGGTCTCGCCACTGGTTCTTGCTGCTTTTAAAAAAAGAAGCTACTTGTGAAAACAATCCCTCACTTGGGAAAATGAAAGTTGGAATCTTGAAAATTGATAAGATATGGCAGTAAAGTGTCAGCCTCCCTAACAACGGCAGACAGCATGTGCTGTTTCATGGGAAGGCACGATACTGATTCTCTTTCCCACATCGGATTAGTGACTGATAAATGCGCAGCAGATAAACTGCAGATGAACAAAGGCAGTAGTTACTCCATGCAACGCAACGCATGGAGCAACGCAAGTTCCTCCATATTTAAGCTGGAAGAGATCCAGCTTTATTGGACATCACTTTGAACTGCTAGGCAACTGTGAAATATTGAGCGGTACTGTTTAAAATATATAGGTCGGAATGGTCTCATGTGAGATCAGTTAAACTAGTTCCTACAGTAATATTAAAGGTGCAGAGCAGAGGAATCTAAACTCGCCTTTTTGCCGCGGGAACTCAATCTACACGTTACGAGCATTCTCAGAAACTTCGATTTATTTGCCCTGTGTTACCGATTTCCCTAATTAAATCGAATTAACGTCCGGCTTCCGCCTTTTTTTTTAATTCTCCCGTACGGAATTCTCCCCGTACCTTTTAATGCATGGCTATTTCGTTTAGTGTCAGCCTCCCTAACAACTGCAGACAGCATGTGCTGTTTCATGGGAAGGCACGATACTGATTCTCTTTCCACATGGGATTGGTGACTGATAAGTGCGCAGCAGATAAAGTGCAGATGAACTAAGGCAGTGGTTGCTTCATGCAACGCAACGCAACGCATAGAGCAACGGCAGTTGCTCCATGTTTAAGCTGGAAGAGATCCAGCTTTATTGGACATCACTTTCAACTGCGAGGCAACTGTGCGATATTGAAAGATATTGTTAAAGATATATGTGCGGAATGGCCTCATGTGAGATCAGTTAAATAAGTTACTACAGTAGTATTAATGAGTGATTATTACCTAGGTGCAAAAAAATGGGCCAATAACAAATGCCTTTTAATGCATGGCTATTGTGTCTAATGAGCAAAGAATGTAATATTAAAATCAGTTCTTTACAGCACTTGGAATAGCAACATTCATGGTGTATTTTAATAGTATGAATCGAGAAATTTTGCATATGTATAATTTTTTTTATTGAACCGATACTGAAGAATTCTGTTCTATTTATTGCAAACACGAAGCCTTCAGCTTCATGAAACAAAATGGTTTATGGCATATCTGGTTTAACGTCCCAAAGCTACCCTGGCTATAAGGGACGCCGTAGTGAAGGGCTCCGGAAATTTCGACCACCTGGGGATATTTTGAAACAAAATGGCACTGTCTGTATTAGAGATGCTGAGGTCGACATAGTAAGGCAGTAAATATGTCCTCCTGCGGAAATTTAGTCCAGACGATGATGTAAGTTAATACTATGTTTAAAATACTGATTTCCGGAAGGAAATAGGGGCAACACTTCGAAAATAATATTACATTTGAAAAAGCTAATTCATTTTTTAGTCATTTTTCGATCCGGAAGACCAGTATCCCCCTTACGACCGCCACAGAAAACAGATGCGGTGAGTTTTGGAGAATAATTAGCAGAAAACTACAAAAGTTGTGAGGCGGGAATCTGTATATATATATTGATCGTTACGGTACAGTCGATGTGCAAAAAGGGTAACAAGTCCACAACAGTGACAGGCTTTAGAGCCAACTCGGTATCGAGTGCTCACTGGAGCAGTGGGTTGATGTTGGTATTTCTCTGAGGTGTGGACCTTTCCTTCAAGATGGCTAGTGATTGATGACCCTAATGCGTAACTTCACGCGCTTTCTAAGCGATGTAATGGGTTACGGCTATGCATGTTGCGCATATAAGAAACATGGTTGTATGCGCCCAAGACAGTACTAAAAAGGCGTGACAGCTTCGACACCGTGCTCTTAAATGGTAGATGACGCAGGAATGCAGTTTTGATGCCCTCCGCCACGCATCCCCGATTTCGCAAATGTTCTCGCAGACTGCATTTTGTTTTAAGACAGAATTGATTAACTATTACAGTGAAAGCTGTTTATGGAAGGCCATCCTCTAGCGATCATGTGTAGCCACGTGGGCCGGTTTAACAAGGCGGGCTCATGGACATAGCTCGTGACTCGGGCACGTAGCTCGGACCTGGCCCAAGTAAGTGGAAACACGGGCGCTCGCTTGGGAGTAGGCATGCCAGCGCCTGCCCACGCGCAGACGCAGCCAATGCGAGGTGAGGAGTAGCTTATAGGAGGTACGCACTCAAGCCACAGTGGTCGCCATTGTGGCGTCCATACAGAACAGTGTATGGCTGCGGCGCATGTCTAAACTGGCACCCGTGTCGTCACGTGAGCACTTCATGTACTCCCGTTTCACAATCAGGCGCGGAACGCTGTCAAAGGTAGCGTGCTTTCTGCGCTGCCTATGACTGCAACCAAAAAGCAGTGGCTTGGTTGTAGCTGGCTGGTTGTAACTCCGCCGCCAACCGCAATGAACGTAACTGAAGGAGGAACTGGCACTAGCATCTGTAATAAAGAACAGGATCTAACCGCAAAAAATTCTGAAAGGAGAAGATTCTCTCTATCACTTTTGAATTTCTGACCCGCGTAGAGTTGTTCATTCTCAACTTAAAATTCATATGTACCTACAAGTTCTAACACCGCACACTGCGCAGTGTGCACGTGGTTAAGGAATGCGCCAGTGCTGTGCAATGGCACCGTGCTGCCCCCGTTGGGTCTCGTGCTACCCAAGTTGCCCTTCCCGAGCAACTTTGTGTCTTTAACAATAAACTGCCACCTGCCAGAGTGGTTAGTTCGCCTACAACCCGGTGCATAGGTTGTGATGGCCCCACAATGTCACCTGACCTACCTAGGTTGCTATGTTGCCCATCGAGGTCGCCCACCTAGATTGATTATCCGGGGCTGGCTGCCGGGGTCACTCTACGCCACCCTGTATTTATCACTCACAACGCTGGCAACGCCGACATCAGGGTTTCTGTGTAATGTGGCCTTTAACGTTATCGCGTGAAATAAAAAGGCTACCTTTGCAGGTTAGCTCTATGGAAAGGGTATCATATTCCCCCATAGCGAGACACAAAAGTGTTCTTTCGGCATCCAGGCAAACTGTAGCTATATATTCCATACCAGTATTTAGTAGTGCGAAGAGTGCTGCAGGGGTGTATGGGTTGGGCGCGATGTCCCCCAGCGATGCAGCATCAAAGATGGTGCCATCATTTGTCTGCTGTCGCCTTGTTGTCTGCGCAGGCACAAGCAGAGAAATATTGTAAACGACAGCACAGTGAGAAATCTTAACAAGGTATGGTAAGCAAATAAGAAAACATTCTATGACGGAAGGGAATAAAACAAAAATTTGGTTTGGTTTATTGGGGGTTTAACGTCCCAAAGCAACTCAGGCTATGAGGGACGCCGTAGTGAAGGGCTCCGGAAATTTCGACCACCTGGGGTTATTTAACATGCACTGACATCGCACAGTACACGGACCTCTAGAATTTCGCCTCAATCGAAATTCGGCCGCCGCAGCCGGGATCGAACCCGTGTCTTTCGGGTCAGCAGCCAAGTGCCGTAACCACTGAGCTACCGTTCATTGAATATGTTGCAGCAAGCAGTCAAAGCAGTTTTGTAAGGAAACAGCCCATATTTCTTCCAAGGACGTGAAACATGGCGCTATGGAGTGATGACCTTTACCGTAATTACCATCAGTTAATAGTGTCAGTCGAATGATTGCATCATAAACTGGTGTATAATTTTCTTGAGCACCATCGTTTTATTTCCCGTGTGTCCCAAGCACACCAGGGCCAAGATAGCTGCAGCTTACTCAATCAGTCAGGTAATCGGCCCGATATTGGAAACATATTGGCAAACGCTAGCCCAAGAAAGGACCATTTACAATATTGGGCCTGTGTTTAATTGGACCTGTGGTGCTTTGTCTCTTGCGGCCATTTTAATTACCGGAGTCCTAATTCCAGAGTGACAGGAAGTGGAGACTCCATGCGTGCTGTCCTTGATGTGATACCTACGCACTTTAAAATAATGGAGGCGGCATGCCTCCGTGGGAAATAAAACATCGGGCATCTATTGCGTTTCTACAAGCTGAATTAGAGCGTTCGCCGAAGGGGCCTGCGGATACGCCAGGAACTTTTTGTTGTTCTGATCAAAGGCTTGTAAGTCCAGCGTTGTGGTGTGTGCCTTCTTTGTCTTGTCTTGCGTCTGTTTTCGCTGGTTACCCACATAATCATCAAGTTGACGCAAGCATGATGCAAACAGAGTTTGAGTGGAAGGCCGGGAACAATTTTCAATTTATTCTATAGTGTTATGACCAATGAGCACGTCTTTCACTGCCAAAATACCCTCCATAAGGCGAAATAAATTAATTTTACTAGCAAAAAAAATTTTGACGAAGGTGTCCTGAGTATCCTTTCAAGAGAGATACAGATGCTCACCACTGACTCTATTGTTGGCTCCGTGGAATTTCTCGCAAGGACAAGCGGCTCGCCCACTGCTGCAACAAGCCTCCACGGGAGTCCATCGCAGTCGCAAGTCGGCCGGGCGTTGGTCGCCTGGTCCTCAGTCAGCTGTCTCCATGACAACGAAGAAACGACGTTTGTCCCACATATCCTGTGAGAGGACCACATATTATGGAAAGTTCACACCCAACAATTCTGGATAAAAACATGTTTGAACTGAAAACCTTCGATGAACGCAATTTTTGTTTCATATGATGTAGGGTTTTATTACATCAATCAATATATCCACATATCACCCGGCGGCAGTCTAGCACTTCTTTTTTTCTATTAATGTTTTTGCTATCGTCAAAAGCATACGCCATTGGTTTTTTATGGCAGTATAAACTGTTCGATACTATCTATGTTATCTATGTTAATTCGCTGAAAGAAAGGTTTTGCTACATATCAGAAGACTGGACCATTCATCTCAATTTCCATAACAGTATCTTACAACCTTCATTTGTCGGCCCGGTGCCGACAACAACGACTTCGACAGCTTTTCGATCGAACGCGCTGTTTGCGCTGTCGCTTAGAAATGGCGTTGACTACACCAACCTAATTACGCATAATCATATCATACTCCTCGCAACTGTAAGGATGGGGCCTATCCCGAAAGTTAAAATTACCAATCGACTCATTTCAAGGGTGCTCGGTGACGTTTCGCCTTATCCATCTGATGTCTGTTAAAAAAAACTGGGGTCTGAAAAATCAAAATCCGGCACCATGTTCAAGCTGGCAGATTGGCAGTAATAATGGGAGTTCCTGTCCTGTAGTGTGCGACAAGCGAGAATTGACCTTTCTTCTTCCTTTTTACCCGATTCAGCAAGTGCGCAATAAATAAAAGACCTGATGCTGCTTTACGCATACGTCAGCTAGGCAGGCTGCACTAGGTGTGTGGAGTGTTTCAGTTCCAAATATAAAGTCCGAACCAGCCAGCTGAACAGTTTGCTAGAACATGAAGAACAAGCCACGAGTTGAAGAGAACTGCGCGAAGAGATGAGTTCGCACAAATAAGAAATGGTCTATGCGTGTCGCCAAAGCGACTCAGGCTATGTGGGACGCCGTAATGAAGGCCTCCGGAAATTTCGACCACCTTAGACTTAACTGCCTTAAAGTTATTCTTCCTACGGCAGTGCAAGAAGTTTAGGTACTCTTCTTATGGGAGTACAAGTAAGGGTAAGAGCAAAATTTACGAGGAACTTTAGCGGCTAAAGTGGTGAAAGGCGAAAGGCATTCAGCTACGCGATTGTTCACTTCACATTTTGTTGGTGCATTAATTAATTGCCAATTAAAGACGCTTAATATTTGCCTTTTGGAGTGGAACGCGACAGCGTGTTGTAGCGCCGCCAGGGAGTCCACGGAGCGCCACCACCCGTGCGGCGGGTGCTGTTGCCCTTTGAACGCAACACTTTTTGAGGGAAGGAAATGGCGCTGTAACTCTCAGTCACCTAGTTGGACACCTTAACCGCGCCGTACAGGAAGGGAGGAAGTGGCAGTGAAAGAAGGAAGAGAAAAAAGGGCCGTAATGAAGAAAATGAAAATTGTATGCGAGGAAAGGAAATTACGCAGTAACTGTCTCACATATCTCGGTGAACACCAGCCGAAAATTGTATTGAGGAAAGGAAATTGCGCGATGTCTCAAATATTTCGGTGGACATTGTCAAAATTCGCGCGCAGTGACGTCGCGACCATTTCGACCAATCTGAAACGCGGAAAAATTTGCTAACCCGTCTTGGTCACGACAGTATGAGCCATTAAAGGCTTTCGCCTTAAAAATACTTACTCCCGAAGAAGCAGCGTAACCTTCCCCAAAAAGGTGTCAACTCAGCGACAAATGACTTACTCCCCTAAAAGGCTAAGATCACACCTGTTTTTTTTTTGCGACGTTCTCCTCATGCCGCTCACATTCCCTCCTCCTCCGCTCTCCTCTTCGTTACTGCCGTAGTCGGAGACACAGAGCGGCACCGGGTGTAGGCTCCGTAGTTGCCCCCGATGGCCAGCGCCGCTTTCAGAGTGAAGACCCCGGTCTCTGCGGTGGTGGTGGTGGCGGTGAAAAACTTTTCAAAGAGAGCTTGAGGGTAAAAAAAAAACCCTGCTGCATGGTCGGCATCCTTAGTCCGGGACACCGCACAACGAGGCCCCATCTCGCGCCCGCTTGACCAGAGCCCTTTGGGACTCCAGTGTGGAGCAGTTGAGGAGGGCAGTCTCGCATGCCTCTCGGGTGGGGGTGGGGGAGGGGGGAAGGTGAGGATTCTGAGTACATGCCCACACCATGTGAAAGATATCGCAGATCTCTCCACAGTGCGGGCAGCGCCCATCTGTGTTCGTATCGAAGTGTTTTGCTATTGCAGGACAGAGAAGGGTTCCTGTCTGCAGGCGCCGCAGAGTTCGCTCCTCCACCTTACTCAGCCCCTTGGCAGGTTCCGGGTAGAGACGGTGGCTGTCGCAATAATAAATTAGCATTTCGCGGAACCGCAGAAGCGGTTTATGAGCTTCTGAGCCATGAGAGCTAGGATGAGGAGCCCGGTGTGCGAGCGCTCGGGCGTTCGCATCAGCGGCCTCATTGCCTCGTAGACCCTGGCGGCCAGGAGCCCAGATCACTTTTGTGCGAGTTTTTTATTTTTGTTTGTTTAGGAATACTGCAGACTCCTTCTGGAGTCCAAGCAGGAGTGGGAAACAGATGAATAATACCGAAAATACATGAATAATACCAAAAAAAACCATGAATAATACCAAAAATACAAAATGAAGTCAAAGAAAAAAGTCACACATTCAAACTTTTCAAAGCAGCAATGAATTCCACTTCGTCAGGAGAATCGACAACATTCTGAGGCAGCTTATTCCAGTCGGACACAGTCGTAGGAAAATAGGAATATTTAAATCAATCGATGCAAGCCTGGTATTCTTTTAAGATTTTCCCGTGGTTAAACCGTGTGTTAGCTCGAGTTGGATCGGCGAGAGCACGTCTTAGAATTTGCGGGGCAAGGGCTGATATTTCGCCTGCAAGATAACGTTCACAGGCCCGGCGAGAGTCTGTGATAACCGTTTTCGATTTTGGATCGGCGGCAGCGAGAGCTATTGCGACTTCCTCCGCTCGTGCTGAATTTGGGGCATGCTGGGTCCCACTCTCCCGTTCGGCTTCACTGAGCGCCATGCGGTGGCGGGCCTTTCCGAAGAGGCAACTGCAGCTGCGGCGTAGAATTCAGGAAATCTGGTATTCTAGCAAGGCAGGATGGTGCCAGAGATTGTTTAAAAAGGGAATCCGAGTTAGTTACTCTTAAATACATCATCTTTCGCAGCTAATCTGCCGAGAAAGTTTCGACCACCTGGGGTTCTTTAACGTGCACTGACATCGCACAGTACACGGGTCTCTAGAATTTCTCCTCCAAAGAAATTCAACCGCCGCGGTCGGGATCGAACCCGCGTCTTTCGGGTCAGCAGCCGAGCACCATAACCACTGAGCCACCGCGGCGGCGCCACGAAGAACTGCTCCCCTCTCAACTTCTTCGCGCGAGCTGACCAGCGCCGGATAATTACCGACGCCCTGAAGCGGATAGCCCTCCAAGAGCTGTCTTTTGCCCTTTAAGGGAAGCCCCCTAAGGGTTGCCTAAGCGGGAGGGGGGGGGGGGAGTGGAGGGGGGCTTGCCCCTCTTTGCACTGCTTGACAAAATGTTTTCACCACCCACCACTATGACTATTCTGGCGCCAAACGTAATTTATATGCATCTGTGAGCACAGAAGTTGGGGCTGCGTGATGCCAAGGGAAGTCTGCTTTTTTTCTCCTAGTAATGGTTAATATTCCTTCATTTTCGTATTGGCTGTGTTTTCTATACGAAACCACAGCCAACTGTACGAAATCGTAAAAAACCTACTGTAAGGCAGCTGTGGTTTCGTATAGAAACCCCAGGTGTCGTATAGTTGGCTTCGTACAGTTTCGTATAGAGTTTAAGGTTTCGTATAAGGTTTTGTATAGTTGTGGCTCTTTTCGTTGTCGTCATGGAGCCACCTCCGTAAAATTCGTCACGCGTGTTTCTGAGCAACCATGTCCTATAGATGACTTTTTATCTGTTTTGATGACACGAGCTAGAATGAGTTCTTGTCTGTTATGTTCACTAGTACGAGTCTTTCTGCGCACTTTACCTCAAACATGGTTTTCCAACTAGCCGAGACCCACACCTTAATGAGATATGTATTACCCTGCTCTACGACAACAGAGTGAGGCAGCAAGCCAATGTCTCTTGGCAACTGGACCAGACGGTTTTGTGGAAGCGAGTAAAGGCGGCCTGTGTTGGTTCGACTCCACTTTGATATCAGGAGCTAATTTTGTGAGGTCTCTTAGTGCATCAGTCACTTTTATGTTTTTGTTCATGTTTAGAAAGGAAAAAAATCAATTATTTGGTACATTTGTCCTCGAATTTTAATTTGCCACTACAAATTAGGAAGACATCGTCGCATGGCATCATCAACCTGCGCAAAGTCCAGGATGGCCCAGGACCGCTACTTTTCATTACCCTCACTGTTTGCAGCGGGTTCCTCGCCGAAATTAAGGATCGCGCCATGGCTCTGCACGAGATAGGCTGCCTCAATGCACGCGCCTACGATCGAGATTAGTCGCGTGCGCGGAGTGCAACTTGCACGGTGCTCTTGCTTGGCTCACACGTCACGAGGTGTATGTGTGCGCCACTCGGGCTGCAGGAGAGCATAGGCCCCTTCGCGCCTCGCGCTGTCGTCGGCCTGGGACGACGCTGCATGCTGTCCCGGTAGCAGCTCAGCATATAGGCAACAGGGTGTGACTGGAAGTTTAGCCCAAGTTCGTTTAAGTTCTCCTCTGGGTTCTCCCTCTATTGTGGCTGCAATGTCGCACGCGGCGGGCCAACAAAGGGAGCTAAAAGTGTTTCATGTGCAAAACAGTGCGATTTCACAATCTATGCGACAGCCATAACAGCGCAGTTTATCTTGTTGCTTAGGGCAGCCGGGGAGACTCTGTGGTTATGGCGCTTGGCTGCTTACCCGGAAGATGTGGGTTCGATTTCAGCCGAGGCGTTCCCATTTCGCTGGAGGCGAAATGCTTGAAGCCCGTGTACTCTGCGAAGTGCACGTTAAAACGCCAGGGAGTCGAAGTTTCCGGAGCCCTTCACTACGGCGTCCCTCACAGCCTCAGTCACTTTGGCACGTTAAAGTTCCACAAATCAAATCATCTAGTTACTTAGACCATTGCACTCAATACTACTTGCTGCGTGCCTGTAGTGAACGTGCTAATGATTTCGCTTCAGAGTAAAATAATTGCTTGAACAGGCAACTTCACTAATTTTCTGCAGCTCTGGCCACTGGTTCAAGAAATGGCCTCCGGCCACAGCTCCGGCATTTCGTCTCCTACTGAGCGCAGCAGTACATCAGTGAAAATTTATGCACAAAAGAAGACAGGAAGGTGCATGAAAACAGAGAAGTGTACTATAATCTACGTGAGCAGTTTTAAACGTGTGCAAGGGTGATGCAAGACACTTTGTTTCTACAAGAATACATTGTACAGTTAAAAACAATTTCGTGGTTCATTCGCATACTTAAGCCAAATGCGTATTTGGTGTGCTAGCACCTTGGTTTTCACACCAGTTTCACAGTTCGTATTCCCTGTTCACGAATGAAAGCTGTTCGGTATAGTGATAATGGTTTAATGCGCATATAGCTATAATTCTTGATACTCTATGTTCATAGACCTCTGAGAGTCCTCATAATACTCCTGGCGCATTGGTGGAGCAGTTCAGCCATGCGCCACTACTCTGCAATAGTTGATTCTGCCGTCATTGTGGCCTGGGAGACCCAGATTGCACTGCCAGAGCAGCCTTTCGTGACCAGTCATCATTGAACGGCATTTGAACTTTCACCTGCCGTTGTAGTCAGGATATATACACACACCCCAGACAGGTTTCCCACAACACGGTGGGCAGGGCGCAGCCTGCCACAAAGCAGGCTGCAGACAAAGCAATAAAAATGGCTTAATGCAGTAAATTGCCACAATAAATGTTAGCGCACTAGGAAACCCGAGCAGATGACCTCTGCCAGGATGTTGTGGCCGCATGAACACATCCCACGGAATTTCTGGAGCTCAAAGCTGGAATTTTGCGGAGATGCAGGGACATTGCATAAACGCTGCAGTAACGTGCAAATGTCGGTGAAATTTCTAGGGGAATCCCCCAAGGTAGAATAGATTTGTAATATGGGAGTAATTACGCATTGGCATCCACCCAAGCATACATAGCCTTACGATTACAGAGGAAAGCTATATAGCTTCCACAGAAACTTCGCAGTTAAAAGAAAAATTCGTCCGGCTCCGGGAATTTTGGAGATTTGGTGAGGATTAGCTTTCTTTTGTAGCCGTAATACTCGCTTTGTGGATGCCAATGCATAATTACTCCCTTATTGCAACGAGTAAATGTATTAAACCCTAGCTGGCAACGGCTTACCTCTGGGAGGTCGGTCTTCGCCCCATCCGTGCTGTAAGGACGAGGTGGGTCTGGCTGTCGGCGGCCTGCCTAACGCCCACGTGACGAACACACTGCAGGGACAAAAGGTAAATGCTCGCTCATCCACAGTGAAGGTACTCCTGCTGCTCTGTTTGCCTATACTCTAACAGAATCTCCATGTCGTACGTGCACTTAAGTAGCGTGCTCGGTTGGGAGTGTGCAGAATACTTCGCACGTGAGAAACGTCTCATGACAGCCATTGCGAAAAACTTCTGGTGAAAGACCGGCACGCCTGGCAACCATTGACTTGCGAGATTGAATATTCCAATGAATTGCAGTTTACTTCCCTCACCACAGCAAGATTTGGCCACCCTTGTGTAGATGTCTTAAGGGTAACGGAGTGGATTCTAATGGTGTCTTCGACTGGTCGCTCCCACGATCCGGTTCGGATTTGGCAACGTGAGAGCCGCTCTAGCTCCGAGCGCACAGCGAGACCGGTCAAGCCGAATGGTCAGCAAGTTTTCAGAGCGAAAGCGCAAGAAGGACGGAAAGGACCTAACTTCCGGAATCGCCACACCGCAGTGGCGCTGCCGCTGCGGCTGGTGTCAACGACAGCAATCCCACAGTCTGCACCGTCCACGCCGCCGTCGCCGCTGAACCTGTATCGCTGCACCAGCAGTTCTTCTTCTTCGGCTCGCGTCGAAAAAAAAAATTAGTGTCCCGTTGTACCACTCTGGATATGCCGCGGCAGCCCCCAGATGTGACAGCAACACAGACGGTGTACCCAGCTTAATGATTCGTCTGCTTTTCGACATTTCCCCTCACAGAGCCACACAGCAGGGACGTTTTAACTGCGTCTAATACCTAAAGCGCCAAAACTTGCTTCTACGGATGCGTAAGAATGCCTCGCCAGACCGGTCGTGATGTGCCCTGGCTACCCTGGCTTCGCATCCGTCTCCGCGAAACGGCGGAAGTGGCTCTGTCACGTGAACACATCTCGGGGCCGCTCCGACTTTTTTCTCGGAGCGCCTCAGAGCGCTCTGAGCTGGAGGCGGGCGCTCTGAAAGAACCAGCCGAATGTAGTCAGAGCGCTTGATTTCGACCAGCCGAACGTGCGGCTGCATCTCAGAGCGCTCTAGAGCGATCTGAAACGACCAGCCGAAGACACCATATGACAAGGCAACGGTATCAGGGGGCGGCAGAAAGTTAGGTGGGTGGATGAGATAAAGTTTTTGGGGATACGGTGGCTGCTGATGGCAAAGGACAGGGTTAATAGGCATGGGAAAGGCATTTTCTTTGCAGTGGGCATAGTCAGGCTGATGATTGTTCTTCTGGTGTCTCCTGCGATCGTGTCCTTGGCGGCGTTCAAATTTATAGCTGCAACAAACTAACCCTACAGCAAGCATTTGATAATAGTGGTTAGGCAAACATCGGAGGGTAGTTTACTTTTTACAGAACAGAAGTTACCACAGAAAATACTGGACACCCCGGTGGCTCAGTGGTTATGATTCTCGGCTGCTGACTCGAAAAATACGGGTTCGATCACGGCCGCGGTGGTCGCCTTTCGATGAAGGCGAAATTTTAGAGGCACGTGTAAGGTGCGATTTGTAGTGGACGTTAAGAATCTCAGGTGGTCGAAACTTCAGGAGCCTTTCACTACGGCGCCTCTCATAGCTTGAGTAGATTTCGGACATTAGACCCCACAAAATGAAACAGAAAACACGACCGCTCGTTCATGGAGCAGGTTTTCCCGTACAGTGGATTAGCATGTTTTCAGGGTGATGTACCCAGTACAAAGGAGCAATGGTCCTGCCTCACTGTCACACTATATCGAAACATTTTACGCACATAATGCAGGTTTGGGAGCAATGATTTACATGTCTCTATTAGAGACAACGACTAAGTAGCAATTAAATTTTACTATTTTTTACATCCCAGAGAAATTTAAGCAATATAACTACTGTCCCAATTAGAGAAAACACTAGTGTTCGGGTCGGCCTCCAGGTAACCTTAATCTCGGCTTTAGTGGTATGACTTGAGAGAGCGGTTCTTCTGCATACTTAAGGCGAGCTGGGCGCTCCGCTCAATGAAGGCGCTGTCGATCGAACTACTGAATACGGACTATACGATGAAGGCAACGTTTTATTTCAATTTTGCCATTGAAAAATTGGCTTCAAAAACTCTTATGCATGCCAGATATGCATAAGCATGAAGGACACTTGATTTTTGCGGACTCACCGATTCAGCTCGCATTCAAGAGCTGAAAGCCCCCTGAAAACCTACGCGTTGGCGCTGATGTACGAATTAAAATCAGACTTCCATTTATTTGTTGTTGATAGTTCATTCAACGCGGTTCTTTTCAGACTTGTTTCCTAACAAACACAGCACCTTGCTTCTTGCCCAACACCAAGCTGGAGAAGCATAGAGGGCAGTGGATACATGCACTGCTATGGCCGAGCTAGTTCCTCACCTCCGAGAGCTCTCACACTTCATCCACGTTGTAAGGAGGAGGAGGGTCTGGCTGTCGGCGGAGCGCTTGTACCCACATGACGAATGCACTCCAGGTTAAAAGGGAAACCGCAGTAGCTCGTTCAGTGTCGGTGGATGCTTGGCCGCCGGTTCTTGTGGCTGTAAGGGAGCGGAACAATGGGAGCGAATTAACTGCTGATGAAATTAAAGAAAAACACGTTGAGAGCAAACCTAGCATCAAGAAAATTCACAGGGTATGGTAGTGCAGTGTCAGGAATAGAACTGCTGAGACCTATGCTGTGGCATATGGCATAGCCGAAAACAACCGAGAGCAAGCGTTACCTTTTTAAAGTGTTCACTGAGCCGAGCGTAGTAGCTAAGCAGCTTTTGGAGTGATAGGACCACTGATAATGTATTGAAGTTGGCCTATATAGTAGACCGACCATAGCATTTTAACGACAAAGCGATCACTCATTGACAACAGACGTGTTGGAAGCGAGCAAAAACCACAGAGCAAAAAAACACAGGCATCAGCGTTACCGGCCGATTTCGTATTAACCGTAGATCTCAGAGGCGATGCCCCATCACCCCCACTGTAATTCCTACGAGTTTGGTTTGGTTTATGGGGTTTAGCATTCCAAAACAACTCAAGCTATGAGAGACGACGCCATAGTGAAGGGCTCCGGAAATTTTGACCACCTGGGGTGCTTTAACGTGCACTGACATCGCACAGTACATGGTCCTTTAGTGTTTTGCCTCCATAGAAATTCGACCGCCGTGGCCGGCATCGAACCCACATCTTTCAGGTCAGCAGTCGAGCACCATAACCATTGGGCCGCCACGACGGCTACAAAAAAACGAACAGGTCTTCTTTAGGGGCCAGTCAGCGAGACCACTAGGCTATCGCCGCAATTCCTACTAGTACTGTGATAAAAAGTTAAAACGGTGGCAGTGCATGCTTTTTGATGACGTCATCGAGAGTTTGAATGGGCTATCGCAAAAGTTTTTTTAATTTTCATGCCAATAAATTCGGTTTTTCCTGTCGGAGAAACGTGAAAATGCTCCGAAAGAACCATAGAACCAGTTTTTACTGTGAACAGTAACTGGATATGGAGTTGCATCTTGTCCACATATTCTGGTTCGAACGATTTTCGACTACTCAGTAATTCATGCAAATTTACTCTGATTAGACAAATCGTTGCAATTCTGAGTAGCACACTGCCGGACTTGGTTGGTTTATGGTTGGTTTATAGATAGATCTTTATTTAGACAACAAGGTCTCGGATGCAGGGGCAAAAGGCAGATGCACTCTGCCTGACGGGGCCCAAGCACCCGACACAATGCTCACGACAAGCGGCAAAAGAAGCAAGAGCTTCATACACTCTCATTACAAAAAACAACACATAATTATACAAGGTAAAAGTAGGAGGAAGGTGCATACTTTTGCAATGACATAATTAAAGTAAATATTTACAAGGCACATCACAACAAGAAAAACACGAGAATTCAAAGAGTTGACGGAAAAACAGGGACATCAAGAATTTTAATCATTCGGGCGAGAAAGGAGGTAAGCTTTAGCATTTCTATTGAATGACTTTTGGGAAACAGATTTCTGAATAATTTTTATGGCCTGTGTATGTTTATTTATAAGACTGGGAATTAAATATGAAAGCATTTCGGTTCCATAGTTAGTCCTTACGAATGGTACTCTTTAACTGACGTGCCTTAATTTATAAGGCGCGTCACTACTAGAGTTTAATTGAACGTATTTAGTGGGATGATGTTTGAAATCGTTAAACACATAAGAAAGCAGTTTCAACTCAAATAATTCATTGACTTTTAGAATAGAATGCTTAGAGAAGTACAAACCTGTATGATCATTGTATGCAAGGTTTTCGACATATCGTATTGCTTTTTTCTGTAATGTTATCAGCCTCGTGAGGTTAGTTTTCGTTGTAGATCCCCAAACAAGTAAACAATAATGAAGATGTGATTGAATTAGGGTATAATATAACTGCCACTTCAGCCATTTCGGAACAAGGTCTCGAAGTTTATATAATACACATAATGACCTTGATATGCTGGCATGAATCTTATTAATATGCAGGGTACAACTCAAGTGTTCTTCAAAGATTATGCCTAAAAATTTGTAGGAAGAAACACGCTCAATTACGCTATTTTTGAATGTAAGATTAATTTCACTGTTATCAGGCTTGTTACGTGCCTTAAATACAATAAGCTTTGTTTTATTAACATTTAACTCTAGTTTATTTATATTCAACCATAAAGACAATTCTTGTAACCATGCATTTGCCTCAGCCTGAATATTACTAAGATGCATGCCAGAAAAAAATACACTGGTATCATCTGCATATAAAATTATTGTGGGAGTTCGAGGGATGGCTATTATATCGTTGATATAAAGAATGAAAAATACTGGACCCAAAATAGACCCTTGTGGGACACCGTATATTAATTGACCAGGTTGTGATTGATGACCATTCAAACATGTATACTGAACGCGACCGGAAAGATAAGTACGGATCAGATTTAAGGCAACTCCTCGAATGCCGTAAAAAGGTAGCTTATAAAATAAAATATCATGTTTAACTGAATCAAATGCCTTCCTGAAATCTAAAAAAAGTCCAACTGTAAAATGTTTGTCATCCATATTAGAAAATATTTTTTCCTTTATACTAAGCAATGCCATTTCTGTTGACTTCTTCTCACGAAATCCGAACTGTTCGTTAACAAAAATTTGTCTGTCGTCAAAGAACTTACACAGTCTGATTTTGATCAAATATTCCAGCAGTTTAGAAAACAAAGGGAGTACAGATATAGGTCTGTAGTTGTTTATATTGTCATAAGGGCCACCTTTGTGTAAAACAACCACTCTGGCAATTTTCATACCATCTGGAAAAATACCTTGAACTAACGCGTTGTTACATATATGCTGCAAGGGCAAGCTAATTAGATCGGCAACAGCAATAATAGGCTCGGCCTTAATTTCATCTGCGCCTGCCGCAGTGGATTTGTCTAGGCTTCTAAGAAATGTGAATACTTCATGTTCGCTGCAAGGATTCAAGAATATGGAACTACCAATTGGAGAGGCAATATACTGAGCAATTTCATGATTTCTATCCTGCTTCTGAGATGATTCGCCAGAGGATAGGAAATGAGCATTAAACTTGTCTGCCAAAGCAGCGCCACTGTATTCAACACCATTGAATGTTAATGTGCTGGGAATATGGGTTGTCGCCCTTCCCATGAGGTCGCTCAAACAATCCCATATTTTCTTAGGGCAATTGGAGACTGCTGAAAATTTATTCTGATAATACTGTTTCTTAGCTTTTTTAATATCAGAGCCTAACTTATTTCTAAGTTTTTTGTATTCCTTAAGTATGACTGGATCTTTTGATTGGATGAATTTGTCAAAAAGCCTGTCACGGGTTTGAATTCGTCGATATAACTCTCTCGTAACCAACGGCTTTCGAGACTTTTTGTGAGTTTTTCCCACTGTCAAAGGAAATGCGGTATCATATTTGCTTTTTACTAACTGAAGAAAGATATTGTACGCTATACTAGGATTTAACTAATTGTAAACTTCGCTCCAGGCAGTGCTTTCCATCATGGATCTAAACCTAGCTAAGTTTTCTTGATTGAAACTGCGATATACTATCTGGGGAGTTGGTACTTGCTTCCTTTTTTTTATCGCCCGAGGAAAAAAACAGAATATAGGCAGATGGTCGCTCAAATCAAATGTAAGCACACCTGATAGCACTCTTGATAACTCATGATTTGTAACACATAAATCTAATAATGAGTCCCTCTCTAAGGTTATTCTTGTTGGTGACTGAATAACATTGGTGCAGAGAAATGCATCAATGGTTTCACAAAAAAGACGTCGCGGGGAGCTGTTTGTCAAAAGATCAATGTTAAAGTCTCCAACCAAAACAACAGGGATATTTACGATACAAGCATATTCAAGAAGATGACGCACAAACTTGATAAATTCGGCACTTTCACTAGATGGGGGCCGATAAATGCAAGCGATCAGTGTTCCATGACATTTTATAGCAACCGATTCGTAGTGGGTATCGACAAGAGAAAAATCTGATAAAACTTCATAGTCAAGGTTTTCTTTAACATACAATGCGACGCCACCTCCTCTACGGTTTTCTCTGAACACGCCTTCAAACTTGTAGCCACGAAAGAAGATAACATCATTTTGATTTGTGAACCATGTTTCGGTGTACGCTAGTATATCAAATCTGTGATTCAGGGAATCCAAAGCTGATTGCATTTCAAAGTGCTTATTTTTTAGACTTCTAATATTCACATGAAAGACTGACATCCTGTCATTTTCGTGAACAAGACAACTGCGCACCGCAGAGTTAAAAGATAAAGCATTGTAGTAAAGAGGCTTTGTTTGTGATGCCATCAAAGAAAAATAATGAAAAAAAACTGATCAGTAAGGCGAAGTAGAGGCGGTGTCTGCTCAGATGATATTTTCCAGGTCAGCAACACACGCGATCCGTATTGCCGTTTCACCCTGGCACTTGCGCACAAAAAGCTTTCCATTACTGTGCCAAGCATATTCGTACTGCTTTTCTGTGGCCCTTGTCCTCATCATCCACATGAGCTTTTTGTTCTGCGCTGTTAAATTGTCAAGAAAGTACACTGTGGATTCAGCTTCCCGCATACTTTGCTTCTTTGCCATCCATTGGTCCTTCATTACACGTGAGGAAAAGCGAACCAGAACTGCCGGGGTTTTGCCACGTTTGGCGGGCAGTCTATGAAGGCCTTCAACGTCGTGCTCAGTCAACTGAGGAAGCTCTAGGTCCTGGGCTATAGCATTGATTTTTTGGAACAAGTTTTCATTCTTGGTTTGCGCAAGTCCATGTACTTCCAAGTTATTCCGCCTGCTGTACTGTTCCAGACTGTTTATTTGCTGTCGTAGTTCGCAGACTTCGGTGTTAGTGTTCTCTGACTGAATCTGTGCCTCAATCTTTTGAACCCTTTTCGATAAAGTGACAATCTCAGTGGACTGAAGCTGCATTTTGGCCAGCACTTCATCATACTGATCTGAAAGATGCTGAACAGACTTTTCCATACTTTCCACTGTCTCTTTTACCTGGAAAAGGATATCTAACTTCTGTTTGATTTCCGGTAGTTCACAGAGCTTTTTGTTGATTTCCATTAGCATCCTTTCTGTCAGAGACTGCTCCTTCTGTACCTTTGTTACACTTTTTGAGCCTCGAGCAGCTGAAACTACACATGTTTGACACTTCCAACTTTTTTTATCGATATCTGTCATTGCTTTGTAGGCAGCTTTCGTCGTATTAGAACAAGCGCCTAAGTGGTAACCGTATCGGCATTCTGAGCAGGTAAGGGACGAGCCCTCTGCTGGAAGTGACTGATTACAAACCAGGCATATATCACAAACAGGATCACCCATAGCACTCGCGATGGAAAAGCATGCGGCACAGTAGAAAACAACTACAGCAACAGCACAGACTCAAGGAGCGGGTTTAACCTCCTCGCAAGGAGGTTTAACGTCCCAAAGCGACTCAGGCTATGAGAGACGCCGTAGTGAAGGGCTCCGGAAATTTCGACCACCTGGGGTTCTTTAACGTGCACTGACATCGCACAGCACACGGGCCTCTAGAATTTCTCCTCCAAAGAAATTCAGCCGCTGCGGCCGGGATCGAACCCGCGTCTTCCGGGTCCGCAGCCGAGCACCATAACCACTGAGCCACACTGCCGGACTGTCACCGCCCTGTCACTCCTCCGATAGTTTTAAGAGCGTTTGCTCTCAATACTTACGTTTGTAGAGGACGCGTCTGTTGGCACTGAACGTCAATTTGACCAAAACAGTAACCACATGATTACACTGATTTTGATTACAGAAAAAGTGGGCTTGTAGCGCCTCAATTAATGCCTATACTTTTGATCCGAAATATACAGGGTGTGTTCTGAAAGTAGTAGGACTGGCTTTTTCCTGGGCGAACGGGCGGACGAGAGATGGTCTGCGCGTGCAGGATCGCTGAAAGGGGATATTGGGAATGCTGGGTAAATTCGGCAGTCGGCTCTCGGTTGTTGAAGAGAGGAGGTCGCTTGTACTGTGAACCGCTGTCGAAACGTCTCGTCACGCAGAATCATCGAGCGTTACTGGATCAGCGATACGCGATCAAATTTTGAGTAAATCTTGGTAAAACGAGCAAAGAGACTCACAACATGACTAAGGAGGCCTACGGGGACGCTTCCATGGGTAGACCAGGTGTTTTTTGAGCGGCACAAGCTGTTCCGAGAAGGTAAGGAAGGAGTGGAGGAAGACGACCGCTCCAGACGCCCTTCGACCAGCAAGACCAACGAAAATGTGCAGCGAGTGAAACATTTACTTAACAGTGATCGTAGAATGAGTATCAGAATGATTGCTGATGACTTTAGCATTCCTCAAACCCAAGTTTTTGAGATCGTGAAGGAAAACGTATCCACGAGGAAAGCGTGCGCGAAGTTGGTGCCGGGAGTGTTGTCAGAGCAGGAAAAGGCCAACCGGTAGGATCTTCTTCATCATGTGAATGAGGACCCCGATTTTTTGCCGAGCACAAGGCGGCAACGCTGCCAACCCCCAAAACAGTAACCACATGATTACACTATATCACATAGCAAAAGTGGGCTTGTAGCGCCTCAAATAATGCCTATACTTTCGATCCGAAATATATGTACCAGTATAGCGGCCATAGAAGTGGGGGCTTCCCCTGGACCACCATTTGCATAACATTTGGGGGCCACCCGTTTGACGCAGAATGTTTGAAAGGGTATCAAATGATTGGCGTGCTCCTGAGGATCACATTATTAATTGAGGTGAAGCATAAAATCATCATCATCATAATCATCAGCAGCAGCAGCCTGACTAAACCTGCTGCAGGGCAAAGGCCTCTCCCATGTCTACAATTAACCCTGTCCTTTGCCAGTTGCTGCTACCGTATCCTCGCAAATTTCTTAATCTCATCCGCCCATCTAACTTTCTGCCGCCCACTGCTACGCTTGCCTTCTCTTGGAATCCACTCCGTTACCCTTAAGGACCAGCGGTTATATTTACCTTCATTACATGCCCTGTCCAAGCCCATTTCTTCCTCCTGATTTCGACTACGAAGTAATTAACCAATGTTTTCTACCTCACCCACTCCACCCGCTTTCGATCTCTTAATGTTATACCTATCATTTTTCTTTCCATAGCTCGTTGCGTTGTCCTTAACTCAAGCTGAACCCTCTTTGTTAACCTCCACGTTTCTGCCCCAAAGGTGAGTACCGGTAAGATACAGCTGTTGTATACTTTAGTCTTGATGTATATTGGTAAATTGCCGTTCATGATCTGAGAGAACCTGCCATTAGCGCTCCACCCCAAACTTATTCTTCTAGTTATTTCCCTCTCATGATCTGGATCAGCGGTCACTACCTGCCCTAAGTAGACATTCTCTTACTACTTCCAGCACTGCGCTACCAATTGCCAACTGGTGTTCCTTTGCTAGACTGGTGGGTTTGGTTTTCTTGAGAGGGTATCTATGGATATACTGATTTCAATGTAGATAGCTTGCGATATGCGAAAAGGTTGGTTGGGTTCTGAATCTTTTCCGAGATTTCTAGGCATGGAAGAGGGACAAGATTCTTCCTTCCATTACGATCGCTACGAAAAATGCCAAGACAGATCAGCCTTGCTTTCGAGTATTGCACACCGGTTGCCTTCCACAGGTTTGCTGGTTGTTTTCAACACTTTCAAAGATACTTTTACAGAAATATAATAAGGTAACAATCCATTCTTTTGATATGTAGCAACATTTTTCTGTTAAAATTTTTCCATTGATGCATTGAACATTGAAGGCTCCCATAGAAAAGCAATAGTGAATACTGTTGAGGATAGCAAAAATTTAAATAGAAAAAAATTCAAAACAGCCGCCGGGTGATGTCTGGATCTACTGATTGTTGTAGTTAATTCTTACATTATCTTTAAAAAATTGCATCCATAAAAGGTTTCCCGCTCAAAAATCCTTTTGTCCAGTAATGTAGGGTTTGTAATATATTGCAGTGCTCAATAGATGAAAACACTGCTTTCACTAAGATAGGAGGTTTTCTCACCATAATGATGTGGTGTGGCCATGACCACCCGGGTACACAAGCATACCCGTGCTTCGAGGAAGGTTTTGGTAGCTCGGATCTTCGAAGCCTGGCTTCTATCAGTATTCATTTGCAAACTATGGTGCCGAAGCCTTCTTCGACCTTTTGAGACCAGTGATGCGGCAATTTCGATCAAATTTCCTCACATATAAATGCACGCATTCATGACAAACAACAAAGCCAGAAGGAGACGATCAGAGTCTCTTCACAACTGCTCACATAATTCAAAACTACCCTCTACGTCTCATTTGGAAGGCTGTTTCACTTCGCGGGAATCTTCCCTCTGGTTACCACTCATAAAAATATGCATCAGGGAGCAGACCTCACAGAGGAGTCCTCGACATCTTACTTGCATGCAATGGCGCAACCATCGTTACATGGTGCTGCGATAACGTCATTTTCAGCCGAAAGCCTTCCTTTGCACAAAAGTGGCGTTCGTCCGATAAGACAGGTGCATAGCCACTCCAACACTAGCCACACAACAATCCATATATTGGCTAAACTGGCTCATGAGTGGTGGCCGCTAAGACAAAATTAAACGAAACAAGTAAAACAAAGAAAATAAAAAAAACGAGCAACACAAAAAATGGAATGAGAAAAAGAAGAGAGGTAAAGGTTTTCACATTTTTGCTCTTAAGCAGACGAGTGCAATCGTGTAATTTTTGCTCCCTGAAGTACGAGTTACAGCCGAAGCAAGGAGGAGAGCGCCTCTTTGCTACGTTGTTCTAGGGAGGCAAGGGCTCACCGTTCGCTTTCCTTGATGGCGGCTGGTGCGTACTCGTCACTCTGCGTGGACATGTTGTTTGATCTCCGCTGGCTTGAGCGACGCTGCGAAGCTCAGTTGGCGCTGTCGTCTGTGTTGGCCGACACCAGGTGGCGGGGTATGCCTAGATGTTTTTGGTGCCTCCGCTTCCATGACAACGAAAAAGCCGCGCCCATCGCCTATGCTGCAACAGTGACTGATATCCAGAGAAACGTATTGCTTTTGAAAAGTGCCTCTGTATTGATTTATGTCGTTGTCACAAACATGCGATGCCATGCAACCTGATGTGCAGTACCAGCGTCTATCAAGAACTATTACCATTAAAAAGTAGCATATCGTTATTTCATTTGCACTTCCATTAACAATACGTGGTGAAGTGCAGTCTTAAGTCTCTTTATTACAAAGACGAATTTCCACAAAGTAGCAACTGATCTACAAAGCGTGCAGCCTATTTTAAGGCGGAAGCCTTTAATGCCTCATCGTTGCAAGCAGGAGCTGTCGACAGAAATGTCACGCTTTTCAATTGGTCGAAACGGTCGTGACGTCACAGTGCGTGAATTTCAAACGGGGCCAATTGTACTTTGGCTAGTAACCGTGCAACCAATTAAAGGGATCGTATAGTGATGCTCCAAGTAAGTGGGACTGAGTTTAGTTAATTGCTTACTTAACCAATTAGTCCAATTAACCTTTCTAATCAGAACAGATAAATAAATAAAACCGACAAAGAAATTGGCCGAGCTTGGGAATCGAACCCCGGTCTCCGGAGTGCGAGTCGAGCACGCTACCACTCCGCCATGCCAGCTCGATGGTTTGGAATGAACAAAGGTGCGTCTAGTGAATACGGTGTCTTCGTTCACTCCCATCTTGGTAAATTTTTTTTTGAGGAAAGGAAATGGCGCAGTAACTGTCTCACATATCTCGGCGGACACCTGAACCGCGCCGTAAGGGAAGGGAAGAAGGCGGGAGTGAAAGAAGAAAGAGAGAAAGAGGTGCCGTAGTGGAGGTCTCCGGAATAATTTCGACCACCTGGGGATCTTTAACGTGCACTGACATCGCACAGCACACGGGCGCCTCTTGCGTTTCGCCTCCATCGAAACGCGGCCGCCGCGGTCGGGTTCGAACCCGGGTACTCCGGCTCGGTAGACGAGCGCCTTACCACTGAGCCACCGCGGCGGGTGACACTCCCATCTTCCTCCTTCCCATTACGGCGAGGTTTAGGTGTCCACCGAGATATGAGAGACAGGCACATTTCCTTTCCTCAAAAACAAATTTACCAACGAGCAAGGCATATTTGTCCGCGTTTCAGATTGGTCCAAATTGTCGTGACGTCACCGCGCGCGAATTTGGACGGGTGTCCACCGAAGTATGTGAGGTTGGTTTTGTTGGTTTTGTGGGGTTTAACGTCCCAAAGCGACTAAGGCTATGAGAGACGCCGTAGTCAATGGCTCCGGAAATTTCGACCACCTGGGGTTCTTTAACGTGCACTGACATCGCACAACACACGGGCCTCTAGAATTTCTCCTCCAAAGAAATTCTAGCCGCCGCGGCCGGGATCGAACCCGCGTCTTTTAGGCCAGCAGCCGAGCACCATAGCCACTGAGCCACAGCGGCGGCGAAGTATGTGAGACAGTTACAGGAAGTGTGAGTGAAAGAAGAGGGCCCGTCATGAAGAAAATGAAAATTGTATTTGAGGAAAGGAAATTACGCATTAACTGTCTCACATATCTAAGTAGGCACTAGTTGAAAATTTTATTTGAGGAAAAGAAGTTGCGCAGTAACTGTCTCAGTTACTGCGCAACTTCTTTTCCTCAAATACAATTTTCAACTAGTGTCTACTTAGATATGTGAGACAGTTAATGCGTAATTTCCTTTCCTCAAATACAATTTTCATTTTCTTCATGACGGCCCCTCTTCTTTCACTCACACTTCCTCCCTTCCTGTACGGTGTGGCTCAGGTGTCCACCGAGATGACACAGAATTACAGCCCCATTTACTTTCCTCAAAAAGCGTTGCGTTCAAAGGGAAACGCATCGCGCCAAACGGGTGGTGGCGTTCCTTGGACTCCGTGGCAGCGCTACAACGCGCTGTCGGGTTCCACTCCTAAAGGCGAAGCTTAAGCGTCATTATTTGGCAGTTAATTAAGGCACCAACAAAATGTGCAGTGAACAAGCGCGTAGCAGAATGCAGCTCTCAGGCTTTCGCCTTTCACAACTTTAGCCGCTTAAGTTCCTCGTAATTTTTAAGCATACCGGACAATTTTACGTGTGGCACAACCAAGCACAGCACAGCGGCTAAATCGCGTAAAGAACGCGGTGTGCCTCATCGAGTCTTATATGCAAACATATAGGCTATGCTCAATCATGCAGCCTTTAATCTAGGCTCGAGCTTGGCGCATGATAGCCTCAGATGCTTATGCGCCACTGAAAGCAACACAACGCCAGAGCCAACACAACGCCAATGTAGCCAAGATGTGATTCCGGCCGTGTTAAAGAGGACTAAATTATGCGAGAATGTGTTGCCCTAATTACGACCATTCTGAAAAGACGTAAACAAGACCACGGCTTGAAATTGCCTCTTACGAAATTTGTCTTCTGTGAAATAAGTGACCTGCCATATACGCTGGCTTGATATGAACTGGGCAGCGTACAGAATGGCAAAATTAAGATCCATCCTACCGATTGAGGTTTACCCGCTGGCTTCAGAATCCTGGCCTCCAACTGCTGACTTAGTAGGCAGGTATTAGTTTATGGTTTATGGGGCTTAACGTCCCAAAGTAACTCAGGCTATAAGGGATGCTGTGGTGAAGGGCTCCGTAAATTTCGTCCACCTGGGGTTCTTTAACGTGCACTATCATTGCAGAGTGCACACGCCTATAGATTGTCGCCTTCATAGAAATTTTCCAGTACTCTGGTAATCGCAGCGTTAACACTGTACACAGCATGCTAAAATTGTGTAATGACGCGGTGATTTTTTAACTGCTTCATATTTTCAGGCAAGCACAAATTTGGCAGTGGGTGAGAGCACAAACGCAGGTAATGACATCGTAGTCGAAATGAAGAGGAAGAAATGGACTTGGGCAGGGCATATAAGGCGACGGCAAGATAACCGCTTGTCCTTATGGGTAGCAGAGTGGATTCCAAGAGAAAGCAAGCGTAGCAGGGTGCGGCAGAAAGTTAGGTGGGCGAATGAGATTAAAAAGTTTGCGGGGATACGGTGGCCGCAAATAGCAAAGGACAGGGTTAATTGGAGAGACATGGGAGAGGCCTTTGCCCTGCAGTGGGGGTAGTAAGGCTGGTGATGACGATGATGAATTTGGGATGTGCAAACCATAAAATACACCTCGCCTCATTAAAAAAAAGAATAAGCTTCCCATTCGCGAGTTTACTGCGCTCTACACGGCCGCATTGTTGTATACGATACCCAATTTTGCAAGCTTGAGAAAAGACACAGGAAGACAAAACTTAGTAGGACAAGTAGTACACGAGTTAAATATGTGACCATGCTTCAAAAGTTTGTGTGCAAAAAGATTTGGTGGTTTTGGGGCGTTTTGGGATCATATCCAGCAGTGTTTAAATGTGACATAATTCCTATGATTGCACCCTCACAATTGTTTGCTTCTTGTTTTCTGCCTTTAGTCAGTGTTGTACAAGTCGATGTCGACTGCCGCTGAGCAGCTACGTTGTTCCCTGAAGAAACCTAGTCGTGAGTAGCGCTTACCTTTTAAAATTGGCTATACCATACAAACTAGCCCGACACAGCTTTGGTAATAAGGGAGTAATTACTCATTGGCATCCACCCGAGCGCAGTCATACGGCTGCAAAGGAAAGCTATAGAGCTTTCTCAGAAACATGAAAGAAAAATTCGTCCTGGTCCGGGGATCGAACCCAGGACCACCGCTTCACCGGAGCAGTCGCTCTACCAATTGAGCTAGCAAGGACGGCAAGCTTATGGTACGGCGAGAGCGAATTGATCACTAACTCGAAGTGGGAACTGTGTTGGTCAAATGTTTTAGGGGAATCCCCCTAGGTGGAGTAGATTTGTAATAAGGGAGTAATTACTCATTGGCATCCACCCGAGCGCAGCCATACGGCTGCAAAGTTATTGAGTTATTGATCAATTCGCTCTCGCCCTACCATAAGCTTGCCGTCCTGGTTAGCTTTTGCAGAATGAAGAAATACGCGGTTTTGGCTTCCACACGTGTGAAGTTCGTGTGCTTGCTTACGCGGATGACGTTGCCTTTTTTGCATCGGACAGGGAAAGCATTACGGCTGTACTGAAAACAACACAGGATTTTTATGCCCAGAGTGGGAGCATGTTAAGCACAGATAAGTGCATTGGTTTGTGGCATGGCGCATGGGATATGACTCCAGATGTATTTGAAAATGTTCAGTGGTCCACTACACCTAGCACATATCTTGGGGTGCCTCTTGATTGCTATCGTGAAAGCGATTCGGTCTGGAGCAAGAAGGCCGGTGAAATGAGAAAGATGACGTCTAAATGGCGTGGGCGCGACCTTTCAGTGTTCGCGCGTGCCACGGTATGCAATGTTTTTCTAGCAGCAAAGATAATGTACATCTTGCAGGTGTTGTACTGTACACGGGTGAATATACAGAAGATCCATCGCATCTTTGCGATATTTATATGGCAGTCCAGTTGGAGAGAACCTCCCGAACGAACCTTTTTCGGCGAGTCGCCGAGGGGGGTCTGTCCCTCTCTCGCTTGTTTTTAAGCCAAGTGGTCATGCGCTTCATGTTTCTCCGCGAAAGAAGAAACCCTTTCCTCCAGTGTTTTGTTCAGCTTATGTTGCCAAATGCACTCCCAGACTTTGTAATCTCCTCTGCCGGAGGTGGTCGCTACAGTGTGTCCCGTTACCTCCGTGAGGTTGTCGCATCTTATCGATTCCTTGTCACCCGTTTTTCCAGAGAATATATGACAACTGTGAAGAAAAGGCAGCTTAAGAAAGACTTATTACACGTCCTTTTCCCGCTCCCTTGTATCGGTCGGCCTTTGGGGCCTCACCGGGACAAAATGTGTTAAAGAGGGTAAGAAGAATGTGGGTAACGCCTTCAGCAAAAACTTTCTTCTTTCAGCTGCACACAGGTACCTTACCTGTTAAAAGCTGGTTACATGAAAGACGCATATACGTCCCGTGGGGCACCCATTCCCTTCTGTGTAGGAAGGAGGAAACAATTGACCATGTTTTTGTCGACTGTAATAATGCAATCTTCTTTTGGGACGTGTTGCAGCGAACCATAAAGAAAGATTTGCCGCTCACTCCGCACGGCATTAGGTTTCTGCCTGTCGAAGGCGACGGAGCTCCATACGACACCATTTTTCTGCTTGGCTTGCATGCAGTGTGGCGTAGTGCCATGGCATATCGCCATTGCGATCCTGGAGCCAGATCTGTGTACCAATATTTTGTTGAGAGTGTCCTGAAAATTTACGATGTGTTCAAAGACCGAGGTTTTGACGAAGAAATTCTATCCCTTTTCCAGAATCTATCCCAACTGAAGAAGTTGGAATGGTCGCTGGAAGCGAGGAGTGCTGTAGCCATGTAAATAGTCACATATGTTCTAATGCACTGTATTCCCACGCCTTTGAAGGCAATAAAGAAAAAAAAAGTCCTGGTTAGCTCAATTGGTAGAGCGACTGCTCCGGTGAAGCGGTGGTCCTGGGTTCGATCCCCGGACCAGGACGAATTTTTCTTTAACTACGAAGTTTCTGAGGAAGCTGTATAGCTTTTCTTCGCAGCCGTATGGCCGCGCTCGGGTGCATACCAATGAGTAATTACTCCCTTATTACAAATCTACTCCACCTTGGGGCATTCCCCTAAAACATTTGACCAACACAGCTTTGGTAGTTACATATAGATTAATACACAATATTTTTTTTTGCCGCCATGGTGGCTCAGTGGTTATGGCGCTCGGCTGCTGACCCAAAAGACACGTGTTTTATCTCGGCCGCGGCAGTCGAATTTCAATGGAGGTGAAATTCTAGAGGAAATTCAGCGTCAGTGCCCGGTGAAGAACCCCAGTTGGTCGAAATTTCCGGAGCCCTTCACTATGGCGTCCCTCATAGCCCGAGTCGCTTTGGGACGTTAAACTTTCATAAACCAAACCGAACTAATGAACTGATTTGTAGCTGCCCAAGTTTTGTACCGCGTCACGCTTGTGGCGAAATTGCAAATAAAATTCGCAAGCTCCTTTCTCTGCTCTTTTTTTTTTTAATTCCAAGCACACCTGTGTGTGTAGCAATTGCAGTGCACTGTCACACAATCACGTTAAGGGAATGTCTTCGTCAGCCGCTCAGGCGCGTGGTGACGATCGACGAGCTAAGGTTTTACGCTATGTGTGAATTGCTACCCGTGTTTCACATTACCATTTCCTGCGAAATAGCTCTACTACTTCACAGCAGCATAGGTACCATAATCACCCAAAATTTTCAGGTCAAGGAGTTGAAATGCGAAGATGGCAGTGGTGCTGTATCGCGCTTAAGATGTGCGGACCCCCTAAAGTCAAAATTTTTTACTCGGAATGGAGATTTTTATCAATTAGATGATGCTAAAAAAGAAATACAGGTGTCACCACGGCCAGCCACTTTCGCAAGGGAACTCAATTGCTTCAGGAGAGGTTTTGGCAGCTCGGATCTCTGAGGCTAGGTTACATGAGTTCCTACTAGGGAGTGGGGACCACGCAGCTTCTTTCGCTCTTTAGTAATGAAAAAAGTTTGATTCAGTTTTCTTGGAAATGCATGTCTTCTCGCTGGACAAACACCAACAAAGCAAGAAAGATACGGGATCAGTGTCTCTTAAAAACTGCTCACAGAATATCTAACTACCGTCTGCATTCCACTTGGACGACTGTTCAACTTATCGGGAATCTTCCCCTTTGGCTACCACTGATAGGACTATGCGCCAGGGAGCAGGCTTCAAAGAATAGTCCTCGACATCTCCTTACTTAGGTGCAACGGTGCGACCATCGCTGCACGGTTGTGCAATAATAAGTTATTTTGCTCCCGGAAGTACTGTTCCGTTCTTGCCGAAGCAACAAGGAGAGCGCGTCGGCTCTCAGCTACGTTTGTCTAGAGAGGCACGTGCTCACCATTCGCTTTCATTTGGTGCAGCAAATGTTGAGCTGTCATCGCGGAAATGTTATTAGAGCGTCGTCGTCCTGAGCGACACCAATGCGCATCGAACTCTATTAGTGTTCACACATTTCCTGGCAAAGTACCAGGTATCGAGGTACGCTTGGGATACTTTAGCCTCCGAAGGCTGTTTTCATGACAATGAAAAAGTTGTGCCCATCGCCTTGGCTGCAAGAGTGCCTGATATGCTAGGAAACCTTAAAAGTGCCTGTGTATTACTTTATGTGGTTGTCAAAAGTATGCGATACCATGCAACCTCATGTTTGGTGCTTTTTTCAATCGAAAGCTATTACCATTCAAAGTATAGTTTATGGGGGTTTAACGTACGAAAGTGACTTACTTTATGCGGTATACTATAGTAGAGGGCTCCGTAAATTTCGATCACTTGGGGCTCTTTAATGTGAGCAGCATAACGTTACTTGATATGCACTTGTACTAACATTATGATGAAGCGGAGTCTTAAGCCTGCTTATTATACAGGCGAACTTCTACAACGTGGCATCTGAACAACAAAGCGTGCAGACTATTTTGTATGATTGGCAGCTGCAGCGGCGGAGCTAACAAGCAGCGCGAAATTAGAGCGTCACTGGATTTTGGCATGGGCCTATTTTTTTCCTGCTCAGCCCGGCCTTCGCATATGATCACCTATGAATAAAGCCAGTTTCATGTTGGTGGAGTTTGCGGAATTTCGTCTTGGAGCAGCACACGAGTACCTTCGCTACCACCACGGCATCCAAGGTCAACCAGTCCACCAGCTCTTCGTTGGCGTACGCTGTCTGCCGTAAAAGGACACCGGACCTTTTTACGTGCGGCACACCACAGGAAGAGGTAAAGAAAAGGACACGCCTCACCGCATTTGACACATAAATTATGCATTGGGCTTAATTAAGGCACCTTTGTCCTAGCCTTGGTGTGATTCAGGCCTTGTCAAAGAGGCCTAAATAACACTTGAATGTGGCGCCTTAAATAACATCAATCTCAGACGGCGCAAACGAGACCTTGCTTGCCACTGATGGACACGAACAGGATCTGCATTCTGCGCAAAACACGAAGTTCGCATGCTTGCAGAATACCGCTCAAGTGAAGAAAGGTCCATTGAAATATTTAGGTTTATGGTTTATGGGGGCTTAACACCCCAAGGCGACTCAGACTGAGGGACTCCTTAGTGAAGGGCTCCAGAAATTTCGATCACCTTGGGTTCTTCAACATGCACTAACATCGCACACTATATTTGCGGAAGGACAATCAGAATGAAAATACCATTCTTTGAGTACAAAAAAAAAAATACTGCTGAGGATTTATTACCCTGCGGAGTATATCAAAACTTCACTCTGTTTTTCAAGGTTATATTCAAGCCCTTGGACCACTGCCATAATACGATTTGTTTAGCGCTCGTCTATTTCCACTGATGACGAGGAAAAGCGTCGGCCAGTCACATCCCCAACTTGTGTGTCAGTCGGCTCACCCATTCCTGCTGTAAGTGTGCCTTCAGTCTGGCTGAAGTGGCCTGCCACACACACACGTGAGGAATCCACTCAATGCTTTCCACTGCAGGGTGCAGTGGCTCTTCCATCCTTGCCGGCACCGCTGGCGTTGTTGGTTCTGTACAGAAAGACAAAAGCAAAAGTTTGTCCCTGTAGCCCAAATATAAAAGCTCTTCGTGCCGCAGTAAGCCCAATCTTTTATGATGTATGCATAATGACACGCATGGCGCGTTTTCCGAACCTGCATATATGCATTGCATGTAGGAGGCACCTCTGAAGCCCGAGAACCATATTTTTTGGTGTCCTGCCCAGAGAGTAGGTAACTCGAAAGCGTTGAGATGTTTTCCAGGGGAAAGAAAGAATGCATGTTCTTTAACGGTTTAGACGGACAAAGCATTGTAGAGTACATTATGCAGTATAAGTCAACTGGCATTGAATATATGGTATGCTACAGTTGATCGCAATGCTAGTCCAGAAGCCGCGGTGGCTCTACTCAGCTGCTGTCCCGAGAGACACGGGTTAAATTCCGGCCACGGCGGTCGAATTTCAATGGAGGGGAATTCCAGAAGTCAGTGTACTGTGCGATGTCAGTGCACGTTAAAGAACCCCAGGTGGTCAAAGTTTCCGGAGCCCTTCACTACGGTATCTCTCATAGCCTAAGTCGCCTTGGGATGTTAAACCCCACAAACGGAAATGTACCAAGCAATGCTAGTCCGACACTTTCTCGTAGGGAAGATCTGCAAGGCCATCTATTTTTCTCAAGTGACATGAACTCCGATGATGGTCACATGTGTCGTCGTACTCCTAAACAAGCATGCGACAAAAGGCTGTCCAGACGCAGTGGTGACCCTTAGGTTTAACACCATTTCACAACTCTGCCTGACAGCAACCTTCTGAACCTGTCAGGGACCAAAACAGTAGCCGGTCGTCACACGGAGCCTCAATGTTTCAGGATGACTACTGTCAACTTGAGCAGCGTGAAAGGCTATCCTTTAGAGTAGCTACTCGCAAGCAGGCCCACAATAGTCGACTGCCGTCCCGTCTTTCTCTACGCGAAGCTCGTGCGTGTCACTACAAGAAGGTGTGCGTGTTGCAGTGTTGTGCAGTATTACAAGGCTGCCTGGGGTCATTACTCTGGCGTGTTGGAATGAATGCGCCCTTGTAGGAATGAAGGTGTGCCCTTGTAGCAAGGTACCATGTTTCACTGTTGATATTCGAAGGTCTCTCTCGTCACATTCCTAGTCGAGGAGTAGCAGCAACCTTATCTACGAATTGAGCTAAAGTGGTTAAAGCTGAGCGGTCCGGCGCTCAGTTCCCTAGACCAATTATTTCACAGCAAAAATAGCAGCGAACTCGCATATATATTTTAGACCATGATGCTGAAATCGTGCTGGCCAGTATGTACGCAAGCAATTTTGCAGATACTCTATCAAATAAGTGCTGAAGACTGATGCTATTCGTCCACATGATTTCGATTTTAGACAGTTTTCTATGAACGCTTAGCATACCGTCAAATTCGATGCTGTAAATGTTTACTGCAAGTGTTCCACCCAGGGGGTGCAGCCTTGCTGTGCTGGGAACCTTCTCAGAATCTGTCTTAACTGGAAGCTTCCTTTTAAACCTTAACATTTTTGATGGTTAAGCTGGCATGTAAGCAGATCATCCCTCCCTCGCTCTGTAGAACAGAGCGCCCCTTGCTGGAGTTCTAAACTTAAGCTCCGCCATTCGGGGTAGTGCTAGCATAGTGGATTAATTCCCATATATGCAGAAGGTCATCCTCTACTTTAAATTAGGAGACCCCTGGGAGTTCTCGATGCACACGGCTCTTTGTGCAGTGCCATATATAATGAAAAAACCGCTTCACTGTATTTATCGCCAAGTAATGCCTTGGCTTGACTGCTGTTCCGGAGTGTAGTGCTCTCAGCATGATTTGAGTGCTCCAGTTCCGATAATAACGCTCTTTAAACTCTCGTTTATTATCAGCGCACCGTGAGGAAAACAGCTCCTTCTCATTTCCCTAGCACTGATTTTCTTTTAACACAAGTGCAGTTTTCAAGAGAACGTACTGACCACATGTGGTCACCCGACTCCTTACCGCCATATGCTACATTCACTGTCCTTTGGAAAACAGTACTGACGACAATCCATTTTGTGTAGTACTGCGCATATAAATTTCGTCCACTACATATAAACAAGGTTCATCCTTATATCGCCTTTGTTTTCTGACCAATGGTTTTTTTCACTGTCATCTACCCATCTGCACTATCCAAACATTCATCCACAACGTGTGCTTTAGACTGTGACGTGTTTCACCAGCTTGTACGGTGTTAAAGTACGCCAGCGCTCTGCGCAGTATGAAGAGAGGCGGATATGAACAGAAAAAGAGCGCTGGACATCGGCGACAGATTCGAACCAGTGCCAAGAGTTGAAGAAATATTTCCTCCTCTATAGGTGCCATTATGGCGCGGCCGAACATTTTGTGCTCATCAACCAGCAGTCATACCTCTTCTTGAAACAGCATGAGGGACGCCGCCGTGAAGGGCTCCAGAAATTTTGACCACCTCGGGCTCTTTATAGTGCACTATTTCGCTTCCATCAGAATCCGACCGCGGCGGCCGGGATCGAACCCGCGTCTTTCGGGTCAGCAGCCGAGTGCCATAACCACTGAGCCACCGCGGCAGATAGAGAGGTTTAAGACGCTACCTCTTGCGCTGTACGCCATATTTGTACAGAGAGTCAGATACTCACCACCGTCAGTTGGCTGAGTAGGTGCGCGGGCTGCCGTGGAACCACACCTGGACATGCTTTTCGTGCTGCGCAATGTGGGGGCGATGGAGCTGCGCGCGGGGCTCATTGCGCGAGAATGCCGTAGACGTGGAAGGCGCACCGAGCGCCACGGAGATCCATCGCGCGTCTCTGCGGGCTGTTTCCACGACAACCAAAAAGCGGCATCCACTCCCGCACCTGCAAGTGGGAAGGAATGTGAACACGTTTGTTAGACAGTAATTTGTCCGCGCCGAAGATTAGTGAAGAGCTCAAAAAGAGAAAACATTTCCGAGTGTTTTATGTGCCATCCGTGTAAGATATGCGCCTGGGAAGGGGGGAAGGGCATCTTTACTGGCAACAGTCGGCCGCGTAGGCGCTTAGAGATTTTAAGTTGTGCTGGTGACATTATACAGATTTTAAGGGTGATAAAGGATGGTAGCGGAACAAGGGTTTTGAGCGACGCCATATTAGAGGGCTAGAGATTAATCCGACACTGTGAAGAGCCCCCTTGCTACTGGGCCACTGCGGGGGGCTTAGGAAAAACAGTGCAAAGAGCAGGGGGCCCAAATTAACCGGGACCCTTCAATGATGGTGCCTATTTTCCTGTTCCTTCCTTGAAATGCACTTCTACCTTCATCCCTTGCGTAAAGGCGCGGTTGAGGTGTCAGCCGAGAGGTGCATGGTTACTTCGCGTTTTATTTTCTCGTACGCACTTTATAGTTAATACAGAGACAAAAAAAGCCAACAAACGAGAAAAGAGCTTGACTGACAGACACGACTATAACCCAACTCAAACCTTGTAGCTCTTGCAGCCAAAGTTGTGTGCTTTCGCCCGACACTCTTAACAGAGTCGCTAATGAGCGTAGCCCTAGTATAAACCAATCTTCGGCCATGTGGAAGGCATCGAACCACATGGATTTGCTGGCCCGCTAGTTCGGGTTTTAGTATTTGTTTACGGCGGTGGCAGAACTAGTCAACGATCGTCGTCATCATCAGCAACAACAGCCAAGCAGGTTACATGCATCGCAGGACTGCTGTCTGTTCCCAACCACAACCATGCAATCCTGCCTTGCAGCCCTGTGACCACCTAGTCTGCAAACATCCTGTGTTTTGTAGTGAATTTGGAGCATAACCAAATACAGCCATGCCCCACCTAACGCAAGGTTTCTGAATTGTGTAAAATAACTAACTGTTTAATAAAACAACTCATATGATAGGTTTGGTTCTTATGAAACTGTTAAATAGACAGAAAGAGCCTAAGAAAGATGCGATTGGAGGTGTTCATTATGAGATTGCGAGCAACTTTTTCATAAGTGACTGGAGTTGGGTGCATGAAAGATAAATGCTTGACTGCTATTTCAAGCATCATGAACTTTAAGGGAAATCATTAATTTCAAGGACTATCACTAACTTGAAGGACTATCGTTAACTTGAAGGGCTATTTCATGAACTTGATGGATATTATGAACTTGAAGGATATTATGAACTTGAAGGACTATTATGAACTTGAAAGACTATTATGAACTTCGAGCAATCTTTATGAGCGATGCTTATGCCTTGGATTCCTTGTTGTGGGCTTTTGTGTGTTATTTCAGGCTGTTTGCATAAGTTGTGGCTCTCGCTTTATTATGTATTATAATCAAGTAATGGTAAAACTGCACTACTCGTGTAGTCCTCTCAGTGTGCTTAATGCTTTAGCGCAGATAATACTTCCCTTGATTTTCTTGTTCATATTTTCCTCCAGAGCGACCAGGATGGCATAACACTCAGCCGCAAAAATCTATGCGCACTGTGGCAGACAGCTTTCCCCCAGTTCCCTCTCGCTACTGTGCTTTCAACATAAGTGCGGTTTTCAGGCGAGCGTACTCAGCCGACTCCCTACCACACGGTGCTAGATTTACGCTTTCGAAGGCAGCCCTGATGGCCATCCCTTTTCGGTTATACTGCCAACATCAAGTGCGTACTCTCGATATAACCATCGTTACTGCCCGTTTGTTTCATAAACTACTGCCTTTTATGTCCCTGGACGTAATTTCCAGTAGAGCGACTTTCATTCACATCGTTCTTTAGACTATTCGTGTTTCACCTGTTTGTACGACCAACAAGACACCAACGTCCTGCACAATGTGAAGAGGAGCGGAAAATGTACACTCGACGTCAAAAGTAAATGGAAGGTGGCTTCGTTGCAAAAATCTAATTTCTGTAAATCTAAAGCATAATGGTCCATATTGTTGGTCCACAGTGCAACTCGCACAATCGCAATTAGGCTGCACGTATGTATTCACGGATGCATGAATTGGCGGGGGAATAATTAAATTTATTCGTTAATATTGTTCTCCATTTACCTCTGATGGCACCTGTACAAACAAAAGAAAGCTTGAAATCAGCGACGGGTTCAGGCAAACGCCAAGAGTCAACATGGCACAACCGCAGATTTCCTACACAAAAGCAAACAGCCACGCTGGCTTTCAAAGAACAATAACATCCTTAAAGAATTAAAGCCGCGACGTCTTCCACTGTGAGCCATATTTGTACGGAGAACCAGATACTCACCACAGTCAGGTTGCTGACTTGCTGCGCGGGCTGCCGTGGCAGGCATACCTGGACATGTTCTTCGAGCTGAGCTAATATGGAGCGGTGGAGCGGCGCCTGAGGCTCCATGTGCGAGACTGGAGCAGACCCGGAAACCGCAGCGCCACGGAGACCCACCAGGCGCCTCTGCTGGCTGTTTCCATGACAACGAAGAAACAGCATCACGTTCAGGATCTGCAGGCGAGCAGGAAAGCTAGCTCGCTCTGTAGAATAGGTACCTGTCCGTGTCGATGATTAAGGAAAAGCGACGAAACTTAAAACAGAGCACTTATAGCTGCCGATGAGTGTTTTCTAAAAAAAAAATTTCTGCGATAGACACTTCAGATAACAGCTTCAGGCAAACCGTGGCTGTGGCTCAATGGTTATGGCACTGTGCTGCTGATCCGGAATAAACACGCTCGATCCCGGCCGCGGAGGTCGAATTTCGAGAGGCGAAATTCTACAGGGCCATGCAATGTGCGATGTTAGTAGACGCGAATGAGCCCCAGGTGGTCGGAGTTTATGGGCCCCTTCACTACGGCGTCCCTCGTAGCCTCAGTTGCTTTGGGACGTAACACTCCATAAACCCATTAGGCTTCTTAATTATAACAAAGGCCTCTAGTGTAAAGTCTTCAACCTTAAAGCTTTGAAATGCCTTTGACCTAAGGGCCTTTACCGTGGTATCTGCGAGATTAGTAATAATTAGTAATCAAACATAGTTAATTAGCAGCCCACGATTACAGACTGCTGCTTTCACTTTCACAGAACGTAATTAGTGGCCTCCGTAATTTTAGCGCCCACCGATATCACACAAGGCAGGCGTGTTCTGTGCAATCTTCACGAGTTCGAAATTATACTAGGGCTATGGCACCTGTTGCTTTATTCCTTGCTGACTCCTTTCAACGTTTCCCTCACGACTTGGTCGTGGTGTCCACCAAGAAAATGATGCAATTACAGCGGCTGTCCTGTCCTCAAAAGCAATTTTCAGATGCGCACAGAGTATTGACAAAGTTACTGCGCCTTTGCTAAAGAGAAAACCGATTTAACGTCAGGGTGGCTCAGTGGTTAGAGTTGGTTCAATCCGGCACGCGGAGGTCCCTTTTCTATGGATTCGAAACGCAAAAGACGCCTATGTGCTGTAAGATTCAAGAGCGCGTTAAAGAATTCCCTCATGTGGTCGAAATGGCCCCCCTTCTACTATGGCGCTCATTTTGTTTTCCCAATGGCGGCGGCTGTGCGCTCCGGCTTGGGCGTGCGGGAGGAATGGCGCCAAGAGCGCGCAGCGAGTTGTCTCGGCTGCAGAGCTGGTTACGAGGGACAACGACGACCCCGTCATGAGGGACAAAGCGACTAAGGTTATGAAGGAGATCAGTCGTGAAGTGCTGCGGAAATTTCGACCACCTGTGATTCTTAACGTGCACTGACATCGCACAGTACACGGGCCTCTAGAATTTCGCCTTCACCAAAATTCGACCGCCGCTTCGGCCTCTCCTCAATCGCGGTACCAATCTTTCGCCTTTTACTAGTCAAGTTAAAGCCTGGCTCGTGGCAGGGATACGAACCATTGATCTATAATGGGAAAGCGCAAAACATCTTATCATGCGTGGCTCGGGTGTCCATGAAGATAAGCGAGCCCGTTACTGCGTCATTTCCTTTCCGCGAAAAAACAATTTTTGATATGTACATGAGGCAAGGCGTCGCGCCAAAAGGTCGGTGGCGTTCCATGGACTCCCTGGCACCGCTGCAACACTATGTCGCGTTCTACTCTTAAAGGCGAAGCTTAAGCGTGAAATCGAGAGTTGGACGAAGTATTCATATGGTCGGGGACAAAAATACAATAATTAAAGAAGAACGCCAACCAAAATGAAAAACAACAAAAACCAAAAAAACGACGTTTCGGCTCCCGTACGCGAGCCTTTTGGTCGGCGCGTCCTCCAAATTTTTTATACCATCTAGTCCATTTAGTCACATGACACCCATAAAATAAAATTAGAAGGTACACACCTACAAGGACAAGGAAGACATCCCACTAAACAAACAAAAATCAAAACAATCTATAAAACATATGATGATTATGCTGCAGTTGTGCCTTCACTATGTCGCTTGCCTTGTAGGCAGACGCCGTTCTGCGGACGGCGTTGCATCTGCCCTCTGAACAAGTTGTACCATCGCGTCGAACACCCATCGCGTCGAAAACCCAAACTTTCACTACGTTTGTTCATGCTGCGTCGCGATGCGAACAGAAGTCGAGAACGTCAGTGAGGATTCCTGTAGCAAGACTTTCACGGACTAGCTGAAACGCGACTCCCATAAAGTGGTCGCCAAGAATCTTCAGACGCGGCATAGTTGCCCGCGTTCACTAAGTCCCGCAGAGCTGTACCACACTCGGAAACTCACACCTGTCTCTTGTCTTATGCATTAAAAACGTTGCCGCTCGATGACAACGTGTGACGAAGTGGAAATGCTTGCTTTACAATGGCGACCACCATGATTTTCAAATGGGGCGTCCTCGCCCATTGCGTTCGTCATCGTTAAAGGTAGATGAGTAGACTTTCCTGCATAATAAATGCGTCTGCCCTAGTAATAGAGGTGGTATCTTGACCCACCTTGCAGCGACAGGCATGTTTGAAACTTCTGGTACCAACCAGTGAGACCACGGAACATCGGGTCGCCCAAGCCACGATAAGAACGCCGATGGCGGCTGCATGTTGCATCTCCGCATTACCGCCTACTGAGCCATTTCTAGAAAACTGTAATATTCCTCGAAGAAAAGTGAAAGTCCTTGTTTTCCTTTATGAACGCTGACCTTCTGAGCTAGGCTCGCAGCGTGAGAACTCTTGGTTATGTTAGGCCGTTGCGTCATGCCCTCCCTCCCCGACGGGAAGTGGACGCCGCCGTACACATGCGCATCGTATTACAGATATTTTTTTCGGTTCCCCACAGAACTACTCTGTGCTTGACCTTTTCCTTCTTAATTTCCCTCCATTCTGCTTTGAATTAAAGTCGCTTGGCTGTAATTTCTGCCGATGCGTATGTAGGATTAAGATCTCGCATGCCGGTCCTGATGAGACGCCATCTTGTGGGCCGTGTAAGTAAACGTGTCCACGGATGCTGGCTATTGAAGTGAGGTACCAGACATTAATTTAGGGATTTCACTTGAAAATACTTGTAGCTGGACGGTCGGCTTCGTATATCCTCGTAGTCCTTTATGGAATTTATGCTGCAGGCCGGCTCTGGTTACCGATGTTCATAGATTTCGAAGTGGTGCCTTTGCACCGCGTTTCCCAGAGTACGAACGATGCCTGCCAAGGCAGCCTTGAACACTTAAAAAAAAAAAAAACCTCCCAGGAGTCACGACGAAAGGAATGAAGACGAGGGAGCTGCTTGAAACGGAACATCCCTGCAATGAATCATTTTGATCCCTGCTGGAAGCCGACGCTCAGGCCAGTCAAACAAAGGATAATGGCGTGAAGGACTCACATTTGCTGTAGAAGTTGTGCCGACGAAGCTTGAAGTGGCCGTGCGGTTGCAAGGAATACGAGTTACCATTATTTTTCAACCTGCTGTGTGACTGCATTATAAAACTGGGGACCCATGTCGGTGCGGGTGGGAACGCAGGCCTAACCCCCCGTCGTCGTCTACATGGTGGAGCCGAAGGGATGGAGACGAGGTCCTAGCGTCGAGCGGTAGACGAAAGACTCGTTTTTGGATGCTGACACCATATTTATACCATTTAGCCACGTGACACTTATATAAGCCAATTACAAGCACACACCTACAAAGACAAGACAAGACCATAGACAAGACTATGCACTAAACTGAAAACAAGATCCAGAACAACCAGTACAACAAAGTGAAGTATGCCTTTGTAGCCAAAATTAGCCTAAATAGGGATCATCTATTCCTGGAGTGCGAATTTGTCTCGAGATCAACCAATTGAATACTCTGCATTTTACACGAAGCGTATGCAGCGCGTTCGGTCGAAAAGTCATCGGCGTCTCAGTAGTTGTAGTGAGCACATTAAGTGTGCACCGCGCGTGAGAAAATAAATGGACGGCACACAAGCTCCGCCTTAAGGGTATGAAGCGATAGCGTTATGGGCTAATTCCAATATATGCAGATCATTCTATACTTTACATTCCTATAGATGCTTGGGAGTCGTCATACCCCTCCTGGGTCAGTGGAGCAGTGGTTAAGCGATGCGCCAGTGCCCTGCTGTGGCAGGTGCTCCCAGCGGTGGGCGTTTTGCGGCCCAGGTTGCTGTTCCCAGGCGACCAGTCACTAAATTAACTACCACCTGCCACGGTGGGCAGGTTGCTCATTGTCTGGTTTGGTAGGCTGCGTGTTGCACACACGGTGATACCCGGCTTTACGTAGCAGAGTGAAATTGCCGCTTCAAACTTGCATCATGCCAACCGTTCACCGCAGAATGTTCCGGATGGTGTCATGGTTTATGGTTTATGGTTTATGGGGTTTAACGTCCCAAAGTGACTAAGGCTATGAGAGACGCCGTAGTGAAGGGCTACGGAAATTTCGACCACCTGGGGTTCTTTAACGTGCACTGACATCGCACAGTATACGGACCTCTAGAATTTCTCCTCCAAAGAAATTCCAGCCGCCGCGGCCGGGATCGAACCCGCGTCTTTTGGGTCAGCAGCCGAGCAACATAACCACTGAACCACCGCGGCGGCGCGGATGGTGTCCTACGATGGTGTCATACACTATTTATGTTAGAGCCTAGCTTGCGACAGCAATTGGAACCGGCGACCTATAATCCCAGCCTGCGGGTGTCCACCGAGATATGTGATACAGTTACTGCGTAATTTCCTTCCACAAATCCAAAACATTTCCTTCATTATGGCACCTCTCTTCGTGCACACCATCACCACCGGCCGGGCTGCCAGTGTTGTGGACCTTAGGAACATAAACACTTGAGCGCAGTGGGGTCGTGCGGGGACCCTGGGTCGTGCCCCGAATTCCTCTTTAAATAAAGTTTTTCTCTCTATCTCTCTCTCTCTTCTATCACTCACACCTTCCTCCCTTCCCTTATTGTGCAGTTCGGGTGTCCACCGAGATGTGAGACACTGCGCTATTTGCTTTCCTCAAAATTGCGTTGCGTTCAGAGGTGTTTCCAACGGGCAAGGCGTCGAGCCGTAACGGGCGATGGCGTTCCGTGGACTCCCTAGTAGCGCTGCAACACGCTGTCGCGTTCCAGGGCCACTCTGTGGCTCCCAAACTCTATTTCAGTAATTAAAAGTTTTCACCACCACCACCACCTCCTAAAGGCGAAGCTTAATCGTCCTTCAATGTTATTGTTTAGTTTACAACACCTCCGTAAGCAAGAAGATGTGGCTTGAAACGGGCCACTAAAAACGCATCGTGAACGCTTAATCACCTCAGTGCAAATTTATGTTCAACTTCAGAGGAGAACGGAAATCACTAAGCTGTTGAACCAGGGTGTGTGTTGCACATTACAGTTATTTAAGGTAATACGCGGGTATCTCATGTCGCACAGGGTGTCCCCTATTCAAGCTGTCGCCACCGCAGGCGCTATTTCCCTTTCCAGGCTGCGAGGTACAGATAAAAAAATTCCTTGAAGACAAGTTTGTCGTGAATAAAGCACACACAGGCAACCATTCACAGGCCTCCTAATTCGTCCAACATTATGCACTGTGTTTGATTTTATTCACAAAATAATCATACTGGATCAAAGGCCTAATTAAACCACATTAGGTTACTACGCACACAACAACTGCACACGGGCTTTACACTTACGTGGCCAGAAACCCCACGTTAAAGGTGACGCTCTGTGGCTAATATCGCATATCTTCGAAGAATTTTCAGTGAAATAGATCGCCGGTTATATTTCATGGGGCCATTCTTTTTGCAGGACAGCAAACAATGCTCGTTTACTCCAGGCACTGCTCCAGGGCAAAGCTGCCGAGCTGCAGGGCGCGGGTTCAAGCACGGCTGATGATTGGTTATAAGGAAGCGCCGAGACAGAGGCGTCCGGGCAGGCGTTCGTGCCGAAAACAAAGAAGACCGATCTGTCCGAGTCCGAACAGGCGAGCACTTCTAGGAATGAGATGGGGACGCTACATGGCGGTTCAAGCAAGCGGACGCGCGTCGCATCGGTTCCGCACATTTTGACCGAATTCGACCGGACCGAATCATTCTCGCCTCCGGATTTTCTTCGGAACGGAAAGATATCAAGTGCTGGATCCCCGGGATAGAAATTTCAAGCGGTAGGACCAGTTTTCGGCTTTCTACCGGACTTGAAATTTATACAGCGGGCGCCGGCCCGCTAACCCTAACGGGCCACCCAGCTCGACATCGTGAGAGCATGGGCCGCTAACCTTGTCGACGACGCCTACGCCTAGCATCGACGCCGTTTCAACGACAGACCGAATGGCGGGGCCCAGCCAAGACAACGATGTGCCACTACAATCACCAAACGTCCTTCTCAACGAATTCCAAGAGATGGATGAAGGCGACTTCGGAGACGCCGACTTCGGAAGTGAGGACGAGATCCCGTCCGACTCCTCGTCGAGGCCAGCCGGGTACAACAACGATGCCAGCTGGGAGCTTGCACAATCCAAGCGCCAGGGAAAACTTCAAAGGCGAAAAGAACGCAAAGGCACGGGAACGGGCCCGGCCGCCAAACCTCAAGATGGAAAATTACCGGGTGATGCGACCGGCTGCAACAACAATGGATCAAGGGAGCAGAGCAGGCCTAGGCGAAGAATGCCGCCACTCCCCAGAAGCGACTACAAGATCATTATTCGACCTAAGAAAGGACTCATGGTGAAGTCCCTCACAACCCACCTAGTAGCGCGCTCCATTGTCATGGCGGGCGGCCAGCAATGCAAGGACGATGACCTACTTGTAAGGCTTCGCACCGGATCCAATATCATTATCGTTAGCACCCCGCACGAGCAAACGGCCCAGCTAGTGCGGCACATTACCCGTCTCAAATTCGACGGAAAGACTTATGATGTAAACGCTTACGTGGCAGCACCGGAAGACGTCCTGCGCGGCGTGATCCACGGTGTAGACCCAGGTACCGCTCCTGAAGAACTCAAAGCACACTTACGAGTCAGAACTCAAGGAGTGACCATACTTCAGGCAAGGATGCTCGGAAAATCCAAGACGGCAGTGCTCACGTTCGACGGCCCGGTCTTGTCGAAATTCGTCATATATTACGGAGGAGAAGTACCATGCTACCAGTACCGCCCCACTAGGCAAGTGTGTTACGTCTGCTTCCAGCAAGGACACCGCTCCGACGTCTGCCCCACACCGAACATTATTGTGTGCGGACTGTGCGGAGTTTCAAACCCGCCCGACGACCACGAGTGCGCGCCCAAGTGCATAATCTGTGGCGAGGCACACCGGACCGGATCCAAGGAGTGCCGAGAGAGATTGAAAAAAGCAAGGCCAAAACCCACAGGAGGAAGAGGACGGAGCGACCAACGCGGGCGACCACCCAAGCGATGGCTCAGCTCAGAGGGAGAGACATCGAGGAGCCGATCGAGGTCCAACTCCTTCCCGCCTCTACCACCAGCCGGCCCACAGGAGGGGGAGAAACAAGAGAAAAAGAAAAAGAAGAAGCTTTCCCAGACAAGCGGCGGCAAGGTGAGCTGGGCTTCTACCACTGCTTCGCACTCGGTAGGAAAGGGTAGTGACATAAACAACACAAACAACAAAGACAGTCGTGTCACAGAACCGAAGGACGCGAACAGCGATGCGCTCAGACGCGAGCTAGAACTGGCTCGAATCAAACAAAACGAGCTCGAACGCAAAGTTGAGGAACTCACAAAAACACTAAAGGAACAACAGCGGGAACTCGACATGACAAGAGCCCTTCCAAAACGACAACCACAGGCATCGAACGAAGGAGACCTTGAAACACGAATGCAACAGATGATGCAGCAGTGATGCAGGATATGATGCAGCAAATCCAATCGCAAATGCAACAGATGCAAGTACAATTCCAAGGGCAAATCTCAGAGATGAGAAGCGCTTTTCGAAAACAAAAACATACCGAAAACATTAGGGAAAGGGCGTACAACCGTCCAGCGCTAACAGCTTTCGCAAGCGAACAAGGCAACAGCAGTAACGCGTAAACATGATCAATACGTATCGGCAAGAACAAGAATACTTAGATATTTGGCAATAAAACTGCAGAGGCTACCGCAAAAAGCAGGCCCTCTAAAACAATATATAAACACACAACTCACACCTCCTGATGTAATTGCGCTCCAAGAGACCGGAATCAAGCCGACCTTACAAGGGTACGAGGTTTACGAGAGTCAAAACGAAGGTAAAGCGGCCGTCCTAGTCAGCAAAACCATTACCGCCATCAGGCACGATACCATCGCCGACACCGACGTTGAACACGCGCTTGTTGAACTTATTCCGAAAAAGCGAAAGGGACGCAGCACGTTCTTACTGAACGTGTACAGCCCGCCGAGACAAAGAAAAGCCAAACTCTTCGAACTGTTTTATGGAGCGCACAAGCTGGCCAAAGAAAATGCACTCATCATCGTAGGAGATTTCAACGCCATGGACAGGAGTTGGGGATACCAGAAACAAGACATCAAGGGAAGGACATTAGTGGAAGTAGCGGAATACTTTGGCTGCAGTCTAATCACAGATCCTGCGACCCCCACGAGAATCGGGAATAGCGTGAGCACGGACACATGCCCGGACCTCACCTTCGTAAGGAACAGCAGGGAGTCACAGTGGGAAAACATGATGGAAAATCTAGGCAGCGATCACTTTATCCTCCGGACACGAATAGCATCCGACACCATAAGACGCCAGATTGGACAGGCGAAAATCACTGACTGGAACGCGTTTCGCGGGGCTTGCAACAAATCTGAAGGCGGTATCCAATCACTGGAGGAATGGAGCGGCATGCTGAGAGAAACGCGACAACGATGCACAAAAAGTCTAAGGAGAACGACAGCAACGCCTGAAGTAGACGCCCACCTCCTCAGACTATGGGAAGCGAGACGCAGTCTCACCAAAAGATGGCGGAAGCAAAAACACAACAGGAAACTAAAACTAAAGATAGCAGAAATTACGGCAAAGGCGGAAGAATACGCGATGCAACTCGCGAAACAAAATTGGGAACAACTCAGCGACTCACTTAGGGGAACTCTAGGCACGGCCAGAACCTAGAATCTCTTAAGAGCACTAATCGATCCGACCAAAATAAAATCAGAGAACAATAAAGCCATCCACCGGTTCATCCACTCCTTCGAGGGATCAGACATCGCCCTACTGGAGAAGGCACGAGAAAAATGTTTCGGCGATCACAACCCCCCGCGATACCAAGGAACGTATCGAGGAGCCGAAAACGAGAAACTCGACCGCCCCATAACTGTGGAAGAAGTTTACGCGGCCATAAGAAACACCACCAGAAACACGGCAGCCGGAGCGGACAGAATCGACAACGCCTTAATCCGCAACCTGAGCGACGACCTCATAAAAGAGCTCGTCACCTTTCTTAACAAACATTGGGAGGCGGAGACGGTTCCCGAAGATTGGAAACACGCCGAAGTAATAATGGTACCTAAGCCTGGTAAAAAGCTACAAATTGAAAACCTCAGGCCTATATCACTCACGTCATGCCTTGGCAAGCTTTACGAACGGGTTGTAACTTTCAGACTGCAAAATTACATGGAAGACAACGACTGTGTACCACATACCATGTTCGGCTTCAGAGCGAAGCTCTCGACGCAGGACGTTCTCCTCCAAATACAAGAAGATGTCCTGCGAAACGTACCTCGGACGGGAGAAAATGGCCCTGGACATCAAGGGGGCATTCGATAACGTCAGCCACGAAGCGATCCTTACGGGCCTAGACAACCTGGATTGCGGACGCAGAATCCACGGCTTCGTCAAAGCCTTCCTGTCCGATAGAACTGCCACCATCGGCATAGGAGACCTTCGATCGGAAAAAATTCGCACTCCAAACAAAGGAACACCCCAAGGGTCAGTTATCTCACCCCTCCTCTTCAACATAGCTATGATAGGCCTAGCTCGAAAACTAGAGAACATCGAAGGCATCAGGCATGCAATGTATGCTGACGATATAACAGTCTGGACAAACACGGGCTGTCTCGGAGAGAAGGAACAAAGGCTACAGCAAGCGGCCTCTTGTGTAGAGCAATACCTCGCAGAAAGAGGACTCGCATGCTCGACCGAGAAATCGGAACTGCTGAGAGTCTGGAGAGGCAAGCAAAACCGGACCGTCCCAACCAACGAGGACCTAAAACTCAACGTCTACCTAGATGGGACGCCCATACCCGAAAAGACAACAATAAGAATTTTGGGCATGTGGGTTCAATCCAACCAGCGCAGTACTCACACTTTTACCCTACTGAAAGCAACAACGCTACAAGTCGCACGCATGATCACCCGCATAACCAACAGGCGACATGGCATGCGTGAAGAAGACACACTAAAACTAGTCAGAAGCCTAGTAGTTAGTCGAATCACGTACAGCCTACCCTACCAGTGCCTCAACAAAAATGAAATACAACAAGCGGATGCCCTGCTACGCAAAGCGTATAAGACAGCGCTCCGACTACCACGCAACACGTCTACAGAAAAACTCATGGCCCTGGGATTACACAACACCTTTGAGGAGCTACGAGAGGCGCAGCATGAGTCGCAAAAACTCAGACTGTTGCAAACAACGACAGGAAGAGCGCTCCTGCAGAGGCTCGGATACCGCGAGCAGATGCGAGAAATGTCGAGGACGGCAACGATCCCCGACGGGCTTCGCAAGACCCTCAAGGTAGCGCCAATACCAAAAAACATGGATCCCAACCTCCATCGAGGCAGAAGAGAAGCGAGGGCCGAATTCATCGAGAAAACATACGCTCCTCAAGCCACGACCGTGTATACAGACGCGTCTTGGAGAGGAGGAGATACCAAAATCGCTGTAGCGGCGGTGGTCGATTCGTCTTTACGCGAAATGACCAGCGCGTCTCTCCGAGGCTGCACAGCTGCAGAGTCCGAGGAAGTAGCCGTTGCTCTAGCGGTGGCGGAGGGCTATAGAACCGGGCGGTCACTAACAATACTTACGGACTCTCAAACAGCCTGCCGAAATTACATGAAGGGCAGGATAGGTCGTCACGCGCTCCGTATACTCCTCGCAGCGAGTGACAGAATTAAAAACCGGGAAGAACAAAACGACAAGATCCTACACAAAATTGTGTGGGTACCGGGGCACACGGGGGTTGCAGGGAACCGAGAGGCCGACAGGGTAGCTCGAGGATACATTACTTTCCGAGCTTCCGACGAGACCGCGGAACTCGCGCCAGCACCCAGGGAATACTCGGCCATACTACAAAACTATAGAGGCAGAAGAATGCGATATCCCCCACCGCACAAATCTCTCAGCAGAGAGGAAGCTGTCACTTGGAGACAATTACAAACAGGGTCTTTCCCAAACCTACATATACTAAACAAAATGCACCCTACGATATACACGAACAAATGTCCCTGGTGCGACGAAAAACCTACACTATACCACATCACATGGGCCTGCCAAAACATAGACGTGGTCCCCAAAATACAAAACCCGAGTGCGGAGCAGTGAGAGACTCTGCTGTCCAGCGACCGCTGCGCAGACCAACAAGGTCTGGTACAGCGAGCTCAACGGGCGGCAGTGGCCAGCGGAGCCCTGGACTGAGGGCAACCGACCACTGGTTAGAGGCGGACGATTTCGACAGAGAAGGCTCCTGGGGGTAGAACCAAGACGTCTCTGAAGAAGCCCCCAAACCGCAGGGATAACCATTACTGTAAATAAAGTTTTCCCTTCCCTAGGAATGAATGAATGAGCTGTTTGTTTTCAAAAGGGAAGCTCACGGGCGTTTATTGAGGAATTGAGTTTTTAAGGAAAGGAAAGCTAGGGACCTATTGATACATGAGGGGACGACTAGGGTGGTGGTGGTGGTGGAAAATATTTATTTAGGCTATTTACATGAGAGTGTGGGGACTGGCCTTAAAAGCCAGCCCCTTACAAATTCTAGGAGAGATCCCTAGTCCGCGACCCCTGTGGCTTCCGCGGCAGCTCGGGCCCTAGCGACGAGGCCTCTTTGGCTCTCTAACAGAGCAGCCGAGCAGGGCAGCCTCCCAGCTCTCTCGGGTTGGTGAGGGGAAAGGGGAGTAAGTAGGGTTAGAGGGGCATGCCCCCACCACGTGGTACACATCCGAGAACGCGCTTCCACAATGCGGGCACTCCCGTTAAAAGCCGGATTAAAATGTTGCAGCGCTGCCGGCCACAGTACCGTGATGGTATACAAGCGAAGGAGCCAACGCTCGTCGCTTTTCGTTAGCCCTTTCGCTGGGGGATGAAAGCGGGTATGCGATGTTTGATAAAATTGAATAATTTGTTTGTAGGTGATAGCCGGATTAGGTTCTGATACCTCAGGCGTTGAGTGTCGAGGCGATGCACGGTGGTTGAGCGCGCAGGTTGACGCGACTGCAACCTCGTTTCCCTCTAGTCCAGCATGTGCTGAGGTCCAGATGATGACATGTGTGTTCGGGGCGTCGCGGTACCGCATCTATGTCACATTTCGGCGGCACGTTGAGGTATGCGTCCTTGTTGTGAATTTTGACACGCTTCCCGGGAGTCGGCAATGATTAGCCGGGAGTCTCGTTCTGGAGCGGCGAGTGCTATGGCGACCTCCTCCGCGTGTGTAATGTTGAGGGCACGAAAAGTGAGCCCCTGAACGTACGTATTTTGATGGATTACTGCGGCCGTATACCATCCCCCGTGGTGTGAGCCAGCAGCATCCGTGTAGAAGACTCCTTAGCGAGAGCCGTAGCGGTCGTTAAGGGCCGTCAAGCGCGCGGTTCGACAGCCATTTTGAGTCTCCTTCGTCATGTTCTGTGGCAGAGGCTGGAGCTGCACCGCGTGGCGCCAGTCGTCTGGAACCGTCTTCCTTTCCACTGCATGCGCTTTGTAGGCAATGTGCAGGCGGTTTAAGGGGCTTTTGGCGGCTGAGGATTTGTTCAACCGCAGGTAGTGATTGTGGAAGTGCGCCTCGCGTAGCTCCTCAAAAGTTTTGGTCATCGATGAGCCGTTGATTGGACGTCGTGATGGGGACGTCGAGGGTGCGCTCTGCAATTTTGCAGTGGATCGCCTCTAGTGCGTTCTTGTCACATTTCTGCAAGTGGAGATAAAGTGCCGTATTAGTCACAGACGAACTGTGGCCACAAGACGTTTAGGTAGATCAGACGATAGGAGAATTTCCTAATTCGGTCCGGCAACACTGGTCGCCGGTGTCGTCCGCCATTAGCTTGGCGACGGCTCCCGCTGCTACGCTGCTTTGACAGCCTCCGCGTTCTCCCTTGCTTTACTGAGCCCATTTGGACAGTGTAACTATCCTTCCTTAGCAATGTCGTGGACCAGAAGCCTCTCTAATATTCCGAAGAGCCTGACCACCGACAGAATACAAGCTTACAGCGCTTCAAGGAGCCTCGGCAAGCGGAACGATGACCGCAGCCACAAGTTTGTCGCCGAAAGCTACATTCAGTGCGATTCCATCGAAACGTCATCATTCACTACACGGTAAGCTGCCATATTGTGCGACTGTGTTTTTATTGTTTTCCAGCGCTCTTTGCTATATAAATGATCATTGTGTTCTCTAAACTGTCATACAAACTCTCATTCTTTATGGGGCTGCACCGGAGAGCAGGCATGGCTAGTTAAACCGAGTGCCTGCTATTTTTTCACTTCGTTCGTGCTGTAAGGAATGTTAGTTACTTTGATCGTCTTTTTTTATTTTGCAGTGACTGCACATTCGTGCGTGTGCCCGCTCGATGCTTTAGAAGCCAGAAGAAGACTGCATCGCATTATCAAGTCAGTGCTGTGATAACGCAAGACGGCTTCATCGAAGGCTGCACATGTGAGTGCGCTGCTCGGGAGAACGGTGCGTGATATCACGCTCTGGCATTGCTGAAGTCTATTGTGCTACTAAAGGAGCAAGGATACGAAGAACTGCCGCCTGAGTTGTCTTGCACGGAACTGCCGCAGAAGTGGAGGCGACCGCGTGGAGACAAGATATCGTGGAGCGCAGTAGACGAAGTAGATTGGAGATCCGTACGGCCCGATGGTCTGGAGTGTGCCGCGGCTTCTCGAATTTACGAAGCGCGCAAAAAACCCAGGCTTGCAGGGGATGTCAAAAAGGCTGCTCTGAAATTCGGACGAGACCTCTTAGCACTGGAACCAACCCCATTTTCATAGCACTTGCAGGCAATGACAGTGAAAACAGCAAATTCTTCCTATAGAGAAACTTGCGAAGGGAGTGTGTTATGGTGCCGAAAGCCATTAATGCCTCACCATTTCTCAAGCCATGTTAGTCCAGACATCAAGTTGGGTTCCACAGTGAGAGGCGCCGACTCTGTTCCACCAGAACCAGCTATAGTCCGTTCAACATCAGTGTAAGTGGCTTCAGCTCAACACCTGCCACCACCACAGAAAGCCATAATTGGGGTAAATACACATGTCGCATTTGAATAATTTATGGTAAGAAGAATGTGGCTAGTATGTCCAAAAAATGTCCACAGCTGCAGCTTTGAGTTTTATTTTCTTAAGTGCATATAACATACGTGCGTATAACGCAGGATGGTGTATTAATATGTTAAAGTGATGAATGTAGCTATTTATTCTGCGTAAACATATGTGCACATATATTTCAACCATCATGCACAGCAAATTGTTGTTGCTCTCAAATACAAATCTGCCAGTCGAAGCAGAGCTGCTGCTGGAGTCTACCTGGTTTTACCTAAGCAAGCATATTATTCTGTTTTTTTTTTGCAGTCACTAACTCTCACCATCACCGAGGCTCTTCAACTGGAGAAAAGTACCCGTGGGCAAAATAAGAGTGCTGCATGGAAGGCAGTCCGCCGTCAACGGCTGACCGCATCCAACTTTGGTGCAGTTATGAAGCGGGAGAACTCGACAGTGAAGGGGCTCAAGAACTTGACTGCCGAGAGGGACCTGTCACGAGTTAGTGCAATCCAGTAAGCACCATTTTTACATGTAAAAATAGTCTTGTGCTCAGACTAATCCTTGCATGCACTGCTTTTAAAATGCATCAATCTTTTAGGATGACCTGTTGCAGTGTGTTACATTTTATGACGCCTTTTTCTGGTATGGACACAAGCCGGGACATTGACTCTGTAGTAACGGTTTGGTTTATGGGGTTTAACATCCCAAAGTGACTCAGCCTATGAAGAGGCCTGTAGTAATGCATCACATAATCGCAGGAAGAGGGCAGTCAGGGCTAGTTGATGTGCCATAAAACCTTTAGCAGCGCTGTGAACAAACACTGGTAGCATAAAAGCATGCAAAAGTAACGAAAAGTTCAGTGCATGAAATAAAACTCTTTATGAATATTTAGTGCTCCCTGCTTTTGTACATTCTTATTCAAACTTGGACATGAAAAAAATATTTCTTCCATCCATGCACAGGTTATTTCGTCATAAGTGTTCATGCCGTCTTGTTACAAACTCGGTTCATTTTGACAGACACACATTCGAAGGCACTTCGATACAACAGCTTCACTCTGGTGCAACAAAGTTTAATACAATTATAAGATAGCTAATATTGTTCGGCATGGGTTACTTAATGATCATATTCCCGCTTTCACTGGCAGCCTTTCTGTGTGAACTGGAGATATTGCTTTTCAGTGCAGTGTGGATGACTATTTTTGGTATCTTCATTTCAGGTACGGCATTTCAAATGAGCAGCAAGCCATACGCCGATATGTGACGACAATGCAGGCACTGCAGCACGATGTGCAGACTTATTTGTGTGGATTTGCTGTAAGTCCAGCTTGCCCATGGCTGGGAGCCTCACCAGATAGGATAGTCTGGTACCCAGAAGAAGGCAGCCATGGAATTGTTGAGGTCAAATGTCCTTACTCAATGAAGGATATAGATTTCTCGAACCTAGAAGGGTCATGCCTTGTGAAGGACGTGACCGGAGGCATCAGGCTTCATCGCCAAGATTTTCATTACTATCAAGTTCTTGGCCAAATGGCACTAACTGGCCTCATATGGGCAGACTTTGTTGTCTATTCACCACATTTCATTGTCATCGAAAGGATAACGTTCGATAAAACTGCTTGGCAGCTATGTAAAAACAAGCTAGACAAATTTTACTTTGACAAACTTCTCCCATTTTTGGCAGAGCAATAAACTACAGGTCATCAAAGGCCGTGGAAAATGATAACACAACTGCTTCACTGTCTATTACATTTCGACATGAAACATATACAAATTATATTAATGTGTTTTATTCATAGCCTTAGTCGTTTTGGGACGTTAAACCCCATAAACCAACCAACCCTTTATTCAGATAGCGAGGTCTTGGATGCAAGGGCAGATGTGCTGTGCCTGATGGAGTCCAGGCATTCTATACATTGAATAGAGCATGCAGCATAATAAAACATCGTACAGTAACATCGCTCATACATTTGCAAAGAAGGGAAGAAAATGCATACATCTACAGCGATGAAAATACCACCAATTAGTGCGCATGCATTATTCACTATCGTTGCACCCTATAAGCGGGCTCTGGAGATTGGTCAGAAATGCACAAACAGCCCACATTTCATTGATGACAGGCGCTATGGTCAGTGGAACCGGCCTGTCGAAGATGTGGAATGCTTTGGTGCGCTGAATACGCCTCTCAACATGAATGCTTAATTTTGCAATTTCTTGTGTTCCGGTTACTTCTTCTGCTGTGAAAAAGTCTCTCCGTAAAAATGGAGGATTATTCAGTGCGACACCAATCTTACTAAGGAGGTCATCTATATTAAATCCCATGTCAGCCACGACTGTGTCTCCAGGCTGAAGCTCGAGCTTCAGAAATCCACATTTCTGCACCAAGTCCTTGTCGGAAATCGACCCGGGAAATTGTCTCGACAAGAAAGTGATCGTCCCATCTGGTGCTATAGCTCTGTTGCATCTATGATTACTCTAGTACTTAAGTACCCCTGTGTGGTAAACACAGCTGGCATTGACTCATTTACTTCTTCTCTAGACATCCAGAGGTTAAGCTGGCCTATCTGCAAGTACATGAAGCTAATGCAGGTCGCGCACAACCTAGATACTGTTGCCAGTGAAATCCTAAACCTGTAGGCCAGGTCTTTTTCGAGCAGACCAAGACGAAGCCCCACGAGCACTAAGAACAGCTGTTCCTTGGCAGGCAGCAAATGGGGCCTTCCAGCATTGTTAGTGCCCTCCTTATAGCTCCTTGACCAGGCCTTAACATTTTCGCAGTTCTACCCTGGATCAAGGAAATCATAAAAGCTTATGAAAGCCTCATAGCTTGGAAGGCCCGTGTAGAATGCTATGTATTCAGGGCTGTCTTTAAAACATTCAATGGAAAATTTTCGACTCAGTCGTTTTTCAAGCTGCACATTTTTAGCTTCTACAAGCTCACCTTCACGTTGCACCCTGTAGAAAGAGGCTTTTGCTCAGGTCAGTTCCTCTGCCTGGCCCTTAAGCTTTGCCTCAAGGGTTTCAATATGTGCCATCAGAGCTTCAACTTTTTGCTTGAGGTCCGCCATTTCCCGCGAGCACACACCATCGCACGCAGGGTCGTCACCGATGCTGCTCGATGAGCTGGCCTCGGCAGGAATGCTCCCGTCGCCCATTTCCGCCGCCTCCGGTGGCTCGGTGACAACATCGGTGGGCGGCACAAGGCCGGATGTAGCGGCACTAGCACTTATGGTGGCAGAGTTTATGCTGCATGAATGCCTGTTTCGAGGTTTTAAGGCGAAAGCCTTTAATGCCTCATACTGTCGTTAGCAGACGCGTCGGCAGCCGTGTCGACAGACGCGTCGGCAGATTCGTGCGCCTTTCGGCGTCGCTGCTTAAAAGGCTCAAGGTTCCAGCATGAATAAAGGCGCATCTAGTGAATGCATGGGCTTTATAAATAAAATAAAACGAGTAAAGCCAAGAAAAAGAAAATAAAAAATAAAAATGAAATAAACACCAAATAAAAAGATGTGAAAATAAAAACAATAAAATTAAGAAAAGGAGCAAAAATAAATAAAAAACAATATGAAAAATAAAAAGTAAATAAAAACAAACAGTGGCCAGGAAACGCTTTCGCCTTGCAGCACTTCAGAGAGCCAAAGTGCCCCCTGAATTTTCTCTTTCAGTCGTCACAATATAATATCAACTTATGCTTAGATGGTAATACTCTTCTCGGCGGAGGCTTCGGCGCAGAGAAGGCAAAAACAGTCGGCACAGCATCTTGTCTGAGAAAACGCCGATTCCCCGCTACGTTTCGAAGATAGCAGTCTTCCACGAAATGCCTAGAACACATTTTGGTGAATTTTGTGACCTTGAAAAACTTCCCCTCGTCACGTTTAATGGCAATCAGCCACCTCTTCTTCCAATAAGCGTCCCGTGGGAAGGAATAGAAGGACACCTACAACAAAAGAAGTAGACGCAAAGTGACGCACGAACTAAGTGCATGAATGAGAAAAGGTTGATAATGAGTGTACTTGCCTTCGAGCCGTTTTCGTCGAGCACTCTTCTTTGCTTGCACAGTGGCACACAGCAGTGAACGGGCATGATGCGGGTAATTCTCAACACAGCGGTTGTGAAACGCGGGGAAAGCGGGCGATTCCTCACGGACGGCGTCGCGTCTGCGTGCGTGCACAGATGCTACCGGAGTGGCTCGCCAAGCTAATGGCGGCAGCTAAGGCTTCGAGTTGCACTCGATAGATGGCGCTGAATTAGGAAACTCTCCTATTTTGCGCTGATCGGCAAACCTATAAACGCACCCACGACCAGGAGCATGATCCCTACCCTCTAGGTACCAGAGGAACTCCACAGGGAGCAGTCCTCTCTCCCCTCCTCTTTAATTTCGCCATGGTTCACCTTCCCGCACTGCTTGATGATGTCCAATGCATCAGGTATGCCCTGCATACCGAATACATCACGCTCTGGGCAACACATGGTTCGTTGCGACAGATCGAGGACAACCAGCAACAAGCGGCGACTATCGTGGACGTATACGCTCTCCTCTGTGGCCTGGAATGCTCCGAGACCAAATCAGACTTAGTGCACCTTAGGCCAAACCCGCAGTGCCTCCCTTGCTAGCGGCCCTATCCCTGAACACGATGAGGTAGAAGTGTAGGGACTCTTTATTCACCGCAACCTCAAGATCGATACAACCCTGCAGAATCTCCCCAAGATTGGAGATCAGATGGGCCGTATTGTCCGCCGGGTATCTAACAAACGATGGGGGGAGGGGGGGGGGTGGTATGGAGGTTACGATGAAAACACTCCCTGAGGCTGGCGAATGCATTTCTAACCAGTCGGATACGACTAGGGTGGCCGAGCCACGCTTTACACTGCTTTGTAGAGGCAACTAGGAAAGAGTGATTTATTGGTTTTGAATTAGTTTTTTGCACAACCTTGCGTATGTCGTCATTCTTCGTGGCACCGCCCACCTGATCAGACGTCTCCATCCTGGCGGCACTCGATACACAGGACGCTGTCGTAAGTACAAAGTGGGAGGCGGGGCCTTCTAACGAACTTCGCCGAGCTGAACGGCGTGAATAGGGAGCTCGAGCGTGCTCACCGCGGTGGCTCACTTGTCAAGGCGCTCGTTTACTGAGCCCGGGTACCCGGGTTCGAACCCGACTGCGGCAGCGGCGTTTCGATGGAGTCGAAACGCAGGAGGCACCCGTGTGCTGTACGATGTCAGTGCACATTAAAGATCCCCAGGTGGTCGAAATTATTCCGGATTAGTAGTAGTAGGAGTAGAACGCTTATTATGCACAGTAATAAATGTTCAAGGGTCTTGAGAGGTGGTTGGAGTACTTAGTTCAGAATCCCTGCGGCTGTCGCTGCCGCCAGGGCCTGACGATCCAGCTGGCGTCAATCTTGCAGGTCCCAGCTGGACATAGAGCCTCCCACTGTTCCTTTGTACTAATGTTTTCAGGTGAGGTGACCTCCACCACGGCATATCTTTCTCTCTTTCTTCTTGCTCACCCACCCCGGCGTGGTTCAGGTGTCCACCTAGATATGTGAGACTGATACTGCCATTTACTTTCCTCAAAAAACCAATTATAATGCAGTTCAGCTCGAGCACTATTTTGCACGAAATTCCGCGCTAAGCCATGGTAAACTGTACGCAGAATTTTTAGAGCGCAGCTCTTTGGTGCCGGTTTCACCGCTTCGCGGCGTCGTCATCGCCGTTGCCCGCCACTGTCGCCGTTGTCCGTTGTAACCAGTAAAGGACTCCTTAGTCCCGCTTTAAGCTGCGAAACCAATGGAGTGGAAGCTTGGAAAGGAGAGCGCAAAAATGGGTAAATTTGTATTAAAATATCATTATTAGATTATTAAATTAAATTCATAAATAATAAAGTATTAAATTATGAGGTGTTGTCTTTGACTCTCACTTAAGCATTGTACCCCATGTTAATCATTTGGAAACGGAAATTCTTGCATGTACCACGAAGCTCCTGAATTGGTTCCATTTCCATTTTCGTGTTTCTCTTCTCTATGCGCCAAATTTATCATCAGGTTATTCTTCCTACAATTATCTATGCCGCCCCAGCTTGGTGGTTTCATTGGCTACTTTCCCATCTAAGAGATCACGTTTTATCGCTTCAACGAACCCCCTTCTGGCTCTTACTGGTGCCTATAATAATACGCGAACCACTGCTCTTCATGTTCTTCCAAACGCTCTTCCTTTGCGTATTTATCTAGACCGGTTAGGCGCAGAGTTTATTCTTTTCACGTTACGACAATCCGTAGAATACGGACATGCCTTTTATGACCTTTCTCAAATTCAACCTTCATTTAATCCCTGCCCTGACCATCCCTCAATGAAATTCAAATTTTCTTTTGTTCAACTTAGCTCTCAGAAAGCGGCGTTCTTTTCTTGTCAACGCGCCCTGCATATTTACACTGATGGGTCTTTCACTCCTAGCTCAGGTGGTGCTGCTTTTGTTGTCCTTAGCTCAACACAAAATATTGTATACGTTCATCGCCTGTCTTTAGAACCACCCTCTAGCGCCTATGCAGCTGAGCTTGCAGCCTTTCATTTTGCTGTTGCTTATGCTATTCGTAACCCTTCCTCTACGCCTGTTCAATTTTACACCGATTCTCTATCTCTGCTTTCTGCCCTGTCTTCAGTTGCTTCTTATAATCCGACTATTATTGCCATTAAGAAAGATCTCTATCGTTCGTCTCCTCTCGCCCCATTTCTTTTATTTCATATCCGGGGTCATTCCGGAATTTTCGGCAATGAGTTAGCTGACCAAGCTGCAGGTTGTGCCGGGCAGTTTGACAATTTACATATTTCTACCCTTTCACGTTGTTGAGTGCGTTGCCATATGCAACGTTCTTCACTTCTTTTATGGAACATATTTGGCGCGAGAACAATGGGGGCACTAAATTATTCAGTTGGATCCCTGATACATTTAATATTCCCCTTATTCATCTACCCAGGAATCCTCTTATTACTTTAGTTGCTGGGTATGGTAGATTGCCGTTCTGTTTTCAAAAAGTTGGCCTGTCTCCGTCTTCAACTTGCTCTTCCGGGATGTTATGTGAAGACCTCCGTCACTACTTCCGGGATTGTTCCGTTACTGCTTCTTGAGTTTCTCGCTTAAAATCTCTTTGCTCCTCGGACATCACACCATCTGTTCACCCCCACCTTCTCCGAAACCATGCTGCTTCTGCTCTTCTCCTTCAAATGTTCTAATCATTGTGTCACACCACACTACCATCTCGTTCCCCCCCTCCCCCGCAACATGCACCCAGAACATCACAGGGAAAGACGGGAGAAGTGGGCGGAGGCGCTGGTTAAAAGGGCCGGGAACTTCAGGGCAAATGAGGTTGCCTACGTGGACGCAGCGAGTGGCAGGTCGGGGGCGGCGGTCGCCTCAGTAGTCGACGGCCGAGGTGCACCAGTCACCGCCGCCTCCATTAGGAGTAGAAACATAGATACGACCGAGGAGGTCGCAATAGCGCTTGCTTGCGCCGGTACCAAGGCTACTTTGATTCTTAGTGACAGCAAAACAGCAATCTGCAACATCGGAAAGGGCAGGGTCTCGCCAGAAACGGCTCGAATTCTGTCCGTAGCCAAAATTGATCGCAAGATCACTTTAATTTGGGTCCCAGCACACACATCCGTCCCCGGTAACGAGGCGGCCCACGTGTAAGCCCGAGATCTCTACTTCCGGGTAACTGTAGAGCCACCCGACCCCCAGGGGATGGACGAACGTTTGCAAACATACGCGGAAATCGCCGTGCACTACAGGTTAGGCAGGCGTCTAATGCCACCACCAGATCCAAACTTAACCAATACAGAGGCCATCGCCTTGCGACGATTACAGGCCGGAAATTTCGTTAACCCCGTCTGGTTATTTCAAACCACGCTAGACGATAAAAAAGGTGACAAATGTAAGACCTGCGGAGCGAGGGGGACCCTCGATCATATAATCTGGCAATGCCCTGGATCCCCGGGTGCTGAGGACAATATTAAGAGTAGAGAAGCCTGGGAGGCCCTTCTGCGAAGCGAGGTCCCCGCCGACCAGAAACGAGCTGTCCGCCTGGCGGCTAAAGCCGCGAAGAGACGATGTATCTTCGCCAGTCTTTAGTCGCGGAGGTCCCGTCCCCCGTCCCCTAGGCCTGCGTGCCAGGGACGGGTAGTAGGGGGCCTCCTACATCGGTGGAAACAAAAGTTGTTATCAATCAATCATCTCCTTCAAATGGGTCACCTCATAAGTAGCTCAATTCCTAATTATTCACGCTGATTTCTCTCTTTCCTTTAATTTGCCTTCTGCGCATTGTTTTGACTTGTTCTGTTATTATGACTATGCTCTGGCTTTGGTTTTCTCTATTTTTATTATTATTATTTATTCCGTGGACTGCATGCTGTGTGGAGTACATTTTTTGCATTGTCGTACGGGACAGTAACAATCCGACCTACTCTTATACATCAATGCACCCACTAATATTCACTAATCCACCGTTAATCCACCGTAATCTATATTAATACTCCGAAATTTATTGCGGTCGGTCAACTTCTGATATCCAGCGGTGAGCCAGCTTCGAAATGGTATCGAATTTTCTTTACGAATTGGGGAAATCAAAAGTGCATTAACATCTTGTCGCAGCGCAGTTAGTCGGCCCAATATTGGAAACGTATTGGTAAAGGATGTTCCTACGAAGGACCAATGTAAAAGCATCTGTTTCCAATATGGGGTCAATTACCTGAGCTGGTTCGGATATGCATGCTGGTCGTGACTCCATAACGTACAACATTCTTCAAAACCACATGGCTATGGACACCCTGTTCTTTGGCTCTGCTGAAGGGCGGAAAAGCAGAAGCAACTCCAGCTTACTTAGACATCACTTTCTTTTGTGAGCCAACTGTGGAATATTATAACATTTTCGGATAAGAGTTAATGAAGAATACCTTAGTAATCTACTATTCGCTGATGACATTGCCTTGCTAAGTCACTCAGGAGATGAACTGCAAAACATGATCAGTGGATCCCGCATTTGCTGCGGTCCAGATGACGCCACGTGTGTCCGGGCGATCCCCGGCTCTCTGAGTATGTTCTGCCCTGAGCGTCGATGGTTCGCCATTACTTTGCGTTCTCTCGAGCTCCTCCACGTGCGCTGCCATTGCATGCATCTCGATTTGATTCGCAGAGCGGATGTTTAGCACCTCATCTCCCATCAAACTGCCTGCTTCGTACCGTCGGCAGTGCAGTATGTCACGGCACGTCTGATGGAAGAGGTCCCACGGCGGTATTCGCGGCCCTGTGTTCGGTCAAAAGCAGCACAGATAATCGGCACAATATTATAAATGGATGGATTCGCTCTGGTCCTTTGAAGGACTGGCCTTCGCCAGTACATTACCAATACTGGTCTGATAAGCTGTGCTGCTGGGGGTGGAAATCACTGAGTCTTTTATTTTTCTTAGCTCTGGATTGGACGCGACTGGTGTTGACAGGCTATGAGAAGCACGGTCATATCCATGCATCGCATCCCAACACGACGTGAGACACCGCGGCAGAAGGCCATTTATGCCGGAATACTGAACGGCATAGTTAGCATGAGGCTATCTGACGATTGTGTGTGATTATAAGTCTTGGCATTGAAAAAAGTGCCACCAGAGAATTTGTCCTTCATACTTCTTTCACGAAGCCTGGAACGTATGAAGGTATAGTATGTACCCCTTTGCCAAAAGTAACCGAGCAGCAGGTTTCTGCTTCTCAACCGTATAATGGAGCCGTTACACCTGCCATAAAGACCGAAAGGTTTCGAAACGTGAGGAGAAGGCTTCACCTTACTTTAGAAAGATTCAGACCTTAAGGGCTGCCATAAGTGCTTCACCACGCTGCTAAAGAACAAACCAGCTGTTCCCGGTTACTTTTGGCTGAGACGGCACTTAGCAACACTTAAAGGTTAGCGTTGCCGACGCGCAAGAAAGGCCGAGGCAGCAGTGCGTAGCAGTCGTGTGGCACTGCGCTCGTCGATAGTAAGGCTCGCACGCCATCTACAAAACGAATTGGGACGTACAGGTAGTGGCGATATGAAAGGGAACACAGGAGCCCGTTGCTTCCGCGCTCCGCGAAGCACTGCCGCCGACAGCCAGAGAGCATGGGCGAGGCCGGGCGCATGCGCGGTAAGAACAGCCGCCTTTGTCTCTTGCGCATGCACCTATGCCACCGATTCTCGCCGGATCTCAGCGGCACCGCTTCGCGAAGTGCGGAGGCCACGTGCTCCCGTGTTCCCTTTCATACTGGCGTTACCTGTATTTTGGCCTCGCATAATGGGGGACGTGGCACCCTTTGCATCCCTGTTGTAGCACGTGGTCCTGCGCACGTCCAGCTTCGAGCAAACAGACGCAGCAGAGAACTCGGCTGAAAAGTCCACGGGACGCTTCAACAATGCGGCTTTTAAACTCATTGCGCTAGTGATCGTGAATTTAGGAAGTACCCCAAGTATACACTTTAACAATCTTACCACGCAGCTCTCATTGCATCCTGTACTACGCGTTTTGCATGGCAGCCTTACCGAGAGAACACAGAAGGGATAGAAATTTTAGGATTCAGGTATGAGGCTCGGGTACTGAGCATGCGTACACGAAAACGTATCCCGGCCCGTGGGAAAACGTTTCGATGGAGGCGCAGTGCAAAATACACCCGTTTGCCATGCGATTTGAGTGCACGCTAAAGAACTTTTCCTCTTTCTGTTACTGTCTCCTTCATACCTTCTCCCCAGCGCGATTGAGGTGCCCACCGAGGAGTTACGGCGCGTTTGTCTGTAAACATAACTGGTGATGCCAAAACTATGCATTTTCCTGCTTTGTGCGTATATGTATATCTCGGAGAATAATGATCTTTGTAGTTAAGGTTACACTGTAGTGAAGGAACAATGATTAGGATCAGCCCTACGCATGAAAATGAGCTCACAGAGTGCTGCATCACATCCGCCGTTTTATGAACATGCACCGCGTTGTCAGCCGGAGAGACAAAAACTGGCAGTGGTTTAGCTCAGTTATACCAGGATATACATAGCGACAGGTACGGTATCATAGAGTTAATACAACCAACTCTAGAGGGAAAGCTGGCCATTGAGCCCATGCATTTCAGTGGGCAACGCATGAACGCAGCCATCACACAACGGTTTGCGTGTGTTGCCAGCTGTTTTGTCACTTTCTAAATCTGGGCAAAGAACGGAGTTGGAACCTGGCAACGTAGTCCGTGGGAAGATGGCGGTATGCAGAGTAGCTCTCGACTGCTCTAAACTGCTGTAAACAACGGCGAAATCGTCGCGTTTGGATCGTTTTCAGTTGTATGCAGTGTCGCATACCGACTGTAATTTCATATAGGTGGCTTGTGACTTCTGAATTGTTATTTGAAGGCTAGTACCGCGATTGTGACGCGCTGAAGTGTATTCGTCTGTAGAGCGCACGGGATTTTGCATGTCCTCTGTTGTCGAGTGCAAATATACGTCGGAAATTTGCTTTGGCCCCAAAAGGGCGAACACAATTCGCAAAGGAAACGAATGCCCAAGGTAAATGGAGCAACTGCTCTGCCTGGTTTGTTTTGAATGTTCAGCGTTTGGTTATATTAAATGTCGAAGGTTTCTTAGAGTACCACGGGCCTCTCGCGTTTTTTTTTAAATCTTTCTCCTTCGCCGAGGAAGACGGTGTCGTGTTTTTCTGGCGCGACACGAGCTCATAATGGGATTTTTCGTACGCAGGAACGCTCAGAGCTTCATCACAAACGAATGAAACAAGGTGGAGGCAGAAATGCATGAAACGCCACGTACCGCTCGAGAAACCTTCGTTTCGTGTCCAGCATTGTGCGCATTAAATTGTGGGTGCTTGGTTGGTTGTTGTGGTGGGTTTTTGTTATTATTTTGGTGTTAGTGTTTTTAGGTTTACGGCCGTTTTTGCTTCTAATGTGTGACACTGCTTTTTTGCTGAGATATTTTTTATTCCTCTGTTTGGTTTCAAAACCCATTTATGAGAAGCTATAGTGCCGCAAGTACTTTATACGCACGGGATAACAAGGGTCCTGCGATTACATGTATGCTGTCTTGTTTACAAGCCGATTTCCTGCCACTGGCTGTGTTCGGAGCAATAATGCGCTGTCAGATACGCTTGAGCTGAGGATCATAAGTGTGCCTCTTTTCCGTAAAATAAACAGTTGGTAGACTGCGCATGTCCTTCTTGTGCCGTTGTCGTTGCGCGGCCATTCATATCAACAGTGTTACCTTAATTAGCGCATGCATTAGTGATGAAAATCGTACTAAAACGGATTTAAGCAAGAACACCTGCATCCTTTATAAGTATCGCCAACGTGTTCTCTGTCAAGCAGATTGAGGCAATGGCGTTAAGAAAGTCGAATGCCGTGAAAAAGTAAACGGCTGCAAGGTTCATTCGCTTGGTGTCATCCGCCTTTAAAGAGAGTTCCAAGAGCGGGAGATTTTCATTAACACGCCTTACAGTCGACAGTTGTCGTGAAATGTGCATATGTATCTCTTCCCACGTTTACTCACAAATGATGCAAAGTGCCCGATACTTTTGGAGCTTTTGCCATGCATCAACGCACGAAGGTGGCATAGCGGCGAACAATAGTGCGAGTGACTCCTTGTCGTATGCAGCTCCTTGAATTAAGTGCCTTGAAATCAGGTTCGAAAGCAGAAGTTTAAAACCGAAACTCCGAGAGCGTTTATTCAGTTCACTCGTGAACATGTTCGCAATCGTCCGATATTAGAAGAAGTGACCACAATCAGTATGCTAAAGATTACAAAATCTGTTTAAAACATTGAAAATACGCGTAAGAGAGACATATAATTATTATCTCTGCCGCAGTTTTCCGAATTCAAACTCAAACTTCACCCATCCTTCACTTTGCGAGAAAAAAATCTGCTCGCCACAATAGTGTGTTGTAAGATGGCGTTCAAGATGGCGACTTACATGCGTGGACCGCTTTGCGGCTCAGCTTTACCCCCCTGTACGGTATATCCCTGGCCGCACAGCGTCGGCTTCGCTCTCCTTGACCGCCATGACAGTGTTTTTTTTCCACCGCGACCCTCCTCCTCCCTTTGCCACGCATGCGCAGTAGAGCACGGCGGGCCAGCTGCGTGTCGCGCATGCGCAGTCTCTCTCTCGGTCGGAGGTGCGCGGCTCACCGGCTGCGCGGCTGTGACGTCACTCAGAAAATCGCGTACAGAAAATGGTGCAGAAAATCTCGGTGATGGCAAGCAAAACAAGGGTGACGTCATCAAGCGGCCGTAGTACGCACCAAGCAAGCCGAGCATCGCCACGTCGGACAATCTTATACATGATACCCGCCACTGGCCGTACTCCACTTGAAGCCATTCATGTCGTGACATTCATGTCATGTCGTGACAACAAAACTGTGACACAACTGTTTGTCGTACAGCTTTCCAGGCGATGTCATACGATTTCTCATTGCATAGTGCTTACCTGTGTTTGTGTGTGGGTGGTGTCATACTTCGAAAAAAATAAGATTGATTGATCGCCGGAGATAAAATGACTTCGCAAACCGCAACCAAACGTCCACGTCTTGCGTCCATGACAAGCTTTCGCATTCCCACATGTAAGTAGTCGTAAGTGTCTGTACCAATTTTTTTTTTAATTAGGTGTCCCCGAATACCACTGGCATTGGAGTAACAGAGCGAAAGCAACTGTTTGCCGTTTTTGAAAAGATTGATGCTGGGTCCCATGAAAATTAACGTGTGTTGAAGTTCACCGTGTCGATGGCAGCACCGTCGAAAGCGCCAAGGCAAAAAATATTATCAGCCAAACGAGCGCCTTCGATCGTCCAGAATGTGTTCTCATGTTTGTCGCGGGTCAAACGACTGGCGGTACCAGTTTTTTAGGCATGCATCGGATGAATTGAAGGGCCACCTCGGTACTGCAGGTGACCTATGCATGTGCCAGGCCCGGGGTTCGCAGCTCTGAAGACGAGGCACTGCAAACTTCGACGACACTTGATGGCCGGTCGTCCTCGAAATATAGCCACGAGAGAAACACCGAATTAATTCCAGTACGTGTTCGCTGCCACGCATGTCTTTTGGCAGCCGTCGCCTTCTAACTAGCAGTTCGTTGATAGTAGTTAGCCTTGAATGTCGGCAGCAGATATTAGTTCCACTCTTGGCACCCTCGATTTACTTCCCCGCAATATGCGACGTGTCCCTCAAAGTGCGGATGCATAGTATATTGGCCGTTAGCGCGCATTTTACGAGCCAGCTACACGAATTGCATGCTTTACTATCACTAGCCATGCATCGTTTTGAAGCGAGTAGCATTAAAAGCTGGTGTCGCATGAAACCACATTCGCTTCTTTACCAGCGAAGAAACGATTACATCTAAAGTGCCCTGCGGTCCACGGGCTTCATCTTAGGAGCTTGAAGCGCACCAGCTGTGACCGTAGTGTCGAGTAATGATGATGATTAAAAACTTTATTGGCACTAAGTCTGGTCACTTCCATCAGTAAAAAGCACAGTTGGATTCCCCCATTTCTTTCGCCCGTTGGATCATACAAAGCTATTCCTTCGGGTCCCAGCTGGTCAGGGCGGCATCCCAGTTGGCGTGGGTTACGTTGGGGATGTGTCATTGAGTAACAACTCGCTTCCAGCAAAGATGCCAAGTACAGGGCTTGCGAATGTAACAATATCATTTTGGTGCAAAATATATTGCATAATAATCATAGTTGACTAAACAACCGGCTCCTCTCAGCTAGGCAACGTGTTTAGTGCAACAGTACACGCTTATGTCGGCTGAGCGTTTCATTGGAACACAGGGTCGGAATTAACCACGCAGAGTACGGTGCAAGGGGAGGCCGATGATCGCTTAGTGTAACTACAGAAACTGCTGATATGCCCAGGCCACGCCGTCCAGAACGTTAGCGTGCATGTCTCGAACGGGCGGAGGTCTCAAGAAACTTGCAGGTAGGCGTCCAAGGGTGAGCCTCGATAATTACGCATGTATCAGACGGAGCGTCACTGATACCAGTATGTTCTTCACAGTGTCAAGAAATAGCGAACGGGTTTCTACCTAAATCTTATCTCCAACCTTCACATGTCACAAATGCCACCACGCTGCGGCGGCTTATGCCCGTCAAGGTGTTGGATACTAGGCCAAGCAGAACAACCGAATAGTCACACATCGAGAAAAAGAAAAGGGTCATACAGAATATCGGGATTTCAGCCGTTAACACGCTGAAGGACTTCCTCTAGGTGATCGTAAAGCTTTAGAGCTTCCTTCCAATCGAACCATTCCGGTTCGGTAGCAACGGCAATCCTGCGATTGGCTTTCCTGAACAGTTCATCGCAATCAACGCCTGCAGGCATGTCACAAAGCAGCACTGCGTCCCAGTAGTACAACACCAGAATAGGAACGTCCGCCATGGTGGCCACAAGGATGGCAGGCGAGTCGATAGCAGCGTTTCTGGGATCGGCAATGAGCGCCACAGACTGCTGAGCGCGGATCTCGTCCTTCAGGGCGCGCTGGAAAGCTATTGTCGACACTAAGGCAACCGACCGGCCTTGCACACATTCTAGGACAGCCTTAGCCTTGGCCTCAACGAGCAGCCTCTTGCATTGCGATAAGAAATCTCGAAGTTCTGCCGGCGGCTTGCCTGCGACTATATCCTTGGCTTGGCGGCGCGCGGCCACCATGCCACACTCTCGTAACGTTGAATTGACTGCCTCGATTTTGCTCTGGTCGAGCCAAGGAAACTTGCCTGCATCCAGAGAGGAGTGACGCAGAGGAACGAGGCGGACTTCGATGGCGACATCCTTTGCGTAAGGCCTCGCAGACGTCCCGAGGCAGCAAACGAGGTTCAACGGCGTCCGCAGGCTTTTGAGTTCCGATTCAAGAGCGTCGATGCCGCTGACGTCCAGGTTCTCCACTATCGCTAGAAGCCTTGTTGTAGAGGACGCTTTTCGCTGCCGACTCTCTTGAAACGAGGCAATGATTTTGCGATATGGATGACTCGGGTCCACATAGTGGTAGAAGTCCCGGAGAATTACGAGGGGAATGTCGCTCGTCCACGGGATTCCCTCATCCAGGCAAGTTGCGAAGAGGTCAGGTTTCATTAGGTACACGCCGTCTAAGCTCTCTACGGAGCACGACGTGGAGTGCAAGACGTGAACATTGACTGGTAGCAAAGCGTCGAGGGAGGTGACAAAATCTTCGTCCTCGAATATACGTTCGCCGAGGATGACGGCACGCTGCGATCTTTCTGCATTGATGACTGTGAGGAAGAGCTGACGCTGCAGTTGAACCGTTACCAGTGCCACCACGCAGTCTTCGACGCATACACAGTCGAGGATCTTCTCTTCCCGCCCGCTTAGCTTGTACCTATTGTCGTCATTTAACGTAGGCTCGCACTGCACTCGTCTCAGAGAGTTTAAGCGCCTTGAAAACTCATTGTGATTCCGCTGCTCACGCGTCTCGTCCATGCTTACAGGTAGTGATCCCGTTCCCTTACTTCGCCTTGAAGCACGTGAAAAGTACGCAGTTCGAGACTTGTTGGCTGGGGATGTGGCCGAAACGATCCTGGCATCGAACGCGCATTCGACGGCTTTACGAGGCAGCGCAGACGATAATAAGAATGCGTCGAGATCTTTCTGTCGGTTTTTGTTGGTAAAAGTAAACGAAGATCATGTTACTATCGATTTGATAATAAGAGGACCTATGGGGAAGCATTTATGAAAACGCGTTGTTGGTGTCGTGGGTGTGCTTGCAATGGAAATCTTTTTACGTTTAACGTCTCTCACAACTCATGACTAGCCTTGATAGAGTGAACTGTCATGATGAACTGCAGGGTTTGACCATAATGGTTTCATGGCGAGCCCTTTAGGCGGGAGTATGCTGTCTGTGAACAAAGAAATAATAGTTTTAAAGGAACATGCACAGGTATCCTGTACATCTTCTGTAATCTCTACAGGAAGTCTCTACTGCATAACTAATCTGCGCGTATGTTCTGCATCTCATCTATAGCAACGCCTGGATTACACTCAACGGTAGTCATTCCTGTGTGACTATTCTGCAGAGCGAAATCTATTGGTGGCGCGACGTAACGGTACTATGTGGCGCGGTGATACTATGCGGTGGTTCTTGACCGCCATGAAATCGGCGACTGGCACGTGCATTTCGGTGCGGTCAACCATCGTGCCGATATTCATCGCATATGGGTCGTTCTATGTAAATGAAATGGCACAGCGAGAAGTAGTAAAGAGACAAAGCTACCTTATCGTTGTTTTCTTTTTCACCTTTCCTCCTTTTCTAGCATGTGTCAGCACGGGGCGATTACACCAGCAGCAGTTCTGCAGGGCCGAACTCAGAAAACTTTCGCCAGAATTAAAAACAAAAAAAGCGATACCAGTTTTTTTCACGACACGTGGCATAGCACCGAAGAAGGCTGTGAGGACGGACACGACGAATTCGAGAACCCTTCACCTTTATTCGAGAACCCGTTTAGCAGGAAGCTAGTTGGAGGCCTCGTACAGTTCCTTCTGCCGTGAGTACATGCTTTACGAGACTACTTTTGCGCGGTGTCCGCTAGAGCCTTAATTAGGGGGTTATTAATGTGCGGGCCCTGTTGCGTTACTTCACAAGCCGCACAAGTGTTACGCCCTTACAAGGAAATAGTAAAAAGATGTTAATGGCTGCCGCACTAGTCGCTCTAGGTATGGCTAAAAACTGCCAGCTGCCATTGCTTTGAGGCAAAGGGTCACCCGGTTCATAGACCGTGTTTGAAGCAGCGCTTCTCGTGCTGAGTGTCATTGCTGCCGGTCTTCTTCAGACTGCGTGGCCCGTCGTGTACTCCAGAAGAGGGCTGATGTGGGCTGGTTGGTACGTGCTGACGAGGAACAAAGGGAACGAGACATACGCTTGAGCGCTGTTCAGCGGCTGAGCAGCGGCTGAACTCACACGTTTGCCATAGACCTCGCGTGCTTCTTGTTCAGACTGTACCTGTTTTCCTTCGTTTGTTCGGTTCGCCTTGAAAACTCAGCAACCTGTTCGGCCTCTGGCTGTTCCTCGGTGCGTGCAGTATGCCGCGCACCCCGCACCTTATTTCTTCGGTCTTTCCGCAGCAGTTTGTAGGCTCCCCTAGTCACTACGCTTTTCGAATGCGTTCTGCGCGTCATCTTAACTGCCCTCTGCGCTCAATTTTCGGATCTTCCCACAGGTGAGTACACTTGTCTGGAGCGCTCAGGCGGTGCTTCGAGCAGGAAATTAGCCGAAATGTTAGTACAGGTGCTGATAGTCAGTGATGATACCAGCGCTCGAGAGCAGCCGAATAGAAATGCCGACCCTGCAGGGATAAGCAGCTTGCCCCTAGCAAAGAAGTTGCGCTTTTATTTGCTCTGCAGCACAACGCTCAAGTACTCTAGGCAAGCTTGCTCACCTCTGCAATACATGCAGCGCGCACGCAAACTTTCATGATTAACAACTGAGCAACGCCAAGGTGCGGCCTCGAAGCAGGGTTGGCAGCTCAGCACAAGGAGTTCCTAACGTCTCTGGTCCCCTGTGTTTCCGTGCTGGCTGTCCTCCGTTGCCGTCGTTCCTTCGGCTACTTTTAAGTGATGGTTGTGTGTTATGCCTTTCCTAAACTATGCGCTCAATTGGAAGAGCACAGGACGCGAAATTCGGAGGTCGTGAGTTCGGATCCCACCGTTGGCATGAGGTTGTTTTTCTTCTGCTTTTATTATGTCCCATTGTTAAATAACTACAAAAAGACATTCCATATGCTCCTTGGTTCCGGTGGCTCCTTGATGTCGTAACGAGCACCGCTTAACATTTCCTTGTCTTCTAAACTACGTGCGCCATTTTGCGTTGCAAATCACGAGGCGCCTTGCTTACGTGTACAGCTAGCAGCACTGTGAAAGGGAACACGGGAGCCTGTGTATGTGAGGGCCGATCAGTCTTTTGGCTTTTTTAAACACTGGAGGCTGCCATGTCGTGCTTTCGTACCACTTGCTTTAGAAAACCAGTTGGCTGCTATGCTTGCAAAAATGGTACTTGGATGAGCTTTCCGCTTTTGAAATTGCAGCACGCCCCGCCGCAAGCTGGGCAGGGCGTGCATTCAATACTTACAGCAGCCGGAGGCGCGCTTTAGGACAGGATCGCTACGGACTCGCTGTTTTCCTTTTGTATTACTTCTACATGTATATCGCGCTCATTATGACTTGCAACGCCGGGAAGCGTGGCCGGAGCGCTTACCGGAAGCATGGTGGGGCCAGCAAGCGGTGCTGTTGCAAATCGAAGGGAAAGGGTTTTGCTGTTGCCACAGTGAACCTTCTCCCCTCTGTCGTCCAGCCTTGAAAGGAGCATAGCGTTATCGCATCGCCAACGCTAGCGCGGCGACAATTGTGTGACAATGCAAGGCGCATGTCGCAACTGATCTCACATTGTGGAGGACAGATGACGCGGGGGATGCGGCTGACTGGTGGAACAGCAGAATCCTTTCTACTTTGTTTTCAGGCATGCCGCGTGTTGGCACCACCGTGCGTCCGGAAAGCGCTGCGGCCACACGCTCGTGCGCTGCAAGTCATAATAGGCAGTTTTAGCTGAGCGTTTTTACGGCCAGCGGGCCGGAACGGGCGAGCGGATACGCCAGCGGAGTCGTGCGCGGGAAAAGAGTTTTAGCCGTGCGGATCGCCCGTCTTCTCGAGCGGGGTAGAGTCGAATTGCTCGGCTGCTCCACCTATAGGTCAAAAATCGAGTTACAGTGAAAAGAATGTCAATTAAGCCAGCTAATAATGCGCTGAAACTATTTAGTAAAGGTAGATTCTGTATATTTAGTTATTTATTGGGTAAATGTTGCGTTTTATATGTACAAAAGAGGCTGCCATCTTGAATACCCATACACGCCCGCACTCTCGCGCGCTGCCTATCGCTCCGCTGGAGAGGGCTTCCCAGCGGGCGTAAGCTTCGCTCCGTAAAAACGCTGAGCGGCCCAGCGACGTGCGCATGCGCAGTGGCATCTACGCTCGCCTGCTCCTCTCCGCTGGCCGTAAAAACGCTCAGCTAAAACTGCCTAATGAGCGCGATAGTACAGTGCAAACGAAAGGAAGATTGCCACAAGTGACAGACGGCGAGGCACGAGAAAATCGCGATACACTGAGGGCGAGGCTAGCTGGGCCGTTTCCACTTTTATTTCTTTGGATTTGGGGGCGAGGGGGGGGGGGGGGCAGGGTTGATCAGAGGTTGGGGTCACGATAGGTATCGTTTGAAGGGCATTTTTTTCTGGTGCACTCGTTTAACTTCCTGTCAAGTCACTCGTGAGGTAGCGTTCTATTGATGTTGAAATGCGCAGATGTACGCGGTGATAGAAATTCCAGGAAATCTTTAGGCTGGCGTCGACCAGTGCTTTTGGGTCTTATCACCAGTCCACGATAGCGAATCGCTCATTAAGAAAACAGACAGCGCTTTTTGCGACAAGTGGGCAGTATGTGAACTTGTGGGCACATTCAAGCGTGGTCGACGAGGAATATGCAAAGCAGAGTGATACAATGCGCGCTAGTGATCGGCTGTTGTCTGCATCCCCGTGCTACGGTAATATGAATGCCTGGAAGTCCCGTTGAATATTTGCTTGCGCGACAGAAGCGCGTCGGGCCACCCTTTCTCCTTGCTACCGGTGGCTCGCTTGTCGCAACGTCTTTTCTTATTCTGCATTGGGTTTCAGCGGCGCCAAACCGTGGAAGGTATCTTGAAGCAGTCTCGGAAATGAACGGTATGAAACTCATCGCGAAGATGGGCATCGTATTCTGGTTTATTAGGGTTTAACGTCCCGAAGCAACTCAGGCTATGAGGGACGCCGTAGTGAAGGGCTCCGGAAATTTCAACCACCTGGGGTTCTGGGAAGTCCTTAGGAACGGTACTCTCACTTGGCTTAATTCGAGCCGAGGATGATGGTGCATAGCATGGTGAACGTGCATAGCATGGTGAACGTGCATAGCATGGTGAACGTGCATAGCATGGTGAACGTGCATAGCATGGTGAACGTGCATAGCATGCGTGCTAAAGGGCGTGCGATCCATAGTTACCCTTTATGGAAATGGTCTGTAGACAGTCTATAGACTTCTTATAGACTCTATTGCCTTCATGCAGATATTTTTCGTCTATTCATAGTCTATAGACAGCAATCTATTAGTGTATGGCCATAAATCTACAGATTGTCTATAGCATTGCCTATAGACTGTTCTCAAGACTTTATAGACAGAAGTCTATAGACAGTCTACAAAAATTTGTGTAAGGGACACCAACATGAGAAGCCGCGCCGTGTTCAATGATCAGACCAAAACGCGAAAAAAACCCTTCTATGCTTCTGGACAAGGTGAGAAAAGTATGGCTGATGCAACATATGACCTAAGCACAAAGAGTTCACCCATGTTCACTTGATACTTGACAACGCATCTGTGTGAAGTCGTTATCTAACATGGCGGAGATCTACACGAGCAACAGTAGCGAAGCGCATATGTGATTCCTCTTTTTTTTTTGGACGGCAGGTCATTCGAACACACACCGTCATTAGTGAACAATCTGGTGTGGAAGTATTCAAACATGTTCCAAATGAAACGTGTGTTTTTTGAGAAACATTCCACCTGCATCCACAGCATGACTTGAAAACACTTGAGCTGCTGTTTCGCTACGCCATGACGAACGCTTACTTATCGCAGGTCAGATTACTAGCAAGAGAGACCCAAGTCAGGACCCGCTGTCTTCCAACCCAACGGCTACACTGCATGCATGCCGAATTTGTTTGGCATGCGCTGGCGGCTTCATGGCTCCCTTCACAGGTGGAGTGGTTGACTGCACACTACCCTGCACCGGCACCAAATACCGAGCTTGCCAGATCATTCACCACCTCTCAGCGTGGAACCAAGCACTACTCCAGGGCCTCTATGAACTCCGCGAACGACCACGAACACGTCCCGAATTAATGTTAGCGAGCATAGATCCGTGCGCCACAGTTTACGATCTTGAAAAGTTGCTGAGAGTGACCAAGCTCCTTTACTTCCTTATCAAGGAACATCACTGCCTGACAGCGGTTGACGTCGTCATTGGCAGACTCGGGGTGTACGACGCACTCCTCTGCGACGCCCTCCGCGACAACGAGCACATCCGTAGTGTCACCCTTGTGGATTTCACGCACAACCGCGATGCATTCGAGCCTTTTTTCCCGGTGATCTCGTCGTTGAAGAATTTGACGCACTTTCAATACACAACCGATGCAGAGTTCCGCAGGGCACATCTGAGAGCTCTGGAGTCAACTCTGGAGAAAACGAATACGTTGGAGTCGTTGCATATTCCCGGACTCTGGAATTACGACATGGACCCAACGGACCTCCTGACTGCGATTACTGGGTATGCCTCTTTGAGAGAGCTTACACTAAACTACACGTTTCTGGAGACGCCTTCCGAAGACTTTGAGGCATTTTCAGAGTACCTCAAGACTAGCGGCTCCTTGACGACTCTGAGCCTCGACGGTGATTGCGACTTTCGTTGCTCCTGCGGCAAGGCGGTGTTACGGGCGCTATGCGGTAACGAAAGCATCCTCAAACTGAAACTGGACGGAGTTTTCTTCGATAATGAGGCGCTCGACCTCATCGCCAGTTTGCTCGCAAATAACACCGTGCTTCGCGGCTTCTACATTCATCCTGCTTACAAGTGCGTCATCGAAGGGGGTGGTCATTGTGATAGCTGGCTCCCCAGTCTGACAAGAAATGACACTATCGAAGAAATGACGGTGCCGTTTCAGATCTGGAGGCTACCGCAGTGGCCGCAGTTCTTCGAATTGTTATCGACGAAGCAGAACCTCAAAAGCATCAGCATAGCTTATGTCGAAGTGTCAGTGACGGACTTGAAAGAATTGTGCGTGGCAATCTGTCAAAGTGGAGCAGAAGGAAGAGTTACTTTCACCCCTGCATTCGATCTTTCCCTCTACGGTAAGAACTTCAGCCTCATTCATTGCAAGAGCTTCGTCGACATCCAGGCTGATTGTGGAGACAGTGCCCCACAACTTAAGAAACTTACAGCCGAGGTCTCTGCTGTAAGTCACGTGACGTCATTAACCCTGAGCATCTCCCTACATCCGACTGAGAGGGATCCGTTGTCTCCCATCGCCAGCCTAATCGGAGAAACAACCACGCTTAAGACGCTGCGTCTTTTTGTGACTGCAACCGTTAAGCCTGCGGACTACAAAAACGTACGCTGGAAACCCACCATCGAGTCGCTCTCAAGAAACCAGAGCATCTCAAAGCTGCGCATAAACTCGCATATCGTGGAGGCGAAAGACATCGAATATCTGGCCGATGTTATCAGATGCAGTGATAGCATCAGGAGGCTCGGTGTGATTGTTGAAGAGCGGATGTCGGACCTCTTCACGAAGCACTTGTCCACAGGCATTGCCAGCAACTACGCCCTGGTCAGCGTGAAGTTTCTCAATTACTCGGACCCAAACGCGTACGCCGTCCGGGACACGACGCGATGCAACTCCAGTCTGGTGGCACGGGCTTCTCAATTCCAGATGGGAGCTCATCTCGAAAGGTGAGTATGGCTGCTTCAAAGAACGCACACCCGGCGGCCATATCTTTAATTGGCGTGAATTTTGCGTCCCTAATTGCCCCTAGTAAAAATCTTCCCTCGGCTAAACTCCTCGCATATCCACGCTGTAATTTGACGTGTGTGGTTGCACTTGGTGGTCCATTTTGTTGCGAAAGCAACTCTACTGGAGCCCAGCTATCCCAGCAAAATTTCCAAAATTTGTTGGGCCACAGCGCTGAGGCTAACGACGTTTTCGAAATTCTAAGAACGAATAGGAGTAATATTTTGCGGTGGGCTACTCGCCTCTCAATAATTAAGGAGCCAAACGGTAATAGTTACGAATAACTATTCAGTAGTAGTTAAACAGCCTGACAGTTATCACGTGTTAGCTGAATGCTGATGTACTACACAGCTGACATTGCTATGTCGAAAAAAAAGCGTTCTTCTAAATGAAAAAACCTAATTTTAAGAACTGTAAATTCTTAGGTGAAACACGTTGTATGCCGACAGGGAATTTTTTTTTCTGGCAGAGAAGGAACGAACCACGTGCAGTGTCCGCTCAAATTTTCTACTGATAAGTGGTAATGTTACAGCAACTTTTTTTTTCTCGTGGCAATGAGACGTTTTTTTTTCTTTCTAGTTGGATAAAGAATATGTTTAGTGCGGCAAATGTGACAACGCTGGAAGGTTGAAATGCCGGCATGTCTTTCAACTGAACTTCTTAACGTGCACGAGTGTAAGGGACCTACGAAATACAGGGCGCATCGTGTTCCCCTTTTGTTGTTTGTTTCGCTGCAGTGGATTGTTATTGATCTCCCAATGTTACAAGAACTTTGAAATAGTGGTGCGCAGTCAAGTACGGTCATCTCCCTTTTCGTGCGTTGTATTTTGTTTTTAACATTTTCCCCTGATAAGTTTGGATGCTTACTGGACACGGTCTACGCGTCGCCCATTCATGTCGACAGAGGTAATACGTAGATGAAGTTAAAAGCAACGCAAACCAATGTATACGTACTACCCTTTGTGGCTCACAATAATTCGTGCTGGCATGCATCACGACTGTACGTTCCAAGATTGAAGGAGAGGGCTGAGTCGGGCTGGTTGGTTCATGTTAAATAGTACGACGAAACAGCGCTGACGAACGGGACGGAAGAAGAGGCAGACTCATGCGCGGAGAGACTCATGCGCAGACATTCATGCGCAGGCAGACTCATGCGCATGTGTCTCTCTACTTCCGTCCCGTCGGTCAGCGCTGTTTCGTCGTACCAAGATTACTGATTAAGTGTAGATTAACATGCATGGGACACACAAGTATCCCCTCTTTAGGAGACGAGGAAAATGTTTAATCAGTGATGCGCCATTATTATTTTATATCGCTTAGTACGATACCTTCGATTCGTATACATCTACGGCTACCGCAGCGGTGGCTTAGTGATTTGAGCATCCGCCTCGCATGCTGAAAGTGTTGGGTTCGATCTTCACCCAATGAACACTGAACGTCCCCTGGACGTCCTCAAGACGTCCTGAATGTCCCCAGGACATCCAGGGGAGGTTCAGTGCCCATTGGGTCAGCGCTGTCAGCTACCCAGAGCTGATACAATCGGTACAAGCATTGCCTTGGCCTGGTGCTCTGCTTCTTTAGGGTGAAGTGGTTGGTAAATGGGTCGCTGACCCCACCTCGAGTAGACGGAAACACCTTGTGTCATGACGCTCGTTGGACACGGATGCTGTGCGGCTCAAAATTTCAGCTTCATTATTTTTACTTATGCATAAGCAACGGCTGGTAGTGCTTTCGTTCGTCGAATGATTACCTTTGACGCGATAGCGTTAGAGGCCGCATTACCCCGGAAATCCGGCGTCGGCGTTGTCGTCGTGGCGTTGTCGGCATGTCGGTGTTGTGAGCGAACAATCACGAGCCTGGCTCTGGCAGGTGGTGCCCTGAGAGCAACCCAGGAGATGGGTGGGCCACCTAAGTCACGTGACCTTGAGGCGTCATCAAAACCAGCCCACCTGATAGTGAGCCAACTGCTCACCCTGAAATGTACCAGTCAAAATATTGATTGGTCGCTCGGGAGGAGCAAGCTGGGCCTCATAAGGCCCCCCGGAGGGAGCACTTGCCATCGCTCTACAGTGGCGCATCCCTTAACCGCTGCACCATGGCGCAAGGAGGGGTACGAGTACTACTAGGAATCTATAGATGTAAAGTTAAAAATGAGTTCATGTCAATATGGGAATTAACCCATTACACTATCACGTGATACCCTTAGGTATAGCTTGAGTGTCCGCTTCAATTTTTGTTTGCGCTATAATCTCATTGAAAAAGTACAACGTAAGTGGCTGGGCGAGTTGGTTCCGATATTCCTTGACTACAGCGCAACGCACGGGACACGAGGCAGGACACAGTCAGCTGTGTTGTCTCTGCCTGTGTCCTTCCTCGTGTCCCGTTCGTTGCGCTGTAGTCATGGGCTCATCGAAAAACGAATAGGAAACGAGTAATTGGCCCCTCTGAAAAGCTAAATCGCGTCACTTTAGAGACGGGATTTGATAGCCACGACCTGAATTTTTTACGACGCGTAGGTGTTTGCTAAATAAAGTTTCCTCCTGTAGTCTCCTCCCTTTAATCTATCCCCTTTCGTTGTTTCCTGCAGCTATAAATTATGGGGCACTCTGCGTCGCGGCGCGCTTGCTTTCTCCTGTTTCTCTTCTTTTTCCGTCTCTTCCGCCTCCGTTTCTATTCGATCAGGTTCTCGGTGCGCCCACTGCAAGGGGGAATGCCAATATGAAGCAGATGCAGTGCGAGCGTAGCAAAAGTTTGTATTTTAAATATTTTTTTTTATCCGCCGCAAGAAAAAAGGCACTGTCTTATTTCGTCTGCATCGACTCTGGCAGGAAAAAACGTGATACGAAATCGTCACATGGTGTTACGTGACAAGCCTTCAGGAAAGGTCATTTAGAGAATCTCATTTCCTCGCAAGCGCACACCACAACTCAGTCTCTTGTCTCGTCACAAACCATCTGCTGTGTCCGCAGGATAACTGCCGGTGCCATGGAACGCGTCTTCAGACATCGTGCCCTGCTGGAAGAGTTCGCCGAAGTGGAATGCATCTCCGCGGAGAAGGCCGCAGCTGGGCTAAGAGCTGCACTCTGCGCATTCGACGACATGCACTCCTTCATGGTTATGGCGGGCGTCGTTCGCGAGAGTGTCGTGTGCCACGCCCGCCAAGACACGCGTGCGCAGCTCGACGACCTGAACGAGCTTTGCTGGTGGGCGCTCCGGCGCTACCTGTTTTTGGACCACGTGGTCACGAGTGAGTGAGTGAGTGAGTGAGTGAAATACTTTATTGTCCGACAGAAGAGGACGACCTCATCCTACCCTCCGGCTCTCCCTCTCAGTCGAGAGATGAGGGCCAGGAGGGACTGGGGAGGACAGGGTCGCCGTGTCAGATGGTGCTGCTGGTGGTGGTGGTAAAACTTTATTGCCCACAGTAGGACTCGTGAAGGACACTCAGCTAGGCGCCAGGTGCACAGGGCAGCTCCCACGTCGGCACAGAGAGCCCGAAGATCTCCGCCGCTGCGCGGGCCTCCTGGACAGTCCGAAGCTGGTCGTGTAGTGAAGCACTTTTTAGCACTTTGTCCCAATGTTCCTTATTCTTGGAGTAGGCGTCACCCGATGCACAACCGCACAGTATATGGTTCAAGTCTACACGGTCACTGTATGTTCACACACATGTTGTCCGTTGTAGTCTGGGTCGATGTGCTTCATGTGCCAGGGGTTGGGGTATGAATGAGTTCGTTTGGAGGAAGGGTAACGTGACCGACTGGCCGCGGGTTAATTTCTTGTCGGGGAGGGTGCTGGCCTGGATTTTTTGAATCCCGGCGGCCTCTTCAGCCAATAGGACGGCGGGGAGCTGGTGCTCAGGGTCAGGGCTACGCAGCAAGGTCTCCCGGGCGTCTCTACTGCCTATTTTATTCGCCCTGTGTGGGGATTGTGTGCACTCCCAAATAATATGGTCAAGGGTCCCTCTCGCTCCACATTTCTTCCGCCTGCGTGTTTACTGCAATAACTGTGTTTTTATATTATTTTATATTATGACTCTCTTGCATTAGCGAAACGTGGCCGCAATTTTGTCCGTTGTACGTTCTGTAGAGATAAATGTGTGAAAATGTGATTGTGGCAGATAGTGTTGTCATGGGCAAAATGTGGTTGATGAGCTTTAATTAGTGAATAAAAAGCTAGAAACGCGAAAAAATAAGACGTCAAAATAGCTATAGACTTCAATATGGTACATGGACGACGTCAGAACAGCCACAGACGTTGGTATCGTATGTGGGCATTTTGCTTTTGCATTGCTCCATTGCGGGTCGCCGTAGTGATCTCAAAGTTTTTAGTTTTACTCGCATTTTTTTTGTCGTCTCAGTATTTTATTGGGGTACTTATGCGATTCTTATGTGTAATGCGAGAACGTTACTTGTCGACGAGTTATCGAGGACTTGAGGCTCGTACGTCTTCGCTGCAGTAGCTCGTTTCGCGCGTTTCATTGCGTTGTCGGGTTCCCGTACTTCATCGGCACTGAGCTGCCGCCTCCGGCCCCACTCTGCAGTCTCGCCTAATGATGTACACGCGACGTGAGGGATTCAACTTCGAACATGAAGACCCCATACCTCCTCAACCTCACTCTCCGAAAGCTGAAGGACAGCTGACGTTGACGGTGAGGTTTCTCGCCTTGTGTAATCTCTAACCGCGTTTACGTGAATACGACACTGGCGCATGCTATTTCCAGCGTATCTCGAGAAGGTGACACTACATGCACGCCATGAAATCAAGCACGACAGCGGCCTCTCGCCCAGTGTATGCGGCGGAGGTGACCAGCGGCTCCCATCTAGAGAATGGCCTGCATTGTTATCTGACAGAGGGCGTATCGTACAGCCACCCCAGTGAAGAGGGGCGGCCCTAAACCCGGTTGCATTCACTGCGGAAGTCGGCTTGACCTTCGTGGATGGGCAGAATGGCATTCCATTGTGTAAAGATAGTTAGTTATATGGGGTTTTATGGCGCATAAGCAACTATGGCTATCATGCGCCAAACACAAGGTTAGATGATGTTATGTCAAGTGTATAGAGGTTACATTATAATAGATTTAAAACATTGGCTTTCTTTAGAAACTTACAAACAAGTGAAAACTCGACAAGTGTTTGCTCGCCTAAAAGCAATGCGGGATGAAATGGAATTTGTTCATTGTAAAATACCGTAAAAGGGCCGCCGCGGTGGCCCAGTGGTTATGGTGCTCGGCTGCTGACCCAAAAGACGCGGGTTCGATCCCGGCCGCGGCGGCTGGAATTTCTTTGGAGGAGAAATTCTAGAGGCCCGTGTACTGTGCGATGTCAGTGCACGTTAAAGAACCCCAGGTGGTCGAAATTTCCGGAGCCCTCCACTACGGCGTCTCTCATAGCCTTAGTTGCTTTGGGACGTTAAACCCCATAAACCAAACGAAACCAAAATACCGTAAAAATTTTTTCTAAGTTCTTCGAGATGCGAACAAGAAATTAAAATGTGATTTACTGTGAGCTCCTCACCACACATTTCACACACAGGTTTGTCTTTTTTTGTTAATAAGAAGTTATGGGTGATGTGTGTGTGACCTATGCGTAACCGACATAAAATTACTTCGATGAAACGCTCTTTATGGCGGCATGATTTCCATTCTTTTAAAATGGGCTTTATGGTATGCAGCTTGTTGTTTCCTTCATTTTCCCAAGAAGCTTGCCACTTGGCTCTTAGTTTGCTATGTACTGACTTCATGTAATCCCTAGGAGGCAAATTCACATGTTTTATTTCCATGGTTCTAGTTTGTGCAGCACACATGTCGGCTCTCTCATTGTCCCTAATGCCAACGTGACTGGGAACCCAGCAGAATTTTATAACATGTTTTTGTGTTGTGACCTTTACTATATTGTGTATGACGGTTCAAATCAGTGGCTCCGTGGCATTTTTGGAGTTTAATGCTGTAAGGACGCTCAGTGAATCTGTATAGATGATGCTGTTTTTGATGTTTTCATTGTGCAAGGAGTAGTGTTTCTCTACGTCAGTGGCGCGTCGCAGTTCCTAGCGTACCCTGCGTAGGCGACACGTCACAGTTTAACATGTACCACATTGTCATGGAGGAGGAGGAATAAACTTTATTAGACCTCTTTTGTCGCCGTTAGCCCACTTTCGCCTCAGGTGGCCTCCATGTAGGGACGACCACGAGGACCCAGTCTGCGATGTTGGCTTGTTTGGTTTATTGGTTTAACGTCCCGTGGCGTTTAACGTCCCGAAGCAACTCAGGCTGTGAGGGACGCCGTAGTGAAGGACTCCGGAAATTTTGACCACCTGGGGTTCTTTAACGTGCACTGACATCGCACAGCACACGGGCCTCTAGAATTTCGCCTTCATCGAAATTCGACCGCCGCAGCCGGGACCGAACCCGCGTCTTTCGGGTCAGCAGCCGAGCGCCGTAACCACTGAGCGATATTGGCTTGTATACTTGTTTGTCTTCACTGCGTACGATCTTTTCCCAGCTATCAGCTGAGGGATATGACTGGAGCTTTCTGGGGGGTGGATTTCTCTCGCATCTCCAGAGAATATGGTCATCGTCTGCGGTAAGGTTTTTGTCACAGATATGGCAAATAGGATTAAATTCGCCTTTTGTAATTAAGGCCTGAGCATGGTTTGCTTTGTTGTCCGATTGAGGCGGTAATGTATAGCCACGCCAGGGAGAGGGAGGGGCGCCCCCAAATCTGTTTTCGTTCATCCCAGAAGTCGGTTTGCCCATCTCTGAGAGGGAGAGTCGCATTCCGCAGTGCAAGGAGGAGCGTTTCCCTCTTTCCATTGGCGGCAGCTGTTCCACTCCAGGAGTGGTGACGTTATTCACGTGCCGCGCTTCTGTTTCTGACGACGGCGGGGTTTTCACTAAACAAGCCAAGTAATGCGAGATGCTCTCGCACTGAAAACAAATGGACAATCTGTAATTTTTCTTGCGCGCAGTGTAGTTTAAGCAACCACTTGGCATTCATCAATGAAGCAGACATATTTTCCGAATGCGTAATTGTATAAATAAGTACCTGCAGCGCCCAGGGGCATTATAGCACGGGGGACAACAACAGTAAACATATACCTAAAATGAGCATGTCACAAATATTGAAAATAAACAATAAGGCACATTTTGTCTAAAATAAAACAGTAACGCATCACTGTAATGGCGGTCCGAGAAAAGTTCTGAAATGGTGGAAAGCTTCTACGACAGATTGGCCGCCAGGAAAGAGTGAAAATGTTTAACCGTTTTACACTGTTCTATGCTCTTCGGAAGCCTATTCCAAAGTGAAGAAGTAAGCGGTAAGTGAAGAAGTAAGCGTATAAGCGGTTTTAGTTCTACCAATTAAATATATTGTCCTATTGGTTTCCGTCTTTTGCTTCCTTCTGATAAGTCGTTAAATTCGTGGTCTCGTTGAGTTTTCTTTTGCCGACGCTCTAAAATTATTGCAAAACGGCTGTTAAGCATAGCTTGGGGAGAGATGTGACACTGTGATGTGTCCACTTTCTGAATGGAAGCCAGCGCGCCATTAATCATGTGGCTGAGGTTGAATGGACTCGGGACAAGGAAGGATTTATCTGTTGCGCGCGAACTCCCAGCTCAATCGAGATGTAGACAGGTGGGTTCGAAATGTCTTCGTAACAAACACATACCGCAAATGTGAAATTGGTTTTGCTGCGATAGTCACCCGGTAGCTGTGCTGTGAATAAGACATTACCGATCCGTAAAGTTTCCGTGGCCATCGAATACAATGGCATTTTTTGTTGTACAGAATTAAGGCTGGGAGATGTCAAGTCTTCTTGCACCAATGCTGACCATTCATGGCGTCACAAATCTGCCACCATTGTTTGTGTAGAAGCCCTAGAGTACAGATTTAAATTCGCTTCTACAATTGCATTATTCTCTTTTGAGAGTTCTGTTGAGTTTATTCCTTTTTCAGCTGTTTGCAAGCTGAAATATGCTTCCCACATGTGGATTAGCCTATAATCAGTGACTTGTCCCTCTTGTTCTACGGCCATTTCAGATGTGGTAGCTTTAATATCCATTTCGTACGTTGCTGACCAGGGTGAGGCCAAAGTGTCTGTACATACGCTAATGCCTTGTCTCATGTTGTCTTAGGGTTGTTCAGGACGGTTGGGCTCAAGTTTTGAGCTATCTGTTATGCTCTGTTGTTGCCTTTGGTGCTAGCCCTAGTGTATCCCTATTCTGGGTGCCCTTATCTTTGAGTTGGCTGTATACATGCAGAAACAAATTTGTACCTCGTTTCTTGGTGACAGTCTCAAGGAGGACTGAGCAGTCCACTGGTTAAAACTCCCCGCCATTCCCCTTCCTTTCCGTTCCTTCCCTTCAAAAAGCGTGTTAGCCATGGAGCAATTGAACACCATTTTTACACCTAATATGGTGTTAAAATGTTTACAGTGTATTTGGTGCACCACGTTTGCTCAGCCCATTGAAGCAACATGTCCCTTACCATCCTTACAGATTCGAGAGAAGCGTGCCGTAACTACATGAACGGCCGCATAGGTCGCGCCGCGCTCCGGCTCCTCCAGAGCGCGACCCCACCAAAAGTCACACATAGCATTTACTGGGTGCCAGGACACACCGACATAGCGGGGAACGAACGCGCCGACGAGGTAGCTCGAGGGTATACGAGCCGAGCTTCCTCCCAATCGGACGATCTACCCGACCGAGTCAGCCCTACGTACTCAGACATTCTCAACTACTATAAGAGGGTACGGATCCGCTATCCGCCGCCTCATCCTGATCTAAATCAACTAGAGGCAGTGTAGTGGCGAAGATTGCAGACAGGAACATTCCCAAACCTGCATATCCTTAGCAAGATTTACCCGACGCAATATCGGGACACTTGCCCGTGGTGTGGTAGCAAACCATCGTTGTACCACATCACGTGGGAATGCAGTAAAAACGACAACTTTTGCAAAGACCCGAGTGCAGAACAGTGGGAGAGCCGGCTCTCCAGCGGCGATCTGGGTTGCCAACAAGGTCTGATCCAGCACGCCCAACGAGCAGCGAAGCTCAGCGGAGCCCTGGAATAGGGGCACCGACCCTGTGAGAAGAAGGAAGATGGACCTCTTCTTTCTCGTCTGCTACTAGCACCTTTCTAGAGCAATAAAAGTCTTTCCTACCTACCTACCTACCTACCGAAACTTTCGCCTAACTGCACTCGTAGTGCTTACACTGCAATCAGCAGAATAAAAAGAGACCGCCACCGACTGGAAGACGTTGAAGTAACGAGCGTTAGCAGTTTGGTTTGCTAGAATTGATATGAATGAGATCAAATGGAGGTACACCAATGAGAATACGAATTTGTACTTTTATTTTCCCATATGATAAACATACAAACATTTCACTTGTACATATTGCAAGGAACTATCACACAAATCAATGCTTTAACATCTTCACTGGCACCTCCATTAAATTCTTCACTTGATTGGTTAGACGGACTCTGCCTTCTTCCGTAACACTTTCGTCGCCATCCATGGATTGACACCTCTTCTCGGCTCCTCTTAATTAGCACAAACATCCTCTGTGATCTGTGACGTAATTAGTTACGCTGCGAAAGTCTTTGAAGTAGTCCACGTCGTCTTGCTGAACGCCAGTTTCCGTAAGCACCAGAACGGTCGCCTTGGACACGAGGCGATCACTGGAAAGGTCTCTGAAATGAGTACCTATATAGATAGCGTTTTCAACAAAGCCACAGTACTAAATTTGTCTGAGTCCTCAAGCAGACTCAAACATGTAGAGTAGGCCGTGCTGAGGGGGTATTTCTGCAACCGTTAAAATTTGGTCTCCAAACTCTTATCTGGATTTCTGTATGGATGAGAGAAACGATCGATGATCACCCACAGAGTTTGGCCAAATACAATCCGTCCAAGGAAGTGACCCTACTCTATGCTACATAGACAAGCTTTTGGGGATGCTTATTCGTGGAATATTCGTAGAAACTTTGTCATCGGTACGCCCTGGGATTTGTGGAAGATGATTGCGCTGGAAGGCACGCCAGGGAACTGGGTGCATTTGACAGACACGTGCCTGTGCCCCGCGGATTTAAGTGAGGACATGCTTTGTAGCGTCGATGGCACCCACTTGAATCGTCTGACAACACTATCGGGCTTGGCTCGCACCTTCGCAGATACCATCATTGGCACGCGGCAGGCGGTTATTTCTACAATGCTATTGTAGAGGGCGCTACGAGTCTCAATGCGAGATGTGCTGTATTCTAGTTGCTGCCACAGATGGCGCTGTGATCTCAGGGTGGTAGTAGACCCCACGAAATTTCGAAGCGTGATGAATAAAAGCTAACACTCTTAAAATTGGAGGTGGCATTGAAGCTCCGCCTTAAGGGTATGCAAACGAGAATATGGTTACGTCAGCGTAGAAGCTTCACAGTCTGCGGCCGTGTACAGTCGACGCCTTGCTCTAAGCAGTCGCGGGAGGAAGAAGAAACATCCGAAGAGGGCGGTCGTTGGAAGTATTCTTGGCAACTGCGTGTCGTGTTCAACATTCATCTCACACATGGGCTACGAGGAACGCCGTAGAAGGGTTCTGATCAACACATACCAACAGTGTCATTTAACGTGTGCTGACATCGCACAGCACATTGGGCGATTTTTGCATGTCGCCTCCACTGAAACTCGGCCGGCGCTGCCGGGATTCGAGTCCGCAAATTCAGAATCTGCAGCCTCTCGCTAACGTCGGGCAGAGGGAATAGGTACTATCGTGTTAAAAAAGCTACGGAATGCGTATTCTCGAAAAAAAAAAGCTTCACAAACCAGTCGAGTGGTCTTGTTACCAGTGAATAACGCATGCATGTCTCCACATATATTTGCACATTTCAGACCACTGGATTACGCGACTGCGGCTAAATATTTTTTTTACGCCCACTCGTGTCCTGTAAACTTCTGATCGCGATAGTACATGAAGTTGTGTCCATCACTGAATGTGCACCGTATATTTTTATGCAAATCTTATTGGGGGCCTCTGCTCCAAGCCCAGTGTGTGCAGACAACCATCCGCTAGGTTTCTCCGGAGCGCCAGCCTAAGATGCCCGATGAAAGAAGGGGACACGGTATTCGCACTCAGTACAGCAGTCCGGCGAAGGATGGGTTATAGGGGCCATGAAATGGTTGCTGGACATGTAGCATTTCCATATTCCAGCAAAAATGGGGATTGTACTGAAACTTGCAAAATTTATATATTTTTATTAACTGACATACGTTGTTCAAATTCTATTTGTTTGTAGAGCAACTGTTTCTCAATACAAAAGTACTACTCAGTGTAGACTATCACAGTTGGTGCATTTGACCAGCATCATTTTGTCTACTCGCTGACAGTCCGTGTCACGCACAGATGTCTCACTGCGTGGTTTGTCTTCAATGCTGATATTCCGTGTTGAAACTTCTTAATCCCTCTAAGCACGTTGTTCTTGCCCACGGTGTTATCTCCGTAAACATTGTGTAACCCTTCAGTGGATGTTAGACAGCCTGCACCCTTTGTAACTCCATGAGGAACCGTTGCTTCTCCTTGTGATCCGTTAGCTGCATGCAATGAAAAGAATTTATTAGTTACCTGCAAAAAATCAATGGTTATTATAGAAACAGTTTTTCTATCAACACGTAGAAGTTGTACCAACTTTTGCATTTATTTAGGTACAACCACCGTAATGCAACCCTGTATACGCTGCATAAAAAAATTGCGACGATTAAGCTTGTGGACTGACATCAAAGATTAAGCATGAAGGTGGCGCCAGTGCTCAGTGTGGTCACGAAGTGTCTCCCGTTTCTGCTGGCTTACGATGTCCCTGATAAACGATTAGAGTACTGACATGACAACTAATAACCGGTTTATACACAAAAGGCAACGCTTAACACAAGTGTAACGACATGGGGAACAAAATGACCCTATTTGTGTGATGCCAGATCTGTATGAAAATCAAGCCACAGTAGTCGCCATTTTGGCATCGATGAAACACAGTGAAAAGCTACAGCGCATGTCTGATTGGCTTATCTCCCGCTCCTCCGGCCTGCATTGCTGAAGCAGCACGTTGGAGGCCAAAATGGCGCCCGTGACCTTATGTGAATACCTCCTATGTGTTGTTCCCATGCGGTTGCTGTTTGCTGGTTTTAACTACAGGCACTTGTTTTGCGTTACATCTTAACGTTGCCCTCATTTGCACGGTACCGGAAGTGCAATCAGCAAACTAGTGCTATTAAACCAAAACGCATTAATTTTACATCAAATACACTGGGTGACAGAGTTTTGGGGCTAAACGAGCAAGGTGGTGACTAGAAATATAAAAGTTTCACAGCATACTCCGTTTTCCGTAGCATTTACTATTTCCGTATTTCTAAGATTGTTATATTTTTGCCTGTATTTTACATGAGCTAGCTTTTAAGCATGAAGAAATTGGACAAACTGGAACACTGCACTGTAATAAGATACCATGGTAAGAAGGACATGTCGCCATCTTAAATTCAGGACTGTCATGACATTACATGACAATTCCCCTACACACATGGCGAAACAATGGGTGCAAGATCTAAAGTGTGGCAGGGAGAGCTCAGACGATGAGCCGAACCATTGACTGGCACCACCAACGAAGGTGTTCGACTCCCCCTGGATACGACAACGCACGCTCGGCAATTGCCTACCCACCATGTAGCAGAATGGCTGGGAATTACACAGGAGAGAGCATGCATACTATACTATATCCAGGGATATTAGCTTCTGAAAAATTTCTTCTCAATGGTTTCCACGTCTCGTCACTCCTGAGCAGAAATTTGCTTGCTCGATTACTTATCATGGGCGAATATCGGTTCATCTCTGTACCATCAGTTAGAGAGACGGTATCAAGTTTTATGGAATGGCAAGGATATGTTGCGCACTGAGTGTCATGCGAAAGGTTACAACATTTCTTCGTACAAAAGTTAGCGCAAAACACGACACTCACAAGAAAGGTGGACAGGACAACGCGCTATCGTGTTTTGCGCTAACTTTTGTACGAAGAATAATGCACCAACTAGCCCAGCAACAAGTGTTACTTGAGTTACAACATTCCGAGATTTGATTACTGCGAACTTCTGAAGCGTCTAAAATAAATAGTGCGAGAAAGGAAACCAAGAACGCGGACCAGGGGAAGCTTTTACAGTCAGGGCAGCGTTCCAGCGCACACCTCAGCAAGTGCCTGGTAGTTCCAGCTTGTTCCTCACTTTTACGATCTGCCAGATGTTGCCCCCTCCTAACCTTTTTTCCAAAATTAGGATAGCAGTTGGAGAGTTTCGGTGAAAAGGTTTTCAGCATCGCTGGAGGAAGTTCCTCGCCTTAGAGGACGAATATATAGAAACATACTTCGGAAAAGCTGGAAGTGGTTTTATTGTCTGGAGACTTAAATCGGCCGCCATATCTTTTATCACTACAAAAGGCATTCACTGATTACTTCAGGAAAGTGTCACGCCAGAAATACATGCATCCATGGCATGAGGCCGCTAATGAGTGTTGTACTCATTCGAAACGGACTGCATCTGTAAAATAATCAACAATAAAAATAACCAAGGAGACCCGGTACCTTATACACCACAAGGAGGCTGGCTGGAACGGAGCTTGGCAGGAAACGATGCGTGTTCGATACGTTCAGCCTTATACAGCGTTAACAATTCCCTGAGACCAAATAGAACAGTTGATACAGTCCCATTAATGCCTAAACATATCGTCTTTCCCAGCAGCCCGTTGCTTCCCACAAAGATAGAACAGTACACCGCTTCAACGAAGTCATCTGCTGCCGCGCTCATTCTGGGAAAGAGAATTTTAGTTTTTGAAACTGTGCGGTTGTGGAGGAAGCACAGTTAAGAACGGCAGGCTTCCTAAAAAGAAAATGAATGTCGAATTTTTTCACTCTAATGTTTTTCTGAAAATGTTGCAGAGCAGAAATCATTCGATGGCGACCATCACACATAATGTGTTCTCTATCGCAGACGGTGTCTGCAGGTGCTTGTTTGGATTTCAGGCCTGTGAGCATGTGGCCAGTTAGTTTACATTAAGTTAGAAAACATTCACAAGGGTCATAAGCCTTTCAAATCACTCATCACTTCTGCGCTTAGTGCAAATACTGGGAAAGTACAGGTGTGTTGCAGGCGCAGTCAGTCACTTAGCTCCAGCAGTTTGCTCTTCAGCTTACACCCCGTGGTAGATACAGAACAGCGGATCTGAGTTTCCGAATAACAACGCGAAAAGCCAGTATAGAGAAACTTTGAGACACTTACAGCTCCTTCACAAAATGTTTCATTATCACACCTTGTTACAAAGAGAGCGCCACGAGAACAGAAGGTGTTTCGTGAAGCCACGTGTTCTTCCTTCCATATAAGTGGAATCAGAACAGAACTGTACTACGTGAACGGAAGAGGGTCGTACTTGAATATTTGGTGGAACAAACACGCTGCGAATTCTGGAAAGGGGTTGGCATGTCGGGGTCCATCATGTTCCCACAACGCATCGCTGGATGTAAAAAAAAGAAAGGAAAGCAGCACATTTTAGTTGATTACAAGTTTTCTAAGAGGGAACTCATGTTGCTGATTTTGCGGAATACAGCAACAAGTGCAGGGTCTCAAGTGGCTGGTTTGAAAACAGGTGATATGCTTTTTTTGTAGCTTATGGGATTGCTTTTCGCTTCATATTTTGTACACTTTCTCGCCCCTGATATGTCTGATGACTGCCTAAATCAATTGTATCAAACTAACCCTTAAAGGTCCACTGAAGAGGAATCTGAACTCGTCTTTTTGCCGCGGGAACTCAATCTGCACGTTCCTAGCATTCTCAGAAACGGCGACTTATTGCCCTGTGTGGCCGACTTCCCTAATTAAATCGAATTAACGCCCGGCTCCCGCCTTTTTTTTTTTTTAATTCTGCCTCGTACGGTGGGCGGAGTTGACCAACGCGGGGAGTGCCTTTCAGCCAGCTCCGTAGAGGCTTTGCTTTCGCTTCATTTTGTTTCCGTTTCCATTTCCGTGAATAAATAGTTTCATTTGCAGATAATATAACAGCAAAATAAGCCCGCATAAATAAAAATACGCACGGACTATTTGCTTCTAAGGACTACTACGTATTGCTCCGCCGATGGCAGAGCGGCAAGCCGCCACGGGACTGGGTGAAAGTCACTCCCCGCGTTGGTCGACTCCGCCCACCGTACGAGGCAGAATTTAAAAAAAAAGGCGGGAGCCGGGCGTTAATTCGATTTAATTAGGGAAATCGGCCACACAGGGCAGTAAATCGATGTTTCTAAGAATGCTCGGAACGTGTAGATCGAGTTCCCGCGGCAAAAAGACGAGTTCAGATTCCTCTTCAGTGCACCTTTAAAAACATTACAACCTCACCAGAGTAGTCTTACAAGGAAACTGACGTATTACAAACAGCTGCTCACAGGCACGAGAGGCTTTGTATCCCATCAAATTCAACTGAAGCCACGTGGTGTCCGGATATAGGACAACCTGACTTCTCAAAAGGGAACAAATGGGTTGTGTTCAGCTCCATAGCATGTAAGCAGCTAAAGCTGTCATGCGTCAAGATGTAAATACGCCTGGCAGAATAGAGGAACATGTTATAGTTTTAAAAAACATGGGCTTCTTTTAGGAATTAGTTTTTTTTCCGGATCGCCAATTTTTTCGCGAGGAGGAAGGAGAGGCGTCTACCTAATGGAGGTGTGTTTTTTGAAAATGGCGCCTCGAATAGGATAACGCAGTTGAGCCCTGCGCAAGGAGGAAGACTGAAATCGCATTCGCAACCCATTCAGAAGATTTTAATGATGGCTGAAATAGCTTTGGTTTGAATGTGCCAAGAACTGCACGGTCAGTGGTGTGACAAAAGTTCTGTGTGACAAAGTTGTGTGCACACAAAAGCCAAGAACTATGTCTGTTACTGTAATACTGATATTTTCTTTAAGAACACTCTAAATGCAATGCACTCTATTACAGCAATAAACACTGTGACAATAGCATTTCTTATCCTTTATATTTGCCCCTAAGTCAAAAGACATTCAATCACTTGTTCAACAGCCCCGGTTTTTGCTTGAGGTTGAAAGTAAAGACTTCTGAATAAATATGCGCTTTTCAGTCGACGGTTGCGAAGACTAAAATGCATATAAGCCACCAAACAATTAAGAATAATGACTTCCCAGTGGCATTTCTTCAGTGCAATGGAGCCAATGCGTGAGCAGACAGTCGTAATGAACCGATAAACAGTACAAGCACGAAGTTTGCAACGTAGCACATCTTCCCGGGGAGTAACCGAAGCAGCACAGGCAATCGGCCCAATATTGAGAATATATTTGCAAATGTCGGTCCTAAAAAGGGCCAGAGCAAATAAAACTATCCATTTGTAATATTGGGCCCATTTCCTGTGCTGCGTGGGAGCACCATCACATATTCTATAAGGCAACAGCAGTGAACTCACCCACGAACTTCAGACCAGTGCGCTGAAGGACAGGTTCGTCGAAATAAGCATTCCACCAAAGAAACAGAAAGTTCTAGGTTGTGCTACAGACTAGCGCCTGAAATACCCTTACAGGACGCGAGAAACATTTTTCAGTTGAAGACCTCAAAAAGAAGCCTACAAATGTTAGGACAGACAGGCGATACGCTCGGCGCCATTTGCCATTATTTACAGTGTATTACATGTTTCGTAAAAAACTAAATTCGTGTTCTGTCTACTACGCTGTACAAAAATGTTCTGCATGAGATTCACATGCCCAAGCTGGTTGGCGTTTGCCAGGCTTCAAAGTACCCGCAGTAACAACATTCGTCTTTGAGGTGAAGCAGCGGGTAGATCGTCTGACATCACAGAACAAACAAACAAAAAAGCGCGCACAGGGCACAGCAGTCAAGGGCGCTGGAAATAGTCCCCTTTAAGTCATTTCAATACCAAAAGAACACTCACTGCATTTAAATCTTAAGGAATAGAACTAAGAAGGAAGCAGTAGGTATTCTTAGTAACCAAGACGCAGGGGCATAGCCAAGGAGGGGGGGGGGGGGGTGGTATCCGTGTCAGAACACACACTGATAATTTGAGTGCTGCATTCCCCTCCCCCCTCTTTTCACCTTTTTTTTCGCCTATGCTATTTACACACCACACCTATATATTAAGATGTAGAAGAGAAAATTAGAACAGTGTTGGTTTCTGAACAAAAATAGATCCTCTTCTAAGAACCAGATGGCGCCACTAAGGTCTATTGTTTTTTACCGGCGGCATTTAACACCTTTTGAATAATATTTCTGGTTACACAACTGGCAAGCGGCACGTTCTTGCGTCGGCGTCTGGTGCAGTCGTGCGCTGGATGCGGAAGCCATGATGACTTGACGTTGTTCTCTTGCGGGCTTCCAAGTAAGGTCGTGATTAGTAGACATTATCGCTGCATGTCATTGCCGTTTTATGTAACCCAGAAAACCGATGCAATAGATTATCGCTTGTCAGCGCTGATTACGCTTTAGAATTTATTTGTAGCATAGATGAGGTTTAGAAAATTGGAAACAGTTTCAACCGTTCAAATACGCAAAATAAGGAAGAAGTATAGAAGCTGTTACTTTTTTCACTATAAGCACTTGATGAGGCTTCCCAGAAACAAACCGACCAGTCAGCCAGGCTAATCACTGACAAGGTTACAGAATTTAGGTTCGAGCAAAATATTTTCCGCGTATAGGGAAACCATATGAACGGATAACCTGAAAGTAGATGTGGACTTGAAAGCCTCATTGACTAAGAAAAATACTTGTGGACTGCATATTTAGGCAACACAGAAATCATTACATAGTTCTCCACGAACCCGCACCCTGCAAACATTTGAGTGTTTTGAATAATGAGATTCAAGGCTTGTTATCAGCGCAAAAGGAAGAAAGCTCAGTTTCTTGCATTAATTCCAGAGCGGTTACTGCGTTGAGTCGATAGGCACAGGAAGATGTTTCAAATACCACGGTGAAAGTAGCGCCTTCCAGCTGTACTTTTGCTTGTGTGAGGCCTCCCATACATGTTAGGCTGTGCTTGTCAAAAGAGGCTATCCCAATGCTCCAGCCTACTACTGCCAAAAGGAACGCAATTCTGTGAGAGAGGATCGAGGCTATTTTGTGGCTGTGCATAGGGAACGTTGTCACTGCAGACGCCTGTTTGAACTCCGAACTGAAGCTACAGCAGGTTGGCTCATTGAAAGGTTGCCGACATTTTTGGGACCAACACACAATTGTGCTCTCATAGCCGGAATACATTAAAACTCAATTTAATGAAGTGAAGAACAGCCATGAATTTCTTCATTAAATCAGAAAAAACGTAAAATCGACGAAGGTACTTTTCCGTCATTCAAATCTGAAATCGTAACGCAGCGGCACCCAAAGTAGTGTGACATCACATGTGCCGAGAACCCGCGCCTCCGCTTGTAAGTCCACGAAAGCAGCCCTAATCACTTGAGTGAGAGCGCCATCTGGTAAAACGGATTCGAAGGCGAGGTGGGAAGCGCCGCCGACTGCAGTGTCCTTTGTACCGGCAGCTTGCAGCCCCATTAAAATAAAACCAGGCATGTGTCCTGGGCTATATATGTTACCATCGGCACACTACGAACAAGATGCGATGCAGAGGCCGGTTGTTTCGTTATTTCGGGATTGAAAACAATGATCTCTATAATTACTAGCTGGGGGATCTAAATTTATTTCTTAGATTGGGAACTTAGAAAAATTGTGTTTTGTTAGACCAACTTTTAACTGCAGTCTCAGGTTCGTTTCCACCCAAAGATGTTTTCAGTTGTATTTGGGGATGAAAACATAGCTCTGCTTGAAAACCCAGCTATGCTGTTCCTGAGCTAACCACGTGACAAGGTACTTCGCTCCCAGTGTCGTCTTTACGTGAATTTGAATCCGAGCTGGATGAGTTCACCTAGGCTCATATGACTGTTTGTACCCAGACTTATTCTCAACTGAATCGGAGGACAAACCGTAACTATTGTCTACAATTTGACCTGGTCGCAAATTTCTTTTCGACGAACATTTTAAAGCTCAAAGTGGCAGGAGAGTAAGTAGGACATTTTTGCGTCAAATATTGCTCAACCTGCCGCAGTAGTGGGGCGAACCCTGCAGAACTGGCTTGCAGCTATTCGCACTCGATGCAAGTGTTCCAAACGACCCGGGAGGCTTCGACGATGGCACCAACACTGGTTGCAATCACCTTAGGTTCTCCGTGTGGAGTGGAAAAAGCCAGTGTCTCTCATGGAAATATTAAAAAAAAACTTATGATAATCACGTAGTGGTCTAATGCAAATTCGTAGCGCGGAGCTCGAATCCCACTCGCTTCCAATTTTGTTTTCTTTCATTTCACAGCCGACTGAGTGTGACATGCAATGCGGTCACGTGGTTTTTCGCCAAAGAGAGCTCCTTACGCTATCACATAATATGGCGCCTTTGTGGACTGTCTCATCAGCCAGGTGGGACCGATCATCCGATTTGTAGGTGGTAACCACCCTTCCAGCTTTGCTACGCCGAACCGTTGGCAACGCGGAGAAACAAAGCGCAGATACAAGACTTGAAAACCAACAAATAATGGGAATCTCTGCCGAGGCAGTGTTATAAACGGCGCTGTGCATTAAGTGCCTTGCGCCTTACAAAACACGTTTGTAAACAGAACGCGAGAGCTAAATGAAATAGCCGTTGCAGTGGCGCCTGGTGTGCAACTTTACAGAATCTCAAAGTCACACCCTTTTAAGGGTTTGGTTTGGTTTATGGGGTTTAACGTCCCTAAGCGACTAAGGCTACGAGAGACGCCGTAGTGGAGGGCTCCGGAAATTTCGACCACTTGGGGTTCTTTAACGTGCACTGACATTGCACAGTACACGGGCCTCTAGAATTTCTCCTCCAAAGAAATTCAGCCGCCGCGGCCGGGATCGAACCCGCGTCTTTCGGGTCAGTAGCCGAGCACCATAACCAGTGAGCCACCGCGGCGGCAAACACTTTTAAGGAACTTAAGAGAAACGCTCTTGCCGTCACCTGTGAGCTTCTTGTCTACTCTTCACTCGAGACTGACCTGTTCACGCTGAGTCTCATCGAGCGGCTTAGCCAGTTGGGTAGTTACCATCTCTGCTTGACTCGATGTGATGCAGAGCGAGTCCGATGCACTTATGAATTTTATTTCCAGCTAGTATTTCTTGCATTATGGGTGCTTTGCAATTCGTTAACAGTTCTCTCTTGCTTCCCACCAGCAGGAGCAGTTGCGTAATTATAAAATGTTTCTACATTTTTTTTCTGGGCACTAGCAATCGCCGACTCAATAGAAATAGAAATGAACTCACCGAAGAATTTCAGGCCGAGTCGCTGAAATTTCAGGTTCTGTTCAGGAATTGCCCCTGCCCAGGTACCACATCCAAAGAAATGCCAGTCCTGCGAAAATGGCAAAAAATAGAAGCTGCAACTATATTGTCATTGCTATAATTTCCATTACTATCACTTCTATGAATCGTCAGTTGTAGAGGAGTAGGGCGGGCAGGTTGGTTTGGGTAGACAGGCAGTATTAAGGGTGGATATTTTTTTCCAAAGGGTAAGACTGCACAGAGTGGAAATACTCCTATCACTCATCTGCTTCTCGAGCATGTTGAATAACCTCGCCCAGTTTCGACACTAGTCTCAGTCGACGCCAACTGTTAATTCTCACGGTTAGCCGTGCTTTTAGTTCGCACCAGAAAATCTGAAAACTTCCACGAGATTGTGAACGAGATTGTAATTCTCATGGTTAGCCGTGCTTTTTAGTTCGCACCAGAAAAGGTGAAAACTTCAACGAGATTGTAAAAAAGGGCCGATCCCTAGGAGTTTGCAGAAACGATTTCGCACTGTATTTAGAATTTAGTGATAAGCGAGGATTGCAGAATAATTACAAAGATTGCAGTTTTTTTAATCTCCTGGAAGCATGTTTGACCGCCATTTGCGGCGTTTGCAATCAGAAATCGGCAAGGTGGTCGGCGTCTAAACAGGCAACAAAGAATCAGTGTCGCTAGCTTCTCAGTACAGAGAAACCTTAGTCGCTCCCCGTGTCGAATACGTGGCATGATTTGAAAACTAAAAAAAAGCATTCGCCGCTTTGTTTTTATACCCTGAAGCACGCTACTTTGTAAATGGGAACCATAACTATGTCCCCTTAACCAGCATTCACTCACCAGGGTTGTTGTCCGGCAGAGAGTCACAACGGCTGGGAGTTGACACGTCACAATTGCAGAGACTTCGCTGGGAATCTGCTCCAGGCACCTGGAAGGACAACGCCATCTTTGGTACGAAAATATGTCCAGAGCTTTAACCTGGAGCCATTGCAATCGAGTGCTGAGCGACCACCTTGGAGTCATGATAGAAACTAAAGGAGAAAGGTTCCGAGTGCAAAGCTACATGACACAAGCACAAGAAATATGCACGTCAATGATCACGGACAGATGACGTGTGCTTACCTACACGTTATGACAACTGAACTTACGAAGCGTTAAAAACAATAACTTGTATGCATGCTCATCTTATTGGGTCGTTTGAATTAGGTTCTCTGTACGTTCTACATACGGGCCATGACTTTGGCATCATTCATTTTCACACAAATCGATAACATTCCTAAGAAAATTTGACTATGACGAATTCCCGAGCAGAGCTCTACGGCGCCAAAACTGAGGTCTACATATTTGCAACCGGAAATGCGCAGTCGTCGTTTCGGCACACTGCCACCTGTATGCGAAGAAAAACTTTGGAGACCCTTCGCCAGTTTTCACCTCTGACGTGTGTGGAGGTGACAGAAGATGTACTGCAGTATCACGGGATTGGATTAAAACAGTGACGTGATCCGCAGCTCTAGCGGGTACCAATAAAGGGGCACAGTGCGTAACTACTCGTACATTGAATAGGTTGGGGCAACCGAAATGGAAATAAAAATAATAGGCCCCTGCCTGCACCGCTTACACACAACAGGCTTAACCCAATTGAAAAATAAAAGAGGAGGCCCGTAGGCAAGTTGTAATTTGACCACCCGTGGGTGGAAAAATAAAATAATAGAGAAAATACTACTCGTACAGAGAGAATGTATTTTTGAGTTGTCTAATCACGCTTGTATGCTAAACCTCTGCGCATGGAGCATGCACACGAAGTCGTGCTTTCTCGCCAGTAGGCTGCTTTGATAAAGCGGCCCGACCATCAGGCACCTAGACGCCTACGCTATATGATATTCCCTTCCAGTTCATAAAACTGCCTGTCTGAGTGTAAAAAAGCAAAAATGGTTGACTTACTTATGAAGTTGATTCAGGCTCTGGAAGCCCCCCGTATCCAGGTACCACGTCCGAAGGAACGCCAGCTCTGCGATAACACCAGGAGAAAGTGCGGGAGCGTAAACTGGTGATTACATGCTATTAGTGACGACCTCCCACGGTAAATGAAACGAGCGTTTCAGTCAAAGGCTGCACACGTACTCCAGGGGTACAACAGCAGTAGTCACTTTGAGGAAACAACGTCCAAAATTGTGCGCGCATTGTAATTCAGTAGACACAAAGGCGCAAGTCTACATGCGCTAAAACTAGGGAACGTAGCACCGAGTTCTGCTTCAAGCTTCTGCTCCGGTTGAAGGCAGCGCTAACAATCAGAGTTCTTTTTCAAATCTAAAGTATTGCCTAGGTGCCAGGTGGCCATAGAATCTTGCCGTTACTATGCGATCCTCGTCAAACCATGGCTGTAAGAGCAATTTTCTGTTCAGTATCATTACACGCACTGAACGGACACCCCCTGCTCACAACAGCTAGTCTGGATGGCTGGTGAAAAAAATGAATAGCCGGAAGAAATAGCCGGAAAAAAAGAGTGCGCTGAGAGTACAGCCATGTCAGCGACATTCCCGTCAGCGATTCTTTCCGGGGGGAACGCATAATACACTTATATCATTAAAATATATAGTAATGTTTGTCCTGTACTGTACTTGCTTAAAGAAAGGGTTGGTCAAAACATATCCCTTCCAAAGGTGCCTGGTGACATCAACTCGCGGCAACTAGGAGCATGCGATATTTTAAAAGCTTATGTAGCTGAACTTTCGCTCTGCAGTCGATCTTCTTATATAGCTATGGATGAAGCATGACCGCAAGAACTGAAGGGTACGTGGCTGTAGCCGCGTAATCGAACTAAATAAATAGCCGTTCCTAATAGTGTCTGTTTAGATTCACACAATATGCGATTCGACAAGCGCCAAACATTTCTGAATAGAAGGTGGCTTAATTAAACCGGCTTAAAATTGGCGGACGATTACGGTAGTCACTTGTGCAAAATTTGAGCGCAGCTTTTCAAACGCCACCTGCCACCGCTGGCAGCTACCGTGTTATGCTGCTAGCCACTGTTGGGGTCGAGGGTTCAGGACAGGAGTGCCGCTGAGCGAAGAGGTAGATGGCGAAAGGAGAATAGGTTTATTTACATTTTACAATGGTGGTTAGAAGTGAGAGTTCAATTTGCCATACCGAGAAATAAGGGCACTAAAAGGAGTGTAGCGAAGATTCCTGAGTAGACCATGTGCTGTTTGGATAGTTGGAACCGTTCAGAGCATTCAAGTTTTGCTGTGTTTGAAGGTTGGCACAGGTTTCTGTTGTATCGATAGTAGACTCAGACGTGTCAGACTTGGTTGAGATACCAAGGTCTTGTTGCTACATTAACGGCAGTGTAGCTAATGCCTTGCAAAGGCCAAGAAAGTGCGCATGGCTGTGCATATCTGCGTACTCTTGTTTACTGGCGAGTGGTTAATCAGCCGATTGTGGTATTCGGAGATTAACGGAATGAAGTGAAGGCGCAGAATTTTGTAGAGAACAGCTGTGGCAGCTTTGTGTATAGGTTATGGTGCCTGACACAATGAGTTTAAGAGAAGTTTTGCGTCAGTACTGGAAGGAGTACGGATTCTGATGAGCAGTCGCATTTTTGTGAGTTTAACTGGAGCAGTTGATTCTCAGTCTCGAGCGATCAAGGTTCTTTGAGAAGAGCCACAGGATTAAACTGAGCGTGGGCCAAATTTTAAGCAGACTTTCGATATTCGGGTGGTATTGGGGATCAGAGCTTGATTGATAAGGAATGGAGTTTCTATTCAAAATTTGTAGGCTTTGACACACCACCGCCTATCGTACAACGTGGCAGTCTGTCTTTGGCGACCTCAGATGTGACGCGGACGCTCGCTTTGACCCTAAATTTGGGCAAAATTGAGAGATCAGTATTCTGGAGCAGGATTTTGTTTGGAATTAAAAGGAAGCCTGGTGGGTCTTGAGTGAATTCCAAGCGCTTGCGCGTGGAGCGGTGCTTTGTTGTTTGGAACGTCCCATCTGTGCTTTCCTTTGTTGGTGATTTGGTGTTTTGGGTTGCCTTGGGAGTTGATGTTGCAAGCCAAGATATCAACGTGGACGCGAGCCCATCTCTTCCTGCCCAGCGGTGGGGAACGCTGGCCATTCGAGATTTTCCGGGCCGCGGAGGAGCTGTAAAGATCGTAGTACACGGGCCTGGAAAGAATTACTATCAGACGTGGATCGTCGTTAAGCAAGGTACGGCGAAGGCTAAGCAGCGGCGGAAGCAGCCAGCACACATATGTCTCCTGGGTGGCGGAGAGTACCTGCTTTCTACTCGGCGACCATTGCCCCAAGCCTGCCGTCATGGACCACACAGGGGACCCAGGTGACAGCTGATTCCATTTACCGAGCCCTCCCTGGTCGGAGTACAGAACCATAAAGAAGGGATTGAAGTTTTAGCAAAAACAGACCGCCTTTCCGAAGTCTCTTCAAGTGTCGCCGCCGCCGCCGCCGCGGGGAGACCGACGTTATCTTCCCCAATTGCTGTGAGCGTGCCGGGGGAACAAAGGGCTTCGTTTGCTGTGGCTCTTAGGCGTGCCAAGCACCGCGACAAGCTGGCGGGCATCATCTCCGACCCAAGCACGAGGAACCACTTACGGCGTTTTCGTGACCTCGCGTCCGGCCTCGAGCGGCGGGTGGCATTTGATGTTTAACAGATGTCGGTGACCCGCAGAAACCTTCGGCTGGCCGGGGGCCATCACCTACCGCATTCAACGCTACCTCGACGACAACCTTCTTTCCCTCAGACTCAACATGTGACGGGGGCGTGGCCCTAAGTGCAGTGGTGTGTTTGTGCGCACAAGTTTGTGTTGTTTGTGATCTGGGCCCCTCCCACCCCGGCGTGGGCGTCCTCAACCTAGGGAATTTAGGGAAGGCGAACAGTATAAATGTCGAGAACGAATGCGGCAGAGCAGCTCTCTTCAAGCCTCTCACTTGAGCTCACATCAACCCTCTTTTGGAGCCTCACTTCAGTTTCTTATGCTTGTAAAAAGATGTAAATAAACACTCTTGTAATCTTCCTCCCATCACCTTAACTCTTCGACTTGAGGGCACTCATGTCCTGGTGGTGGTGGGAACGGGTGTCGAAGCTTGACCACGGTTCCGTCAAGCGAGCAGCAGCAGCAGCGAGCTAGCAACGACCCCGAACCGACCCATCATCGCCAACAACTGGTGGCAGACCCAACACCACCCATCCACCTCCGGTTGTCCATTTCTCCGCTCTTGCCGTGACAGGTGGCGTTTCGAACTGCTACTGCCTGCTAAGACGCCACGTCACACACCGCAGCACGCCACCTGTGAGGTGGGGTGCTGCGGGGAAAGTGCTTCGGGAGTGAGGAATAAAGTTTTCTTCCTTCTGATAATTTTCATGACTGGTTTTTTAAACTAAGTGTACACTGAACGGTGCCGATGTGTTTAAAACGGAGGCTGCGTCCTCTCACTTAGGTGGCGCCTTGGCACGATCAGTCAAGGTGCCCTATAGGATTGTACCATTGTGTTACTGAGAATTTTCATGACCACGAAAGAAGTGCCATAGGATATCGCGATACTACAACTCCTTACTCCTTATCAACATACCCACACTATACCACATCACATGGCAGTGCGAACGAAATAAAGCATTCCACCAACACGAATTCCCGAGTGCGGAGCAATGGGAGAGCCGGCTCACCAGCAGCGAGCTCGCGGCCCAAAGGGCCTTAGTGCGGCACGCTACTGGTGCAGCGCGACTCAGTGGAGCCCTGGACTAGGAGCCCAACCTTGCTGAAGAGAAGCCTCAAGTCGCCGGCGCCATGAAAGACGACGGAGGCTTCGAATCCGCGAATCTCTTAAAAGATCTCAATAAAAGTTTTCTACTACTACTACTACTACTACTGGAAATAAACGTGCCGCAGGTAGATAAGAGCAGTGGAGTCACAGACACTGAGGCCAGGCATTCCATTTACTGGGAATGGCCCGAGTAATCTACAACAGATAACAGCATACTCGCCAGGTGTCGTAGTGGAGTCTCCTGAGCAGAGTCCTGTCCCAGGTACCACCTCCAAAGATACGGAGTTCTGCAAAAACCACATCATTCTGCGGTTAGAACTCGAAACCGTATTGCTATAGCCAATATTTATCTTAACATTAATTTGGCTTTATTTTATCGGCAGCGTGTTTGCAGTGGTAACACATTCATAGAAGCCATAGAAGCCGTACATAGGCTGTCGTCCAAACCCCCGAAGACACCCATTGTCCTTGTGCGGTTTGCTTCACGCGCCGTAAAAGAACAATGGTCCGAACGAAAAGCACTTCTCCGAACGAAACTTCCCGACCTCAGTTTTTTTGACAACATGACTTCACAAAACCGGAAACTGCTGTGGCTGGCTAAGATGAGGGCAAAGGAACGTTCGTACCAGTTTGCTTGGCAAAAAAACGGCAGGATCCTTGTCAGGAAAAAGCAAGGTGAAGCGGCCATCCACATAAAGTCAGAAGATGACATCACGCAAATCGCTTGATCGCTTGAATAAGTCACGTGTCTAGAGGAACGCCTATCATCATGGCTGAACAGTCTTGTAACTGCTGTTATCATGACACAAACTCTTTCAACAAATTTATAAAAGAGCAACCACGGAGGAAATCTATATCTCTATTCCATCTTAACACCCGAAGTTTGCAAAATAAGCATATCGATGTTGGTACATATTTGGACGCACTGAATCACAATTTTTCCATACTAGCGTTCACGGAAACTTGGTTCGAAAACGCACAAGATGCTGTGCACTTCGACAACTATAACTGCGAAACACTGTGTCGTCAGCGGCAAAGGGGTGGCGGCGTGGCACTTTATATCAGCAGAGACATTATGTACACTGTTATTCCAGAATATACCCTCATCACAGAAGACTACGATTGTCTAACAGTTGTAAGTCATGCTTTTGCAGTAGCTGTTATTTACCGTCCACCTTCAGGGTCTGTTTCCGCATTCTTAAGCTTCTTTGAAGAACTCGGCGAATACCTGCTCTCATTACATATTCCATTCGTCATGCCAAGCGATTTCAACATAAACATGCTTTCTTTCGACAATTCTTGCAATGCTTTCCTCGCGACGATGCATTCGATAGGACTTGTTAATGTGATTGGTATCCCAACACGCGTAACACCAGACAGCGAGACGTTAATTGATCTATGCCCTACAAACTGTTTAGAGGACACCTTGTGCTGTGGAGTGTTTTCAGTGAACATTAGTGACCACATGCCATTTTTTTGTTTTTTACCTATCATCCAAAGACATAGCGGACCCCAAACTGAAACATCGCGCAGATTTATCAGCGATAATGGCATTGCGCAATTCCGTAACCTTCTATCAGAAACAACATGGTATGACGTCTTGAGCACCGACGACCCGAACGATGCGTATAACTCATTCATTCGTACAGTAAAAGAATTATATAATATTGCTTTCCCTCTCAAGCAAATAAAAAGAAATAAGAAAGGGAGAAAACCATGGATTACAGATGAATACATCAATGGTTGGTTGGTTGGTTTATGGGGTTTAACGTCCCAAAGCGACTAAGGCTATGAGAGACGCCGTAGTGGAGGGCTCCGGAAATTTCGACCACCTGGGGTTCTTTAACGTGCACTGACATCGCACAGTACACGGGCCTCTAGAATTTCTCCTCCAAAGAAATTCAACCGCCGCGGCCGGGATCGAACCCGCGTCTTTTGGGTCAGCAGCCGAGCACCATAGCCACTGAGCCACCGCGGCGGCGTAATACATCAATAGACTGAACTATAGAAATAACCTGTTCCACTCATTTATTGCGACTAAAGATAGCTCTAAATTCCTAGAATTTAAAAAGGTTAGGAATGAGTTAAACGCTGACTTAAAGAAAGCCCGTACATCGTACTACAGCAGCTTATACCTGTCAGCAGCTTATACCTGTCTTAGTTTACAGCAGCTTATACCTGTCCGAAAGCAACATGGGCACTTATGCGCTCTCTTGTCTGTAAAAATCAAGATTTTGTTCCCCAGCAAATAGTCATTGATGGCAAAACCTGTTCAGGTCCTTCACTGGCAGATAAATTTAATGATCATTTTCTAGCATCTGGTGCGTCACAGAGCACGCAGAGCTGTTCATCTAGGAGTTACATAACTAAGATAGAAACTAGTAGGTTGGTTGGTTTTTGGGGTTTAACGTCCCAAAGCGACTGAGGCTATGAGAGACGCCGTAGTGAAGGGCTCCGGAAATTTCGACCACCTGGGGTTCTTTAACGTGCAGTGACATCGCACAGTACACGGGCCTCTAGAATTTCTCCTCCAAAGAAATTCCAGCCGCCGCGGCCGGGATCGAACCCGCGTCTTTTGGGACAGCAGCCGAGCACCATAGCCACTGAGCCACCGCGGCGGCCGAGAAAGAAACTAGTTCCATATTCTTGTCTCCAACCACGCCAAGTGAAATCGAAACAGTCATCAAAAGCCTCAAAGATACTTGCGCATGTGGTCATGACGATATTGCAGTCCGTCCGGTGAAAGGATCATGCGACATTTTGAGCGTACCACTTTGTCATATCTGCAACTGCATAATGCGTCATGCGTCATTCCCTGATGAAATGAAGATCGCCCGAGTGTGTGCAATACATAAGAGCGGGGCAAAGAACAATCTTGGTAACTATCGCCCGATATCCGTGCTTCCAGTTATCGCGAAGGTGGCGGAAAAAATAATCAACACTAGAATCGGCAGTTTTTTGTCCTCTAAGGGTATAATTTTAAAACAACAGTATGGTTTCCAAAAAGGGAAATCCGTTGAATCAGCACTACTGAATATTAAGGAAAAAATAATAACAAACATAGAGAGACAGCTATATACTCTTGGTATATTCCTAGATTTCAGGAAGGCATTTGACTCCATTAAACACGATATATTGTTTAGTAAACTTTACGACTATGGAATCCGTGGCAAAGCTCTTGATTTGATAAAAAGGTATTTATACAACCGCCTCCAGTTCGTCAGTATTCATAACAGCAGATCAACAGCACAGGTAATTAAATATGGCGTACCCCAAGGCTCCATCTTAGGTCCTCTCCTATTTCTCTTATATATTAATGACATTGTATCAATACCCCAAACCCCCGAAATAGTGTTGTATGCTGATGATACTAATGTGTTTTTCCATGGCAATTGTCTAATCACCCTAATGAAGAATGCCAATACATGGCTCGAAGAATTATCGACGTGGTTGCAGCATAGCCAGTTAAGACTCAATACAGACAAAACGAACTACATTATCTTTCGGGCTAAAAATAAGACGATTGACATTAAACTTAAACTAGTCTTCGAGGGGCAAACATTAAACCGTGTTAGCGCTCAGAAATTTCTGGGTGTACATTTCCATGAAAACTTGAACTGGACACACCACATAAACTATTTGTCTATGGACCTCGCGAAAACTATTGGAATGCTAAATAGATTTAAGTTTATGCTCCCAGCGTGGTTCAAACGCCAGCTTTATTACACCATGATGAATTCAAAATTGCAATACTGTATACTAGTTTGGGGCACCACTACCACTGGTAATTTGGAACGTCTTCATATTCTTCAAAAGAAATGCATCCGATTCATAGAAAAGGCAGCGTTGCGAGAACACACAGCTCCACTGTTCGTAAAAAATGAAATACTTGCAATTACAAGTATATTTCGACAGCGCTTGGCACTCAACATATTCACTCAAATAAAAAGTAACCTACATTCATTTCTTGGGAAGTACCGACGTCAAGAATGCGGCTATAACTTTAGGGCAAATTCATTTGCTAAGAAAAAAGTCATAACTTCCTATGGTACACAATCGTTAGACTACCAGATTCCTGTCCTTTTAAATTTGTTTCCAGAGCTTATTGACATCGCAGTGAATGTACAGTCACCGTATACTTATAAAGCACGGATAAAAAAAGTACTCCTGGTAGAAAAAAAATGATCTGTCTCCTTGTTATCTCATTTAGGTTTGTGTTTCGTTTGTATTGCTGTGTTCATTGTTAGATTATTGAAATATGTCGATACAAATGTTGCTTCTTCATGCTTTTGACACTGTAATAATTTTTCTGGTTAGGAGCTAATCTTTTGTTGAGATAAATATTTATGCAACTGTGGTTCTTACCTTTTCACACAATACTAACTAAGAGGTTGTGATGTAAGCTTTTTTTTTTTGAAGAAAAATTCTCTTGTTTTCTGTAGTACTTACGGTTTTAATTTCATATAATGCTTGTTCACAATGCTTCTGTTTTCTGCACGTAATGAATGGTGTAACATACTTTTTTTCAACGGCATTTGTAGCATAGAGAGTGCAATGTGTCTCGCCAGGAGGCGAGGCCTTGTCAGGCGTAGATGAAACGCCTTTTGCCTCGTCTTCCTTGGTAGAATCATCCTCTTTTAAACTCTCTTGCTCATGATGTATACTTGCTTTCTACCAGAAATAAAGTGAATTTGAATTTGAACTTGAATAGTCGTGGAACAAAGACAACAGAACTAGGTCTAACTTCCCATGTCGCCTCAGGGTCTCAGCTACCGGCTTCACTGAACGGGAGACGCTGGCGCTTTGAGCGAAGCGACGCATGTGGACGCAGGGATGTGGCAATGCCAGACTGATAAAAGATCTAACGGCCGGCGGCGGATATGCCTCGCAGTATGGAACCAATGATCAATTGCGCGCTTAGGAAGCGACTTAAAAATGTTTAACTGCGATAACCTTTTTGATCAGCAGACCTGACCGGTTCTGGTTGACTCCTAGCTAACGAATTAACTCTCAACCCTCTGAAATTTGTAAATGCAATGGGAGGCAGTTATGCAAGGTTTAACGTCGCTATTAAATGTAAAGGCACCACAGCAGAAGAGCCCGGATTGATTTCGACCGCGTGAAGTTCTTTAACTTGAATATAAATATCGTAGTACAACTGTTGGCTTCAGCCAGATTGGTTTGGTTTATGGGGGCTTTAACGTCCCAAAGCGACTCAGGCTATGAGGGACGCCGTAGTGAAGGGCTCTGGAAATTTACAGAGGACGCGATGCTGCTCGGCTATACCATTCGCGGTATTGATTGCGATGCGCATATAAGGCTATAACATGCTGGACTGCCTCGACGTGCTGCACCTGCATTCAAATTCTTTGGCAGCGAATTCTGATCACTTCGGAGAAGGGAAGAACTCGGGGCGGGTCATTCACAATGAAAAATTTTGTAAGCATCTAGCACGTCTCCCCCCAAGCTGGTTAATCAGATAAAAATTATTCCTGACAGTAAAAGCAATGCATCACATAACCGTCTTAAAGGAATTCATAGTTTCTTTTTTAATTCATAACAAAAATTACACTATGCTGACCTTTCTAAGGGGTACTGAAGCAAAATCCTAAAACGCTGAAAATAGATTCTCGAAATGTGATTACACCGAAATCCGTCGTCACTTCGCGTATTTTTCAGCGGATGCTTTTATTTTTGATGTTTTATGAGCGCGCGCCAAGACCTTCGGGCGGACGCGAGATGGAAAGCGTGACGTCAAGACACCCTCGTCCGACAGGCAACCGCTTGCGTCACTCGAAGCGCGATGTCGCATTGCAGTTTGGGTAGACCAAGCAATAAGGCTCCCAACCACCGGCGCTGCCGAAGCAAAACTGGCAAAAACCGCGAGTAGCGATGGCAATCGTGCTCGTGCGGGAACAGTGGGCGCATTGGTGTTATGACGTCTATTCGCAGCTTCCACAGGCGGCCGCGAGAGGCAACCACACGGCAATAAATCGCGAAAAAAACATGCCATCTGCCTTTTCGCGCAAAAATGCTTTTCGCATTTATCAATTTTAGCAGTCAAGCTCTTGTTTACATCTAAAAAAGCAGCTCCAAAAGTTTGCTTCAGTATCCCTTTAAGGAAGGGGTTAAGCCAAAACATACTTTTCGCCAGTCTTATTAAATATTACGCCACACACGATTCAAAGAACAGACCACAATAACTTGCACTTGGAGGCCCTGATTTGAACAAGGAGGGGACTGGGGAGGGAAGCCTCAGTGCGCTGATCACCGTTCACTCGCAAAACATGTCGGCCAGCTAAGTATGTCCATTAATTTTAAGCTAAACATGTACAGTCATGGATAAAAGCCTCAAGGAAAAAGGCTTTTTGGTTCAACCGCATAACAAAGTCATTACAGCACTATTAAAGTTCTGGTCACCTTGAAATGCTTGCAGAAGGTTTCTTATTGCAGCAGACAAGATTCCTGCTTGAAGAGTGTTTTGAATGATCCGCTACACGGAGCATTCTTGGAACATTCATTTCGCTGCAGGTGAATGTTGCAGCATTAACACTTTTGAAAATGACTGTACTTGCGTACTCATGCAATATGTTATGAAAGTATGAAAATATTAAGTAGAGAGAATTGAATCAATTTTACCGCAGAGAATTTCAGCAATTTTGCAGATGGGAACTAGCTGATATACTTTCCACTGGTTTGGCTTGACATCATGGACTGCAATAAGGGTAAAATTAATGTGTATATAACAGGAGTTGAATTACCAGGTTTTGAAGTCGCCACTTCAGAAATGGGAACAAAAGTTAGCATCTCTGTTTCTGGAGTGGCAAGAGAGCAAGTAAGTAATAAATGAAATAAAGCCGCAAGAAGTAAAAGTGCTATAAAAATAAACAACCTAAGGTTTGGCCCATTGTAGCAATTGCTATGGTCTTAAACCTCACTTAGGCACACAACATAGATGGTTTGCAGCGCTTAAGCTTCCACGGATAGCAAAATCTGTTGTTTCAGCTGTGCATGGAATAACAGTCGTAAATTCAACAAATGTGGTGACTCTGCACGCGACTCTGCATTATTTCGATCTTTCCCGTTCCAGTGGTCAAACGGTTGACGGGCAAAAAGAATTTTGTCGAAGGGCGCTAAATCCATTCAACATCTGTTGCAATGAGAGGCGAACTAAGCGCTCCCTACCTGATTTACAAGTAACGAAAGCCAGAGCCGAGGACCAAATTGGCAAACAAGCAGGGTAGCGTTAACAGTGCTGGCAAGCGAATGGCGGGGCATCAGCTCAGGCCTTAATACAATGAATGCAAATGAGAACATTTGTCCAAGGTCGAGTTAAAATAACTGAATTGAGTCAGAGCGGAATAGCACAGGGGGATCACCTACTGAAACATTCCATATGAGCCACTCGTATGAAATTATCGGAATATGAAGCCCATAACACAGGGAAGAACACTGTGCAATGTCAGTGCACGTTTAAGAACCCCAGGTGGTCGAAATTTCCGGAGCCCTTCACTACGGCGTCTCTCATAGCCTGAGTCGCTTTGGGATGTTAAACCCCATAAACCAAATCAAACCATATGAAGATCTATATCTTATCTTTACAGAGTCTATAAGCATTTCATTAAATTTTTACACGATTTCCTTGCAAGGCGCTTGACCTTATATAGAGTCCGTAAGCTTCCATACGTATTTCTATATAGCCCATAACGGCTCCATATGCTCGATACTGACTGCTTAAAGTTTCGTATGGAAACGCATAGAATTATGGAAACTTTCAGTAGGTTGAAAGGGCGATGCACTGCTCCGGTCAAATTATTTCTTACCGAGCACAGTCTTCTCTCACCCTATCCCAGTCGGCAGCAGAAGGTCTAGCTGTCGGTGGGATTGGAGGCACCCATGTCACGAAGGCACCACAGAATACGTAGGAGGCCACATTTCCTCGCCCGACACCGGCCCTTGCCCCGACACTGGCTCGTACAGCTTCAAGAGAGGTGGAGGGATTACGCAATTATTGGAAATGTATTATGCAGGGGAAAGCTGCCGTCTAAGAAGTTTGGTTTCGTATATGCGGGTTTAACGTCCCGAAGCAACTCAGGCTATGAGGGACGCCGTAGTGAAGGGCGCCGTCTAAGAAGTGGCAAGATATCACAGCAAGGTTGCAAAAGGGTTGTCAGGAGATGCGGGTCGTTTATAACTATGTGGAAGAGGTGAGGCACAAGTCATGCTGGCACTCGGACGTAATGCGCTAAATTGTAGGTAGTAAGAATGCAATATTTAAATAATTCATGGAGCCATCCTTTAACGATCTATACGCCTAATTCATGACAAGCTTACCGACAGGTTTTCTACAATCTGTGTCGGTTGTCCGCTAGCGATCACTGAGTAGGCATAGTAGGGAGTCGGTGTCTGCGACGAAAGTGACCGACCCAGCACCACTTCATAGAAGCCAGAGTGTGTTCCCAGGCTGTCGCATTGAGTGTAAACAAAAAAAAAAAGCTGGACTCAGAATTAGCGAACCAGCAAAAGGATTATGCCTGGAGGAATCCATGGGTATGGCAGCTACAGCCTTGTTAGCGAAGTTCTCAGCCGCAGTTTATTTGCACCATTGAAGAATCTCAAATTAAGTTAGTGGGCTGATTTCACTTCTTCAGAAGCTAGCCGCAGGTTTTCCACGTGTCTACAAAAAAAGACCAGTAGCGATTGTCTGCACAGAAATCGGCGCTTTTCGTCCATATTGAACGTAGTGCATTCTTACCGTAGAAAATTATTTTTGGGAACCGTATTTGGCTGAGCCCTTTCTTTCCCCCTCACCGACGAGGCCTGACAAGATAACCCCCTCTTGCGCTGTCCTGTGCTCCAACAAGCGTCGCTAATTCTTGGCTCCTTTTCCCTTTTTTGACATGCCACGCCCAGCGTATCCAGCGTTGCCTTGCCGTCACCCGCCGTGTCCGACCATGTCATGAGGTGTTGTGCTTTGAGCTGCTGAGGACAGCCACTTATTTTAGATCCCAGTGAGTCGTTTGGCTAGCTTCTGCATGACCAACCTCACGGTTTGCACTAGCTTTCGACTGACGAAGTTGACTGCAGGAACCCCATGTTAATTCTCGTAAGCATCAAAACATGTGTCTGATACAACGTAGGCTAAAGAGTACAACGAAATGTACTAGCTGAAAAAAAGGTTATTAGAGTTATAGAATAGCGCAGGTTTATTCATCATCATTGTCATCACCATATTTGTGCCCACTGTGGGGCAAAGGCCTCTTCACTGACGGGGAATGAAGAAATTACTACGTTAGTTTCGCATGGTGTTTCACACGTATTTTGCGCATTCCAATGAGCAAACAAGAAGAGGAAAATGAGGTGCTTGTTAACGACCTACATATGAACGAAGCGATCAGTCACTGAATGGGAGGAAAGCATAGGGAAGCTTTTCTAATTTAAATCTGCGGTGTTGATCAGTACGAAATAATTATTGTAACCACAGTGTAATCAGACGCCCGCGTTTGTCATGGCACAGAAACTTGGTGAAGGCAGAGTAACACAGCAGATGAAACAAAGCAAAAGAATATGCGCAGAAAGAGGTTGAAAAATACGAGCGAGAGTGATGCGGCCGAAATCCAAGCGAGTTTTGGCAAAGAGCACCTATATTCTTGCGGGGACGCAGTACACACGATTTGTATAATCTATTACTAGTATGATTCTGGCTATAACTGCTGAAGATATCGTACACAGAATGGCCTTATTTTGCAGCTCAGCTTTTTTGTGGCATTGAACTTCACGTTTGGTTGATGATCATGTTCATTTTCATATATATTTGGTACTGAGCTTTGAGATGGATGAATTGACGCCAGATCCTACCATGCTGACTGGATGCTGACGTTTCTGTGTTGGCAACTGCAGCGCCCAAAAACCAGTGACACAGCTAAGGCACAAGGAATTTGGGCTACTTGTATCCATGACAGTGGAAAAGCAACGTCTTTCCCCATTGAACTGCCTCAAATAGGGGTGGCTTAGGCTGAAAAGCGGTTGGTGTTTATCTGGCTCTTGGTAAGCGCTAAGCTGAATTTCCCACCTCTCAGTACTTAAGCATTCTTAAGAGGTCATTCTTTTACAGGCCCTGTTCATGTATGTGTCCATGCCATAACCTTCTATGCGTATTACGCTGCAATGAGTAAACCGCCCAAAGGAGGGAAAAAAAAAGAATTTGGCACAATTTAAACCAGCAACACTGCAGTTATTTGCAGAAAAGTAAGGGTGGCACAAGACAATAGCTTTCACTCACGAAATAATGTACAATGCGTAGTGAGGATGTGCGAGTTTTAGAGACACGTGGAAGCCCATTAAAGGCTGAACTCGTATATTAAGGCGGATGCCTTTAATGCCCCATCGTTGTAAGCAGTTGTCGACAAAAATGTCACGCTTTTCAATTGGTCGAAATGGTCGTGACGTCACAGTGCGCGAATTTCAAACGGGGCCAATTGTTCTTTGGTTAGTAACCATGCAGCCAATGAAAGGGATGGTATGGGGATACTCCGTGTACGTGGGACTGAGTTTAATTAATTGCTCAATTAACCAATTACCCTAATTAACCATTCTAGTCAGACCAGATAGATTAATAAAACCGAGAAGGAAACTGGTCGAGTTGGGGAATCGAACCAGGGTCTCCGGAGTGCGTGACGAGCATACTAAACACTCTGCCATGCCAGCTCGATGGTTTGGAATGAACAAAGGCTCATCTAGTGAATACAGTGTCTTCGTTTACTACCATCCTCCTCCCTTCTCTTACGGCAAGGTTCAGGTGTCCACCGACCGAGATACATTTCCTTTCCTCAAAAACCAATTTACCGACCAGCAAGACGCAGAGGATTGGGTGGTGGCGCTCTTTGGACTCCCTGGCAGCGTTGCAAAACGCTGCCGCGTTCCACTGTTAGAGACGAAGCTTAACATCTTTACAACACATCAGTGACACAAGCAGCAACACCGTACTTAAGGCTTTTGCCTCACCGCACTTCAGGTCAACAAAGTGCCCCCTGAAATTTTTTAGAATACTGACTGTCGAATGAATTGCATTACAGCAATGCGAGCGGGCCAGCCATTGCCACAAGAGTCAAGTATCAATCGCGCTCACCTCGTACAGCTCTCTTCGTCCCCGTCCCGTTGGTAAGGGCGAAGGAGATGAGGCCGGAGGACCCTCTCGCACCCACGTGACGAAGGCACTCCAGACAGCGCAGTCTGCCGCGTCTTGCTATACATCGGCCCCGCTGGCTCTGTTGCTTGAGGAAGAAGGGACAAAAGTTCAAGCTGGTTCGCTATACGACTTGCGCTATGGCGATATTCACTGAACATCGCTTGCGAACGCCCACGTAGACAAGCATCGTCCGTGACACACATTTTCACAAATTTTCTGAGAACGGACCCGGAGGCCCGCAAATACTGACAACTAATGGCGTTGAGATTTTCGCGTTGCGAGAGGAAAAAAAAAGACGGATCCTCGTAGCAACAACTTAATGAGTACATACCTTTTATTGCGAAAGCAATACTACGCTCACTAACGGCCTTTCGCGTAGCGGCGGCGAGTAGGCACGTTGGGCTTTAAAATGACCTCTGACGTAGTAACCGTTGCGGTGGACGCCCGAACCGCACCGTACATAAGGGAGGCAATGGGAGTGAAAGTAGAAAGAGGAACAGGAGCCGTAGTGAAGAAAATGAAAATTCTATTTGAGGAAATTAAGGAAATTACGCGTAACAGACACCCTAACAGACAACTCTCTCTGGCATCTCTCGGTGGACACCCGTCATCCGTTTGCAGAGGAAGGCAGGAAGTGGGAGTGAAAGAAGAAACACAAACAGGGCCCTCAGTGAAGAAAATGAATTGCGCGGAGGAGAGGCCACAGTTGGCACGATTCCAGCGCAAAGACGGACACCGCGAGCATGAACGGACGACGCGAGCATGAACGGGCGCCGCGAGCACGGACGGACACCGTGAGAATGGACGGACGCCGCGAGCATGGACGGACGTCGCGAGCATGAACGGGCGCCGCGAGCACGGACGGACACCGTGAGCATGGACGGGCGCAGTGAGCACGGACGGACACCGTGAGCACAGACTGACACCGTGAGCACGGACGGACGCCATGAGCATGGACGGACACCGCGAGCATGAACGGACGTCGCGAGCATGGACGGACACCGCGAGCACGGACGGACACCGCGAGCACGGACGGACACCGTGAGCACGGACGGACACCGTGAGCATGGATGGACGTCGCGAGCATGGACGGACACCGTGAGCACGGACGGACTCCGTGAGCATGGACGGACGCCGTGAGCATGGACGGACACCGTGAGCACGGACGGACACCGTGAGCACGGACGGACACCGTGAGCACGGACGGACGCCGTGAGCATGGACGGACGCCGTGAGCATGGACGGACACCGTGAGCACGGACGGACGCCGTGAGCACGGACGGACACCGTGAGCACGGACGGACACCGTGAGCACGGACGGATACCGTGAGCACGGACGGACACCGTGAGCACGGACGGACACCGTGAGCATGGACGGACACCGCGAGCATGAACGGACGTCGCGAGCATGAACGGGCGCCGCGAGCACGGACGGACACCGCGAGCACGGACGGACGTCGTGAGCATGAACGGACGCCGCGAGCATGGACGGACACCGCGAGCATGAGCCATTAAAGACTTTCGCCTTAAAATGAATTAGAGGAAAGGAAATTACGTACAGGCGCTAGTAATGTTATAGCGTGACGTCATACCAGGAGCGAGATAGGGGCTACCAACTCGGCTAGTCGAGTAACGGCTGCCGCTTGCCACGGTGCGCCGCGCTCCTCCCGCTAGAGGCGCTAGTGACGGTATGGCGTGACGTCATACCAGGAGCGAGAGACGGGCTACCAATTTTTTCTGTTAACACTTAAGTTAACAATCCACAATTTAAGAAATGAATCATTTTTTTTCGTGGCATAGTGCTCGAGTAAGATATAGTATAATATGGTTTGGGAAAATACGATAGGAGATGTTATTGGTATGGTGTAAGTATGATGGTTCAGTGTGCCGACATGGCCCTTGTGCCATGAGGAACATCACAGTTCAAGACTCCGGATTAATGCTTGAGCACTTGGAGTTCATTAAACTCATGACATCACCAAGCACACGGGCAGTTTTGTATTATACCCCGATTGCATGTTTATTGTTGTCTAGTTTCATTAATCATAGCATTATGTGGCTCACATCCTGACCTCCCTCATTCATGGTGTATGCGACCCTCATCCGCCTACTGTATTTGAACGCGGGCTGTAAAGGAAACTGTTTGTGTGTCGACAGGCACGCCGTCTTGCCTGGGTGCAAGTATAATATACGAACGAGGGGCTACGACTCCGGTTCGTCAGAGTTAGGAAAATGCTTGTATCTACGAGGAACAAGGGCTTTTGTCACAAGCTTGGAGTCGAAACTGCAGAGATAATTCGCTTCAAGAAATTGGTTGAGGAGTTCTGCGACATGTAGTCGCGTCGCAAGATTGGTCAGTGAATGACAGCCCAAAATGGTCGCTGGCGACTTGCTGAGGGCGCCTCTTATATGATGAATCAGCTCTATTGTGTCGCGTGACCTCCGTGACTCGCCACTGTGAACGTGCCTTAACAGCAGCCTACCTATCTAGTTTAGGTGTAAGCGACCAAAAGTGAGCGTCCGACCGCAGAGCGGAGGGGATGAGGTACTGCTACAAAGGAAGCACAGGCACCTGCAAAACCAAAGCAATATTTGGCAGTTACATCCTACGACACCGATTATATATTCAATCCTGGCCATCGACCGGCCTTGGGTCCCTGCCACAGGCAATGGCTTTACGACTGCAATGTGCAGACTACAGTGACAGCAAGACTACTGCCGTCCATGTTGCAGAAAATGTTTGCGTTAGGGATTAATACCACGAATGCTGGATTCAGAGAGCTTCCACTTGAGTCGACGATCTACCTGGACACCTATTGATGAACTGCATCTTCAAGCCTGTACCGATGTTTCATTTGTAAGTGGAAAACTAAACACCTGCACCTCAATAGATTGCAAATGCGCTCACTGAAGTATACCGCGAACTGGCTAAAAACTTGCATCCTATAAAAATTTAGGACCCTTGTCTCCTACTCCTACTGCTAATTCTTTTGGGGGACCTGGCATATTTCTATATTATAATGCTTTGGGCGAAAACACACACCACTGTTGATTGTGTTCCTGTTTCAGCTTGCTCGGTTGTTACAAGATCAAGAGAAAACTGGGAATTCTATCGTCAGCTAAGTGAGCAGTTTTCCCGAGTTTTCCCATTTATTCTTCCACAGAAAATTGCGTGAATAGGTGGTTTTTGTGGGAAATTTCGCTCAATCAAAATAAATACACAGCTACACATTTTGATCAACTGAAAGAAATTTCAGGCATGTTATGTCAGCTGATCTGAGGGCATCTGGTTTGTGATGACATTGTCTGCTACACAGCCTTCGGCTCTTCAGGATCCACGTTATTTTCTCAGCGTAGAAGATTAGGCCACAAGAGCGAAGAAAACAAATATATTTATTACTTTAACCTCTGTGCAAATGTCTTGTGCATAAATATCTACACATGCATTAGCGTCAGAAGAATTGCCTGAGGGGCGAGTTGGTGCATGACGAAATGAACGGCGGCGCAACAAGGACACTAACAAGAAAGAGGTGGTAGTGTCTCTTTCTTGTTAGTGTCCTTGTTGCGCCGCCGTTCATTTCATCTTGCATTAGCGTGCTTGTTAAAACTCTCAGCCAGAGTAACAAATTTTCTCGCACAGAAGAGCGAGAACGTCATTCTAAATTACAAAGGCAAGCTTGTCCTCTATACGCTATTGTATCTTAGGAACCACATACTCACCTCTGGCAGTTTTCTTCGGTGTTGAGCGGGCTGCCTGGCAGGTACGACTGGACATGTTCCTCGTTCTGGGACCGACGGAGCGACGCTGCATCGTGCAATGGCCGCTCGCTGATCGAATGTCTCCGAGCTAAATGTCGGAGACGCGTGACCCAATGGCAGAGCGAGCCACAACGTCCCGCTACTGGCTGTTTCCATGACAACGAAGTGGCAGCTTCTGCTCCTGGCCTGTAAGAGAGAAGCAATTCAGGGAGCGCGTAAGGCTGCGTGTCTGTTGGTTTTACTTGTTTTATGGAGCCTAACGTCCCAAAGCGACAGTGAGGAACGCTGTAGCCGAGCGCTGACATCGCACAGTACACAAGCCTCTGGCCTTTCGGCTTCAACGAACTGCAACCGTTGGGACCGGGATAGAATCCACGGTTTTCGGTACAGCAGCCAAGCATAAAAAATACTGAGCTATCAAGACCGCTTAGGCTGCGCGTTTTTTCTGCGTAGACCATTAGGCAAGAAAAAAGAAAAAAGGGTTCCGGAAATTCCGACCATCTGGGGTTCTTTAATGTGCACCGACATCGCACTGTACACGGGCCTCCAAAATTTGGCCTTCATTGAAATTCGACCACCGATGGACACGGAATTCTAGAGGCCCATGTACTGTGCGATATCTGCGCACGTTAAAACCCATGTGGTCCAAATTTCTGGGGCCGTTCACTACGGCGTCCCTCATAGCCTGAGTCGATTTAGAGAGATATGGTGACCGCTGCTTGCAAGGCACAGCGTTAAATGGAGATATATGTAAGTAACCTTTGTCCTGCAGTAGAAATCATTCGGCTGGTGATAATATAGGGTAAGCAAGCAGCCAAATTCAGTCGTCACCACGAGACGAGCGAGCCATTAAACTAGAAACTGATCTCTTTGCGAGTGGTTGAAATAGACACTACACATTTTAACGCTGCAGTGGCTCAATACTTGTGCTGACCGGTTGCTTATAACCTGCGCCGCTTTGAGGCGTTAAACACCCACAATAAACCAAATGTATCCAGCAGTTTACTGGGTCGCTCCCCGAAATATAGAGAACAAAAGAAGATACAAGGCTCCTGATCCTTGCTTCCTAGCACGTAAAATTGAGCGGAACAAAACAATTTATATGCAGGCTGTTTACTTAAGACTTTGAGCGTTTTTTAGAAAAGACCATTTTGAGTTACGAGAGCGTTTCTTTGCCATAGTATTAAAGTCGCAGTGTTAAAGGCCCGGTTCAGAATAAAATTCGGCGTCGGCGTTGTCAGCGAAGAACCATCGTCAAGGTTCTGGCATGTCACCAGAGAGCAATCTTGGAGGTAGGTGGCATACCTAGGTCACATGACCTTGCGGCATCATCACAGCCCGGCCACCTGATTGCGAGCAAACTACCCACCATTGCAGGCAGCACAATGTACGATTGGTAACCCGGGAACAGCAACATGGAAGCGCTTGCCATCGCAGGGCAAGGCGCATCGCTTAACCGCTGCACCACTGCGTCGGGAGGGATATTAGGACTGCAGGGATCAATGAACGTGAAGTAGATAATGCCCTTCTGCAAATTTTGGAATTGACCTATTACGCTATTGCGTCATACCCTTAAGGCGGAGCTTAAGTTTCTCTCCAGTTCTGTCAGCAGTATATACTGCATCAGAATGCAGCTAAGACATGCTCACTAGTACATTTGTAGCCCACCGTTGTAAATATCGATATCAGCCATCGGTCGACTGGCCCCCCTCTACACTTACTCCTCTCCCACTCGAAGAAATTTCCAAGAACTACCTGTGCAAAGATGAATCTTACTTGAGCTCTGGAAGAGCCACTTGGGTTTCACAACCTCCGCCGGTGGCTGTGTTTGAAACAGGCACCTGCCAGTGCAGTGGCGCATCGCTTAACCGCTGTACCGCAGCACCGGCAGTGGTCGGAGTGCTCACCGCGATCTTAAAGCGTAACACAATTTGCGTAGTTGCGTAGTCAGAAATGCAGTAAAATAAGAATTAGGATATACTGGAGTGTGAAAGACAATGTACTGATAATTGCAATAAAATCACAACTGGAATTGATTGGTGATTGAAAGGAGGATGCTGTCGAGTTAACTCCTTGTCAATCAACTGATCGCTCCTAACTTTTTTTTCGCAAACTTATTCCATATGGTATGGGCTTGTCAGAAAAATGACAGCATTGACATCATTTCGGATCGACCCTGACTGCACCTGTTATCACCAGAGCAAAGCATCAAGTTTGCGCAGGATCTCCAGCAACGCGCATGCGCGGGATCCCAAGCCTCACGGTTAAAAGCCCAGCAGGAAGCCCCTTCGCATCAGTTGGCAGCAGCAGTTGCGGCCGTGTGCACGCGTATTGAGCCGTTCCTTTCCGCAACGCAGGTAACGGAATACAGCTACAAGAAACTGCCGGCAAGAGAACTTTCGGATCGACCCTGACTGCACCTGTTATCACCAGAACAAAGCATCAAGTTTGCGCAGCATCTCCAGCAACGCGCATGCGCGGGATCCCAAGCCTCACGGTTAAAAGCCCAGCAGGAAGCCCCGTTCGCATCAGTTGGCAGCAGCAGTTGCGGCCGTGTGCACGCGTATTGAGCCGTTCCTTTCCGCAACGCAGGTTCGTAATTTTTTATATGCTTGTTTTGTATAGTGTGATAGACATTCTACCTTAGCTGCTGCTGCTGCTGCTGCTGCTGCTGCTGCCACATTTGTGTTGCACAAGTGTTTATCCTATTGTACTTCGGTGCTTCTAAACATCTTTCGCTTGCTATCACGTTCGCTTATTTTTTCGTTTGGCTCTCATTTTCTTGGCAATGTCAGGCAAGCAAGAGCTTGCCAAATTGTTCGAAGAACTTAAGCGTGAATTGAAGAATGAATTTAAAGAACTGCGTGAATGTCTTGAAAGAGACATAAGAAAAGAAATCAGAGAAATGAAGGGGTTCTTGGAACTTGCGAACGAGAATTACGAGGAAATGAAAACGTCAGTCAGTAAGCTGGAAAACGAGAACTCAGAGCTAAAGAACACAGTAACGGCTCTGGAAAAGGACAGAGAGGCCCTGCTTGTACAACTCAAAGATCATGAAATAAGACTCCTGCAAAATGAACAGCACACGAGGTGTTTCAACGCAGAAATCAAAGGTGTACCTCTTGGGCCGAAGGAAAACACTCTCGAAATAACAAGGAAACTTGCAGTGGCCCTTGATGCCCCCTTTGAGGAGAGTGATGTTGAAGCTTGCCACCGGGTTAGGACTGCCGGCAACGACCAAAGCCCTAATATTGTGGTACAGTTCACACACAGGGCTAAGCGTGACTGTTTTCTAGAAAAAGCTCGAAAAACACGACTGACAACCGAGGGCATTGACATAGAATTGCAGCCCAGCACTCCCATTTACATCAATGAGCACTTATGTCCAGCCATGAAACGTTTGTTTGGTGCTGCAAACAGCAAAAAGAAAGAACTCGGCTGGAAATTTGCATGGTGCCGAAATGGCAAGATCTTCACCCGTAAATCTGAAGGCAGCGCCATTGTTCCCATTGCCCACTATGACGATCTGCATAAGATGACGTAGGAAAAACAAATGTGAAAACTTTTGTTGCACTTCGTTATTTTAGATATGGGTTATCTGCCTTCTGAACTAAAACAGCTTATATCAGACAAAAAACCAGCAATGACCTTCATCCATCAAAATGTGCGATCTCTAGCAAATAAGACAGACGATTTAGAAATGTTAATCCACAGCTTCGGAATACCAATTACTGCTATAATGTTAACCGAAACTTGGCTAACGCCCACATCGCATAGGTTCCAGCTTTCTGGTTATCAATCCTTTTTCTGTAGCCGTCGAGATAAGCGAGGGGGAGGCGTAGCGCTTATTCTCAAAGAAGGTATAGTTGCTGAACTTGTTCACGATTTCACTGATACAACTCCTGATTATGAGGTGCTTACATTGCAAAACCGGACAAATGTGTTCTCTGTTGTGTACAGACCGCCGTCAGGTGATGCAACCCGCTTTCTTGCTTTCCTTGAAAGGCTCTTTATTTATGTAACGGAAGAAAAAATGAACCTTGTTTTAGAAGGCGACGTCAATATAAACATGCTATCATCGACCCAGGTACAAAAAGATTTTCAGTCTCTAATTACAAGTTCACGTTTCTTAAACACTGTATCTACTGCAACGCGTGTGACTGTTGATAGCGCCTCTTTATTAGATGTGTTCATTTCAAACATTAGTACCAATTCTTTGGAGGCTGATGCCGTGTACACTGACATTAGTGACCATCTGGGTATCATCTTGCTAGTGAATAAAACCCCTTGTGTAACTCAGAAAACGAAGAAACCGGTTTATGTTCAGTCTATTACTTCACCACATCTTGAGGCTTTTCGCTGTGCAATCGCCCAGCAAACTTGGGAAACCGTTTACGGAGCACAAGATAGTGACTCTGCCTATTCATCTTTTGTAAATATTTTCAAAACTTTATATAATACACACTTCCCACTGAAGAAACTTGCAAGCACATCTAAAGCGCGGAAACCTTGGCTATCTACTGAGCTTCTTGACATGATTAAACATAAACATGCCTTGTATGCACGTTTTGTGAAAAGTCGAGATGCAACGCTGTTTACTGAGTTTAAGAAATTTAGGAACAGCCTGACAAATAAGCTTAGGGCAGCAAAAGATTCTTATTTTTTAGGTATATTTAGTAACCCTGACAATCAACGAAGTGATGTAATTTGGCGCAAATTGAACACGTTATTGCATCCCACCTCGAGTTCAGGTATTTCAGATGTTTTATATTATAATGGGCAGCAACTTTCCGGAAACGCAATTCCACAAATGTTTAATGAAGTTTTCACCATAGAACCTTCCCAGTACGACGATCCCAGCCTGAACAACTGTTTGCAGTTTCTACCAGTTATAAGGAATGCAACATCGCTTTTCCTTGCTCCAACTACACAACTTGAAGTTTTTTCCTGCATCTGTGCCACAAAAAATAGCAAGTCACTGGACGCCGATGGTATCCAGATTGGCCCTGTAAAGTACGTGCTCGATATTATCAGCCCGGTCCTTACCCATATCTATAACATAATATTGTCTACGGGTGTATTCCCTAAGAAAATGCAAATTGCCCGCGTTGTTCCAGTCTTTAAGCGCGGTGATAAGACTGACCTAACTAATTATCGGCCGATTTCAATCATTCCAGTATTTTCAAAAGGTATTGAGAAAATAATGCACGAAAGATTACTATCATTTTTTAATCGCCACAACCTGCTTCATGACTTCCAGCATGGTTTTCGACAGCACCGCTCTACCGAAACAGCCCTCCTCACTCAAAAAGAAATTATTATAGATGCATTCAGTCGTAAGCACATGGCATTAGGTATATACATTGATTTCTCTAAGGCATTTGATTTGATCAATCATTCTATCCTTCTCAACAAATTAGAAAATTACGGCGTGCGGGGAATAGCACATGCGCTTTTTAAATCTTACCTTTCTTTCAGAAAGCAATTTGTAGATGCCAACAATGTCGTTTCCGCAATGAAACCGGTTAATGTTGGTGTGCCGCAAGGAAGCATTTTAGGAACGCTTTTATTTTTAATCTATGTAAATGACATTGTACACTGCACAGAAAATTCTTCGGTTATTTCTTATGCTGATGGCACAACACTGTTTATTACAGGCAGTTTGTGCAAAGATATTGAAAGCAAGGCCAACAAGACGCTGGCTGATTTAAAGGTCTGGGCTGAGGTGAATTGTTTGAAAATAAATCCCACTAAAACAAAAGTAATTTTGTATACGCCTAGAGGCAAAGTGTTGACAGAAAAGATGGATTTGTTTCTTGGCTCTCAACAGCTAGAGATGGTGGACTCTGTAAATAGTCTTGGAGTACATTTTTCAAAGCATCTTACCTGGAATGAGCATATCGACTACCTCCAATCTAAGTTGTCATCTGCCATTGGTGCCATTGCGCGTGTGCGGCGCTTTATCCCTGCTAAAGTGAAACTTATGCTTTACAATGCTTTAGTGCTATCTCTCATGCAGTACTGTAACATGGTGTGGGGCAGAACTGGTGTGACCAATTTGCGCAGGCTACATTTACTGCAGAAGAGAGCAGTGCGTTATATTGCTGATGTACATTACACTTTCTCCACGAAGCCTCTTTTTTCAAAGTTTGATATTCTTCCTGTGTTTTGTTTATACAATTATAGGTTGATTGTACGCTATAAAGCTTTCGTTAAATTTCATATGGATTATGCAATTCGTCTTGCAAGACTACAGGTGAACACAAGTGATCGTCAAACCAGATACAAAGAAATATGGTCCGTGCCCACCCCTAGGACATCCTACGATGAACAATCATTATCTTACACGTTGCCGTCATTGCTAAATTTACTAAACCGTGTGGAGTTTGATCCCACCTGTAACCAAAACGACATCGTCAAACACTTTTGCCGACTTGTTTTTTTGCAAGACTAAAATAATTTCATTTTGTTCGCGACAGCTTCTGTTGATTTGTACCGGCATTTTTGTGTGAGTTTCTTTTGCGTTTGCCTTTTTTTAGTGTGTCTTTGATATTGTCTGTTTTTGTTATGTATGACTGGCCGTCATCTTGCTGTTTGCCAACCAGTAAGGGGTCGGGACCTCGTCAAGCTCCTCGAGCTTTTAGTCCCGCACTCCTCCTTCTCAAGGGAAATAAAGGTGATTGATTGATTGATAAATCAGCCAACGCGGGAGGGCTGGGAGGCGGCCCTGTCCAGCTCGGCCTTCGAGGAACAACGAGCCCTCGTCGCCAGAGCACGGGCAGCGGCTTTTACCAACGGCGTCCCGGACTAGGGACCCGATAAGCCTTCCCTTCAACTAAGGCATTGTGGCTTTAAATAAACTTTTTCATCATCATCATCTAAGCTGTCCGTTCGGAGCTGCAGTTTATCAGTGTGCTACGGTCAGTCATATGGCTGCAGGAATAGCTTCGCTGCACGATGAATGCACACCGCTACGGGTCGCCAGGGAGCAGGCTTGAGTACGTTAGGGCCCGAAGGAGCAAGCGATAGAATGGACATGCTTCGTGGGGCCGCGATAGAATCTGCGGTTTTCGGTACAGCAGCCGAGCACCATAAATACTCAGCTATCAAGACCGCTTAGGCTGCACTTTCTCTGAGTAGACCATTAGGCAAGAAAAAAGAAAAAAGGGCTCCGGAAATTCCGACCATCTGGGGTTCCTCAACGTGCACTGACATCGCACAGTGCACGGGCCTCTAGCATTTCACCTCCATCAAAATCCGACCACCGATGGAGACGAAATTCTAGAGGCCCGTGTACTGTGCGATATCTGTGCATGTTAAACCCCAGGTGGTCCAAATTTCTACAGCCCTTCAATGCGGCGTCCCTCGTAGCCGAGTCGATTTGGGGAGATATGGTGACTGCAGCAGGTTCCCTGTTGCCAGTTGTGTGTGTCGCACTTGATTTACGTCCATGAATTTAAGTTCTATTTTCATCCCGTCTAGAGCCCCGCCGCAGTGGCTCAGTGGTTATGGCACTCGGCCGCTGACCCGAAATATACGGGTTCGATCCAGGCCGCGTCGGCTGAATTTCTTTGGAGGAGAAATTCATGAGGCCCGTGTAGTGTGCGATGTGAGTGCACGTTAAAGAACCCCAGGTGGTCGAAATTTCCGGAGCCCTCCACTACAGCGTCCCTCATAGCCTGAGTCGCTTTGGGACGTTAAACGCCATAAACCAAACCAAATCGTCCCGTCTAGAATGTAGCAATGCCAGCGAATGCACACTTTATGGTACATGGAATGGTTGCTCGGTTGGGGGCACCAATTAGTTCCTCAAGGATTGCAAAGAGGTGCGGGTTGGATAGAAAGCTTGAAACACGAATTATAAGCATTGGTTCTGTATTGGTTGAAGGCCATTACAAGACCGCCACAAATGTGGCTATTTGGAGTAATTCTGTGACGATGGAAATATTTAGCCTGCAAAACAAATTGGCCTATAGCTGTCACAATAGGTGGGGAAACAGGACAATCAGGTTCCTCAGATCTAGCGGGTGGTTTGAGAAGATTAGAATGGGGCATATTAACGTTTTTTTTATACAATGTCACGTTTAATGCACCAGCACCAATATGATTCCTAGATCACAGAATGACTGACTACACGACTACACCACCGCCTCACCGTGGGCCTTAAAACGGCAGTGCGTACATGCAAATTTTGTAGTCTGAAAACGAAGAAGGGCTAACATATTTCGGGCTGATTTATTGCAGACCTTCTCTTTGTGCAGTCAAAAATGGTGAATACGCAGTCTCTCTGGTGGGTGTATTAACAACTATACACTATGGCGGTCACGCCACTGTGAAAAGCGCCCCCTTGCTGGGAACCGTTGCACATACTTGGCGTGGTGACGTTCTGCATGCCACAGCTTCGCAGCTGTATGACTAAACAGAAAACTTCACATCACACTATGGTTGTTGCACATGCAGGGAAAGTGGACACAAAAAATTGCTGAGGCTCAGCTTGGCTAAGCCTGGGGAATGCGAATCATATTAGTGGCTAGGCTTGGTAATACATGGCTTTCCTTGGTTGAATACTTGGTCATTTTAATACAACCACTAGAAGCCTTCGTCGTGGGGGAAGACAACGGCATGGCTACAGCGGAACGCCGACTAACCCCGAGACGCGCGTTGGGTGAGCGCCTGGATTGCCACGGAAGCCGCGTCTGCCTGCCCGGTGGAGCGAGCGTTTCACCTACACCGAGTGCGAACGCGCGTTCGAAATGCGCGGGAATGCGCGGGTGTGACGGCTAGGGGACCCACGGCGACGGCGCGAGGTGGAGGCCGGCTCTCTCATCCGATGTCACGTGGTGTGACGTCACGTTGTCACGTGGCGTGATGGCTAGGGGTCCCACGGCGACGGCGCGAGGTGGAGGCCGGCTCTCTCATCCGATGTCACGTGGTGTGACGTCACGGTGTCACGTGGGGGTCCCACGGCGACGGCGTGAGTGGTAGCTCTAGCAATATGCTTCGCATAAAAAAGAGGCATGGTTACACCGCGTTTTTTTCCAGAGAACATATGGTGCTTGGTGGGTATAATAAACGGTGCTATTGCTCGTAGGTTCTACATTTTGTCCTTTCTGCTCTGTAGCTGTCATGCAGAAAGAAAAAGGGGTAAGTTACGCGTTTCTGGAAGCCACCTAAGTCCAGGCACACTCAACAGCAACGGGGACGTACTTGCAATGGCAGGACGGAAGGAGCGGACTTTTCCGCCTTTCTCGTTTCTCCATGGTATGGAGACAGAGCTCCCAGTCACTAGCTCGCACTAGCGGTTAGTGGCAAAAAACAATTACAGTGGGTAGCGCTGTTCAAAACTTCTGTGCTGTTGGTGGGGCGTCGCTTCTGGAGCTGAAATTAAATAAAAAAAAGAATTCAGTTGGCTGGTTATGAGATGATTGGCCCTGTATGTCTCCCTAACATTGAACATTTTAAATGCACTTTGAGGGAAGGAAAGGATGCTGCGAAAAAGAGCCAGGAAATTTCATTTAAGGCAGAGGGGTAATCGTACCTTGTACGAGGAATTTTTGTGCTCCTAACTGTGGAAAATTTTCTCGGGACGACATATCTTGTTTTGCCGCCATAATTATTTCCACGGCTGCTCTCATATCCTCTTAAGATTTTGTTTCATGTCAATTGTGACAGCAGGCAGACAAGTAGCAGGCAAAATGGGATCACAGCCGATAAATGTGTATGTGAGGGAACCATGAAGTGGTTGGGCAGCAAGTCTATGCTATGTTGAACGCGGCAGAAGGTGAAGCTGTACTTGCTCATTTTTCACTACGCATTGATGATGGTTCATGGTTTCGTAACTTAAATATAGCCCGAGCGAACGAAATATTTCAGTTTTCTAATCCGCGTTTAAAAATATAGTGCAGCTTTTCTACTTTACTGGGAGTCCGAGCTAACTTTAGCCGTGGGTTTAAAATATACCGGGGCACACTATGTAGACGTAACTTATGGAGTCCACAAGTTGATCTCAAGGCTACCGAATGACCATCCGCCTCGCAATAGGGAGATGCTGAGTTCGACCGGCAGTCCCCTCTGGTATACACGGGTTTCCTAATGGGTACAAGCTTTCCGCTGGCCTGGTGCTGGGCTCTCCAGCGCCTCAGCGTAGTCTTCAGTTGTAAAACTCGCAGTGATGTGGGAAGATTGGCGCACAATAAGAACACCACTCGTGGCATTTCGAATGATATTCGCCACGTTATCGAATCTGGTATTAGCATACAACTGCTTGTGTCATGTACCCTTTTAGTAGTGTTGGAAGAGCGTAGCATTCAAAACTCGTCAGTTTTACCGAGAAATGAAGTTCCCCGTGTCAGAGGCGGTACCACGGACTGCGTAAAGCGAGATCAGACTCATAGGTCAGCATACATCTGAACAGTTCGCATCTGTAGCAAACAGAGTTTAATGACCTCTGTGTTGAATCCCGGCCTGTAATACCACACGGCAGCTTTTGAGGCAAAGGAGAGTGAATTGAGCAAGCTATCTGACTCCGGGTCGAAAACGTCGATAGGTTCCTTTTTTGAGTCCATTCAGTAAGCTCAAGCTATAGAGGCGATGCTATGTCTATACATCCTTAGGCACCCACCTACAACCATGCTTCTATGTCACCCTTCATGTCTTTCCTCTGTACTAGTTTTAAGCCATGTTTGAGTGGAAGCTTTACTTTCTGCATATGCTTTGGTGAGCTCGTAACGCACAAACGCCAGCTATTTCGTTATCGGCTATGCTCACAAGGCTCGGTGCCCAGCTTAATTTTATGACTTGTCCATACGTTTCGGTTGTCGCCAATGATTATGTTACCTACTGCCTCATTTATAGCCCTACTGATAATCCAGGTGGTGAGAACTACCTAGCAAAAATCGAAGGGCGTCAAAATAGACCCATGACTCTATGTCTCCACAAACATCTATTATATTTTTCCACAGATCTTGTTACTATCTCCTCTGTCTCTTCTATAAAACAATTAGGCGACCACATTTTCAGCGATTTCCTAGCGTATGCTCATTCTCCTGTAAATTAATTAAACATACTATATGTAATCCTTTTGAGGCCGAAACTTGAGTACGCTTGTGTCATAAGAGACCTGCATCATCCTAATCGAATCACTGGTCGCCGCGGTGGCTAAGTGGTTACGGCGTTTGGCTGCTGGCCCTAAAGACTCGGGTTAAATCCCGGCCGTGGTGGTTGAATTTCGATGGAGACAGAATTCTAATAATCCCAATAATTCCAATCATCAAATCACTACAATCAAATCGATTCAAAACCATGGTGCCAGATTGAAATTTTCTATAGATAAAGCCGATCTCGGCAGGCTAGAATTGGGCCGTAAAATATTTAGACACCGCCTATTTCATAAGGTTTCTTACCATCCCTTACGTCATCCTTCACTCCAGTTCCATTTACTTCGAAAACTGACATTACATAACTGTTCTGTTAAACTCTGTGCAGCCTGCGCCTAATGCAAATGCCCCGCACCCCTGTGTGTGAGTTACTAGAAATAAATTAAGAAAATAAATTAATGCGGCACCCTGAGACGCACCTAATGTTTGGAGCCATTCAGATCCAATAACCTCTGAGATCACATCTGAGATTGGACTTCAGATCCGATCACCTGCTGAGTATCCATTTTCAGGGGATAGTGAATGGCGTTTTCTAAAGAACACACCGGCAGCAAACCTTTCAACGACAATGGGGCAATAGGCCGATGCGTACACAACAATTTTGGACAAAATAATTTTTGTGCGGGAAAGCATTTATGAACGCAATTTTTTCATAGAATGTAAGATTTCACAATAACAATATATCGGCGCGGATCAGCCAACAGCAGTCTATTAACGTTTATTAAGGTTATTAAAGTCTATTAACGCTAATTATATTTCAGTTTTTGCTATCATAAAAAGCGTACCCTATTTGGTTTTCTACGGCAGCCTTAACTGTTCGATGCAATCGAAGGAAACACTTAAAAAGAAAGACATTGTTACATATCGGAAGACTGGACCATTGCCTGCAATACTGCCATAACAGTACCTTACAATTTTCTAATAACCACATGTACCGAAGAGAGTGATGCGTGGCCGGCTGAATTGGTCGGATTCAGGCACGGCCTCTGTATGCAAGATACCATGCTCAGACTACATAACGATGTAGTCAGCGACTTCAGGAAATAAAATACGAAAGCCATTCTAGGCTTAGATATCAAGAAAGCTTTCGACAACGTAAGCCACGACGCCATTCTTGACGGGCTAGCTGAGCTAGGAGTAGGCGAAAGAATCTACAGCTACATTAGATCATTCCTGCGAGACAGGACGGCGATCATCAGCTTTCAGGGCTTAACATCGGAAGAGTTCCCGCTGGGCAATAGAGGCACTCCGCAGGGGCTCTGCTCTCACCCTTCCTTTTTAACACCGTAATGAGGAAGCTCCCCCGTAAGCTTGGGCATCTTGATGAGCTTGAGGAGCTCCTGGTAATTACCAGCAGTAGCGGGAAGATAACTCCAGATATCAAAATTAAAGTCAACGGGAACGAGGTCCCGAAAGTAGATGAAATTAGAATATTAGGTATGATTATCAACCGCAGGGGTAGTAACAAAAGCCTGATTAAGAAAATAAAAGACCAGGCGGAGGTCGTAGTCAGAGTTTTTAAGACGACGTCCAACAGAAGGAGTGGCCTCACGGAATCTAGTAGACTCAGACTCGTACAAGCTTTTGTCACGAGCAGAATCTGCTACGCGACTCCATTCCTAAATATTGTCACGTTGTAGTGACGGCAGTCCAGCGGTCAGGAAGACACCAGAAAGACTTGCAAATGAAGCTGTTTATTTGGGCTGACTTGCGCCCGCAAAAGAACTGAATCACTCGGTGGCGGCGTAAACAACAAGCGTGCTCGTCAATCGACGATCTACGAACGCCCGCCGCTCGCGGCATCGTTCAATTTAAAGCCAGCTAGGAAACTTCGAGATAACAGGTCGAGATCATCTAGAGTAATCTAGAAACACGTAGGTTAAGCTGTTCATGGCTGTGAACAATCGAGATTAGTCCGGTCGCTTCTCGCGTCAGGAACAAAAATGATAACACCCCTTTTCTGCGGCCTTGCGCGAACTAATGGACGCTACAATGATACGTGGCAATATCAACAAGAGCGAAGAACGGGAAATAAACACAATAATTAAGAGATGCACGAAGTGCGCTCTGGGGCTCCCCACAACTACTTCTAACGACAATCTGGAGAAAATGGGCTTGCATAATGAGTGGAAAGAGCTGGCTGAGGCGGTCAGGATATCCCAGAGAGAGCGACTCGCAGGAACAACGGCAGGTAGACAAATCCTCGACTGGGTAAACCTACTAGCGCCCCGGGAAGGTGAAAGTGTCAGGGAAAGCATAGATCCAGAAATCAGAAAGCATCTATATGTCTGCCCCATACCGAAGAACATGCACCCCGTACACGACGAGGGGAGGAGGAAAAGCAGAGCTAAACACCTCGCTAACAAATTGTACAAACTCCCGCCGGGATCGGTCGCCTACACCAATGCAGCGATTGGGAAAGAAGGTGACGTAAGCTCAGTCGCCCTATTAGACACCGGGATCACCATAGGAATCGAAAAAAACCGAGATCTACCGCCGGTAAAGGCGGAGAAGATTGCAATAGCCATTGCCATTGCACGACCAGGCGTGAAACACGTCGTCAGCGATAGCAAAGCGGCGGTTAGGAATTTTAGCAAGTGTAGAGTCAGCAATCGTGCTGCCAAAATTCTGAACGAGTCCTCTCTCGCCGAAAGCGTGAATAGAATCTGGACCCCAGCACACGCCGGTCTCGCCGTCAACGAGGCTGCCTGGGGTTCTGCGGACGCCTCCACAACATCATCTAAAAGCAAAGAAAGTATTGGTACGTTTAGGGATGTAACCGAAAATCCAAAGAAAGACCGGAGGATATATCCGCCACAGGATAGATCCCTGAGTAAAAAGGAGTCGTACGCCTCGAGAAGACTCCAAGCTCGAAATTTCTTCTCGCCCCTGTGGAGGAGTTGGACGGGTGCCAGAGGGCGGAACAGGGACGGTGCAGAAACCGAAATTTGTAAATTTTGTGGCCACGTGGCAACATTAGATCACATAATTTGGAGATGCGTTCGTGCCCCAGGGCACAACGCGATTAAAACTAGCGATGAATGGGACACCACGCTGAGAAGCTCCGACGAAAAAACTCAGTGCTTCGCCGTCCGCCTGGCGGCCGAGGCTGCAGACCTCTTCTCCTAGACGGGATCGGTTGTCCTCCGGCTGCGGTGCGACAGACTGCCTCCCCGGGCGCCTGCGTGCGGACCCGGAGGTGGCTGCCGCGCCATATTCGGCGGAAGTAAATGTTCTTCCTCCTCCTCCTCTGCCTCCGCGGTGGCGCAGTGGTTATGGTGCTCGACTGCTGACCCGAAAGACATGGGTTCGATCCCGGCCGCGGCGGTCGAATTTTGGTGGAGACGAATTTCTAGAGGCCCGTGTACTATGCGATGTTATTGGACGTTAAAGAACCCCAGGTCGTCCAAATTTCCGGAGCCCTTCACTACGGCGTCCCTCATAGCCTGAGTCGCTTTGGGGCGTTAAACACCCAAAACAATCTAATATTCAAAATCTTTTTCCAAGAATGCTGGGCATGTTTACATGTTGAGTGCAAGGGGATGCTTCGGGCAAAAACTAGTTCTCTCAAGGTAACGAAAACGGACCCCCTACAATTCTCCCCTCTTTGTTTCTTGCTTAAGTGCATTCGGAGACTTGGAGCATCAGCACCCGCTTACACAGTGGCTTCGGAAAAGGAATCCGGATGCCCACCCAGCCTAGCGCGTTGCTGATATTGAGAGAGCGATAAGAATTTTCGTGTCGGTTTGATGATGCACAGGTGATGACATCGTCGGTTTTGTTATGTCGCTAACCCAGAATACAGGGACTACCTGTGATCCCTGCAGTAAATTCCCGAGCAGCTTATTCTCGCACACGAAACAACATTCAGTCAATTTTTTTCGACGGTGCTAGAAAAAACTTTCACCCCTCAGTGAACCTCACGAACTATCAATGAAGACAACACAGATAAGCTTATGAGTCACATGTGTACAGTGGGAGCGGATGGGCACCATGATGGATGCAAACGTTAAGGCTAATTTTCAATGTCTTGCGCTCACGTGAGTATAGACAGCCGTGATGAAACGCTAAACCGTGTACTTAGAGCATCTTAAGTGCAACAGCCGGTACGGTGCATAGTTTAATGTACGGTAAAGCCGGAAGCTGCACATCGGCGGAAGCAGTGTTATGTACTCATCTACACATCTGCTGGCAATTGGTCACTTGCTTAAAGTGGAATGACATCACCTATTTGCTTAACTCCTGAAAAAGCAACAAACTCGCCCCAGAACATCGCAGTTATCTGTTGAATTTCATGGTTGCCACCCAACACTCAACTGCGTAGAACCGCATCAAGAGAAACGGAATCCCAGAAGAGTTCCTATGTCATACTGCTAGCTGCCGTAGACCTTCACAACTTCAAATTGTTCCAGCACTCTCTCAAGACTGGACTGATATGTCAGCCACCTGTTGTTTACATGTCGAAGAAAGACATGTTCTGGTATGCTAGGGTGCTACTTCTGGTCAACAAGTATTGCTGATCGAACAGCATGCTTGAAATAGTAGTATGAACTGTTACTAGAAGCTCAACGGATATATTCCTGGTAATAATGGATACACAAACCAGTATAGGCGCCTGTATAAGGTTTTTTTTTTCTCTCTCAAGTTCTGAGCGTTGTCTTCAGGCTCTGGACTACGTACCACACGAGTTCTCACCTCTCAGGGACAGACGATACAGTCGCTCAGGAGAACAGAATGAAGTTGTCCCAACAATTGACAAAAAGGACATGGTATCTGAACAAACAGAGCAGAGCTAGCGTAGCTAAAAAACCTCACAAGCTCTCTTATTACGACTTTATGGCACGAGCGAAAGAAAGTCGAGGTTCTGATTGCAGTACGAATCAGCAACACACCAGAGCTGCATTTATAGATGTCTGTGTGGATTGGAAAGCCTTCTTTTACGTGGATTTCGTTTTGTATGTCCGCATCTTTAAGGGCCGCTTTCAAAGAAAAAAGCTCTTAGTATGCTGCGCACGCCCGCTCTTCCGTCACAATGCCTATCCAGATAACAAGAGAACGAAAGTGGTTGTTCACTTGCACACGCAATTGCAAGGGATTCTTCGCAAGATTCTAGCCCCTGCCGGGGCCGAATATGACTGGGCAAGAACAAGTCAGCGCAGCAGCCTAGCAAAAGTCACCACAGGGTTCCATCTGGTATTTCGTTGCCCATGAAACGCTGGCAGGATTTATTCCTAAACATAGAATCGCATGAAAGAAACGGAGCTCGCAAGTGGTGCGAACTCCTAGGAGGGGGGTGGCCGGCTACTTTTGGCTATGGAGACGTTGGACGCTTGGTGCTCAGCTTGTGAAGGCTTCACCAGCCGTACATATCAGCCCACCCATTGCGTAGTGGTGGCAACTGTACGAATAATGTGTTTCTGGTGCCGTTTTTGCCGCGAGGAGAAGAACTTTTCTCTAATTTTGTAGCGTTACGCTCCTTGAGGACCATGCAATGGAAATCTCCACAGCGGTTCTAAGTATAATGAGCCTCGGCAGGTGGAACGTAAATACCTATTTATCTAGAATATGCTATATAGACTAACAAACGGTTTCCTGAATTATTTGGGACTACGCCCCAACGTCTGTAGCCCTAAGCTTGCAGTTACATGAGACTGGCGTCCGGATACCGTCCCCACGGTATCTATGCCGTTGGCGGGATTTTCCGCCGTGAGAATAATTTTCCCACGAACCCTCAGACAACTGCAGACGCTCACGTACCCCAATCCGGAACTATACCACAGGCTTTACCCCGGTACATACCCGACAAATATATGCAAGGTCTGCAACGCCAATGTAGCCACTTTAACTCACATGCTCTGGGACTGTAAAAAAAACCTTCACGGTGCTAATTCCGGAACCCTCCCGCCGCGGTTGGCCGCTGCCTTGCGCAGCCCCAGCCTCGGGGACCAACTCTGGGCCGTCCAGCAGGCCCGCGAGGCGACGGCGAGGCAGCGCCTCGACGTCCCCACGTGGGAGACCTAAGGCCCCGTCGGCGAAAGCTCTGCAGGACTATGAATAAAGTTGTTACCAACCAACCAACCAACCAACCAACCAACCAACCAACCAACCAACCAACCAACCAACCAACCAACCAACCAACCAACCAACCAACCAACCAACCAACCAACCAACCAACCAACCAACCAACCAACCAACCAACCAACCACTACCTGTCGCAGCACTCTTGAGTTTGCTTATATTGCGGTCATTCCATAAGATGTTTTGAGCTTCGGAAAATTACAATCACATCTAACAAGTGCTATCGTGGTCATCGAAGTTTTACTAGGTTTATTGAGGCTTAACGTCCCAAAGCAACTTAGGCTATGAGGGACGCAATAGTGAAGGGCTCCAGAAATTTTGACCACCTGGGGTTCTTTAACCTGCACTGACATCGCACTGTACACGAGCCTCTAGAATTTCGCCTCCATCGAAATTCGGCCGCCGCGGCCGGAATCGAACCCGCGTCTTTCGGTTCAGCAGCCGAACGCCGTAACCACGGAGCCACCGCTGCGGGGCATGTCATCGAAGTGAACGAGACACTAAGTGCTCATGCGCTAAGTGCTCAGCACTGCTCGCAATTACGCCAAACTCTCCTTGCTGAAGAAGGTCGCGTCTTCCTATTTTATGCGATGCTAAGGGGCAAAGTCCACAAGAGGCGCATATAATTTCTTTCCCACAGCGTCAAGACTAAGCATTGTTGCCTCTACAAAAGTGCCCAAGTACCCTCGTTATAACAACTCTCGTTTCATTGGCCGCGTTCCTGTAACGATCCTCGTAAACCTCTAGGCAGGTCCCGCATCCAAAGCGCTGACAGTTTTCCTGGGGTTACGAAGAGGACCACTGGACACTCGACAGGGAGGGAAAATACCAACAGCTGCACTAAACCAGTTCATTAGTTATGGAAACAGTTGAAGATACCCGTGACGTTTTATGTTACCTACTGCTAGACGACCGTAATAAGCTCATGCTATTCCTCAGGACAGCTATCGTCCTGCATATCTCAAGAAGTGGACTGGGCCCGATTCTCCACAACCCGATATTCCAAGAAAAATACCCAACCACTACCCTCACCCTCATCGTGCACTTCACGTGAGAGTTAGGCTATGTCCGCTGACTAATACTAGGAGCGAGAAAGGACTCAAGCAATATCTGAAACCTTTTAACTTCCTATGACCTTCTCCCAGGCTGCACACAGACGAAACTTGTCTTAGGATTGCACTCTTTCATTTAGGTTCGCAACAAACCTGAAATTGACCTCTACGACAAAATATGATCTGATGTGGTCTACTGAAAGCTGGCGGAAAGACGGCGAAATTGAAATAGAAGCCATTTAAGCTTCCTTTCACAAAAGCTTACCCTCTATGCTAGCATTCGAGAGCTCGCTGGGACGTCTCAGCGAATGAACGACTTTCCAAGAGGGATGGACGCGTGGTTAGACAGACGCATCAATGCACGAAGCATAGATGTACGCACGTACGCACACAGCTAGATTTTGTTTTTGTACCGGTCATTAAACTATTCCGCGTGTTATGAGCGATGTAAGTTTGGTAACGCCTGCACCTCGTCCATATTTCCGCTTTTTAGAGCACTTGAACGTATACTCCCTTTTATTTATTTATTTGAAGTTACCCTCTTGGCCCAGAGGGCATTACAGAGGGGGAGAAGGGGCAGAAAGTTGATATATATATCAACTCAATTTTCAGACCACTGCTAGCGCGCTGCTCTGCTCAGTGCAGAGCAGTGTTGATAAGGGTCGTTTTTAGCGCGAAGCTAGGGAATTATAATAACCCAGTCGCCACGCCAGCCAGATGACTCCTCGGTGGTATTTCCAAACAGCCATTCATGGCGGGGCCTTCAAAGTTAAAACGATCATGCACTTCTCAATTTTATTTGTTTAGAACACTCGCGGTTAACTGTCTCACCAAGGGCGCTCCGGCATCGGCGGGGCCCGCTGAACTCACCTGCGGCCGGCCATATCTCTGCGGGGATCTCGACGCCGCCCGCAGCTGCGTGGAGTTTCCCAAAAATGCAAACAGAGACAAAAATACACAAGTTCAAAAATAGAAAAATTGACAACATATAAATTATCATGCCAAGCTATAAATTATCATACCAAGCAAGAAGAAACAATGCAGTAGCTACACAAGCCAAGAATATAGAAAAACAAGGGTTTGCTTGAGCCCGGGGAAAAGATAAACAACGCGCCCATCAACAACTTCATGTTACAAAGAAAATCGAGCTCACAGATTATGGAATCTTCACCGGCAGTGCCTCCGGAAACATGACGATAAAGGGACAATGACGTAGGATCCTACGCATTTAAATTGCGCCTCTTGCTAAAATCGGATAAACTGGAATTATTTCGCATGAGGTATACCTAGTCGACATGATGAATGACAATCTTTGCTTTGAAGAGACCATGAGAACAGGTCTCGAACGAGCCCACTTGACAGCGACGGCTGCAATTCCTCTATTACTGAGTCTTATTAAAGATAAGTGTTTCCCAGACGACTCCGCAGCGCACTGCGGTTTAACACAATTTCGACCAGAGTATAGTTAGAGAGAGAGCGAGAGAGAGGCGAATAAACTAGAACATTTATTAAGGCGGAAGCCTTTATTTAATGCCTCATCGTTGAAAGCAGGAGTTGTCGACAGAAATCACGCTTTTCTATTGGTCAAAATGGTCGTGACGTCACAGTGCGCGAATTTCAATAGGGGCCAATCGTACTTTGGCTAGTAACCATGCAACTAATTAAAGGGATGGTATAGTGATGCTCCAAGTAAGTGGGATTGAGTTTAATTTATTAGTTAATTAACTAATTATCCCAGTTAATCTTTCTAGTCAGACGAGGTAAATAAATAAATCCCAGTAGAAAATTTGCCGAGTTGGGGAATCGAACCCGGGTCTCCGGAGTGTGAGACGAGCACGCTAACCACTCTGCCATCACAGCTCGATGGTTTGGAATGAACAAAGGCGCATCTAGGTGAATACACGGGGGGGTACTGCGCACAAAAAGACAAGGACAAGAAGATAACACAACAAGCGCATCTAGTCAGTACTGTTCTCGTTCACTCCCATCTTCCTCCATTTCCTTACGGCGAGGTTCAGGTGTCCACCGAGGTATGCGAGAGAGAGATACATTTCCTTTCCTCAAAAAAAAGAAATTTACAGACGAGAGTCGAACCGGCGATGGCGCTCTGTGGACCCTCTGGCAGCTTTGCAAAAAGCTGTCGCGTTCCACTTTTAGAGGCGAAGCATAACATCTTAAGCAGACATCAGTGACACAAGCAGCAACTCCGCGCTTAAGGCTTCCGCCTCACCGCACTTTAGGTCAACCAAGTGCCCCCCTGAATTTTAAGGCGGAAGCCTTTAATGCCTCATCGTTGTAAGCAGGAGTTGTCGACAGAAAATGTCACGCTTTTCAATTGGTCGAAATGCTCGTGACGTCACAGTGCGCGAATTTCAAATGGGGCCAATTGTACTTTGGCTAGTAACCATGCAACCAATCAAAGGGATCGTATAGTGATGCTCTAACTAAGTAGGACTGTGTTTAGTTAATTGATTAACTAATCAATTAGCCTAATTAAGATAGAGAAGAATGAAGAGGTCAGAAGAGAGAGGAAAAGAGAAGAAAGACGCGCGTCGCAGCGACAACAGCGTCCGCGGAAGGAGACGCTGCTGAAAAAACAGATAAGTACGAAGCCGCGTTCGCTCCACCACCACGCACTTCCCCACTCAGTTCGACGTTGCTCGTTTCATATGCGTTGTGTCGAACATCCTAGACAGTTCCAACATTTGACAGGTGAATGACAGAACACGATGGATAGAAATACAATAATATAAATATGAAATAGCCTAATTAACCTTTCTAGTTAGACTGCATAAATCAATAAAACCGAGAACGAAATTGGTCGAGTTGGGGAATCGAACCAGGGTCTCCGGAGTGCAATACGAGCACGCTAGCCACTCCGTAATGCCAGCTGAATGGTTTGGAATGAACAAAGGCGCGTCTAGCTAATACGGCGTCTTCGTTCACTCCCATCATCCCCCTTTCCCTTACGGCGAGGTGCAGGTGTCCACCCAGATATGCGAGAGAGATACATTTCCTTTGCTCAAAAAATAAATTTACCGTCCAGCAAGGCGTACAGCCGAATTGGCGATGGCGTTCTGTGGACTCCCTGGCAGCGTTGCAAGACGCTGTCGCGTTCCACTCTTACAGGCAAAGCTTAACATGTTAACCACACATCAGTAACACACGCAGACAGCCAATGGACGCGTCATTCGCTGGCAGCACTTGAATCATCATTCACAACCACATTCGTGGCAGAATGCTGTACTCAGGCTTTCGCCTTGCACCCACTTTAGTCGCCAAAGTGACTCCTAATTTTTTGTATTGTATTGTATTGTATTGGGTTTTATGGCTCATAAACAACTCAGACCATCATGCGCCAACCACATGGTATAATTTCTTTCAAATACTGGGTGTCCCCGGTGACAGTCCTTGTCCAGACAAGTGGAGCTGAACAAATCAGATAAAGACCTTTTCAGGCCTGAGAAAACATTCGGTGATGGCTCAAAGACCAGAGCGGTATACGGCGCCTCAGCGTGCAAAAACATGCTTCGGGTGTCCTCACAGGAGCCACTCTACAACGCCGTCAGCTTACCGTCTCGCTTTCCAGGCCCCTCGTGTGCACGCTCAGTGTCGTAGAGCTGCTCGTGAGGACTGGTCGCGGTTCTTCGACTGGAAGCCATGCGCATTCGCCCAGGGCTGCTTATTCGCGCAAATACAGAGCCTGCACAAGAAACAGCCCTGCTGTTTGTGAGACTGTTTGTAAACCTCTATTCTGCCCACCCTTTTCTCCACCATAGCCTCATCAAAAATGTCTCAGAGTTCTAGTTTAAAGCAAGAGGGATGTGTACAACCAGTTTAAGGAGGATCCTCCCCCCCCCCCCCCCCCCGCACACACCCTCCTCCCCATTCACTGCGCTGAGAACAGAAAAGTCTCTAGATAACCTCTCGAGTAAATAGCGGGCATCAAATGACCGTACAGACTCACACCGCTATCATTTAAAGACTGTTGCCTGTCAAAGACACCATTGTTATTCCTAAGGTAGCAGTAACATTACTAGGCTTTCACAACTCTTAAACAAACAGTTTTCAACAATGTTTTAGGCAAGGGTCTTAGTCAATGCACTTCATGTGCTACAAAGGTGAATTCACTGATGGAAGAGAGACCGGGTGCGAAACGGTGATTGATAGACATCAGCCAGGAACACATAATTCGTTGAGGGTACCGGTTAGAACTTGCTTATAGGCCGACAGGTAGAAACAAGGGAGCGACACTATGTCTTGCAATCCTGCACTACCCTGCAACGGTTAAGACTAGGACAGAGTTTTGAAGTTGGCGACGAAATCTTCTCGAATATATGTGCGCCGCTCACAGTGTGCGCCTTTCACCCTTTCCCTCTGTTACCGCCATTGTCTGGATGCTTTTGAAACTTTTTTGGAAGTTGCAGGGAATTTTCGTTATTGGTAGGCAAAGAACGCGATTGTACTTTTCCTGCTTTAAGCTTTACATGGACAGCAAAGACGTTCGAGCCGGTGTATTGACTTGGCAACACTACTAGTGTTTTCAAGTCGGCGAAAGGTTTCCAGATTTCAACAATTCTGCCAATTTAGAGAAATCATTCGTCATATTGCAGCTTTAACGGACTTCCTCGATCAATTGCTCCGGTGGGTATCTCAGATGAACAGTCTTCGCTTACAGAAAAACAGTGAGGTCATGGACATTCTACTAGCCATTCACTTTGCTGGGGAAAAGTTGTAATCTCCATGAGGATTTAGCCGCATACTCACCCATAAAGTTAAGGGCTCGGCGCAGCACGAACTGTCCTCTTCCTTTGTACCACATTGAAAGAAGGGCCGTTCCTGCAAAAGAGACATATTTCCATGTTAGATCAGAGAATTGTGATGCTATATTCAACAGTTATCTTGACACAGATATGGCTTTCCATATTGACAATACCTAACGATATTGGTAAGTTTGTATTCTTACAAAGGCGCGAGAAAACAACATGAGTTGAATCGATCAGGTGCGCATGCAATGGTAGGCCTGCACCAAACAGCGCCAGGTCTTCATGACTTTCTATCTAAAGAATCAAGAATACAGGCGCCAGCTTCACTACGTGATTACAGGCGGCACATTATAGGGAACACCTAATCTTGGCCCTACATGTCTGTATGACACCAGTGCGTTTACCGTGAACTAACTACCCCAGAACACTATAGCTCTAAAAATTACATGTGGGCAACGTGGCGCGATGGAATAATTTAATTTTGCCTCACTTTTCTGCTGTCACGATGAGTTCGACCAGCTTATGTGGAAAACGACATGCCTTACGAATCAACTTTTACACACGGATGTATTGACACCATGGAAGGAAGGTGTGTTTTGCTGTCTGTCACTGTTGCTATTGTTTTAAAAGGCTGTGAGACTTCCGGAGCTGCCGCAATACATCCTTTTTTTTAGCCCTGACCGTGGCTATTCTTCTCTCAGAGGCCTTTTTTCCGTACATGCCTTATGTGGCACATTAATGTAAAGTATGAATAGCTTCATATTTAATTTTAGCACTATAGCGCAGCTATGCGTTTTGACACAAATACATTGCCTTAATGGTCGTCTGATACGACAATGACGAATCCTAGAGAACAGCTACGTGCACTTCTCCGGTGGAAAATTTCCTTACCTGTGACGGCTCTCTCTACCCGCCCCCACTGCTATGTGAAGGCGGGTCTGGCTGTCGGCGACCTTCTTTCAACCCACGTCATGAATGCGCTTCAGAGTATATGCGCTGCCGCGGTTTTTCAACAAGACTCATGGTCGCGTTGCAGGCGGTTCTTTCGGCTCCACTTCTGTAAAATAAACATGTAACTTTATGGACAGAAAAGGGGTCATCAGGATATTGCAGTAAACAATCAAGGGATACAACTCATCGTAGCATCTCTATGGCGTCGTGAACAACACATGCTCAGCCCTTCAAACATACTATTCAGTTTGGGCACCTTAACGTTGTAACTTAGTTACAAATTATGGCATTTACAAGTTCTACATTTTATGGTTGAAACAACAGAGGAGAACACAACACAAAGCCTGAATGAACTGCCCTCTGAGTCGTTATATCATTGCACTCACGTTGCTCAATTTGTAAAGGTAGAAGTTTATTCTATAAAGTTGAGAGAATCTTGGCCTTCCGGGGTAGAGGTAGGAGGCTCGGTCTATTCTATTCATCCTTAAAGGTGAGTAGTTACAGGGATTGGAGACAATTATTCAGTATAAAGCTGCTGCCATCTCTTCACCACCAATACAAACAACTTTTCACGTGTTCACGGCCATACTATCTCATACGGAAAATCCGTCTGAAGAGGCGGCTCTACTCTGATCCGTCAAATTACACGTCACCAAAAACCAATTCTTGCAAACAGACTGTCCCTGCAACGAATTATTCCCCTCTTTTCTGATCCACGTTCGGTAGAAGCATTCAGATCCTCGAGACGGCTTTTGCTAGCAGTCATTGAAGGAATTGTGTTGGCGGATACTACGATAAAGGTGGCCTACAGACTATCTCTAGGTTTATGGATTGCAGGGGTTTAATGTCCGAAAGTGACTTAGGCTATGAGTCCATGGTAGAGATAGGGTGTGGTAGATGGTCCTTGGCGATCACAAAATGAACAAGGGAGGGGAAAACATCAGGTTGCTCGAGCCAACGTTTCGACAAGGGGACTTGTCTTCGTCTGGGCAATCATAGGGACATCATAGTGAAAGACTTTGGAAACTTCGAGCAATTAGGCTTCTTTAACGTGCGCTGATATCACACAGTAAACGGACCTCTAGAAACTGACTGTAGCTAAACATGCACGGACTCGGTGAGAGAATGCATTCAGAATGCATTTGAATGGTCCCAAAATTGCGGTGAAGCAAAACGCCGCACCCAGTTGTGATCTTTGCATATATAAGAGGTACAGCATGGCTACGAGCATTGTTGACAGAACTTTGCTATCCGAACCACACTGGAGTGGTCTAAGGGAAGAAGCCCAAATAGGGCTGTTTTCACGTGTATGCGCTAAACAGCGATATCAAAATTATCTAGAGCCCTGGTTCATACTCGATAATTGGTGCTTGTACTAGATGATTACAACTACTAAATAGAACTCAGCTCTGTATACAACTAACCGTTTCTGATAAGCTCTTCGTGCTATGTTCGCTCTTTTACCCTAACCCGTGAAGCGCACCAAGGTAAGTTGTCCTGTCCTGAGCTCTCCAATCGGAAAGCAATAATAAATCAGTGCTATGTGAATCGCATTTGAAATAATTGTTTGTTAATTTGGTTAATTGCTTAATTACCCAATTAGCCTAATTAACCTTTTAGTCAGGCCAGATTAATAAATAAAACCGAGTAGGAAATTGGTCGAGCTCGGGAATCCAACCCCGGTCTCTGGAGTGCAAGACGAGCATGCTAACCACTCCGCCATGCTAGCTCGATGGTTTGGAATGAAAAAGGCGCGTCTAGAGAACAAGTGTCTTCGTTGACTCCCATTTTCCTCCCTTCCCGTTACGGCGAGGTTTAGGTGTCCACCGAGGTATGCGAAAGATACATTTTGTATCCTCAAAAACCAATTTTTCGACGAGCAAGGCGTAGAACCGAACGGGCGATAGCGTTCTATGGACTCCCTGTCAGCGCTGCAAGACGCTGTCGCGTTCCACTCTTGGAGGCGAAGCTTAACATCTTAACCACACATCAGTGACACAAGCAGGACCACCGCCCTTAAGGCTTTCGCCTCACCGCACTTTAGGTCAACAAAGCGCTCCCCTGAATTTTTTCTGAATATACACGTTACCAGAAGCTCACCTTTTGAAGAGTTATCCTGCAGTATGTGGCAGTAAGGTAGGTCTGGCCCTGGCACTTGCTGCAAGTCCTTGCATCTGGTTGCCGCGGGGTCAGAATCCGTCTCCTGCACAGTTGTGCGATAAAAGTGAATTTTTTCTTCAGAAAGAAAGGCTCAAAGGTAGTCGACAAACGCAGCTGAAAGGAATCACAGTGGACAAAGGTAAGACAGTTTATTTTAACGTCCCAAAGCGACTCAGCCTATGTGGGACACCTTAGTGAAGAGCTCAAAGGCAAGAAGAGGCCGGACTCAGTCAATGATGATAGAGACGAAATGGGGGCGGGCGGGGGATGTTGTTTATGATACAAGGCGGAAAGGTGAATGTCAGCACTGATTCTATGCACAGGGACGAGGGCTTGGGAGAGTAAAAGGCTTGGAAAGGTGGCGGCTGGAACGGATTATAGGCGCAGATATATAACAAAGCATTAGGAACCGCTTGAGCACTGCCATTAATGGAGACGATGAGGAGTGTGCAAAATGCCGGAATGCCCGTACTTCCATGAGGGTGGTCCGAAGTTGAATGCGGGTTTAGCATCCCAAGGTGACTCAGGTAACAAGGGACGCGATAGTGAAGGGCTCCAGAAATTTCGATGCATACCAGCAATGTTCTCATGACCAAAGAGGCCAAGGAATAGGAATAAACAATTTCTTTTCGCGCAAATATGACGCATACTTTGGTAATATATTCCACTTTTCCATGTATAAGCCAATCGTAAAATTTGACTTCAACGCAGATTTTTGCTTAAGAACTGATGACGATGATGATGGTCAGTTTTAATAGCGCAAGGGAGTGTGAAGTCTGTTTAAGACTAGTCAAGTGCGTAGAAACCTGTCCCATGACACGTAACTGAAGAAATGTATGGCGCGTTGTTGCACAAAGACTCAGCAGTTAAACAGGCATTGTAAAAAAAATTCTCTCATAGGCAGGTATGGCACTAGGCGTCTGCCTGTGAGAAATGGCGATGAAATACTACTTGAGAGAATTAAAGTGCCTTCCAAGTATGGCACGCAACGATCTAGAAGGTTCCTAGAAATACTGGAAAGTGTGCCACTCCTTAACAGAGCATACTTAAAAATGATACATTACAAACAGTATAAATGAAGTGAAGTTACCGAAACGTCAATCAGAACGGCTTCCAAGAATAGAAACCTTAAAGTTCCAGCTACATTTTCTTGCTTTGTAAAGTTATCATGCACGAGATGGAGCTCATATTTTTTTCGCCACCTTTTTTTCTATGATGCTGATATAGAACTAAAAAGTTCTCTGGAAATACTGTAAAATCCCCCGCCCCGCGCTGTCGACTAAGGATCATCAAGAACTGAGAACTGAACAAACAAGAAAAAACTGTTTTTATGGCGCAAGACAATGTGATGTCTCTTTGACTAGTCAAGTGTGTAGAGACCTGTTTCATGACTTGTAACTGAAGAAGAAATGTAAGCGGGTTGTTAATATTCCACAAAGACTCAGCAGTTAAGTATCTGGCACTCTTTGGGTATCAATAGCTTGAAGTGGTGATTTCAGGTAGAAGCGAATGCTAGAAGCGAATGCAACTGCCCTTTATGCGCTTAAACGGTATCTATGGAGTATGACCACCCCAAGTAAAGCAGTGTCAAAGTAAAGCAATGCTCATTCAGAGTAGCGTCCGACTGCACACCAAGTGACAGCGTCCATTCCTGGTTGAAGCCCGCTTTTCAAGGGTGCTTGAAGTTTCTCAGGCCTTATGCAACTTGAGTTACACATCCGTCTCTATAATTTGCTGTGCCGAGGGGTGCTGTTGATAATTGAGACGGACGCACAACTTGCTCACATGCTTCATGGCTCGAGCCGGAAGCTTGTAAGTTCACTCTTGCGTCCAGCAAGCGTGATGGGAAGAAGACTTGTTTCCAAGCTGGAAAGTTGATACCACATTTTTTAAATCCTTAGTTCCTAAAAAGCTCAATGATGTGGGGCTTTGTTACTCGCACTCTATTTAATAACCTTTGAAATTACACATTCTTGGAAATTATCCAACGTTTCACCTGTGCAGTACTACAAGGTTGATCCCAACCGCTCACCAACAATCACTCACAGGGCGCTGGTGGTGGAGCCTGAACTGCCAGGACCTGGTCGTGGCGTCGACTCCAGAGACACAGCGAGTACTCCAGGTCGAATTCTCGCTTCCACCTCTGACACGGCTGCGAATGGAGAGTCCTATATGAGCACAGTACACTGCACTGTGAGAAAAACTAGGTTTCAAGAAGCAGCCTAACTAATTAGTGTCTGCGCAATACCAAAAGAATTTATCCGCCACTGCAGAATGCCACAAAAATGAAATAAAACAAACTGTGGCGCTCAACTTCACGAAACAGGATATGAACGAAGGCGGACGACTCTGTTGTATGCTCCGTATTTAAATAACCTGGTGGTGTCCTTCAGTGGGGTCCTTCAACATTCTCTTACATGGAAGTGCAAACGGCTGCCATATCCGGTATTCGAAGCAGCGATGTGTTGGGATCAGGAGTTTAATGCCAATGCTACAAATTCCCTCTAGCCGATACACAAATGAAATCTGGGGCATTGGCTCTGGAGCAATGGCAATGGGGAAAAGAATGGACACTGTTTTTTGTGGGGAGAACCAAAAACGAGTCAGGAAATGTTGAAAGTTTGCTGCTAACTGCCCTTGTCTTTTGGATGTTTTGTCAGGACGTGAAAGCTGTCTGAACATCGTCGACATTGACTGAATACATAATGCACCGCGGGATAATTTTACTAATAGAATTCATTTTAACAACAAAGAAGGTTGTGCTTAAGATACACCTTTGAGGCGCTTCATTTTCCTGAATGAAAATTCTCGAGAGAGTTGAACCAAAGTGTGCATGGAATGAACGATTTGACAGGAAGTCTTTTAGGCAGTTCAACATGCTGCCGCGGATGCCAGTTCAGCCAAGTCCTGAAAAATTCCGAACCTCCTGGTTGTTTGCGTACAAAAGCTTCACGGACAGTCTACGGACAGTCTACGGACAGTCACGGACATACCAGGTGGTCTGTTGTGGAACATGCCTTTTTGAAACCGCAATGATAGACATCGAGAAGCTCACAGGCTTCTAGCACGAAGGTTAATCTAATATTCACGGCACTTTCAAAAGATTTCACAAGGCAGCTGGTGAGGGCCAAGGACCTATAACTGCTAGGAGCAGTTGGTGGTTTCTTAGTTTTTAAAAATGGAATGATGATGGATTTCTCCCATGCTGCGGGCAGTTTACCTGATAACCAAACGTTATTAAAAAAAGTACTTCAACGGCAGGTTGATAAAGGTGGGATAATATCTGATAATGTATTCGTGAGGGCTGGGCACAATCCGTTTACCACTGGACAACACTGTGGATTTCTTGAACTGCAATAAGGATATTTTACGGTGCATTTGTATGGCCACTTGTCGGGAGTCTGTTTCTTGGCAGTGTTTTTGTATTTTAGAAATCATTTTTTTACAGATTGATGAGCTGCAATGCCGAAAAATATTCACCTACAAAGTCTTGCCGTTCTTCGATGTTTGGCTGTATACCAGGGGCTGTTGCAAGGGGAAGTGTGAAAGGGTAGCATATATACCGCATATATGCGATATACCCCATGGATTGTATTGTTTCTTTTTTGTTACTTTATATTTTTTGTATATCATGTTTTGCGTTTCACCGCTCCAGAAGACTGAGGTATAGCCAGACGAACAGCGGAAATAATGCCGCTTGTGAAAATTTTATTAAGTTCATCTAGATCTACTTTCTAGGCTTGCATTTTTTTGAAACAGTGCTCAGTCAGCCAAATGCAGTTTTGTTGCAATGATATCCGGAGAAGATGTTAGGTTGATAAGAATTGGTAGATGATCGCTGCCATATCGGTTGTCCAAGACATCCTACAGAAAATCAGTAAAAACGGGATGTGATGTAAGAGACAAATTTATGCAGCTCCATCTTCCTGAGCTTGGAGAGCAGTATGTGTGTTTGTCTGTGATTGACTAGGCATATATTATTGCACAGAATAAAATTTTCTACAATAAGGCCTCTAGTGTCTGTTCGCTTCTCCATAAATTGGAGTAAGCATTAAAATCCCCGACTAACGGATAGAGTGCCGGTAATTGTTAGAAAAGTTTTTCTAAGTGATGGAGTGTTGCTGTCAGGTGCGCCTGAAGATGTACGGAACGTATTGTAATTGTTTTAAAATGTGCAATAGTGACTGCTTGAAAAGTAGCCTGAAGCCTGACTTCACGAATGGCTACACTACCTTGGACGACTAAGGCGGTACCTCCAGGAAGCCTATTTGCTTGCTGTGGGCCGTGCCGAAAGACTATATTTATTTAAAATATGTTTTGATCCTATGATTTTCTCCTGGGGACACAAAACAACCGGGAAATGTTACGCCAGAATAGCTTTTACGTCACGGTAGATTTTTAACGTCTCTACAGTTCCGGTGAATTAGGAACGGCATGTCTGATGCCTTCCGGGGATGTATTTAAAGACCTATGGTCCCGGTTTTGTGGGGGCCTGAAATTGGCATTTTCCCTTCCTCTCTTTGTCCAAGGGAGTGTCGCCATCACTTCTGTGGAGGCAAGCTACTGCTTGTATCTATCCATCGCCTCGCAGGAGGCACCGGATTTCCGCGGGGAACCCGGGGGGGGGGGGGGGGGTACGGGTTTGTGGTTTCTCCCAATTGGAAGAATCATAGCGGCGTGCTGGCTCAGAAGGCAGCGAGCCTTTCTTTTCAGATGGCAAGACAGCCTTGGCTACACCAGTCAGAGATGTGATGGCTCTGCCTGGGCAGGTGCCTGAACTGGAGTGCTGGATTTCCACTGCCATTAACTTTGGTTGTCCCAGAGGCCGCCGCAAGGTGCATCTCTGGACCGACAACTGGGCCGACACCGCAGTACCATTCGGGTGGGGGACGGGGGAGGCACACATGAACGATAGTGTACTGTTTGCTCACCGTCGCCAGACGACGATCAACACATGATTTGATGTTTGTTCACTGAACTTTTTTCATACCTCAGGGTAGGAATATATTTTCATGTACAGTCTTTGTGAAAAGTAACCAGGCTGCTTGGATTGCTTCTAGCTCGTACAGTGGAGCCCTTAAAGCTTCCCTGAAGCTGAAATGGTCGTTAAAGGTAAGGACTGGGGGTCTTCTTACCTTCCAACATGTTTTGATCTTCAGGAAAACCAGAAGGGCTCCACTGCACAAGCTAGAAGCAAACCATGCAGCCTGGTTACTTTTGACAAAGACGGTACTTTGAGATGGATTATTTGCTTTTCTTTTTGAAGCCTTTTCGGATTCGCGAGTTCACTGCATGCGGACCTTTGCAGTTTGTGCATTTTGTTAGAGCTGCTTGGCAGCTGTCTGTGTTAGTTTCGGCACATTTTGCACAGGTCTCCTTGCCTCTTCACATCTTGCTGCGGTGTCCATACTTTTGGCAGTTGAAACATCTCCTTGGATTAGGGATGTATGGGTGCACTGGGCACCTGATGAATGCAACCTGGACTCGGGCAAGCGAGTGCTGCCGAATGTTAGAAAGATGTGAGGTGTTTTTATTTCTTTTCCTTTACACCTGATAGTGATAACTCAAAGGGATGTTATGCATTGGTCTCGCAAAATCTCGAGGAGCTCGTTGTCATCCTCTGCCATTAGCAGCCGCTCAGAAATTACTCCTTGAACGCTGTTCAGGTTTCTATAAGTTGCTACTGTAATGTCAAAGTCAGCAAGCGTCTGCTGTGTGAGCAATACCCGTACATCACTCTGCTTCTTCGACTTCACCTGCACAAGCAGATCTCCGGAGGACAGTTTTTTGGCTTCATACTCCTCGCCTGTGTTGGTCTCTAGCCACGTTTGTGTCACGAACACTGTACCGTGCGGCCACTGGAGTATTCTGCTCAAAAGCGTGCACCTATCAGAGAGGAGGGAAATTTTCATGAGGTTTCGATCGGAGTCAAAACTATATATATAAGAAGGGGGTGAAGATCGGATGGATCCGGTAGAACATAAACGTAATTCGGTTCACACACGGGAGAAAAACAACAACTTTATTCTAACGTTTTTCTACCGTGTGTCAACCGAATTACGTTTATATATATATATATATATATATAAATTTTTTTTTATTGAGCCGTTACTGAAGAATTCTGTTCTATTGCAAACACTGAGTGTTCAGCTTTCCACACAAAGCAAAATGGTTGCTTCATGGTCACTTGTGCTTAACCCCAATAGACACAAGAAGGTCCCGGAGCCCCGCACCTGGTAAACAGATCGGGAATCCGTCGGCCGTGGCTTGGGCATGTCCCTGGCCGTCAGCGTTCATGGTTTCTACCCTTCACCTTATGAGCTATCGCCACGGTGCATATTACATCTTCTGTATGGGGCTAAGGGTCCGTGATGGTGCCAAGCACGATCACCTTGAAACTCAAGGTTCCCTTGCGGGGGACAACCTATTAATCTTCGATAGTGTCGTTCATGCCCAACACTCAAACATTCTGTAGTATCGAAGTAGTAAGAAAGCAACTAGAACTGACTTTATTGCCAAAGATTTCTCACCCCGACGTATTGTAGCGAAGGCTGCAGTGAGGCTCGGATTCGAGTCCGCACGCGATCAGATGTTCCACACGACTCGGTGGGGTTCGCTGACGGCACCAAGACTGGGTGCTGTCACCTCCGAGGCTGCGTACAATGACCCCAAAGACAGTGTCTTTCATGGAACAGAAGGAATTTCGTGAAATCTCAGATTTAGTAGGGGACAAGTGTTGACTGTTGGCATATCCTGAGATTCACCGAAAAATTGGCAGAACGCAAATGCATGTCCGCTCACACAAAAGAAATAACTACGATTATGATATTGGTTTTGTGGGGATTTATGTCCCAAAAGGCTCAGGCTGTGAGGGACACCGTATCGAAGGGCTCTGAAAACTTTGACCCCCTGGGCATGCTTAGCGTGCACTGACATTGCACAGTACACCATGCGACCACCGCGGCGTGTATCGAACCCGCGTCTTTCGGTTCAGTAGACGAGTGGCATAATCACTGAGCCATTGCGCCGGCTGACTACGTTTATGAATGAACATATCTGCGGATGCGCACAAATAATGACTGCATGCTCATCACAATTGTTTGACACCTGCAAAACCAGTTCGACCGTAAAAGCTTATGGTGTATGGTTTATGGGGTTTAACGTCCCAAAGCGACTAAGGCTATGAGAGACGTCTTAGTGGAGGGCTCCGGATATTTCGACCACCTGGGGTTCTTTAACAAAAGATGTCAGTGAGTTTCACTGTAACCCTGTAAAATGCAGCTCTGGTTTCAATGTGAATCGTCTCTTTGTGGTACGGCATTAGCTCCCTCTCCGTTCTAATGGCAGAGGCGATTTCATTCCCTCCGCCGCCCCCCCATCCGCACAAATGCCGCCATTTGCACCAACACTGAAATCAGAAACGATCGCACCGATTAAATTCCGGTCAAGCCGCTCAAATTTGCGTGTGTGTGTGTGTGTGTGTGTGTGTGTGTGTGTGTGTGTGTGTGTGTGTGTGTGTGTGTGTGCGGAGAGGGGGTGATTGATTTTATACCACATTAGCAGCTGAGCCTAATATACGCCGGACAGAGGGTTGGTAGATCTCACTATTGTGCTGAATGGCTAGTTCTTAAAAGGTTACAAATGTCTGATGAGATTTGAAGTCTACTATTGCGTTCTCTCCTAAGAGCAAGGTGGGGTAGAAAGGAACCTGCTTGTGTAAAAAATGTTTTTAAACACTTTTTCTTATTTCTAGATTCCTGCCATAAAAAAAGGCTTATTGTGACCACTCCATCACATTCTCAAAGAGGGTTTTCTTGTTTCTTGAGTATAAAGCTGCGTGTGAGATGCAGATATGTTCAATGCGAAGGCAACGTAGGAACACTTCAATAAATCATTCTTGATGTTGATTCGACATCCATTCGCCATGAATCGGCTTTACAAGGTGTTTGGTATTGATGTCATCATCCTATGTGGATTGGCATTTCTTTTACTAGTTTACTCTTGTCTTGTGTAAAGCAGTCTTTGTACAGAATGTTTGCTTCCGCTGGTTTGCTTTGACGAGCTCGCACTGCACAAGCGTTTGCTCTTTCGTTACCGCCTATGCCGATTTAGCTTGGGCCCGAGCATAATTTTATTTCTTCTCCGTATACTTCGACTGTTGCTATACTGTGCATTATATCCCCTATTAACAGTTGTACTGTACTTCATGAGTGTAGGGCTGGTAGATATCCTGGCAAGTCTGTGCAGTTAATACTCTTCTTAATGTCCTATCTCAAATTTTCCTGGTTGCGAAGTAGACAGCGTAGCATTTGGCTTCAAAAATGAGCTCTGCGGTAATCGTATTGTTGTCTCCCAGTTGTCTTCTACAACTGAGCTTCCGGCAAAGGGCTCTTTTATCTCTCTGTCTAAAATTCGCATACTGTTGTCTAAGTGTTTTGTATGATGTGCTTCTGCTGGTTTTGTTTCTTTGAAAGGGTTATCGCACACTGCGGGGAGGTTGTACCATAGAGGAAGTGGCCAAAGTGGCCTCGTGGCCAAAGCCACGAGGAAGTGGCTTTGGCTTGTACACCGTACCTGGTAGTGTTTCCAGTAATCCAGTTCAAAGCATTTGTACTTAAATCACAAAAGTAATAGCCTCACTGCTTGTGGTCGATTGCTGAATAAATTACCGCACATGCACTGGTTTGTTATGGGGTAGCAGATGTGATCCGGAAGTGATCCAATGCTAAGGACGTACGCTCATGTCAGCATAGTTCTATATTCAAGGAGAGGCAGCTAATAATGCGCGACGTTCTGCACGGGCCTGTTGCAATACGCAATATCAAGTTGTGCAACGGCTATAGCTGTTTTACGTAAGACGGCCTTGCTGATCAACATAGTGTAGACCCGTAACCCCACTGAAACGGTCCGTATGAGCCGCTTGTATAGAATTATGGGAATATGGAGTCCGTAACAAAAGGAATATACGGAAATCCATATATGTGGACAAAATTCGTAAGCATTCCATATAATTTCTACACAATTTTCATATAATGCGCATGACCTTATATGGAGTCTGCAAGTTTGCATACGTGCTGCTGTAATAGTCTATACCGTGTCCATATGCTCCATCCTGACTGCATAAAATTTCTCATAGGAACGTATAGAATTATGGAACTAGCCATGTGGAAACTTTCAGTAGTGAATCTAAAGTCGAGTGTTCTAGGTAACAGTAAATATGCAAAATACCGGTCCTATGAGAGCTCCGGTGTTTTCGAAGCGTTGGGTGCAGTTAGCGACATGCAATGCTCTGGTTGAAATTTCCCTTACCTGAGATAGCTCCTTACCGCCTCGTCACCTAAGGAGGAGGCGGGTCTGGCTGTCGGCGAAGCGACTTGCACCCACGTGACGAAGGCACTTCAGATTAGCCAGCCGGCTGTAGTTCCTCGCCCCACATCGACAGTGGTCTCGCCACTGCTCCTTGCAGCTTTAAAAGAAAGAAGATACCTCAATCACTGACTTCGGAAAATGAAAGCTGGAATCTTGAAAAGTGATAAGATATGGCAGTAAAATGTCAGCCTCACTAACAACAGCAGAAATCACGCGCTTTTTAATTGGAAGGCATAATACTGGTCCTCTTTCCCACATGGGATTAGTGACTGATAAGTGCGCAGTAGAAAAGTTGCAGATGAACTAAGGCAGAGGCCACGGAAGTTGCTCCATGTTTAAGCTGGAACAGATCCAGCTTTATTGGACATGACTTTCAACTGCGAGGCAACTGTGCACTATTGAGAGATACTGTTGAAAACATATTGTTCGGAATGGTCTCATGTGAGATCAGTTAAACTAGTTCCTACGGTAATATTAACTAATGATTATTAGCTAGGTGCAAAAAAATGGGCCAATAACAAATTAATGTATGACTATATATTTTGTCTAATGAGCAAATAATGTAATATTAAAATCAGTTTCTTTTCAGCGCCTGGAATACCAATATTCATGGTGTATTTCAATAGTATGAATCGAAATATTTTGACTGTATATAAATTTTTTATTGAGCCGTTACTGAAGAATTGTGTTCTATTGGAAACACTGAGTGTTCAGCTTTCCACACAAAGCAAAATGGTTGGTTTATGGTTTACGGGTTTTAACGTCCCAAAGCGACCTAGGCTGAGGGACGCCGTAGTGAAGGGCGCCGGAAATTTCGACCACCTGGGGTTATATAATATGCACTGACATGAAAACAAAATATCATTGTCTCTATTAGAAATGCTGAGATTGACATAAGATCACCAGGTAACAATTTTAAACTGTTAAATATCGCTTCCTGCGGAAATTTAGCCCAGACGATGATCTATGATAATATTATGTTTCAAATACAGGTTTCCAGAAGAAAATAATGGCAAGACTTTGAAAATAATACAATTGAAAAATGTAATTCGGTTTTTGGTCCAGAAGACCAGTGTCCCCTTTGCGACCGCCACAGAAAACAGATGCGGTGAGTTTTGGAAAATAATTAGCAGACAACCACAAGAGTATATATATTGATCGTGACTGTGCAATCGATGTACAACGAGTGATACAAGTCCACAACAGTGACAGGCTTTAAGCCAACTCAGTATCCAGTGCTCACTAGTGCAGTGGGTCGATGTTGATATTTCACTGAGGTGCCGACATTTCCTTCAAGATAGCTGGTGCTTGATGACCTTAATGCGTGACTTCACAGACTTTCTAAGCAATATAATGGGTTACGGCTATGCATGTTGCGCATATAAGAAACATGCTTGTACGCGCCCAACACAGTACTACTACAGAGGCATGATAGCTTCGACACCATGCTCTTTAATGGCAGATGGCACAGCAATGCAGTTTTGATCCCCTCCGCCACGCATCGTCGATCTCGCAAGCTTTCTCGCAGACTGCATTTTGTTTAAAGACAAAATCGATTGACTATTACAGCGAAAGCTGCTTATGGAAGGCCACCCTCCAGCGATCATGCGTAGCCACGTGGGCCGGTTTAACAAGGCGGGCCCATGGACATAGCTCGCGACTCCAGCACGTAGCTCGGACCTGGCTCAAGTAAGTGGAAACACGGGCGCTCACATGGGAGTCAGCGTGCGAGCGCCTGCCCACGCGCAGACGCAGCCAATGCAAGGTGAGGAGTAGGCTATAGGAGGTGTGCACTCAAGCCACAGTGGTAACCATTTTGGCGTCCATACAGCACAGTGTATGGCTACGGCGCATGTCCAAAATGGCACCCGTGTCGTCACTTGAATACTTCATGTACTCCCATTTCATACATCAGGCTCGGAACGCTGTCAAAGCTAGCATGCTTTCTGCGCTGCCTATAACTGCAAGTAAAAAGCAGTGGCTTGGTTGTAGTTGGCTGGTTGTAACTCCGCCGCCAACCGCAATGAACGCAACTGAAGGAGGAACTGGCACTAGCATCTGTAATAAAGAACAGGATCTAACCGCAAATAATTCTGAAAGGAGAAGATTCTCTCTATCACTTTTGAATTTCTGACTCGCGTAGAGTTGTTCATTCTCAACTTAAAATTCATATGTACCTACAAGTTCTAACACCACACTCTGCGCAGTGTGCAAGTGGTTAAGGAATGCGACAGTGCTGTGCGATGGCACCGTGCTGCCCCTGTTGGGTCTCGTGCTACCCAAGTTGCTTTTCCCTAACAACTTCGTGTCTTTAACAATAAACTGCCACCTGCAGTTTGCCTATAATCCGGTGCATAGGTTGTGATGGCCCCACAAGATCACCTGATCTACCTAGGTTGCTATGTTGCCCATCGAGGTCGCCCACTTACGTTGCTTCTCCGGGGCTGGCTGCCTGGGTCACTCTACGCCACCCTGTATTTAACACGCACTACGCCGACAACGCGGACACCGGATTTTCTGTGTAATGTGGCCTTTAACGCTATCACGTTAAATAAAAAGGCTGTGTTCGAAGGTTGGCTCTATGGAAAGGGTATCATATTTCCCCTTTGTGAGGCACAAAAGTGTTCTTTTGGCAGCCAGACAAACTGTAGCTAAATATTCCATACCAGTATTTTGTAGTGTGAAGAGTGCTGCAGGGGTTGATGGGGTGGGCGCGATGTCCCCCCCGCGATGCAGCATCGAAGATGGCCCCGTCATTTGTCCGCTGTCACCTTGTTGCCTGCGCAGGCACAAGCAAAGCAATATTGTAAACGACGGCACAGAGAGAAATCTTAACAAGTTATGGTACGCAAAGGAAAAAAAAGACATTCTCATGGCGGAAGGGAAGGAAACAAAAATTTGGTTTGGTTTAGTTTATTGGGGTTTAACGTCCCAAAGCAACTCAGCTAATGAGGGACGCCGTAGTGAAGGGCTCCAGAAATTTCGACCACCAGGGGTTCTTTAACATGCACTGACATCGCACAGTACGCGGGCCTCTAAAATTTCGCGTCCATCGAAATTCGGCCGCCGCGGCCGAGATCGAACCCGTGTCTTTAGGGTCAGCAGCCGAGTGCCGTAACCACTGAGCCACCGTTGATCGAACGTGTTGCAGCCAGCAGTCGAAGCAATTTTTTCAGGAAACAGCCCATATTTCTTCCAAGGACATGATACATGGCGCTATGGACTGACGACCTTTGCAGTAATTGCCATCAGTTCATAGTACCAGTCCACTGATTGCATCAAAAACTGGTGTATAATTTTTTTTTGAGCACCGTCGTTTTATTTCCCGTGTGTTCCAAGCACACCAAGGCCAAGATAGCCGAAGCTTACTCAATCAGCACACCTAATCAGCCCTATATCGGAAATGTATTGGCAAACCCCGGTCCAACAAATGACCACAGTGAAACCATCAGTTTCCAATATTGCGCCTGTGCCCAATTGGACGTCTGCTGCATGGTCTCTTGCAGCCATTTTAATACCAGAGTCCTAATTTCAGGGTGAGAGGAAGTGGAAACTCCATGCCTGCTGTCCTCGATATGATGCATACGCAGCTGAATATAATAGATGCGGCATGACTGCGTGGGAAATAAACCATCGGCCATGTATTGAGTTTCTAAGCGTTCCCCGAAGGAGCCTGCGGATACGCCAGGAACCTTTGTTATTCTGATCTAAGGCTTACCCACATCATAGTCGATGTGACGCAAGCATGATACAAGTAGAGTTTGAGTGGAACGCCGGGAACAATTTTCAATTTTATTCTATACTGTTACTAGCAATGAGCACGTGTTTAGCTGCCAAAAATACCCTCCATAAGGCGAAATAAATTAATTTTACTAGCATTAAAATTTAGACGGAGGTGTCCTGAGTGTCCTTTCAAGAGAGATACAGATGCTCACCATTGGCTGTATTGTTGGCGCCGTGGAATTTCTCGCACGGACAAGCGGCTCGCCTACTGCTGAAAGAAGCCTCCATGGGAGTCCATCGCAGTGGCTAGTCGGCCGGGCGTCGGTCGTCTGGTCCTCAGTCAGCTGTCTCCATGACAACGAAGAAACGACGTTTGTCTCTCATGTCCTGCGAGAGGACCACAAATCATGGAAAGTTCATACCCAACAATTCTGGATAAAAGCTTGTTTGAGCTGAAAACCTTAGATGAACGTTTTTTTTTCATAAAATGTAGGATTTTATTACATGAGTTCATACATCGACACATCACCCGACGACGGCAGTTTTGCTCTTTTTTTCTTTTAACGTTTTTGCTATTGTCAAAAGCATTCGGCATTGTTTTTTATGGTGGTATTAACTGTTCGATGGGATCTATGTTAATTCATTGAAAGAAAGGAGAAAGGTTTTGCTTCATATCAGAAGAATGCGCCATTAGAATCTGTATTTCCATAAAAGTGTCTTACAATATTCATTTTAAATGTTCTTTCCGAGCACGTTACAGATGTGGTATTAGAAGGCGCTAATCTTATCAGTGACTAGGAAACGCACAGCACAAGAATGCTTTTAGCATTATTTGCACGTAGGTTGACGTAGGTGATTGCACGCAATGTGAACAGGAGCAAATTCTCAGCCCTGGAAGATTGATTTTAGGACTTCGTATGAGTGAGATTTCTTGTAACCGGAAAAAGAAAAATTGTGGAAACCATTCGCTTCATTGCTGTCGCTTGTTCCAGTGCTAGTTGTCACCGGTGATGAAAAAATGTGGTACAAATTGCACATGATTCCTCGCGGTGTCAATTTCTGTGCCAGGCAGTTCAACACGGCTTAGCCGAAAATTATATTTGTGCTACGCGCCGAAGGAGGATCTCTTCTAACCGCTAGGTTTTTCAAAGTTTCATCAATAGCATCGTGCATTGGCTTTCCTCGCCCTTAAATATGTTAAGCTTGATCCTCCGGACATGAAGTATAGATATCGAAGACGTTTTTCAGGATGTGTACTGTGCGCGGATGGTGGTTTGTTCCAATCGGTTAACAGAAAGCCAAGAAGAAAACTTGGAGGACACTTTCCAGACAAGACCAAACGTCCTGCGGACGTCCTCAAAAGATACAAACGTCCTCACGCTTTCTTACTGTGTCTTCAGAACGTCCTGAGGACGCTGCCTAGTCGAGGGTCCTAGAAATGTCATCTCGAGGACCTGATGAGGACCCAGTTACAAACAGACCCTTTTTGTTGATTGTGGTTGTTCCTACTGCCTCTACGTAATTAGCGCGGTAATTGAAGTGCGGTAATTAGTGCGGTAGTTGAAACGCGGTCATTAATGCGCTAACTAAAGCGCACAGATTAATTCTTGACAAATTTGTGCTTGCTTGCTTACATCTACCGCGCGGCTGAACCTCCCGCTTTTCCTTATTATGAGAAAGAGCGCAACAGCTCGAGTTGGGCTGCGCTGTGCGCTACAGCGAAGATTTACCGCCCGCGCCGCGACGCTTGAACATACGCGCCGCAGCGCATGGTCAGCAGGTGTAGCAGGCGCAGCAGGCGCAAGCATGCGGGCGCTGGAGCACTGTACGGGCGCGTTGCTTTTCGCACGCGAACGCGCGAGCAGCGGAAGAGCGCACTGAGGTTCCGGAAACGACATGATTTCCTTTCTGTTTTTGTTTTACAGTAATGGAGAGTTGATCGCGCATACTGCCTGTAGTATTGTGTTTGTTTGTATTATGAGTAAGTTAGAAAACTGTTATACTTTCGAATCTTTTCGGATCTGTCGTTTACATCGGCATCTTTGGGGTAGCCAGCCTTGTGCCACCGCTACGACCACCGCCACCTTTCAATCGGTCAAGTCCAGTCACTTGAAGCCAAGCCAAGCCAAGCCAAGCCAAGCCATGGTATACTTCGGCAGCGAAGTCACAGAAAAAAGTTATGGAGGCGACGCCGACAAAGGTGAGATACTTGACGTTTTGCCTTAGATTTGTTTTGAAAGGAAAACTTGCGAACTTAGCAGTCACCACGATAGGCAAAACTGCTTGTCGCCTGCTCTTGTTTTTATGGCACTCGCGGTTTTCTGCTTGTTTTTGTTACAGATGACACCACGTTCGCGCCTTTTGAGTCACACCGCCAGACAAGTTGGACAAAGCTCTGATCGGCAGTTCCGCCGGGAGTGGAAACTGCGTGTTGACTCCTGTTTTGAGCTGCTGAACTTGGAGCGAAATGGAACTACTAGCAAGGCCATCCACTTCGCGTCAACTGGAGCACCCTGCAAAGTGTGTTGTGCGTAGAACCCCTACATCACGCGAGCCTGGTGCGAAGAACAGGCGCTTGTGAAGCGAACTTGGGACAGACAGTGTAGAAGTGGCTTCTGGTGTGTCATCGGACAGTTACGAGTACAAGCACTGCGGTGTCGAGGCAGCCTGCTCGTCATGCTCCGTCAGGGATGATAGGTCGGCGTGGGGCTGGGTAGCTGCGGAAGGTATTCCCGGCGTGGACGGTGTTGACATGCCTCCTGCACCCAACTCCAGTGACAGCAGGCTTCTGAACTGTGTGCACGGCACTTCCACGGAGGGCGGCGTAGGTGATGCTGATGCCATCACAGAATTCAGGCAGAAGCTACAGATTTGGACAGTGAAATCGCAGTCATCTCACGCCGCGGTGACATCGCTGTTGAAAGTCATGCTGCAGAGAGGTTTCGCAAACCGCATTCGAAGGAAGTTCGTGTTCACAGCAATAGTAAGTTGTACTGTAACTGCTGTTGGAGCAGAAGCAATAGCATGTTATTGCTGTATATCGCAAGTATCCAGGAAATATCTTGAAAGCATCGATAACTTTGTATCGTAGCCTTTTGAGATTCACTGGTTGGCCTAGCAAGAGATGTCTTCCCCTTTTCACCAATACTGCTCTGCCTGCCACTTTATATATCCTCTCTTTAAGATGTTAATACAAAATGTAACATGGTTAAGAACCGTTATCACATCTACTAAGACTGTAAATGAAAAGCTCTGTTTATTCTATGTGGCCAGATCACTTGATTTAACGAACTGCATAAAAAGGGAGGAGTATCTTTCCAGGTGAAATTGCTTCTTTAACTTCTTTGTACTTACGTTAGGAACTGAAATATTATGTGCCTGTATTTAAAAATAAAAATTCTGGCTTTACTAAACAAGAATTCAGGATGCTATTAAAGGCATTATATATTTTTATTGTGGGAACGCTTTGCACATATGAAGTAAAATACAAAAAGCAGAAGCTGCTAATTTTGGCCTGGAGGTATATTGCTTTTACCAAGATTGATTCTTTTAGGTCAAGACACAGAGATTCACCAAGCTAAAGAATCGGAATTTTCTCTGAAGCACGAAATGAGCATTGTAGTGAAGTGTAAACATAAATAAATATTTATGCAGTATTATTTTGTGTTGCTCCTGCTAGCGTTTCAATACTAACTGAACTGATGCATTACCTGCATTCTACTAAGGTTACTCAATCTCCCATCATGACACTCTTCTCTTCTCCTTCCCCAGCGCAGAGCAGCAGGCAAGATATTCATCTTTCCGGCTGGCCTCTCTGCCTTTCCAAGCAGGAAACTCATCTGTCTGAAACTCATCTGCCATCAGAGTCATCTGTCTGTAACTCATCTGAGCCAGTTTATTGAGGACAGCACTTAGACCTGATCTTTTCTGGCACTGGTTATGCTAGAACTTGCTGCCAGTTTCCTGCATTGCACACTTCATATGCATGTGGAAATTGGCTATAACAGCTTGGCTATAACTTCCATTTTTAGCTGTCTACCGTGGCAGCTGTTATTGTTCTTGTTCTAGGGGCAGTTAGGTATAGCTGTACATGTAATGGAGCTTAAATATGAGGAACAGTTCATAATGCTGTGTGAACTGCAGCAAGGCCTTCAATGTAGTGTCCTCAATATGTACTAAATTAGTCCTTTGTTGCCCTTTTTAGGACATCCTGAGCATGTCCTAAATTCAGATAAATGTCCTGAAAATGTACTACAAAAGGCTTAGGGTGCCCTTTTCAGGATGTTCTCAAAACGTACTGGGGCCGGACAAAACGACTTGATAAGACCCATTTGAGGATCATTGAAGGACGTCCTGAGGACAACAAAACATCCCAGTGGAGGCATCCTGAGGACATTTTCAGGATGCCTCAGCGTTTTCTGGCTATAGCTTCGCCTTTAAGAGTGGAACGCGACAGCTTTCCCTGCTGTAGACTCCCTGGCGACAGCCGTGCAAGAAGGAACGATATTGCTGGTTCGGTGCCTTGCGAGTTCCTTGGCCTTGCCCTTGGTTTTGTTTTGAGGAAAGGATATGATGCGGTAACAGTCTCACTCGTCTTGGTGGACACCCGAACCGCGCATGATACGATTTTTTAGAGCGCAGCTCTTTGGCGTCCGTTCGTGGGTTTCGCGTCGTCGTCGGCGTTGTCGTCGGCCTCGTAACCAGCTCCGCCCCCCTTTCATCCCCCCAGCGCTAGCAGCGACCGACTGATACCGCTGGATGCCGCTGACGCCGCTAGAGAGTCAAGATAACGTGACTGCATAGAACACCGTCGCCGCCATGCAGAAAGAGAAGGAAAGGGTCCCCCCCCCCCCCCCCCCTGTTCTTGTGTGGCGGATAGGGTGCTCTTCAGTTGCCGACGCGCCGGTTATTTCACGTAGGCCCCGGCACGTCGACGAATACGTGACCACCTTCCCACGGCTAGACCTACTTCTTAGCGCTGCGGAAGCGAAGGTATCATATTGTTTGTGTCGGCATCGGCGGCGTTGTCCCTGAAACCAACTCCGCAGCTGGGGTTGACTCACTATCGAAAAGGTGAAACAGCTTATTTGCTGCGCTCAAATTTCGCATTAGGAAGTAACGTAATCGTCGGTAATTTTTTTAACAGCCCCAGATTACAGGTTGCCGGTTCCTTATCCGCGAATCTCTGCCGCGAGCTAGGGTCCCACAACTGGTAAATGTATGCTGCACGAAACACTGAATCACATGACACCTTCCGAAACATTCTGCGGCAAACTGTTGGCATGATAAGTTTTTTTTTTTTGAGGCCCGGTGCTGACAACTATGACGTCGACGGCTTTCGACCGAACGAGCTGTTTGCGCTGTCACTTAAAAATGACGCTGACTACACCAACCTAATTACGCATAATCATGACATACTCCTAGCAACGGTACGGAAAGTGCCTATCCCGGTATTTAAAATTACCAATCGACTCATTTAAAGGCTGCTCGGTGACGTTTCGCCTTATCCATCTGATGTTTGTTTTAAAAAAATCTGGGGTCTGAAAAATCGAAATCCGGTGGCCATCTTTTTTAGCTCAGATTCGCTCAGTTCCTGTGCTGTGGGACAAGCGAGAATTGACCTTTCTTTTTGCTTTTTACCCGATTCAGCAAGTGCGCAAGAAATGAGAGTCGTGATGCGGTCTTACGCATACGTAGGTAGGCAGGCTGCGCTAGGTGTGTGGAGTGTTCCAGTTCCAAATATAAAGTCCGAAACAACCAGCTGAACACTTCGCTAGAACGTGAAGCACAGCCACGAGTTGAAGACAACTGCGCGAAGAGATGAGTTCACACAAATCAGAAGTGGTCTATGGGTGTCGCCAAAACGACTCAGGCTATGGTTTGGTTTTTATGGGGTTTAACGTCCCAAAGCGACTCAGGCTATGAGAGGCGCCGTAGTGAAGGCCTCCGAAAATTTCGATCACCTGGGATTCCGGGCACTGACATCGCACCGTACGCGGGCCTCTAGAATTTCTCCTCCAATGAAATTCAGCCGCCGCGGCCGGGATCGAACTCGCGTCTTTCGGGTCAGCAGCCGAGCACCATAACCACTGAGCCACCGCGGCGGCGACTTAGGCTATAAGGGACGCCGTAGTGAAGGGCTCCGGAAATTTCTACCACCTTATACCTAACTGGCTTAAGGTTACTCTTCTTATGCAGTGCAAGGAGTTTAGGTACCGTTCTTGTGGCAGTGCAAGTTAGGGTTAGAGGAAAAATACTTAGTCTCCAAGAAGCAGCGTAACCTTACTCCAAAAAGGTGTGAATTGAGCGACAAATGAGTTAATCCCTAAAAAGACTAAGATCACACAACTTTTCTTTTTTTTTTTTCGATGTGCTCCTCAAGGCGCTCACATTCCCTCCTCCTCCGCTTTCCTCCTCAATCTCTCTTCGGTACTGCCGTAGTCGGAGACAGCCAGCGGCATCGGGTGTAAGCTCCATAGTTGCCCTCGATGGCCAGCGCCGCTTTCAGGGTGTAGACCCCGGTCTCGGCGGGGGCATGTTGGTCCAACTCTCCCGTTCGGCTTCACTGAGCGCAATGCGGCGGCGGTCCGTTTCGAAGAGGCAACTGCAGCTGCGGTGTGGAATTCAGGAAATCTATTCTAGCAAGGCAGGATGGTACCAGATTGTTTAGAAAGGGAATCGGAGTTAGTTACTCTTAAATACATCATCTTCGCGGCTCATCTGCCGAGAAAGTCGGCACCTTGAGAGCAGAGGGTGCACTCATGTGTGTTGGTTCTCTTCTCTCCCATTCATTTTGCGCTGTGTTCCATCATAATAGCATTCTTGCAACGTCGTAGAATACTCCAGTGCAGTCTCGAGACCCGGACAAACTACTTTTCAATCATTTTCCAGCAATCAGGATTACTTATTTCGAGCTGCAGTTGCATATTCGTCAATGACAGCTTCTCGTTCACCTTGAAACCAAGTGCGAGAAGCCGCCTTTTATGGCTGATAATTTCAGTAATAAAAAAGATGCAAAGTTAAGCCGTGCATTATTACGCGATAACCGATACAGCTCGTTCGGTCGAAAAGCCGACGGAGTAGTCAGCACCGCATGTCGAAATTTATCCGGAAGCTGCGTAAAAAAAAAATCGTCCCATGCCAACCATTTTCCGCAGAATATTCCGGATGATGTTATACCATTCAACGTTTCATGGTGCATAAACTTTGAATGTTAGAGTCTAGCTCACGCCAGGGATTAAAGCCGGTTACCTATATTCGAGGGCTCCGTAAAAAAAAAAAGTCGTGGCAATATGGGGTTCTAGTGATTGATGATTGATTGGTGTGTAATAGGCGATGACGAGGTGATCATCATGTGTATTTTTTCTTAAGGAGCGCGTAGGCGGTGCATTGCATAAGGGCATTACATGAAATCATGGTCACTAAATTGCTTAATCAGAGAAATGAAAAAAAAATTGAAAAAGGGGGTTCAAAGGCGTCAAAATGCTCAGGATAAAAAGCCAATGGTTGATTATGCTAATTAAGAAAATTTAGAGTGCATAATTGATCAATTTTAGTGAGCATGATTGATCAATTAACTAAATGAAACAACTGAAAGAATGAAATATGCGTTCAGAGGTGTCAAACTGCTCAGAATGGAAAGCCTAACCCCCTACGCTATCGCGTCATAGCTTTAACGTGGTGCTCAAGTGTCCTCTTCAATTTTTTCCTCCGTCCCGAGTAGAAATTGTTCTGGAAAGCAAGCATTTCGCATGCCTTATCTCGTATATATATAGAATTTACTTTTGGTGTAGCAGTCTCGCTTGAGCTCCGATCTCCACTTTTTTCTGCGTGCGCTGCCACGAGCAAAGCGAAATAGGCGGTCCCCTTTTCTAACATGTCCAGACCACTCGGGAGCACAACAGTCTTCATAGCTTGGTCTCTGACTGCCGTGTCACACACACAACACGATGTTTATGGGGGTTCACGTCCTAAAGCGACTCAGGCTATGAGGGACACCGTAGTAAAGAACTCTGGAAATTTCGACCACCTGGGGTTCTTTACCGTGCACTGATATCACACAGCAAGCAAAGGGGCATAGCCGGATGGAGGGATTGCCTGTTTTCTCCTTATTTTTGCATGTGCTTATTATTTTCCCGCCGGCTTCTCTCAATTAGAGGTCCCTCGGTACACATCGCACCTTCTGCACCACTATCACAAGTCGCATGATTTGTCCTCCTAGCGCCGATGTCGCAGGCCAGGAAACCTGACAGCCGAGTGTTAAAACCTGCTGAGCCGCTCAAAATTTGCCGAGTGCAAATTCGCAAATCTTCACAACCTTTCCCAGTAAGGCAGCCGTATTATTTAGGCGCTCTTGCGGGCAAGCGAGCAAGTGAAGATCTTGACGCTGCCTTTTGTTCAGTTTATTATCTGTCTTACCTTAACGTCACGAAGGCATAACTCCTCCCCTCTCATCTTCTCAAGTTCAGAATGGCCCAGGACCACTACTTTTCATCGCCCTCACTGTTTGCAGCAGGTTCCACGCAGAACTGAAGGATCGCGCCATGGCTCTGCACGAGATAGGCTGCCTCAATGCACGCGCCTACGATCGAGATTAGTTGCGTGCGCGGAGTGCAACTCGCGCGGTCCTCTAGCTTGGGTCACACGTCACGAGGTGTATGCATGTGCCACTCGACCTGCAGAAGAGAGCGTAGGACCCTTCAGGTCTTGCACTGTCATCGACCTGAGAAAACGCTGCATGCTATCCCGGTAGCAGCTCAGGTGTGACTGCAAGTTTAGCCCAAGTTCGTTTAAGTTCTCTTCCCTCTATTATGGCTACAATGTCACCCGCGGCGGGCCTACAAGGGGAGCTAAAATCGTTTCATGCGCAAAACAGTGAGATTTAACAATGTATGCGACAGCCATAAGGACGCAGTTTATCTAATTGCTTAGGCCGGGCCGCGGGGGTGGCTCAGTGGTTGTGGTGCTTGGCTGCTTACCCGGAAGACGCGGGTTCGATCCCAGCCGAGGCGTTCTCATTTCGCTGGAGGCGAAATGCTTGAGGCCCGTGTACTCTGCGAAGTGTACGTTAAAACGCCAGGGAGTCGAATTTTCCGGAGCCCTTTACTATGGCGTTCCTCACAGCCTGAGTCACTTTGGGATGTTAAAGTTCCATAAACCAAATAATCTAGTTACTTAGACCATTGCACTCAATACTACTTGCAGCGTGCCTGTAGTGAACGTGCTAATGATTTCACTTTAGAGTAAAATAACTGCATGAACGGGCAACTTCACAAATTTCGAGCAGCTCTGGCCACTGTTTCAAGACATGGCCTCCGGCCACAGCTCCGGCGTTGCGTCTCCTACTGAGCGCGACAGTACATCAGTGTAAAATCCGTGTACAAAAAAAAAGCACGAAAGTGTATGAAAACAGAGGAATGTACTATAATCTACATGAGCAGTTTTTAACGTGTGCAAGGGTGATTCAAAGCATTGTGTTTCAACAAGAATACATCGTACAGTCTTAGAAAATTTGGCGGTTCTTTCGCATACTTAGACCAAATGCATATTTGGTGCGCTATACAACCTCGGTTTTCACACCAGTTTCGCCATTCAGGTTCCCTGTTCATGGATGAAAGCTGTTCGGGATAGCGAAAATGAATTAATGCCCATATAGATAGAACTCGTGATTCTCCATGCTCATAGACCCCTGGAAGTCCTCACAATACTCCTGGCACAGCGGTGGAGCAGTTCAGCAATGCGCCACTACTCTGCCATGGTTGGGTCTGCCATTAATGTGACTTATTGGGAGGCCCAGGTTGCACTACCGGAGCAACCTCTCAGGACCAGTCATCATTTGAACTTCCACCTGCCATTTTGGTCAGGATATTATACACACACCCCAGGCAGGTTTGCCACAACCCGGTGGGCAGGGCGCAGCCTGCCACAAAGCAGTCTGCAGACAAAGCAACAAAAATGGCTAAATGAAGTGAATGGCCACAATAATAGTTATTGCACTAAAACAACCGTCCAGATGACCTCTACCAGGATGTTATGGCCGCATGAACACATCTCATAGAATTTCTGAAGCTCAAAACTAAATTTTGTGGGGATGCAGGGACATTGCATAAACGCTGCAGTAACGTTCAAATGTCGGGTGAAATTTCTAAAAGAATCCCCAAGGTAGAGTAGATTGGTAATAAGGGAGTAAGTAGGCATTGGCATCCACCCAAGCGCACAATTACGATTACAAAGAAAAGCTATATAGCTTCCTTAAAAAATCAGTGCCACGCAGCCTTCCAGTCCCCCGCCTATCCTTTCCCCCCACCCCCACCGTGACCCATCTGGCTCGCCTCCCTGGATCTGAGACTGCAACGTGCCCTCGTCGCCTTGGACCAGGATCTACTGAACGCCTAATAGAAAGGATGTTCGAATAAAAATGTCACACCACCACCACCTTAAAAACTTCGCAGTTAAAATAAAAATTCGTCCTGCTCCGGAAATTTGGGAGATTTGGTGAGGATTAGCTTTCTTTTGTAGCCATAAGGCTGTGCTTGGATGGATGCCAATGCATAACTACTTCCTTATTGCACTCGTGCAATTGTATTAAAACCTAGCTGGCAACAGCTTACCTCTGGGAGGTCTTCCCCCCATCCGTGCTGTAAGGACGAGGCGGGTCTGGCTGTCGGCGGCCTGCCTAACGGCCACGTGACGAACACACTGGAGGGACAAAAGGTAAAGGCTCGAACACCCATAGTAAAGGCACTCCTGCTGCTCTGTTTGCCTATGTTCTACAAGAACCCCCTGCCGTGCACTTTAGTGACGTGCTCGGTTGGAAGTGTCTAGAAGACATCGCATGTGAGAAATATCTCTTGACACCCATTGCAAAAACATTTTGGTGAAAGACTTGTATGCCCGGCAACCATTGATTTGAAAGATTCGATATGGCAATGAATTTCAGTTTACTTCCCTCCTTGTTTACTTCCCTCAACAGAACAAGATTTGGCCACACTTGTGTAGATGTCTTAAGGGTAATGGTGCGGATTCCAAGAGAAGGCAACTATAGCAGGCGGTGGCGGAAAGTTAGGTGGCTGGATGAGATTAAGAAGTTTGTGGAGATACGGTGGCTGCTGCTGGCAAAGGACAGGGTTAATTCAAGAGAGAGAGAGAGAGAAAGGAGCTTTAATGAGGCATAGTCAGGCTGAAGATTGTTCTTCTGGTGTTTCCTGTGATCGTGTTCTTGGCGGCGTTCAAATTTATAGCTGCAACAAACTAACCATACAGAAACAATTTTGTACGGAAAGCCTGAGTTCACACTTGATACAGTGCAATGTGGTCATTAAAAGACCTTGGATATTTGCGAGGGTTATTCAGTAAGCTGTATGCCCCACTTGTTTCTCTTGTGTCAAATGGAGGAACTTCCCTTTAACTTGACTGAGGCACCTATGCTTCAGAAATGATGTTATGTCAGGCAGCCGAATAAAGATGGCGTGGACAGTTGTTGGCTTGTGTGTGAAGTAAGCCTCGCAAATCAAAAGCTACAGTCAGAGAAGGCGGTTTTATGGGGCTGGACCATAAGCACTATGTTCGAACCACGACTCGCACTGTTAGTTTTGTGTCATAACCAAGACGCAAAGTCTATACGCAAGGAATACGTTCATTGCAGCTGAAGTGAAATAAATGCGTTTAAGTAAACACCGAAGGGTGGTTTACTTTTTACAGGACAGAAGCTACCGCAGAAAAGACTGGACACTCCGGTGGCTCAATGGTTATACAGGTCGGCTGCTGACCCGAAAAACGCGGGTTCGATCACGGCCGCTGTGGTCGCATTTCGATTAAGGAAAAATGCTAGCGGCCCGTGTAATGTGCGATGTGTAGTGGGTGTTAAAGAACCTCAGGTGGTCGAAATTTCATGAAAGGCGCCTCTCATAGCGTGACCAGCTTACGGACGTTAGACTCCACAAAATGGATCAGAAAACACGACCACCCGTAGGTGCAGCAGGCTTTCCTGCACAGCGGCTTTGCATGTTTTCAGGGTGATGTACCCTGTAGAAAGTAGCAATGGCCCTGCCAACTGTCACACTATATCGGTTATTTTACGCACATCATCCAGGTTTCGGCACAATGATTTACATGTCTCTGTAAGACACAATGACTAAGCAGCACCTAACCTTTACTAATTTTACACCCTAGCGAAATTTAACCTATACAACTACTGCCCCAATCAAACAAAACATCAGCATTCGGGTCGACCTCTAGGTGACGTTAATCTCGGTTTTAGAGGTACGACTTGAGAGAGTGGTTCTTCTGCATACTTAAGGTGAGTTGTGCGCTCAGCTCAGTCAAGGTGCTGTTGATCGAACTACCGAACACGGGCTATATGATGACGGCAACGTTTTATTTCAGTTTTGCCGTTGAAACATATCATGCCAGATATGCCTATGCACGCAGGACACTTCATTTTTTTCTGACTCACTGATTCAGCTCGCATTCAGGCGCTGGAAACCCCCTGGAAACCGAAGGGTTGGCGCTGATGTACCAATTATAATCAGACTTCTATTTATCCGTTGTTGATAGTTCTTTCAACGCGGTTATTCTCACGCTTGTTTCCTCACAAACACAACACCTTACTTCTTGCCCAATACCATGTTGGAGAAGCATAGAGGGCAGTGGATACATGCACTGCTATGGCCAAACTAGTTCCTCACCTCCGAGAGCTCTCTCACTTCATCCACGTTGTAAGGAGGGGGAGGGTCTGGCTGTCGGCGGAGCGCTTGTACCCACATGACGAATGCACTCCAGGTTAAAATGGAAACCGCAGTAGCTTGTTCAGGGTTGGTAGATGCTTTAAGAGAGCAGAAGAATGGGAGTGCTGCTTATGAAAGTAAAGAAAAACATGTTGAGAGCAAATCTAGCATCAAGAGAAGTCACAGGGTATGGTAGTAAAGTGTCAGGAATAGAACTGCTGAGAGCTATGTTGAGGCTCATGGCATCGCCGAAAACAACTGAGAGCATGCGTTACCTTTTTGAAGTGTTCACTGAGACGAGCGTAGTAGCTAAGCTGCTTTTGGAGTGAAGGGACCACTGAGGATGTATTGAAGTTGGCCTATATAGTAGACTGACCATAGCATTTTAACGACCAGGGTTTACTCATCAACAACAGACGTCTTGGAAGCTCGAAAAAGAAACCATAAAGCAAAAAACAGGTATCAGCGGTACCGGCCGATTTCATGTTAACCATAGATCTCAGAGGCGGACATCATTTGCATAACACCTTTTGCATAACTGGAACACCATTTGCATAGCATTTAGGGGCCACCCGATTGACGCAGAATGTTCGAAGAGGTATCAAATGATTCACGTGCTCCCGAGGACCAAATTACTAATTGAGATGAAGCACAAAATCGTCATCATCATCAGCATCAGCCTGACTACACCCACTGCAGGGCAAAGGCCTCTCCCATGTCTCTTCAATTAACCTTGTGCTTTGGCAGTTTCGGCCACCATATCCCCGCAAAGTTCTTAATCTCATCCACCCATGTAACTTCCTGCTGCCCCCTGCTACGCTCGCTTTCTCTTGGAATCCATTTCGTTACCCTTAAGGACCAGCGTTATTTTGCCTTCGTATTACATGTCCTGCCCGAGCCCATTTCTTCCTCTTCATTTCGACTACAATGTCATTAGCCCGCATTTTTTTACCTCACCCACACCGCCAGCTTGCGATCTCTTAACGTTACACCTATAATTTTTCTTTCCATAGCTCGCTTCGCTGCTACACAACTTAAGGTGAACCCTCTTTGTTAGCCTCCATGTTTCTGCCCCACAGGTGAGTACCGGTAAGATACAGCTGTTGTATACTTTAGTGTTGAGGGATATTGGTGAACTGCCGTTCATGATCTGAGAGAACCTGCCAAATGCGCTCCACCCCATTCTTATTCTAGTTACTTCCCTCTCATGATCCGGATCAGCGGTGACTACCTGCCCAGAGTAGACATATTCTCTTACTGCTTGGAGCACTGCGCTACCAATTGACGACTGCTGTTTCCTTGCTAGACTGTTGGTTTCGGTGTTTTGGAGAAGGCATATATGGATACATTGATTTCCGTGTAGATATCTTGCGATATGCGAAAAGTTTGGTTGGGTTCTGAATCATCTTTTTCGAGATTTTTGGTATAGAACAGGGACAGTATTCCCCTTTCATTATGCTACGAAAAATTCCAACACAGATCAGCCTTGCCATGAGTATTGCGCACCGGTCGCGTTTTACTGGTTTGGTGGCTACCTAGAACCCTTCCCGTTGGTTCAGAGGGTTTTATTGAAAAGCATGTCCAACTTTCTCGGGCAAAAATTTTGAAATTTGTAAGTTACTGTTATGGAAACATTGAAAGTAATGTTTCATCCTTATGATATTGTAAGATACTGTTATGGAAACATTGAAAGTTTTGTTTCATCCTTATGATATGCAGGAAAATCTTTTAAAGTGTTTCATCGATCACACCGAAAAGTTGAGACTGCCTTAGAGAAGCAATGGGAAATGCTCTTGATGATACAAGATTAAGACTGCTGTCGGGTGATTTGCGAATGTTTTGATTGCTTAGCAAAATCTTATATTATCAGAAATAATTGCATTCATAAACTATTTCCCGCTCAAAAACACTCTTGTTCTCAATGATTGGTTACGGATATGGCAGAAGTTTTTCTCTGCAGCGGGCGTAGCGAGGCTGATGGTGAAGGTATATAGAAATGTCAGATATCGGACAGTATTTTTCGTGCTTAAGAATTCAAAGTCGAAAATGTCTTTTAGCACAAGATGCATCTCAATTTTTGCAAATTTGAATGAGGTGCACCGCACAGTAGTGGAGCAAAAAATTTCTGGTCGTCCTCGTTTGAGACTTTCTTGAAAGTATTTTGGAAGCGGTAACTCCCTTACAACCACACAAATTTGGCGTACTTTCTCACCCTTGCTTTTCGCGCTCAAAATGTATCTATTGCGGCTGCTTTGTCTTGATTCGTACGTCATTGGAAGTTTGCGAAAAAGTATTGTTCACGAAAATGCTGCCTCTGCCATGACGTTCATATATCTCCTCCCGATATATTAATATTTTCACAAAGCGATATTCACTGAATAATGTGTATAATAATAATATAAAATAAATCAAGCAAATCAAAGATGTGAAACAGGCATTTTATCTCTGTTAATGTCGACTGCTCAAGTGGTACTCCTGATGGCTTCCGACAGCTTCCTTTTTTCCCCATATGTGCGGTAAGGATCTCGCACGAGTCTTGCCCCGTAGTTCATTGCCTGCAGATATCGCTTACTGGTGAATTACCGGTACATATGGCTGAGCTCCAATTATAAAAACCTCTGAAATGATACAAGAAAGGCTGAGCCACAGGAAACGCATGCCTTGGTGGAATGCATTAACAGCTGGTCATTGCTTCAGTGGAATGAAGAAGCCAATTCTCTCAGATGCGAGCCTTGTCAAGTAGCTTTCTTGAGCTTCATTCCCTCAATATGCGACTGCCTGCATTCTTTCGGTAGCCTAAATGGTTACAGCAGTGTACTGACGATCTGAACGTAACAAACACATATATGCAAGCGGCATAAATATCCCGGCTAGCTTTTTAAGTCAGCTTGTACAAAATTGTATCGAAAGGATGTGCTACACCTAGCAGCGAGTAATAATTTTTTGCAGCGAATTTAGCTTATTTCCTGTTACCGGCGGGCTTTTTGGAGCCCACTGGCAAACACAGTAAATGATTTTTCGCAAAACGGGGAGCTTGAGAGAGCAGCATCCACCATTTTTATACAGCCAGGTTTTGCTCGAGTTGTATAGCCTTTTTTTTAATTTGAGAAATCGTGGCGTGACAATTTTTACGAACGTTTACACATCTCTAAAAAAATTACGTGAGAAATCGTCAGTCTTGAGGACTGAGTTCTCATTCAGGCTGGAAAATATTTGTTTTCAATTATAGTGCCCGGCGACGCTATAAAGCGCAGGCGCTGAGATCGGCGTTACCAGCCCGCGATAGAAGAAAATAAAGATGGACAGCGCGTGCTCGGAGCGCACGCCCGGCACGCGCTGTTCGGAACTAGAAGCCTGCCATGCTGGTCATCTTGCTCTGGTGCTCCGCTGCGACCCCGAAAATCTTCTCAACAGTGGTGACCCGGCGAACCGCCCCTTCTTCATCAGCGGCGTTCGAGGATGGCGTACTGGCAGGACCCAATTTTCGACCCGCCGCTCCCAGCGTTCCGGCCTGCAGGCGTCGGCGGGTGGTTCGCCCAACTGGGCCCGTATTACGGAACTGTCAAATCAAAAACTTGTCAAAAACTCGTCAAAAAGCCCCGCCGTAGCCGCGCTCCTATTGGTCGGCCGTGGCCGGCGGCCATGTTGCTTTCTTGCGTCATGGGTGGCTGGCGTTTACGTCACGGACATGACAGAAGTGGTGACGTGGCACGCCTAATTATGCAGGCGCATTTTGATGTTTTTTTTGACGGCTTCGAGGCGATCAAAATTGGACCGTCGAGTTTTTGACAGAAAATGGCGGCGGCGGCAGCGGTGTATGTGGCGATGGCGGCTAGGCCGGCGCGAGCAAACGGCGAAGGAGGGCATACGAAGACGCGTTTAACTTGCCGGACGAGCTGTTTCGACGCCTTTTTCGACTGGAGAGGCAGACTACGGAGTGGCTGTGCGACGAACTCTGCGATGAACTGGGAGGTGTGCGTTCGAGTGCGCTGTCGGTGCAGCGGCGGCTGCTGTGTGCACAGCGGTTATTTGCGACCGGCGGCTTTCATGCAAGCTTCGGCAGCCGACGACACCTATGTGCCACAGCTACATACGAATAAAACATGCTTATGCTGGCAAATAACTTTATTTTCCCCTGAAAATCGCACTTCGTGGTCGTCCGGTCGAGGAAAAATAAACAGACGACCACACATCACATACAACGCTTCACGCTTTGACACTTTTTTCATCGATCGTAAGAGCCGAACAACACAGACCTTAACAAGTTGGCTTCGTCGATTTTTCCGCACTTAGAACAACCGCACAATACCTTGATTTTCGTCGCCACGAAAGAAAACAGTATCAAGGCGTGGAACAGCTGTTTTCCTGCAAAGCGGCTTGTTGACGTTTTACCGCCGTCTGCGCACCCCCGCGGCAGCAAAAGTTACCCACCAGGTAATTTAATAGCCTAACTTCTTGCGCTTTTTGTTTTTCTTACTATTTTTTAGCTTTAAACATCATTTTTTGGCAAAATAAAATAATTATTATTTTTATCGCTGCGAATTTCTTTACTCTTTTAGCAAAAATTTTGCAGACGGTCCCTCTTCGTGCAGGCAAATGCTTCGGGGCGCCGCTCTTCTCTAATTGGCTGATTCCTCGTTGCGTCAATTTTGCGTCAGGCGTCGACGTCACATCGTTTCGTCATTTTGACGTCACTGTCAATAACTTTTGACAGATTTTTGACAAAGTTCCGTAATACGGGCCCTGGAGGCTGTGATGTACTTGAACGGCATTACCATCCAACCGTTTAAACACGCAGTCCTTTGCGACATCCTCCCGCCCGACCTCCTGCGTCGGCTAACCTACTCTGCCTTCGGCTGCCGGCCATACGATGAGCTGCGTGCGGCCGTCTTGGCTGACTTCGGCGCCTACTATGTTCCGCCGCCGCTCTACGGCGCAGCGGACCCGCTTTCGCCGCCGCCAGCCTCTGGCCCTGCTCCGGCCTCACTCGCGCCCACGCAGCCTTCACCAGAACCCGGCCCGCCTCAGAAGCCCCTCGCCGCCACTCCTGCACAGCGTTTCCAGCCCGGCCGTCCCTCTCGACGCCACACCAGGTGGGATCCGCATGAGCTTCGCCTCGCGTCCTGCTCCCACTACTATCCTACCCACGTCTCTGGCCCTGCCTCCTTGCGCTTCAGTGGCGTTGTCGCCACAGCCTCCTGCAGCCAAGGACGACACTGCGGCAGCAGCCGTGCCGAGGCTTCCAGCATCTCCATCTACCTCGTCACTACCGCCAACATCTCTGCAGGCCTCTGCTGTGAGGTTGAAGCCGCCGCCCGCTGATGCTAAAGAGCCCCCGACAACGACCAAGCCTGCTTGTCACACTCACAGCCCCTCAGAAGGTCCGCAGAGCACTAATTGTCATCAGGAGCAGGATGAGAAGGCCAACCCGGTGACAGCAGTAACAACATGGCGGTTGCCACCAGCCCCACTTTGCCTGAAAAGGTTCCTGACCCGGTGTCAGCGCTTGCTCTCAAGCCCGACCAGTCCGCTGATGTGGTGGGCCCTTCTTGCTCTCCGCCGGTGTTTGCATCTTCAAAGCAGCCTGACACCACTAGCTGGGCCGCCACCTCATGCCCATTCCCGGTGAGCCCATCTGTCCTTTCTATCGCGAGACGCGCCTGCAAGCCCCATCAGAGCCCTGTTGCTCATAATGCGCAACCCGCACCGCTTACCACGGCTCTCTGGGCATCTGTCAGCTTCGCAAGTGACTCTGCCTCCGCGACAGACGAGACACCCACCGAAGGTGGTGGCCTACTTGCGACATGGACGCGTTTGGACGGGCCCCATCCAGCACTGCCTGTGGTCGGAGCACCAGCGCATCACGTTCCTTTCGATGCTGACGTGCCGGACTTCTGCCCTACTCCTCCAACTACCGCTGCCAGTATCGAAGCGGCCACGGCTTTCCCGCCAGATGGCAGCCGCCCGTTGCTCACTCCGCCTACGCCTGCCTTACAGTTGCTTCGCCGCCTCGAGCACCATCTACCACACCCTCTGCGGCAACGCACTGCATACGCTCGCAAGTCTGGACGCTGGTCTATCTTCAGGCCATCCTCGAGCGCACTGTCAGCCCTACCAGTTGCCGTCAAGACTTGTTAACGGCAATCCCGTCGACATTTCCTGGGTGACTTTTCATGTCGGTTGCCCCTGTCATCACCATTCCCTTTCTGCATCCCTCGCCCGTTGAGAAGCAGCCAGGCTCGACCGCCTGAGCTTGGTTCTCCAGCCTGACTGCCTTCCCGGACTACCGACCTACACTGCAGACCCACCTGCAGACCTGCTTGCCGCCGTGGCTACTCCATCTCTGCCCCGTCGGCGCGTACATTTCGCCGTTCCATCTAGGCGGGGGACCCTGTAGTGCCCGGCGACGCTATAAAGCGCAGGTGCTGAGATCAGCGTTACCAGCCCGCGATAGAAGAAAATAAAGATGGACAGCGCGTGCTCGGAGCGCACGCCCGGCACGGGCTGTTCGGATCTAGAAGCCTGCCACGCTGGTCATCTTGCTCTGGTGCTCCGCTGCGACCCCGCAAATCTTCAACACAATGGAAACAAAAAATGGGGATGAAAGCGGTAACCTAGCCAGTGGCTACTGATGTGTCGAAGCCTGATAATTAGGAGACACTGGAGTTATCAGTGTAATGAAACATTTGGTAAAAATTTTCCCACGTTACATAAGCCATCGTTCATAGAAGAATACTGTGCAAGGTGCAAGAGTTTCTTATACTTCGCCCTGTGTTGCTTTCGTGGTGAACAAAATTCGAGGAAGTATGCGGTTTTGTATTGCATCTCCTCAGTGTACACTACAACGGTCTCGTTTGGGTGTTGTATGCGAGACTGAAGGAGCTGCTGGGCTCTCTCATTTCGCTCGACGTTTGTGAAGTATTCAGAAGCTGCTCCTTGATGGTTTCCCAGTTCTTGAGGCTAGCTTCCTCATTCTCAAACCAGATTCTTGCTGTCATGTTTCACGTTCTCAACTGCACTACAACCGAGATAACTGGTGACTGTTACTGAGCACGAATCACTCACCCAGCCATTGCAGTAGAATGACTTGATGCCAGGCTCTACGCGGGTATTCTATGGGGACCGGATGTTGACCAACTCGCCCAGACTGCAGAAAAAAAAGCACCTTATGTGAGACTCGAACACTGAACTGCATGAACAATGCAAGCTGTACCGCACATTCTGAGGCACATGGATCAGGTACAGGCGCAAAATCTGTGGAGTGGCCCTTATCATATCAGCTCTGAAAACACCTGCAGACCTTTTCACATTCGTTTTTTTCAGTGCAGCCATACTTCCTCTCGGATGTACAATCAGCGCTCTGATTGGCGGATTTTATACAGTCATCTATTGCACATTCTCCACAGTCGAACAGGCACGCGCGCTCATTCAAGCTGTAAACAGTGAAAAAGTCTGCAGATCCTTGGCATTCAATAACATAAAGGAAAAAGGCGTTAAAAAAAGACATCGTTTATACTTCATTTAGCACAGTACATATGCCTTGAAACGTATGCAATGATCAAATTAGCGACTTTTGCTATTGAAACTTCACCTTAGATAACAGATTCGGAAATAACACTGGTTACTGGCTGCCAACTCTGCTGTCATAGGTGGCAACGGGAAAATGTGTCGTAGCCAAAATACGCCGTCTCAAGAGCATGGCAAAGACACACGGTTATCTGCGCCACCAGTCTTCCGAACCGACGTTGTTGCTATTTTAGCATCTTCGTGCTTAACGCTAGAGCAGCCATTGTATGCAGTCAGTGGCCGCTTTAACTCCGATTTGTTTTTGTATGAGCACTGATGCTCAAAAGAATAATAATGCCCAACCTACTCAAGCTGTTTCAGTCAACCTTTGTATTTATTCATTTAGCACACTCCAGCAAGGATGCAAAATTTCACTGCTTTAGGCCGAACAATATATTTTACATCCGATCCCCACTTCACCCCAATTCATTCAGGGTCTTCCGAGCTGGTGGTCTGCAGTGATCGGAGGTCTCTCTGCCTGCATTGGCACTGTCTTGCACTGACACGTGGTAGCAAAGTGATTTCAGCATGTGCCAGAACAAACGCAGTTGAGACGTTTAAGGATTCACGCCAAATTAATAGCACGATCGATGGAATAGAACATACATTCTCAGTAAGATTCAAGAAGTTTGCTCAGCTTTCCCTTCTGTTTGCTGCACTGAGCAATCACTAACCTGAAATAATCGCTGTTTCCAAACTGATCGAGATATTGGGGAGTGTATATTTCCACTCATGTAATTTTGTTTTTTCTATCTCCAAGAGAAAAGGTTTAATAAATTGGAAGAGAGCTTGAATTTTTGCGCAACTACACACTTCTTTTCTTTTCTAGAGAAAAAGGAGCTACCAGCTTTAAATCCAGAATTCGTTTGCGTTCACTGTTGTAAAGTGAAGCCGTATTTAGAGGGGTGGTTGTTTATAAATTCTTTAAATACGGCATATTTCACGGCTACGTAGCAGCTAATGTGACATTTCTTTCCCACAGCATTTCTTGACAGGATCACAGTTATGCAAGCTTCGGTTTCGGTCCTTTCTGGCTCGAGTTCGTTCCTGGTCAGTGTTTATTTATTTTTATGTATTTATTTATGTATATACTGCTGACCATGTATAGGTCCAAGCAGGATGGGCACTAAGGCTAAGTCAGGAAAATCACATGGCAACTAGCAGTTTTTTACAAAAAGAGAAAAAAAACATGCATTAAGATACAAAGCGTGGCTCGCATAAAAAAATTCAGTAAAAAAGAGAGCAAGGCACTCATTCCCTTTCGTCAAACCAGGCAGTCATGTGCATACTGCGCCGTAAGGAAACTAAAGAGTAAGGATGCACTCAAAATATATGCTCAGAACTTCAGTGGGACTGCAGGTTGGCTAAGATTATGCAAGAGCATCTACTAGACAGCGGACAGGTTTTTTTCACCGCCATTTTCTCCTCACCCCGCTCGAGTAGTGTGACAAAGGCTGCAGGACTGCCCGGCCAGAACGAAGCCCTCACGCGATGCAGGTGTGCCAAATGACGCAGTCGGCATCCAGAAGAGCTCCATCAATGACCCGCTGGTGCATTCCGGGCTGCGCAGTAATGACCAAAAGTCAGGTCTCTTCGCCCCATACGTGAAGAACATAGAAAACAGCAGATGAAATGAGGCATGCTCGAAAGTCGCTAGGCGGGAACAACTGCAAAGAAGTTCGTGAAAGAAACTCTTGAAAAAGCAAACCTTATGCAACAATGAAATTGTAGTAGTTTGAGCAGCACTGTATATTGCGTCAGGAGTGAGGTATATGAAGCTATATCTTGGTACACGCCCAGATACACGCTGTGCCATGTGCATGACTATGGCAGGTGGCGCCCAGAGAGCAACTTAGGAGGCAGGTGGGCCACCTAGGTCACGTGACCTTGCGGAATCATCACAACCTGTCAACGGATAGCAAGCGAACTGCCCACTGTGGCAGGTAGCAGTTAATGAGTAATCACTCGGGAAGATCAACCTGGGCCACACAAGGCCCCCGCTGGGTGCACCTGCCATCGCAGGGCAGTGGCACATCGCTTAAAAGCTGCACCAGGAGGGGCATGAGGACTTCCAGGGATCTGTGAATACAGAGAACGAACTTCTGGGGAGTATGGGGATTGACTCATTACGATAACGCGTCATACTCTTAGGCGGAGCTAAAGTGTATCCTCCAAGTTTTTGTGAATACAGTTATGTTGGCTTTTTTTCCTCTATGTCCTGCGCACACGTGGACAAGATGCCAGAAAAGCCAGAAAAGGCAACAAAATAAACCACAAGTGTCGCAACCCTGGGTGGTTTCCACATAGAAGCCAGGACACTAAGGATCCAGGTTTCTATGTGGAAACCGCCCTGGGTCAGCTGATCTCTGAAGTTAGAGCCCATGACCGCCTAATTACACTCAAGTCACGGAGTGTACTACAACGTTTAAGGTTGTCAGAATAACCTGCACAGAGCGAAAAAAACAGTAACCTATTGGAACCGGATGCAGTCACAGAATGGCGCCGTACGGACCACCGGTGGCGGTGAGGTCTCGCTTTGGCTGTCGGAGTGTTGCTTTCGCACCAAAATTGCTAACGATTACGTTGCTTCCTAATGCGAAATTTGAGCTCGACTCATCAGCTATTTCAGCTTTTCGATAGATTGAGGCTGAACGCCAACTTTCTCAATCACACTATAAAATGAGTCTCTCCGCGCCTTCAAGAGTGTGGAAATTGGCGTTGGGGTTAAGCTCAAAAGGGTTTTAACCGCACAGTATAAGCAAATGCATACGGACGCCATTTGTATATTAATACTGTGTCGATGCTTTTACAATACCACGGACAGCGACGCCGCTTTATAAATATGCAGTGCGGCAAAGTGAACTCAACGCGCTTTAAAAGGAGTTTTGACATTCAATATTTCGAGCGACACTGGCGATCAAAAAAAACAAAAACAGAAGTCACCTTTCATGTTTATTCGTAGTATGATTTCGGCCCCTAAAACCAAAAATAAAAAAGTTTATTGCTTGTGTTTAGACACCTAATCGTCTTTTGATTCACAACAAACAAACTGGCGATTGAAAGAAACGGGAGCAGAGCGCTGTCTACATGCTCTGGTGTTCGTATTTTTTTCATTAAACTTTTATTTACGTGGCAACAAAAGACACTGAGTCATTCATGAAGCACTCGAGGACGACCACGCCTTTATTTTACCACTCACCAACAAGGTAAAAAGCGCGCTGATAGATGGCACGTTTCTTTTCATTGCCGCTGCACTATTATTCCCCCTGCTGAGCGGTTCACGTGCACAGAGTGCATCAGTGTATCTCTCACAGTTATACCGATAAAAATCTGAAAACGATAAAAAAGTCACCTTGCATATCTGACACCTACCTATTCTGTCTATCTATTCTGATATTTTACCTAAACGTTCTTATCTGTAAATTTTTGGTTATGTGCGGGGTTTGATGACCGGAAAGCGCACATAGGCTACAAAAGATGCCATAGTAGAAGGCTCTGGAATACTTTGTACCACCCGTAATTCTTGAAATTTCACTGCCAGCGGACGGGTGTTTCTGCCTCTAGGCCTCAGCGAAATGTGACTGCCTCAGCCGGGGTTGCCGGTAAGGAAGTTTACGCTCGCAGAGAATTAAGCGGCAAATGCCATACAAATTGTTAATAATTTTCACCTTAACGAGAAAAAAAAACGCCTCCGTTTATAAAGAGAACGCCTTTTATCTTGCTATGCGAATCATTCTGTAGATGGCAGACAATGTCCTATTGTGGGCCAAGATGATAGCACTTCGAGTCTTAAAACAAGAATGCATCAGAAAACTTTATGCCTGCATTGGAAGCCTGCAGTGCAGAAACTTTTGTAGCGTGAGTTACACTGGCCGTGGATGAGCAGTTTTACATGAGCGTGGATGAGCCAAGCTGCGCATACGAAGAGGAGCGAGTGACCTCACAGCTGCGCAGCTGGTGCGCCGGAGCCGACAGGAAGAAGGAGAGGATGATGAGGAACGACAGCCAGGCTACAGCCATGGAGATGGAAAGGAAAGCCGGTGCTGAGCGGCGCAGAAGAGCGGAAAAGTTGAGTTCGCCGGATCCCCAAGTGGCTGCCTGGCAGTTAGCGGTTAACAAGAGGAACAACGAACAGTCTGAGGCCAAGCGCGCAGCGGAGACGCCAGAGCAACGAGAGGAATGCCCAGGAAAGCGGCGTCGCCAGGAGGCTGAGCGGTGTGCCGGGGCCTCTCAGTACCAGCCTCAAGACGATGTCAAGATTCTCCGGTCGACGGACTATACAGTGAAACTGAGTGAAAGTGCCAGTGCGACTCTCGCCTTTCAGGCCGACTTTGCGAACCATCCGTTTGGATATGTATGCAACATGTGTCAAAGACTATGGCACTTAAAAGACTTGGCGCCGGTAAAGCCCGAGTCACACTGCGGGAACACAACAACGACATGAACCAAACATGTTCGCAAGCGAGCCGTCAACAAGTCGCCCAACCAACTTGTCCCACAACTTCTTGTCACACTGCACGAACGGCAGGGAAACGAGACAAGTTGCTGGGGTGCTCCCTCGGTATGACAGCTTCCGGGAACCGGAACAACAAACAAACAGCGTTCGTGGACACGGTTGGCGCTGTTCGCCGGCCGGACGAATTTCCTGGCGACACCGCACGAACAAACCAAGCACTTTGCGGTGATTCACCGCTTTTGTGCCTTTCGTGCTTGGAAACTTCGTTTGCAAAGTGCAAAAAAGAGCGCTTCCTTTCGTTGGAATGCTGTCTGCTGCGGTACGGCGTCTTGCAGGCGGGTGCATACAGACGGGAAGGCTGCCCTGGCCACCGTCGGCTGGCAGGTGCGGCCGCCGTGGAGAAGCACGTTCGATCCCCGTCGCATTCTTGTGAGCAAGCGTACACTTCTGACGAACGCGGTTCTGTAGGGAGCCAAAAGGAATGTCCTGTTCCAGGGACTGCCTCGGCTGCGAGTTCCAGAAGTTTCTTGACGGCTTTGTGCGCGAGAACCACCCGAGCAGGAGCCGGCATACGAGCGTGCCAGTTGCTCGCGTGAACATGCTGCCGTCGTACTCGTGCCGCCAGGAAAGTGACCTGATCGCGATGATTGGAGAGAGGCGTTTTCCATGGGATATAACAGACCCAAAATATCAACGGTGTGATCTGAAGGAATCTGTTTCAAGAGATCGCTAGTTGGGACTGTATTTCACAGTTGAGCGCGAGTTACCAGTTACCTGTCCTGCTATTTTTGAACTTGAGATGAAGAAGAAAGCAGTGCTGCATTTTTTCTTTGAGATAGCAATCAGAATAACTTTACTGGGTTCCCATTTTATTGCAAGAATGATGCGTACAATTATATCTTTTTTTAGTACTCTCAGAGCGTGGAACAAACTCGATGAATCTGCCGAGATTGTGGCGTGATTTGTACTGACCGGCCGGGTTGATAATGCATTGTGGAACAGCAGCGCAAAACACAAAATGTGTAGAAGTAGACACAGGCCACAGAAAGTAGACGCATGTAGTCCGTGTTTAATTCTTTCGAATGAAGTTTTCGAAAACGCCTTTCTCAGGCGCCCTTCTCAGCCAGTCGATCATCCAGCGCGGTTTCTCTGCGGTGGCGGCTGGTCGGCCGAGTCAGAATCGAGCAAGCTGCACCTCAGCCGCCGCGCACGATCATAGTTAGTCCGGCATTCTGCAAAACAGCCAGTAGCTACGACAGCGCAAGGTGTCTCCAGTTTCCGCGGCTGTGCACACGCACGGAGGAGAGCGCGCGAGCGAAGGCAGAGAAGCGCCGGGGAACGCGATTGAGGTGGTTTTTCCGGTGTGACAGAGTTTGTGAACAAGCGGCGCACATTTGGCCAACACAGGCTGGCGGCAGACAGCGACATGTTTACCCTCTGTTCGTGTTGACGTGGTGTGACAGGATCGCCAACCCGACGAAAACACTGTTTTGTCGGACGGGTTGGCGGACTGTTTCCGCAGTGTGACTCGGCCTTAAGTAGTGATATGGGTGAAACGTTGTTTGGTGGCGTCCGAGTGGAGCAAAAAAGGTGGAGCCGTGAAGAGGGTTTGTACGACATGCAAGAACTGTCTCGTTAAGCAACGAACCTGTCGCTACCACCACTTAGCTTAAAGTATGGTTGAGGTGTCCACTGTTCCAAGAGGGCAATTATGCGCCTTCCCTCCGGTTCAGGTGTCCACCGAGATGTGGACACCTTGTCCTAACCTCATGCTATGTATATCCTGGCATAGCGGAGCTAAGCGACTGCCAATTTTTTTTCGTGGTATACAAAACTTGCGCCCAATTTGCACACCGGGGCTTTCGCGCAGACGACGAGAAAATGACTGCGACGTTCCGAGCGGGACAGCCGTAATCTGGACCTAGTGGAGATGCACCAGGCCAGCACTGCATATGCAACCAGAGCGACTAACTAATCTTCCACCAGAAGAGAAAGAGCACCTATGCCCACAGAGTTGGAGGTGGGATGTAACTATTCGGGTAGCTTAGTGTAGCAGGATCCTTTGCACTTTTTCGCGCTCGAGATGCGTGTTATTTTATGTGGTTTATCGCGTATGGGGGGTTCAACGTCCCAAAGCGACTAAGGCTATGAGGGACGCCGTAGTGGAGGGCTCCGGTTAATTTCGGCCACCTCGGATTCTTTAACATGCACTGATATCGCACAGCAACTGGGCCTGAAGCCGTCTTCCATGTTATACTATTTTTTCCTTTCTGTTTTTGGTGCCAAAATTAAGTTTCTAGAAAGAGGTCAGAAGGTGCTCTCACAGCACAGGCGGTGTATTGGGCCCTCCTACTAGGAGATATGAGCAATGCAAAGATCGCACTTTACTTCAATGTTATTTCTGGATCTTTATAATCGAATAAAACCGTAAAAAATATAATCTGACATAATTAGTATTCACTATTGGGATTAAGTGACTTACTAAAAGTAAATCCGGTCGTTTATAATCAGCTTTATAAATATTAATAAAGAATATTTTAAATTTAGATCGCATTCAACTAAGTTAATGCACTGTATGGCAATAGGCTGGGATAATGAAGATGCAATGCATTCCTCCCGTGAGCCTGGCAAATGATGTAGCCAATCTGAACACACAAAACATGCCGCAAGGAATGCCACAGCAAGCTGTAGCCACACTACGTGTACCTAATGTACTAAGAATAGATTGAACGCTCACTCCTGTGTTCAATCGAATTTCGGAAGGCGTCTGTTCTGTGTATTGCCGATGCCAATGGAAGAATTTAGTTACTGTGAGTAGAGTTATGGGACGCCTGTCGGTCGACACACGTCACGTATGAGCGTGGCAGACGCGTGCCACAGTACGTCACAAGCGTTCACTCATTGTCACGGACGCCCGGCGGACACCCTGCATGACTGGAGTTCGTTTCAGGAATCTCCGCATGCTGGTATCATATTGGTACCGCACTGCTTTCTGAGCTCTTAGCATATCATGTACATTGGAGTTAATGCTGAATGCGTTAATGCATAGATTGATAAAAGTTGCGTTATGAAGGCATGTGGCTCTCTTATTTACCTTCGCATTGCTGACGGAGTGCTTGTGGAACATCCTTGAAACGTGCGGTTACCTAATTTGCCATTGTTGCAGCAAAATATATTAGTTGCAATACCGACTTGGATGCAGCTTTTACGCAACAACGAAAGCAGTTCATTCGGTCGAAAAGCAGTCGGAGTCGTTGTCGGTGGCACCACGCGTCGGAAAAAATTGTATCATGCCAACTGTTTGCCACAGAATGTTCCGGATGGTGCCATACGATTCAGCGTTTCGTGCAGCATGTACATAATTGTTAAGTTAGAACCTAGCTCGCGGCAGAGATTCCAACCGATGACCTTTGAAGTGAGACTGTTACTTACTGTGTCATTTCCATTTCTCAAAAAAATTTCGAAGTGTCAAACAGGCAAGGTGTCGCGCCGAACGGGCGATGGAATTACGTGGACACCCTGGCAGTACTGCAAGACGCTGTCGTCATCCACTCTTAAACGTGTCCTCTAAATTTTTTCAACCGGAAAAGTGCAATGTAATTACCACGTCATGTACTTTGTAGTGCTTGCCTTGAAACCTGCGAGACCGAGCTTTTAGTGAATTATCGCACGTGCTCGCGCAGCCGACAAAAGCAGTGATTTATCTGTTTTCTGCAGTCTATGGAACCCGAGAACCACCTGCCACTCGGGATCACTGTTGCTGGCGCGGCAGCGGGCCCATCCTGTAATAGTTAAGTTGCTTGCTACAACAGGAACTCTGTTGTTGTGGCCAGAGTTACGTTCTCCCATTGTCTGGGATTATACGACAAACTACGCGTATAGAAAATCGGGTAGATTCAGTGTTATCCAGTTCGATGAGCATCTGCAGATGATATGCATGTGAGCTTAGTGCGGAGGCGAAGTGTCGATGGAAAGGTCAGTAGAGCTCTTTTGTTCATCAGATGGACGCTAACATGTCTAGCAATTTCTGGCAAACATTTTCAAAATTGGAAAGTTTTAAGATACTTTTACAGAAATATTGAAGGTAACAGTCCATACTTCTGATATGTAGCAACATTTTTCTTTTAAAATGTTTCCATTGATGCATCAAACATTTAAGGCTCCCTCAGAGAACCAATGGTGAATGCTTTTGAGGATAGCAAAAACGTTAAGAGAAAAAAATTCAAACTGCCACCGGGTTATTTCTGAATATATTGATTGTTGTAGTTAAATCTTTCATTATCTGAAAAAATTGCGTTCATAAAAGGTTCCCCACTCAAAAATGCTTTTGTCCAGTATTGTTGGGTACGCAATACACTGCAGAACTGTAAAGATAAAAACACTGCTTTCACCAAGATTATGAAGGGTGGCCATGACCACCTGGTTATACAAGCATACTCGAGAGTTTCGAGAGAGGTTTTGGCAGCTCGGATCTCCGAAGCTAGGCTATTATCAGTATCCATTTGCAAACGATGGTGCCGCAGCCTTCTTCGACCTTTTGAGACCTGTGATGCGGCGATTTCGATCAAATTTTCTCACATATAAATGCACGCATTCATGACAAACAACAAAGCCAGAAGGAGCCGGGTTCATAGTCTCTTCACAACTGCTCACACAATTCAAAACTACCGTCTACGTCTCATTTAGAAGGGTGTTTCACTTCGCGGGAATCTTCCCTCTGGTTACCACTCATAACAATATGCACCAGGGAGCAGACCTCACAGAGGAGTCCTCGACATCTTACTTACGTACAATGGCGCAACCGTCGTTCCATGGTGCTGCGATAACGTCATTTTCAGCCGAAAGCCTTCCTTTGCCCAAAAGTGGCGTTCGTCCGATAAGACAGATCCATAGCCAATCCAACACTAGCCACACAACAATCAATACCTTGGCTAAACTGGCTCATGAGTGGTGTCCGCAAAAACGAAATAAAACGAAACAATTAAAACAAAGAAAATAAAAAACGAGCAACACAACAAATTGAAGGAGAAAAAGAAGAGAGGTAAAGGCTTTCGCATTTTTGCTCTTAAGCAGACTTAAATGCAATCGTAATTTTTTTGCTCCTTGAAGTACGAATTACAGGAAAAGCAAGGAGGAGAGCTCCTCTCTGCTACGTTGGTCTAGAGAGGCAAAGGCTCACCGTTCGCTTTCCTCGATGACGGCTTGTGTGTACTCGCCACTCTGCGTGGACATGTTATTCGATCTCCGTTGGCTTGAGCGACGCTGCGAAGCTCAGTTGGCGCTGTCGTCTGTCCTGGCTGACACCAGGTGGCGGGGTATGCCTGGGTTTTTTGGTGCCTCCGTTTCCATGACAACGAAAAATCCGCGTCCATCGGCTTTGCTGCAACAGTGCCTGATATGCAGAGAAACGTAGTGCTATTGAAAAGTTCCTCTGTATTGCTTTATGTCGTTGTCACAAACATGCGATGCCATGCAACCTGATGTGTAATACCAACGCCTATCAAGAACTATTACCGTTAAAAGTAGCATATTGTTATTTCACTTGCACTTCCACTAACAATACATGGTGAAGTGCAGTCTTAAGTCTCTTTATTACAAAGACGAGTTTCCACAAAGTGGCAACTGAAGCACAAAGCGTGCAACCTATTTTAAGCATACCGGACAATTTTACGTGTGGCACAACCAAGCACAGCACAGCGGCTAAATCGCGTAAAGAACGCAGTGTGCCTCATCGAGTCTTACATGTGAACCTATGCGTTGTGCTGAATCATGCAGGCTTTAATCTAGCCGTGAGCTTGGCGCATGATAGCCTCACATGCCTATGCGCCACTGAAAGCACCACAACGCGAGAGCCATTACAACGTCAATGTAGCCAAGATGTGATTCCGGCCGTGTTAAAGAGGACTAAATTATGCTAGAATGTGTTGCCTTAATTACGACCATTCTGAAATGACGTAAACAAGACCACGGCTTGAAATTGCCTCTTACGAAATTTGTCGTCTGTGAAATAAGTTACCTGCCAGATACGCTGGCTTGATATGAACTGGGCAGCGTACAGAATAGCAGAATTAAGATCCATCCTACCGACTGAGGTTTATCCCCTGGCTTCAGAATTCTGGCCTTCAACTGCTGACTTAGTAGGCAGGTATCAGTTTATGGTTTATGGGGCTTAAGGTCCCAAAGTAACTTAGGCTATGAGGGATGCTGTAGTGCACGGCTCCCTAAATTTCGACAACCTGGGGTTCCTCAACGTGCACTATCATTGCGTAGTGTTCTCATTCATCGAAATTCTCCAGTACTCTGGTAACGGCAGCGTTAACACTGTACACAGTATGCTTAGAGAGTGCAATTACTTGGCGATTTTTTCACTGCTTGATATTTTCAGGCAAGCACGAATTTGGGACTGGGTGAGAGAACAAATTCCGGTTAATGATATCCTAGTCGAAATCAAGAGGAAGAAATGGGCTTGGGCAGGGCATTCAATGCGAAGGCAAGATAACCGGTTGTCTTTAAAGGTAGCAGAGTAGATTCCAAGGGAAAGCAAGCGTAGCAGGGTGCGGCAGAAAGTTAAGTGGGAGGATGAGATTAAAAAGTTTGCGGCGATACGGTGGCCGCAAATGGCGAAGGACAGGGTTAATTGGAGAGACATGGGAGGGGCCTTTGCCCTGCAGGGGGGGTAGTAAGGCTGATGATGTCGATGATGAAGAATTTGGGATGTGCAAGCCGTAAAATACACCTCGCGTCATTAAAAAAAACGAATTAGCTTCCAATTCGCGAGTTTACTGCGCTATATACGGTCGCAATGTTGCATACTGATACCTATTTTTGCAAGCTTGAGAAAAGACACAGGAAGACAGAACGTGGCAGGACAAGTAGTACGTGAGTTCAATATGTGACAGTGCTCCTATGATTCTACCCTCGCAATTGTTTGCTTCTTGTTTTCGGGCTTTAGTCAGAGCTGTACAAGTTGATGTTGACTGCCACTGAGCAGGTACGTTTTTGTCTGAAAAAATTTCTGAATAAACCTAGTCGTGAACAGCGCTTATCTTTTAAAATTGGCTATACTATACGAACTAGTTCAGCACACCTTTGGTAGTTACATATAGATTAATACACAATAATTTTTTTTTGCCGCCGTGGTGGCTCAGTGGTTATGACACTTGGCTGTTGACCCAAAGGACGCCCGTGTACTGTGCGACGTTAGTGCACGGTAAAGAACCCGAGTTGGTCGAAATTTCCGGAGCCCTTCACTATGGCATCAGTCATAGCCTGAGTCGGTTTGGGATGTTAAACCTTGATGATCCAAACAGAACTACTGCACTGGTTTTGGAGTGTTACTGATTTGCAGCTGCCGAATTTTTTACCGCGTCACGCTTACGGAGAAATTGCAAATAAAATTCGCCAGCTACTTTCTCTGCTCTTATCTTTGTTTTTTTTTTGTAATTGCAAGCATGCCTGTGTGTGCAGCAGTTGCAGTGCACTGTCATGCAGTCACTCTAAGGGAATGTCTTCGTCAGCCGCTCAGGTGTGTGGTGACTACGGGCGAGCTAATGTTTTACCCTATGAGTGAACTGGTATTCGTGTTTGACAATCCATTTCCTGCGAAGTAGCCCTACAAATTCACAGGCGCATAGGTACCATAATCACCCAAAATTTTCAGGTGAAGGAGTTGAAATGCAAAGATGGCAGTGCTGCTGTATCGCGCATAAAATGTGCGGACCCTCTAAAGTCCCAAAATTTTTCACTCGGAATGGGAATTTTTATCCCTAAGATGATGATACAGGTGTCGCCACGGCGGAAACTCAATTCCTTCGAGAGAGGTTTTGGCTGCTCGGATCTCTGAGGCTAGGTTACATCAGTTCCCACTAGTAAACGGTGACAAAGCAGCTTCTTTCGCTCTTTGAGAACAGTAATGCAAAAATATTGATCCCGTTTTCTTGGAAATGCCTGTATTCCTGCCGGGCAAGCATCAACAAAGCAAGAAAGATACGGGATCAGTGTCTAATCAAAACTGCTCATAGAATATCAAACTACCATCTGCATCCCACTTGAACGACTATTCAACTTCTCGGGAATCTTATCCTCTGGTTACCACTGACAGGAATATGCGCCAGGGAGAGGCTTCAAAGAATAGCCCTCGACATCTCTTAGGTGCAACGGTGCGACTATCGTTCCAAGGTGCTGCAATATTAAGCCATTTTGCTCCAGGAAGTACAGACCAGTTCTTGCCAAAGCAACGAGGAGAGCTGGTCCGCTCTCCGCTACGTTTGTGTGTATAGGCACGTGCTCACCATTGGCTTTCCTTTGGTGCAGCAAATGTTGAGCTGACAGTCGGCGCGGACATGTTATTAGAGCTTCGCTTTGCTGAGCGACGCCAAGTCGTACCAAACTCTGTTAGTGTTCACGCCTTTCCTGGCAGAGTACCAGGTATCGGGGTACGCTTGGGATACTTTAGCCTCCGAGGGCTGTTTCCATGACAATGAAAAATTTGCGCCTATCGCCTGGGCTGTAAGAATGCCCGATACGCTGGGAAACCTTAAAAGTGCCTTTGTATTACTTTATGTGGCTGTCAAAATTATGCGATACCATGCAACCTCATATTTGATACTTTTTTCAATCGAAACATGTTACCATTCAAAGTGTAGTTTATGTAGAGGTTAACGTCCGAAAGTGACTCAGGCTATACGGTACACCGTGGTGGAGGGCTCCGTAAATTTCGTTCACATGGGGCTCTTCAATTTGAGTAGCATAACGTTACTTGATAAGCACTTGTACTAACATTATGGTGAAACGCAGTCTTAAGCCTGCTTATTATACAGGCGAACTTATGCAAAGTGGCATCTGAACAACAAAGCGTGCAGACTATTTTGTAAAAAGGAAGATGGTCGGCAGCTGCAGCGGCGGAGCTGACAAGCACCGCGAAATTAGAGCGTCAACGGTTTTTGGCATGGGCCTATTTTTTCCCTGCTCTGCCCTGCCTTCGCACAAGATCACCTATGAATAAAGCCTTTTTCATCTCGGTGGAGTTAACGGAATTTCATCTTGGAGCAGCACACGAGTACCTTCGCTACCACCACTCCATCCAAGTTCAACCAAACCACCAGCTCTTCGCTGGCATCCGCTGTCTGCCGTAAAAGGATACCGGACCTTTTTACGTGCGGCACACCACAGGAAGAGGTAACAAAAAGGACACGCCTCATCGCGTTTGACATATAAATTGTGCATTGGGCTGAATTAAGCCACCTTTGACCTAGCCTTGATGTGATTCAGGCCTTGTCAAAGAGGCCTAAACGACACTTGAATGTGGCGCCTTAAATAACATCATTCTCAGACGGCGTAAACGAGACTTTGTTTGTCACCGTTGGACACGAATGGGTTCCGCGTGCTGTCCAAAACACGAAGTTCGCATGCTTGCAGAATGCCGCTCAAGTGAAGAAAGGTCCATTGAAATATTTAGGTTTATGGTTTATGGGGGCTTAACGTCCCAAAGCGACTCAGGCTGAGGGGATCTGTAGTGAAGGGCTCCGGAAATTCCGACCACCTGGGGTTCTTCAACATGCGCTGACATCGCACAGTATATTTGCGGACGGGCAATCAGAAAGAAAATACCATTCTTTGAGTACAAAAAAAAAATACCGCTGAGGATTTATTACCCTGCGTAGTATATCAAAATGTCACTGTGTTTTCCGAGGGTTATATTCAAGCCCTTGGACCACTGCCATAATATGATTTGTTTAGCGCTCGTCTATTTCCACTGATGACGAGGAAACGCGTCGGCCAGTCACATCCCCAAGTTGTGCGTCAGTCGTGCTCACCCATTCCTCCTGTAAGTATGCCTTCAGTCTTGCTGACGCGGCCTGCCTCACACCCACGTGAGGAATGCACTCAATGCTTTCCGTTGCAGGCTGCAGCGGCTGTTCCATCCTTGCCTGCGCCGCTGGCGTTGTTGGTTCTGTACAGAAAGACAAAAGCAAAAGTTTGTTTGTCCCAGTAGCCCAAATATAAAAGCTCTTGTGCCGCAGTGAGCCCAATCTTTCATGATGTATGCATAATGACACGCATGGAGCGTTTTGCGAACCTGTGTATATGCATTTCATGTAGGAGGCACCTCTGAAGCCCGAGAACCATATTTTTTGGTGTCCTGCCCAGAAAGTAGTTAACTCGAAAGCGCTGAGATGTTTTCCAGGGGAAGGAAAGAATGCATGTTCTTTTATGGTATACACGGACAAAGGATTGTAGAGAACATTATGCAGTATGAGTCAACTGGCATTGAATATATGATATGCTACAGTTTATCGCAATGCTAGTCCAGAAGCCGCGTAGGCTCTGCTCAGCTGCTGACCCGAAGGACGTGGGTTCGATCCCGGCCGCGGCGGTCGAATTTCGATGGAGGCGAAATTCCAGAGGTCCGTGTACTGTGCGATGTGAGTCGTGTTAAAGAACCCCAGGTGGTCAAGATTTCCGGAGGCCTTCACTACGGCGTCCCTCATAGTCTGAGTCGCTTTGGGACGTTAAACCCCACAAACGAAACCAAGCCAAGCTATGCTAGTCCGACACTTTCTCGTTGGGAACATCTGCGAAGACATCTGTTTTTCTTAAGTGACCTGAACTCCGATGACGGCCACGTGTGTCGTCGTACTCCTAAACAAGCATGCGACAAAAGGCTGTCCAGACGCAGTGGTGACTCTTAGGTTTAACATCATCTCACAGCCCTGCCTGACAGCAACCTTCTGAACCTGTCAAGGACCAAAACAGTAGCCGGTCGTTACACGGAGTCTCAACGTTTCACGATTACTGTCAACTTGAGCAGCGTCAAAGGCTATCCTTTAGAGTAGGTACACGCAAGCAGGCCCACAATAGTCGACTGCCGTGTCGTCTTTCTCTACGCGAAGCCCGTGCGTGTCACTGCGATAAGGCGTGCGTGTCAGTGTTGTGCAGTATTACAAGGCTGCCTTGGGTCATTACTCTGGCGTGTAGGAATGAATGGGCCCTTGTAGGAATGAACCTTGATCCTTGTAGCCAGGTACAATATATCACTGTTGATATTCGAAGGTCCCTCTCTTCACATTCCCAGCCAAGGAGTAGAAGCAAGCTTATCTACGAATTGAGTTAAAGTGGTTAAAGCTGAGCGGTCCGCGGCTCAGTTCTCTAGACCAATTATTTCACAGCAAAAATAGCAGCGAACTCGCATATACATTTCAGACCACGATGCTGAAATCGGGGTAGCCAGTATGTACGCAAGCGATTTTGCGGATACTCTGTCTAATAAGTGCTGAAGTCTGATGCTACTTGTCCACATGAATTCGATTTTAGACAGCTTTTTTTTTAATGCTTAGCATACCGTCAAATTCGATACTGTAAATGTTTATTGCAACTGTACCACCCAGTTAATGCAGCCTTGCCGTGGTGGCAACCTTAACTGGAAGGTTCCTTTTATAGCTTAACATTTTTGGAGGTTAAGCTGCAATGTAAGCAGATCATCCCTCGCTGTCTGGAACAGAGCGCCCATCGCTGGAGTTCTAAAATTAAGTTCCGCCATACAGGGTAGTGCTAGCATAGTGGATTAATTGCCATATATATAGATGGTCATCCTCTACTTTAAATTCGTAGACCCCTGGGATTTCTCGATGCACGCGGCTCTTTGTGCAGTGCCATATATAACAAAAAAAATCGCTTCACTGTATATTATTGCCAAGTAATGGTATGACTGCTGTTCTAGAGTGTAGTGCTCTCAGCATGCTTAGAGTGCTCCTGTGCCGATATTAAGGCCTTTTAAGCTCTCGTTTATTATCAGCGCACACTAAGGAAAAGAGGTCCTTCCCATTTCCCTAGCACTGCCTTGTTTCTAGCAAGAGAAGGTACTTTTTGAAGATTACGTACTGACCACATGTGGTCACCCGACTCCCTACCGCCATGTGCTACATTTACTATCCTTTGCAAACAAGTACGGATGACAATCCATTTTCTATAGTTCTGCCCATATAAATTTCATTCACTACATATCAACAAGGTTCATCCGTGCATACCGTATGTTTTCTAACCAATAGTTTTTTCCACTGTCCGATTTTTTTCACTATTAACTACCCATCTGCACTATCCAAACATTCACTCACAACGTGTGCTTTAGACTGTGGCGTGTTTCACCAGCTTGTACGGTGTCAAAGTAAGAGAGGCGGACCTGAACAGACAAAGAGCGCTGGACATCGGCGAAAGATTTGAACAAACGCAAAGAGTCGATGAAATCTCTCGTCCTCTATAGGTGCCATTATGGCACGGCCGAACATTTTCTGCGCATCAATCAACAGTCACGCCTCTTCTTGAAACAGCAATAACGTCATCAGAGATGAAATATTTGATTTGATTTGATTTCGGGGGGTTTAATGTCCCAAAGAGACTCAGAATAAGGGAAACCGCAGTGAAGGGCTGCAGAAATTTCGACCACCTGGGGTTTTTTAACGTCCACTTTTTTTCCTCCAAAGAAATCTGACCGCAGCGGCCGGGATGGAACCCACGTCTTTCGGGTCAGCAGCCGAGTGCCATAACCACCGAGCCACCGCGGCGCCTAGAGAGGTCAAAGACGCGACCTCTTGCGCGGTACGCCATATTTGTACGGAGAGCCAGATACACACCACCGTCGGTTGGCTGAGTATAAGTAGGTGCGCGGGCTGCCGTGGAACCACGCCTGGACATGTTTTTCGTGCAGCGCAATGTGGGGGCGATGGAGCTGCGCGCCGGGCTCTATGCGCGAGCATGCCGTAGACGTGGAAGGCGCACCGAGCGCCACAGAGATCCATCGCGCGCCTCTGCTGGCTGTTTCCACGACAACCAAAAAGCGGCATCCACTCCCGCACCTGCAAGTGGGAAGGAATGTCAACACGTTTGCTAGACAGTAATTTTTCCGCGCTGAAGATTAGTGAAGAGCTCGGAAAGAGAAAACATTTCCAAGTGTTTTATGTGCCATCCGTGTGAGATATGCGCCTGAGAAGGGGGGAAGGGCATCTTTACTGGCAACAGTCGGCCGCGTAGGCGCTTATAGATTTTCAATGGTGGTGGTGACATTATACAGATTTTAAGGGTGATAAAGGATGGTAGCGGCACATGGGCTATGAGCGAAGCCATATTAGAGGGCTAGAGTTTAATCCGACACTGTGAAGAGCCCCCTTGCTACTGGGCCGCTGCGGTGGGCATAGTAAAAACAGTACAAAGAGCAGGGGGCCCAAATTTACCGGGACCCTTCAACTATGGCGCCGATTTTCCTGTTCCTTCCTTGAAATGCACTTCCACCTTCATCCCTTGCGTAAAGGCGCGGTTGAGGTGTCATCCGAGAGGTGCATGGTTACTTCGCGTTTTATTTCCTCGTACGCACTTTATAGTTAATAGAGAGACAAAAAAAAGCCAACAAACCAGAAAAAAGCTTGACTGATAGACACGACTATAACCCAACTCAAACCTTGTAGCTCTTGCAGCCAAAGTTGTGTGCTTTCGCCCGACACTCTTAACAGATTCGCTAATGAGCGTAGCCCTAGTAACAACCAATCTTCGGCTATGTGGAAGGCATCGGACCACATAGATTTGCTGGCCCGCTTGTTCGGGTTTCAGCATTCGTTTACGGCGGCGGCAGAACTAGTCAACCATCGTCGTCATCATCAGCAACAACAGTCAAGCAGGTTACGTGCACCGCAGGACAGCTGTCTGTTCCCAACCACAACCATGCAATCCTGCCTTGCAGCCCTGTGACCACCTAGTCTGCCAACATCCTGTGTTGTGTAGTGGATTTGGGGCATAAGCAAATACAGCCATCCCCGACCTAACGCAAGGTTTCTGAATTGTGTAAAATATCTAAAGGTTTAATAAAAAAACTCATATGAAAGGTTTGGTTCGTATAAAACTGTTAAAAAGACAGGAAGAGCCTAAGCAAGATGCGATTGGAGGTGTAATGAGATTGCGAGCAACTTTTCCATAAGTGACTCGAGTTTGGTGCATGAAAGAATAATGCTTGACTGCTATTTCAGGCATCATGAACTTTAAGTGCTATCATTAACTTGAAGGGCTTTTCATGAACTTTAAAGACATTCATGAACTTGAAAGACAATTAAGAACTTGAAAGACTATTATGAACTTCAGAGACTTATGAACCTGAAAGACTATTATGAACTTGAAAGCCTATTATGAACTTGAAAGACTATTATGAACTTCGAGCAATCTTTATGAGCGATGTTTAAGCGTTAGATTGCTCGTTGTGGGCTTTTGTTGGTTATTACAGGCTATTTGCATAAGTTGTGGCTCTCGCTTTATTATGTATTATAATCACCAAGTAATGGTAAAACTGCACTACTCGTGTAGTACTCTCAGTGTGCTTAATGCTTTAGCGCAGATGATACTTGTCTTGATTTTCTTGTTCATAATTTCCTCCAGAGTGACCAGGATGGCATAATGCTCAGGCGCGAAAATCTATGCGCACTGTGGCAGACAGCTTTCCCCCAGTTCACTCTCGCTACTGTGCTTTCAACATAAGTGCGGTTTTCAAGCGAGCGTACTCAACCGACTCCCTACCACACTGTGCTACATTTACCCTTTCGAAGGCAGCCCTGATGGCCATCCCTTTTCTGTTTTACTGCCAACATCAAGTGCGCACTCTCGGTATAAGCATCGTTACTTCCCGTTTGTTTCATAAACTACTGCCTTTTATGTCCCTGGACGTAATTTCCAGTAGAGCGACTTTCATTCACATCGTGCTTTAGACTATTCGTGTTTCACCTGTTTGCACGACCAACAAGACAGCAACGTCCTGCACAATGTGAAGAGGAGCGGAAATGCACACTCGACGTCAAAAGTAAATGGAAGCAAAAATTTTATTTCTGTAAATTTAAAGCATAATGGTCCATGTTTGTTGGTGCACAGTGCAACTCGCACAATCGCAATTAGGCTGCACATATGTATTCACGGATGCATGCATTGGCGGGGCAATAATTAATTTTTTTCGTTAATATTGTTCTCCATTTACCTCTGATGGCACCTGTACAGACAAAAGAAAGCTTGAAATCAGCGACGGGTTCAGGCAAACGCCAAGAGTCAACATGGCACAACCGCAGATTTCCTACACAAAAGCAAACAGCCACGCTGGCTTTTCAAAGAACAATAACATCCTTAAAGAATTAAAGCCGCGACGTCTTCCACTGTGAGCCATATTTGTAGGGAGAACCAGATACTCACCACAGTCAGGTAGCTGACTTGCTGCGCGGGCTGCCGTGGCAGGCACAACTGGACATGTTCTTCGGGCTGAGCTAATATAGAGCGGTGGAGCGGCGCCTGAGGCTCCATGTGCGAGACTGGAGCAGACCCGGAAACCGCAGCGCCACGGACATCCACCAGGCACCTTTGCCGGCTGTTTCCATGACAACGAAGAAACAGCATCACGTTCAGGATCTGCAGGCGAGCAGGAAAGAAGTTAGCCCGCTTGGTAGCATAGGTACCTGTCCGTGCCGAAGATTAAGGAAAAGCGACGAAACTGAAAACAGAGCACTTATAGCTTCCGATGAGTGTTTTCTAAGAAAATCTTTCTGGGATAGACAATTCAGATAACAGCTTCAGACAAACCGTGACTGTGGCTCAATGGTTATGGCACTCTGCTGCTGATCTGGAATAAACACGCTGGATCCCGGCCGCGGAGGTCGAATTCCGAGAGGCGAAATTCTACAGGGCCATGCAATGTGCGATGTCAGTGCACGTGAATGAACCCCAGGTGGTCGAAGTTTCTGGAACCCTTCACTCGGCGTCCCTCGTAGCCTCAGTTGCTTTGGGACGTAACACTCACCAAACACGAAACTGCACTTGACAACCGTGCTTCCTAGGGTAGTCAACTTGCACCACAGACACATGCCACAATTCCGCCAACTCGCAGCTCACGCACAGGACTCGTTTAAGCTCAACAATTTTTTGCTGGACATGGAGCATTACCAAAAAGACGTTGAAATCATCCACCAGGCTCAGATCCATCATGACCCCGAGGCACTCCTCGCCAGAGATGGACTTCACCCTAATTTTTTTGGCGTGCAAGTAATGGCAGACAACATAAAGTACCGGCTGAGAAACACATTTAGGCGGACGCTACAGCCCACTCATGCTCCCTCTCCCACTCTGGCCAACACTCAACAACAGACCACCCACAAAAGAGACAACACCCCTGAACGAACACAGCCTGCCCCCGCTAGGACCCAGGACACCTCCACACAGTTCACTCCAGAGACTAGCGACGCTGGCACACAGACGGTAACCGTGGATCCCACACCAGCGGAACAGCACGTAGGAATCACACCGAAAGTAGCCACTAAACAACAAAGCGATCACTTCACACAGACACCTAAGCGATTAGTGACGCACACTAGCACCCAGATTGTCACCGACGCGGACCTCGACACCGATACCACCCCCAAACAGAAGTCCCCTAAACACACAACACCCGTCAAGAGGTCCACTCGGCACAAGCGCAGATGACTCACATCTGGCAGCACCAATCGCCCCAAACCCAAACGACGAAATTTCCTGGTCGCCAGAAAAATAGCCACTAAACAAACTAACTACCGATTCCACCTACACACTTACAAATCCTACTCGCAGCGCAGGACAATACCCAAAGGACTTCGAGTTAATGTTAGGTGCTCCCTCGGTGCGCTCAGGCCTGAACTCCTCGCTCGATGGGAAAAGGTTTCAAATGACGCATCCCTTTCATTCATAGCTATTTTAAAAGAACATTGTCAAGAGCAGTTAAATTCCCTCGATGATCAACTTAGTAAGATAGAACTAAATTCGGGCGAAAGCCAGGCACTAGCAGATTTTGTAGCCAGAAAGGAACGCAAGCTGCACGACAAACAGCAGCATAAACAAATTAGAGATAAATTTCCGCTAGATACGAATACATCTGGACAGTTTAACAACCGCCCTCCAATTTCGATACAGACAAAAGATGCGTATTTTCCGCCGCAGGACACTGACAGCAACATTGTCTATATTTCCAAATCCCTAAGTGATAGCGACAAACGGATTCTGAAGCATGGCCTTACATTTTGTCCAACTAACAATAATTTTAACGAGTATGAACTTCAGAGAGACCTCACAGAATTTGCGCGAAGATTGCGAATTAAGGAATTCTTTGCCGAAAAAGCAAACACCCCAATTACTAACCTAGCTCTTTCCTCTAACACGTGGTCAACACGTGCTCACCCTACTGCAGTAACCAGCCTTAATCCAATCCCTCTCAAAGCCGAAAGCTTGTGGACGCCGGAAGCGCAGCAGAGTCCCGAATTAGACTTGTACATTAAATCTGTCTCGAAAGAAATTATAGACCAAACAAAGCAAGCTCGAAAACGCAGAAACGTTACCCCAACGGAACAGGCTACTCTGAACCACTTAGCTTCTAGAACCGATATAGTCATTAAACCTGCAGACAAAGGAGGTAGGCTACTCTGAACCACTTAGCTTCTAGAACCGATATAGTCATTAAACCTGCAGACAAAGGAGGTAGCATAGTTATCCTGCCAGCCGAAAAATACAAAAAAGAAGCTTTTAGGCAACTTAACAACCCTTGTCATTATAGGAAATTAGATTCAGATCCCACTTCAGAGTTCTGTAAATTGATTCTGATCAAACTGGCAAACTTACTAAGAGAACTAATCACGCAGTCCGATTACCACTTCTTAAATCCTCTAAACAAACAGGCAGGACGCTTTTACCTACTTCCCAAAGTCCATAAGGTTTCCGCAGAAGACTTGTTTACCGCAGATATCCCCGGCAGACCTATCGTTTCAAACAATAACACGCCCACAGAGAACTTATCAATTTTCGTGAACAACTATCTTGCAGATATTCCCACCCACCTCCCTTCCTTTGTCGAGGATACACCGCACTTTCTCCGCATAATAGAGTCTCTGAATGACGCTTCCATTATCCCAGCAGATAGCATACTTGTCACACTTGACGTCGCCGCTTTGTACACAAATATTCCCATTAATGAAGGTATCGACGCACTCTTAAAAATTCTAACTCAAAGTCCTCACCCGCACGAAACTGAAGTGTATCTCACGCTACTTGAATTGGTACTAACACTCAACTACTTTGAATTCAATTCTTCTTACTACCTTCAAGTATTTGGAACAAGCATGGGCACTCCCTTCGCACCCACCTACGCGAACATTTTTATGGGGCTACTAGAATCTAAACTTCTAAATTCATTTCTAAAAAAACCACTCATATACCTACGGTACATAGACGATATTTTCATGATATGGGAGCATGGGGCTGAGACCCTGAAGGCATTCGTCACACATTTCAATTCATTCCACCCCAGCATTAAATTCACCTTCAACTCCTCGAAAACGCAAGTCAATTTCCTTGACACCACTGTCCATTTAGAAAATAGCAAGCTCAAAACCACACTTTACAGGAAGCCTACTGACCGACAACAATACTTAGATTTCACTAGCCATCATCCAAGACACTGAAAACAAGGTATATTCGTAGGACAGGCAACGAGACTAAGAAGAATATGTAGCGACGACGATGACTACCTGAAACACCTCCACTCGCTAAAAAACACACTAATCACCAGAAACCATCCACAGACAACCCTTAATAATGCGTTCCAACGAGCAACCACTTTGAAACGAGATGTAGTTCTTAAAAAACGAACAAAAGCTAACAGTCAACGGCCTCCTGCACTTATAACGAAATACTCAAACGCGCTTCCAAACATAAACAATATCCTGCGGAAATACCACCCCATTTTAACTGGTAACGACCGTCTCAAGAAAATATTTCCCGACGCACCAAGGGTAACATACAGACGCAACACAAACCTGAGGGACATCCTGGTGCATGCTAGGCTCGGTAAGAAACCACCACCGACAGTAACTTCATGCTCTCGACCCAGATGCAAGACATGCAAACATTTACAAAGGGACACTACGGTTAAAAGTACGGCAAGCGATTTCAGTTTCGATATAAAGACCAGTTTTGACTGCACATCGTCCAATATTATCTACATGCTCCAGTGCTCCTACTGCCAGAAACAATATATCGGAGAAACCGGACAAACAATGAGTGCCAGATTAAACGGGCACCGGGCTGACACAACACGGAATGAACAGAAGGCAGTGTCGACCCATTTTAATCAACGCCATCACAAATTCGACGAACTCAAATTGTTCATTCTTCAGTCAAGCTTCAAATCGACTAGGGACAGAAAATACAAAGAAGCATTCCTAATCCACAAATTTAAAACACTGCAACCAACAGGGATCAACATGTCCAGAGGAAACCTGGAATCTCTCAGGTACATTCCAGGGTCAGCATAATTTTAAATTAACAAATGTCTAGCACGTGGTCAGACTATTTCCTAGAACCTCACATAAGTATATTGTCGCTCCTTGCACCCTTCCCAAGTCATATCTTCCACCCCATTTCCGGCCTTGTCACCCTCTTCCTTTGTTCACCTTTTTTTCCCTTTTTTTTCTTTTTCTCCTAATCCCCTGCTACCAGTTCTCGGAAACCATGACACTCCTGTTACCCCCTCTGCCCCCACTTTTTGGCTTTCTCTGAACACGAGCCATTTCCCCCCCCCCCCTGCCTAGTCCTTCCTTGGAAATGCCCCCCTTCCTTTCTCCTTCCAGTGCCAGCCCTCCCCCCCCCCCCCTTTTTTTCCCCTTGTTATCATTTCCCTGTACCACGCTGACTAATCCTTTTATCTGAGTTTTGCAGGTTCACCCAGCGCCTCCCCCCCCGCCCCCGTCGCAGCCCCTTCAAAGCCTTTTGTTCATTGCATACCCCCCGGATATAGGTTGTTGCACTATTGCAGCCTAGCGAATGATGATTCACCTCCCTCCCCTTCCTGACACGCATCCCCTCCCACACCACTTTCCTTCCCCACCCCCGGGGCCTTCCTCCTCGGAGCGAAGGCCCTATATAATCCCTGCCGATGATGAACGCTTTGCCCAGACGAAGACAAGTCCCCTTGTCGAAACGTTGGCTCTAGCAAACTGAGGTTTTCCCCTCCCTTGTTCATTTTGTGAACTCCCTAAACCTATTAGGCTTCATACAACAAAGGCCTCTAGTGTAAAGTCTTCAATCTTAAAGCTTTCAAAGGCATTTGAAAATGCCTTTGACGTAATGGCCTTTACCGTAGTATCTGCGACATTAGTAGTAATTAGTAATCAAATATAGTTAATTAGCAGCCCACGATTAGAGACGGATGCTTTCACATTCACAGCACGTAATTAGTGGCCTCCGTAATTTTAGCGCCCACTGATATCAAACAAGGCAGGCGTGCTCTGGGCAATCTTCACGAGTTAGAAATTATACTAGAGCTATCGCCCCTGTTGCTTTATTCCTTGCTGACTCCTTTCAACTTTTCCCTCACGGCGTGGTCGTGGTGTCCACCAAGAAAATGATGCAATTACAGCGGCTCTCCTCTCCTCAAAAGCAATTTTCAGTTGCGCAAAGAGTATTGACAAAGTTACTGCGCCTTTGCTTAAGGGAAAACCGATTTAACGTCAGGGTGGCTCAGTGGTTAGAGTTGGTTCAATCCGGCACGCGGAGGTCGCCTTGCGATGAATTCGAGACGCAAAAGGCGCCTATGTGCTGTGTGATTCAATAGCGCATTAAAGAATCCCCTCATGTGGCCGAAATGGTCCCCCTTCTACTATGGCGCTCATTTTGTTTACGCAATGGCGGCGGCTGCGCGTTTCGGCTTGGGCGTGTGGAAGGAATGGCGCCAAGAGCGCGCAGTGCGCTGCCTCGGCTGCAGAGCTGGTTACGAGAGACAACGGCGACCCCCTCATGGGGGACAAAGGGACTCAGGTTATGAAGGAGATCAGTCGTGAAGTGCTCCGGAAATTTCGACCACCTGGGATTCTTTAACGTGCACTGACATCGCACAGCACACGGGCCTCTACAATTTCGCCTCCACCGAAATTCGACCGCCGCTTCGACCTCTCCTCAGTCGCGGTACCAATCTTTGCCCGTTTACTAGTCAAGTTGGAGCCTAGCTCGTGGCAGGGACTCGAACCATTGAACTATAATGGGGGCTGCGCAAAACATCTTATGCGTGGCTCGGGTGTCCAAGAAGATAAGTGAGCCCGTTACTGCGTCATTTCGGTTTTGTTTGGTTTATGGAGTTTAACGTCCCAAAGCCACTCAGGCTATGAGAGACGCCGTAGTGAAGGGCTCCGGAAATTTCGACCACCTGGGGTTCTTTAATGTGCACTGACATCGCACAGTACACGGGCCTCTAGAATTTCTCCTCCAAAGAAATTCTATCCGCCGCGGCTGGGATCGAATCCGCGACTTTTGGTTCAGCATAACCACTGAGCCACCGCCGCGGCGCCTCATTTCCTTTCTTCGAAAAAACAATTTTTGATTTGCACATGGGGCAAGGCGTCGCGACGAAAGGTCGATGGCGTTCCATGGACTCCCTGGCACCACTGCAACAATATGTCGCGTTCTACTCTTAACGGCGAAGCTTAAGCGTGAAATCGAGAGTTGGACTAAGTATTGATATGGTCTGGGACAAAAATACAATAACTTAAATAGAACGTCAACGAAAATCAAAAGCAACCAAAACAAAAAAACGACGTTTCGGCTCCCGTACGCGAGCCTTTTGGTCGGCGCGTCCTCCAATTTTTTTTATACCATTTAGTCACATGACACCCATAAAATCAAATTAAAAGGTACACACCTACAAAGACAAGGAAGATGTCCCACTAAACTGAAACAAAAATAAAAACAACCTATGAAACATGATGATGATTATGCTGCAGTTGTGCCTTCACTATGTCGCTTGCCTTGTAGGCAGACGCCGTACTGCGGACGGCGTTGCATCTGCCCCCTGAAGAAGTTGTACCATCGCGTCGAACAGCCATCGCGTCGAACACCCAAACTTTCGCTACGTTTGTTCATGCTGCGTCGCGATGCGAACAGAAGTCGAGAACGTCAGTGAGGATACCTGTAGCAAGACTTTCAGGGACTAGCTTAGACGCGACTCCCGTAACAAAGTGGTCGCGAAGAATCTTCAGACGCGGCATAGTTGCCCGCGTTCACTAAGTCCCGCAGAACTGTACCACACTCGTGAACTCACCCCTGGCTCGTGTCGTATGCATTAAAAACGTTGTCGCTCGATGACAACGCGTTACGATGTGGAAATGCTTGCTTTACAATGGCGACCATACCATGATTTTCAAATGGATCGTCCTCGCCCATTGCGTTCGCCATCGTTAAAGGTAGATGAGTAGCCTTTCCTGCATAATAAATGCGTCTTCCCTAGTAATAGAGGTGGTATCCTGACCCTCCTAGTAGCGACAGGCATGTTTGAAACTTCTGGTACCAACCAGTGAGACCACAGAACATCGGGTCGCCCAAGCCACGATAAGAACGCCGATGGCGGCTGCATGTTGAATCTCCGCATTACGGCCTACTGAGCCATTTATAAGAAACTGTGTAATATTTCTCGAAGAAAAGTGAAAGTCCTTGTTTTCGTTTATGAACGCTGACCTGAGCTAGGTTCGCAGCGTGAGAACTCTTTGTTATGTTAGGGCTCGCGTCTGACTGTTGCCGCCATGCTCTCTCTCCCCGTCGGTAAGTGGACGCCGTCGTACACATGCGCATCGTTTTACAGAATTTTTTTTTAAGGCGAAAGCCTTTAATGTCTCATCGTTGTAAGTAGCAATTGTCGACAGAAATGTCACACTTTTCAGTTGGTCGAAACGGTCGTTACGTCACAGTGCGCCAATTTCAAAAGGGGCCAATTGTACTTTGGCTAGTAACCATGCAACCAATTGAAGGGATCTTATAGTGATGCTCCAAGTAAGTGGGACTGAGCTTAGTTAATTGCTTAATTACCCAATTAGGCTAATTAACTTTTCTAGTCAGGCCATATAAATAAATAAAACCGAGTAAGAAATTGGTCGAGCTCGGGAATCGAACCCCGGTCTTCGGAGTGCGAGACGAGCATGCTATCCACTCCGCCATGCCAGCTCTTTTTTTTTCTTTCATGGTATTTATTTATATGGTTTTGTATACAAAGCATATATATACATATGTGTGTGTGTATATACACACACAAAAACAACTATTTACAGAGCACCTAGGTAGGCGCTACGTGGCAGAAACATAATAGTAACATATTATAACTAAAAGGCCGGTAAAGATATACAGCGCATCAGGAGAGGGAACCAATCCGGTACAAAGTCCGATTTTTGTAAATGTCCGTTACCTGCAGCAACATTCGGCTAAAGTGAATTCTGGGCGAAACAACAGGTTCAACGTTGCGATCTTGCATCCGCGTTTTCCAAAGACTATGAAGTCTAATCAGAAGAATCATATCATAAGGATTCGAGTCAGGTTGGGAAACAACAAGGTAGCGCACACTGTAGGAATTTAGGAGAAAATCTTTCTGTAGCGTCCTTTGCAACACATCCCAATACAAAATCGCGTCTTTGCGGTCTATAAAACAATGTTCAATTGTTTCAGGCACATTGCACAAGCGACAGTTTACAGAAGACACAAAAATGTTTTTCCTATCGAGCCACGTCTTGACAGGTAGAGTTTCAGTGTGTAATTTATAGAAAAATGTTTTGGTGCAAGGAGAAATTGGCATTTTACGCACTCTCTTTAAAACATCATGACCCATGAGCCCAACGTAGACGGAACGATACAGTGGGGGCGGGAAGAGCATGGATATCAAATCCCTGTACAGATTTTTGCGCGAAACAGAATATAAGTACTCATTTGAAAACCGAACTGTCAAAAAACGCACGGAGGCATAAAGTTCCTGCATAAAGCCTAGTAAACGGGGTCGTTCAGTAAAATTGGAAGAAACTACTAAGTTCGGAAGTAGAGTCCTGAAGTTAACCTGCAAGAATGCTCTAATAATCGGAAGGGAACAAGCACGAAAAAAGAAGAAACGGGCAACCAACTGTCTCACATACAGGTGCTCTAGGCCCAGGCCTCCTGCACAAACAGGCCTGAAAAGGTTATCACGCCGCATGGGCTCAAATTTGGAGGACCAAATAAACGTCGCAAATATACGATGGAAACGCTGTATGTAATGTCTGGCGCAGTGAAGGACCTGGAGTACTTAATAAATCCTTGTTGCCAGAAAGGTGTTGCAAGCCTGGGCTCGACCAAAAATTGCGAGGCGATGCGGTACAAACGTCTGAGCATAACGCTCAACAGCCGGAACTCACTCTCTCCAGTAATGGGCACTGGATTTGTAGGCATGAAGTGGAACGCCAAGATATTTAGGAGGAACACAAGACCATTCTATGCCAGCGTACAGAGGTGGAGTTGTGCCCCATGAACCAAACCATAGGCCAGAACTTTTGGAGCGATTCATTTGAGCACCAGAAACGATGCCGAAGTGATCTATTGTGGACAACACATTATCAATGCTGGGCTTGTCAATGCAGAAAAATGCAAGGTCGTCAGCATATGCCAGCAATTTGACTTCATTACCCAAAATAGGGAACCCATGAATATTACTGTTACGCAAAACACTCAAACAAAGCGGTTCCAGGTAAAGAGCAAAAAGCAGAGGAGACATCGGATAGCCTTGCTTCACAGAAGAGCGGATTGGCACAGGGTTCGAGAGCTGGCCATTAATGATCAATCGTGTTGAACAGTTGCTGTAGTAAAGTTGCACCCCTTTAAGTACAGTAGAACCCACGTTTGCTCGCTCTAGAAGTGAAAACAGAAATGAATGGCGAACGCGGTCAAATGCTTTCGCAAGGTCAATCTGAAAGAGGGCAAGCTGTTCATGACAGCTGGAGGAATATTCAAGTATTGTCCGCGCAATATGCACATTACTTTGAATGGAGCGGCCTCTCAAACCGCAAGTCTGGTGAGATCCAATGAGTACCGACATTGCAAATTGCAGGCGATTTGACAAGACTTTAGCAAAAATTTTGTAATCCACATTTGCCAATGTAATGGGCCGATAACCTTCTACGGAGCGCAGTTTTCCTTCATCAGTAGTTTTCGGAATTAGGACTGTGTGGCTTTTTGTAAAAGACTGAGGAAGGGCTCTTATATCCAGCCCCACTGTGAAGACCCGCAGCAGGACAGGAGTGAGAATAGATTTAAAAGCCTTGTAAAATTCGCTTGAAATGCCGTCAGGACCAGGCGTTTTTGAGACAGGTAACTGATCAATTGCATGTTCCACCTCTTCCTGCGTGAAAGAGCCGCTAATAACAGAACAATCATCTTCTGATAAAGGGCTCACTAAGGTGCTGAAATACGCCAAAATTTCCGAATTATGCACATCAGGTGAAGCACTAAACAAGTCTGTGTAATAATCTACAAATACGGTCATCACCTCATTTGTACTGGACACTAGTGTGTCATTGGACATCATCCCCGAAATAAATTTTGTAGTCGCATGACGGCGCTCATCAAGCAAAGCCTGTCGTGTCGGGTGCTCACATTGCAGATCACGCTTGGTACGAGATCGAACATGGGCACCCCGGTAACGTTCTGCATCAAATCGTTGTAACTCACTTTTGATACTAGCTAATTCATCCGTATATAAACCAGGTGCTTCGCATTCAATTTCATACAGATTGTACAAATTTTTCCTGAGTGTCTGCTCCTGATGTTTCCTGTGAAAGGACCGCACGGAACCAATTTCTATAGCTGTAGCACGCACGTCTTGCTTAAACATTTCCCAAGCGGCGAACAACGGCATCTTGCTCGAGAGACAGGATTCCAGTTGCGAGCGCACTCGAATGACAAACTCTTCATCATTAATTACTGAAGAGTTCAGCTTCCAAAGCGCCCATTTCGGCCTAAATTTTGAACAAACACTGCCTCCGAGGCGAGCAACCACCATGCAGTGATCAGAGAACGAAACTGGTACAGTCTCACAGACCAATCCTCTGGAGACAAGTGAAAAAGATGCATAAATTCGATCTAGGCGAGCGTGAGAATGGCCCTGAATGCGTGTGAATATGCGGAAACCAGGACATGAACTTCCGGTATCAATGAGCCCTGCATCTTCCGTAACAACAGACAAAAATTCACCGCTCCTATCCCTGGGTGCATCAGGACCGGCACGATCAGCTGGGTCGCACACACAATTAAAGTCACCCATTAGCACAACGTGCCGGTCACAGTCCAGTAAGCTGGCAATGCATTCAAAAAGAGTAATGCGCTGTGGCACAGTATTAAATGCATAGACATTCATTAGTCGCCATGGCTTTCCATAGAGAAGAAAATCGCAGCATATCAACCGGCCCTCATTATCGACATTATAGGTCAAGCCCGAACAGGGGAGTGTCTTGCGCAGAAACAACCAGCAACCCGCCGACAAGCCCACAGCATGCGTTACGAGAACATTATATTCTGATAAAAAGGGCTGCAGGGCCACCTCAGTATCCTCCTCACTTTCAATTTTCGTCTCCTGGACGGCGATAACATCAAGGTGCCTGCTGCAGAAAAGTCGGCGGAGTTGCACCTGCCTCTGGCTTGACCTAAGGCCACGTACATTCAGTGTTGCGAATACTAACTCTGCGGAATCAGCCATGATGACTGTAACTAATTATGCCTACAGTGCCCTGTTCTTGTCGGTAGACGGCCATGCCGCCTGAGAACCACCGCCAGGCCTCCTGGACCGCGAACGTCGGCACTGCTCCTTGTGCCTCGACGCGCGACGCCGACGGCGATGAGTGCTGCGCACCGGGTCCTCATCGCCACTCGTTTCGGAAGCGCAGGACGCACGGCGCTTCTGAAGCGGCTTGTCTGCGGAACCAGGTTCAACGTCCGCTGCAAGAAGGCCCTTATCCGGAAGCTGCTGGCCAGCATTGACAGGAGGAAGCGAAGTGTCCGCTGTGGTATCCGTAGTGGCCTCAAGGACGGCCACTGGTTCTCCACCGGCAGCAGAATCCGGCGCCTCACACCGAGGCCGCGCTGCATGGTCATCCGTCGGCTCTTTACACTCCGCGGCAGCACTTTGGGGAACAACCGGTGCACTGACACTCGAAGGCGCAGCTACAACGGCGGCTGGCAAGTCCCCAGTCGCGTCAAGTACTTCTGTAGCGTCCATGATGTGCTCCTGTAGAGCGTCGTCAGGGGGCCGCACACGATGCCGCAACTTGTTAGCATACGTCACGATGCACTCCTCCGCTGTGTGGCCGAAACGCCGGCAGTCGTCACACCGCGGCGTACGACAGTGCCGACGAATGTGGCCAACACGGTTGCAACGTAAACACAGAGGTTGTCTGCCCGGAATTAGAACAAGGCTCTGAACGCCGCACACAGTCAGCTGATGCGGAACATCACTAACCCCGACTCCATCAGCAAGAGACAGGACGACATCACGGCTTAGAGTTCTCATCTGCTCCATGTCTGAGACTTTCCAATTTTCCGCCGAGATAGATGTCACCTTCCCGTACGCCTGAAGTGCCTCACGGATGAAGCAATCTTCCAAGCGCTCGGGAAGCCATAAAAGCTTCAGCTTCACCTCCTTCGGTTCCGGGTCAACAACAACGCAGCGGCGGCTCTTCACCAAGAGATTGCCGCACGACACGAGCTTTTCGTTTGATTGCGCAGATTTGCAAGTCACCATCCAGACGTGAGACATCTGGAATTGTCCGATGGAGCTAATTTCTTTGAGGTCTATGACGTTCCGCAGCGAGTCCGCCATGCCAGCTCGATGGTTTGGAATGAACAAAGGCGCGTCTAGTGAATACGGTGTCTTCGCTCACTCCCATCCTCCTCCCTTCCCTTCCGGCGAGGTTTAGCTGTCCACCGAGATATGAGAGAGAAATACATTTCCTTTCCTCAAAAACCAATTTACCGACGAGCGAGGCGTAGAACCGAAAGGGCGATGGCGTTCTATGGACTCCCTGGCAGCGTTGCAAGACGCTCTCGCGTTCCACTCTTAGAGGCGAAGCTTAACATCTTAGCCACACATCAGTGACAGCACTTTAGGTCAAAAAAGTGCACCCCCCACCCCCTGAATTTTGACGGGTGTCCACCGAGATATGTGAGACAGTTACTGTGTAATTTAATTTCCTCAAATACAATTTTCATTTTCTTCATTACGGGCCATCTTTGTCTTTCTTCTTTCACTCCCACTGCCTCCCTTCCTCTACGGTGCGGTTCAGGTGTCCACCGAGATGGCAGAGAATTACTGCCCCATTTCCTTTCCTCATAAACCGTTGCGTTCAAACGGCAAGGCATCGCGCCGAACGGGTGGTGGCATTCGGTGGACTCCCTGGCAGCGCTACAACACGCTGTCGCGTTCCAATCCTAAAGGTGAAGCTTAAGCGTCATTAATTAGCAGTTAGTTGGTATTTAGGCATTAATCGGTAATTAACCATTAATTAGTGATTTGTCATCACTTAGTAATTAGTACTCAATTAGATGTGACGCCACCATTGCCACAGAAGCAGTCAAAGTGGTGCGGAAAATGCTTCCGCCTCTACGCACTTTAGACAGTCAAAGTGCCCCCTGAATTTTTTCGGTTCTCCAAGGAACTACTCTGCGTTTGACCCTTTCCTTTTAGAGCGCAGCTCTTTGGCGTCCGTTCCTGGGTTTCGCGTCGTCGTCGGCCTCGTAACCAGCTCCGCCCCCAATGTCACGTTTTTCAATTGGTCGAAATGCTCGTGACGTCACAGTGCGCGAATTTCAAATGGGGCCAATTGTACTTTGGCTAGTAACCATGCAACGAATCAAAGGGATCGTATAGTGATGCTGCAACTAAGTTGGACTGAGTTTAGTTAATTGCTTAATTAATCAATTAGCCTAATTAATATAGAGGAGAATGAAGAGGTCAGAAGAAAAGAAAAGAAAGACGCGCGCCGCAGCGACAACAGCGTCCGCGGAAGGACACGCTGCTGAAAATAACAGATAAGTACGAAGCCGCGTTCCCTCCACCACCACGCACTTCCCCACTCAGTAAGACGTTGCTCGTTTCATATACGTTGTGTCGAACATCCTAGACAGTTCCAACAATTGACAGGTTAATGACAGAACACGATGGATAGAAATACAAGAATATAAATATGAAATAGCCTAATTAACCTTTCTAGTTAGACCGCATAAATCAATAAAACCGAGAACGAAATTGGTCCAGTTGGGGAATCGAACCAGGGTCTCCGGAGTGCGATACGAGCACGCTAGCCACTCCGTAATGCCAGCTGAATGGTTTGGAATGAACAAAGGCGCGTCTAGCTAATACGGCGTCTTCGTTCACTCCCATCTTCCCCTTTTCCCTTACGGCGAGGTGCAGGTGTCCACCCAGATATGCGAGAGATACATTTCCTTTCCTCAAAAAATAAATTTACCGTCCAGCAAGGCGTACAGCCGAATTGGCGATGGCGTTCTGTGGACTCCCTGGCAGCGTTGCAAGACGCTGTCGCGTTCCACTCTTACAGGCGAAGCTTAACATGTTAACCACACATCAGTAACACACGCAGACAGCCAATGGACGCGTCATTCGCTGGCAGCACTTGATTCATCATTCACAACCACATTCTTAACGTACGCTCCCTTGCCGCACATGCAAAGGACGTACACCACGATCACATTCTGCGCCATTCCTCTGTACTTTGCTTTGCTGAAACCTGGATGGATCCCGAAGAGCCTCTCGAAATCACAGATTTCCTATACTGCTGTGGTGCTCGCAGAGACCACAACAGAGCGGCGGGAGTCGCTATCTACTTGCGCACAGCTCTCTCTGCAATACCAGTCGAAATGTTTGGCACGTCACATGAAGTTGGCGAACTGTGCGCCGCAAAGTTGCCCAACGGCTTGCTGGTAGTAGCTGCCTACTTCGCCCCTACCGCACTCACGAAAGACGTCGTGCACTTCCTGCAACTCGCATTAACCGTCCATCGATCCACACCGATGTTAGTAGTGGGGGACTTTAATGCTGACATAAAGACAAACAGCAATTTCCTAACACTTATGCGGGAGAACATCCCGTTCCTCTCGCTCGTAACGCGTCCCACGGCTGTGACAACCTCGCGAGGCACTTGTATAGATCTCGTCTTTGAGAATCAAGCATTGGTGTACCAAGTCGAACATATATCAGTCTATTTCTCCGACCACAAAGCTTCCTTCATGACTGTCAAGAACTGTTAGTGGAGTCTTTGTTAAAGGAATACGTGTGAAAAATAAAAAAAAAATTCTGTGATAGCGCATACATGTGTTGCTCGATTTCTTTGCCTCAATCTATCGAAAAGGTGAAAGAGCTTATTTGCTGCGCTCAAATTTCGCATTAGGAAGTAACGTAATCGTCGGTAATTTTTTTATTTTCCCTCCATTGTTCCTTGAATTAAAGTCGCTTGGCTGTAATTTCTGCTGATGCGTATGGATTGTAGGATTAGGATCTCGCATGCCGGTCCTGATGAGACGCCATCTTGTGCGCCGTGCAAGTAAATGTGTCCACGGATGCCGGCTATTGAAGTGAGGCACCACACATTAATTTCGGAATTTAACTTGAAAATACTTGTAGCTGGACGGTCGGCTTCGTATATCCTCGTCATCCTTTATGGTATTTATGCTGCACGCTGGCTCTGCTTATCGATGCTCATCGATTTCGAAGTGGTGCCTTTGCGCCGCGTTTTCGACAGAGTACAAAGGATGCCTGCCAAGGCAGCCTCGAACACTTGAAAAAAAAATACTCCGAGCAGTCACAGCGAAAGGAATGAAGACGAGGGCGCTAACAGAACATCCCTGCAAGGAATCATTTTTATCCCTGCTGGAGGCCGACGCTCAGGCCAGTCAAAGAAAGGAAAATGAAGCAAAGGACTCACATTAGCTGTAGGAGTTGTGCCGGCGAAACTTGAAGTTGCCGTATGGTTGTAAGGTATGCTAGTTACCATTATTTTGCAACGACTTGTGCCGTGCGACCATGTTATCACCATAACCATATTATGAAACTGCGGACTCATGTCGGTGCGGGTGGGAACGCAGGCCTAACAACCCGTCGTCGTCTACGTGGTGGAGGCGAAGGAAAGGAGACGAGCTCCTAAGGTCGAGCGGTAGACGAAATACCCGTTGTTGGATGACGACACCATATTTATACCATTTAATCACGTGACACTTAGATAAGCCAATTCCAAAGCCTACACCTAGAAAGACAAGATAAGGCAAGTCAATCCACTAAACTCAAAACAAGATCGAGATCAATCAGTACAACGAAGTGAAGTAATTATTTGTAGCCAAAATGAGCCTAAATAGGGATCATCTATTCCTGAAGTGCGAATTTGGTCTCAAGATCAACCAACTGAATACTCTGCATTTTACGCGACAGCGTATGCAGCTCGTTCGGTCGAAGAGTCGTCGGCGTCTTAGTAGTTGTGAGCACCGCGCGTCGGAAAAAGAATGGGCGGCACACTTAAGCTCCACTATAAGGGTATGATGCGATAGCATTATGGCCTAATTCCAATGTATGCGGATGATTCTATACCTTACGTTCCTAGAGATCCTTGAGAGTCGTCATACCCCTCCAGGGTCAGTAGTGCAGCGGTTAAGCCATGTGCCACTTCCCTGCGGCTGTAGGTGCTCCCAGCGGTGGGCCTTGTGCGCCCCAGGTTGCTGTTCCCGGGCGACCAGTCACTAATTTAACTTCCGCCTGCCAGGGTGGGCAGGTTGCTCATTGTCTAGTTGGTAGGCTGTGTGTTCCACACACAGCGATACCCCGCATCGGGAAAGACGAAATCATTGTGGTGCTTAAGCCACGAGAAACCATCGACCTGAAGGCCATCTTAGGTCCCGGACAAGCCGGCGCTGCCGTTCGCAGCATCCTCGGGGACGCCGCAAGTGTGGGGCTTGCAGTGTGGCCCGTGTGGGAGCAAAATGTGCTCGTGTGCACACTGAAATCAGTGGAAGCTGCGGAGAAGCTGCTCCGGGACGTCATGCTGCCGGTCGGAGGCCGCACGCTGCTATTCCGGGGCCACCCTAAGCTCTCCGGCGAATTCTGCAAGGGCGTCATCACCGTCTCCCCGGACGAGACATCTGAGACTGTCAAGAAAAAACTCAGTGAGGACCCCAACGTACTATCCGTGCGCAAACTGGGCAAAACGCAGGTTGCTGTGGTCACCTTTGTGGGGACAAGGGTGCCGCGGACCGTGCTTTATAGTTGCGAGCGTCTCCCCGTCCGCTTCTATAAGAAAACGATCCCTGCCTGCCCTCGCTGTGGCACGGTGGGGCATCGGGCCGACGCCTGCCCGCGGCCGCAGCCTGGACGCTGTGAACGCTGCGGGGCTTAGGTTGCTGCTGCTCCTGACGGTGGCCCAGCTGAACATCAATGCTCCCCGTGCTGCCTCATCTGCGGAGGCAGCCATCCCACCGGAGCGCCTGGCTGCGCGGGCAAGTACCGCAAGGTCGTCAAGCTGGGACGCCCACACACCCCAAAGCAGAAGCAGACGCCGGGACCCAAAAAGGCCCAGACGCCCACGGCCGGACCCAAGCAGGCCCCGGGGCCCAAGCCCGAACCCAAGAAGGCCCAGTCCGGGCCGCCAAAATTTGTGAAGTCCGGGAACCCGACGAGGCCACCGGTCCTGAAAGCCGAGGATTTCCCACCTCTGGTACCGCGCCAAAATCAGGTGAGCAGTTGGAGTGGGTTAGTCTCTGGGCCCACCCCCCCTCCCTCCCTCACCGAATCCGCCCTACAGCGGCAGGTAGAGGAGCTCAGGCGCCAAAATCAAATTCTCGCCCGTAAAATTCAAGAATTAGAAGCTAAGCAGGCCGGGCAGTCCGAGCCCATGCAGAACGCTGAGCCCGAGGATAGTGATGACGGATCCTCAGTATCATCTTGCCTAACTAGCGTCTCGCGGCAAACCGCGGACACGGTGGTCGATTCGGCCCCCGCGGACGCCGGCCGCTTCGAGGCCCTGGAGCGTAAAGCCGAGCAGTTGGAGGAGCGGGTGGCAGCGCTCCCGAACCAAATTATGATTGCGGTCCGCGAGTCCTTTCAGGACATGTTCAGTTCCGCATTTGCTACAATGCTTCCCGACATTGCGGCCCAAGTGACTGACTCTGTCCTTAAGGCGGTGCAGCCCTGGGTCAGCTCCCAAATAAAAAATTATCTCTCCTGCGACTCCCCGCAGCTAAAACGTAAAATAGCTCCTCGACAGGCAGCGGAAGAAAGCGGTTCCGGGCCGATAGCCGCGGCGTTGATGCAACCCCTACCTGGGGCTGCGCCGACCTCCGAACCGAGTGGCTACCCAGCACTGTAAAATAAAAACATCAATATGGCTGGCAAACCTTCTCAGAAAGCTAAAAAATTAGACCAATTCGAAATCATTCAATGGAACTGCAGGGGTTTCAGAGCCTGCAAAAAACGGTCACATCTCCAGCTCTACCTGCAGTCCCTTGGTGACATGCCGGCGCTTCTTGCTTTGCAAGAGCCCGGCAATGATGCTAAATTCTCTGGGTATAGCTCGTTTCAGGGGGGCCCCTCGACCTGCATCCTGGTGCATAAAGCATACACCGCGATTCAGGTCGATCTTGATCTGGAGACTGAGCAAGAATACACCATGGTGAGGGTTCTGCCTCTCAGGCGCCGCGACCCGTCAATACATGTGCTTAATGTGTATTGCCCCCCGCATAAGCCGCGTGTTACTTTCAGCGAAATTTTCTATCGTGCTCTCAAGTCGGCTGACAATGAACCCCTGGTGATCATTGGGGATTTCAACGCACCCAGTCTACATTGGGGCTATCACTTCGAGAAATCCAGGGGACGCAAGCTGGCGGAGCTCATCTCCACCCTTCGTCTTACGTTGCTCACGGATCCGTCTTGCCCCACACGTGTGGGCAACTCGGTCACCCGTGACACGTGTCCTGACTTATCTCTGGTTAGGAACACTACAAACGCCACATGGGAGAACCTGGCGGATACCCTGGGCAGCGACCACTGCCTTCTCCGCTTCACGCTTTTGGCGAAGGCAGCCCGTAAAAAATGGGGCCAGGCGAAAATAACCAATTGGCACCAATTTCGAATTCAGGACGTCCCTCCGGTACTATTCTCTGACGGCTATGCGGAGTGGGCAACACAGGTCACCAACATACAGAAACAACACACACAAACACTTCACACCACCGACGAGATCCCCGCAGTGGACAATCACCTCCTGCATCTGTGGGAAGCGCGCCGGAGCTTAACAAAACGATGGAAGAAACACAAGACGAATCGCAAGCTTAGAGCTCGTATTGCACAACTTACGGAGCAGGCTGCGGCATATGCCGCCCAGCTCACAGACAACAATTGGATAGAACGCTGCAACTCGGCAGCGCGTCAGATGAGCTCGAAGGGGACTTGGCGTCTCTTGCGCAGCCTCATCGACCCTTCTCAAACGAAAGGGGAGACGCAAAAACAGCTCCGGCGGGCTCTGCACGGGTACCAAGGTACGACGGCGCAACTTGCGGACACTTTGTGCGACAGGTATCTCTGCCGCACAAACGACCCGGTTGGGCCCGAGTACACGTACTCCGGCAAGCCAAATCAGGATTTAGACGCCCCTTTTGAGTTGCATGACCTTAAGGCGGCCCTGGCTAAAATGCGCCGAGGTGGGGCACCGGGTCGGGATCGCATAACAGTGAACCTGTTGGCGAACCTCTCCGACTGTGCATATCTCCATTTGCTACAATACATAAATCAGATCTGGGATGGGTGTCCGCTCCCACTCGAATGGAAAACATCCCTTGTAGCGTTCATCCCCAAAGCAGGTAAAGCCGTGACTACGGACAACTTGAGACCCATCTCATTAACCTCGTGTGTGGGAAAGCTCATGGAGACGATGGTTCGGGATCGCCTCTCTCCATACATGGAGGGTAAGGGCCTCTTTGCAGACACTATGTTCGGGTTCCGCCCGCACATGTCTGCACAGGATGTCCTACTCCAACTACACAGGGACATAATACGACCCACAGCCATGCAACAAAACGACAAGGCCATTCTCGCCCTCGATCTTAAGGGGGCGTTTGACAATGTTAAACATGCCACCATACTCTCTAACTTGAACACCACTAACTGCGGGGCGAAGGTCTTCGCCTATGTCAGAGACTTCCTCTCTGCGCGTCAGGCACTCCTCCGGATCGAGGACGAGGACTACGGCCCGTACTCTATGGGTACACGAGGTACACCACAGGGGGCGGTGTTATCACCGCTCCTTTTCAACATCGCCATGATGCACCTGCCCGGCCGACTGGCTCAGGTAGATGGCATAAAACACGCACTCTACGCAGACGACATTACAATCTGGACCACCGAGGGGAGCCTTGGGGAGATAGAGGACCGCCTTCAGCAGGCCGCCACAAGAGTCGAAGCATATGCTGCCGACTGTGGTCTCCAATGTGCTCCCGCCAAATCAGAGCTTCTACACGTCAGGACAAACCACAAGGACAACACGTCTCTACACACATCTCTGTCAGGCGGTCCCATCAGAGAAGTGGCGGAGCTCCAGATCCTGGGTCTGTTCATCAATAACAAACTTAGGCCGGACTCTACTATAGCGAAACTCAAGAGCATAGGTGAACAGGTAGGGCGCATGATCCGCCGTGTTTCCAACAAGCGGGGTGGTCTGCGGGGCAGGGACGCGCTACGGCTCGCCTATGCCTTCGTGACCAGCCGGATCCTCTACGCCGTGCCGTACCTACGCACCACCAAACAACAAGACGAGCGCATTGACGCCATCATCAGGAAGGCAACAAAGCGAGCACTGGACCTTCCGGTGGCTACCTCCAACGCCAAACTGAAGGCGTTGGGAGTGGTAAACTCCTATCAGGAGTTGCGGGAGGCCCACCTCGTGAACCAATATACGCGGCTATCGCAGACGGTGCCTGGGCGCCGCCTGCTAAACCGCTTACACATCCAACACACATGCATACCAGAGGGGACGGAGAACATCCCGGTGCTGTGGCGCCACATGCTCTTGGTCGCTCCGCTCCCGCGTAACATGGACATGGCTTCACATGAACGCAGACGACAAGCGCGGGTTCGCACGCTTGAGAGGCAATATGGGTATAAAGAGGGCGTCTATTACGTGGACATCACAGGGCCGTCGCCCGCGGGATTCTTCACGGCTGCCGTAGTCCACCGGGGAATGAATGTCGATGGGCTATCTTTTCGGGCCCCAAATTCAACACGAGCGGAGGAAGACGCAATAGCTCTCGCTGCCGCCGATCCAAAATCGAAAACGGTTATTACAGATTCCACCGAGATTCCAGCGTTGTCCTGTGTACTTCTCCTCCTTGTGAATGCGTCTTTTTCGCTGGTTTTCTATGTACCATGCACCAACTGGCCCAACAAGCTACGCTTCTTCAAGGTTATTACAGACTCTCGCCGGGCCTGTGAACATTATCTTGCAGGCGAAATATAGCCTCTGGCCTCGCAAATTCTAAGACGCGCTCTCGCCGATCCAACTCGCACAAAAGTGATCTGGGCTCCTGGCCACCAGGGTCTACGAGGCAATGAGGCCGCTGATGCGGCCGCCCGAGCGCTCACACACCGGGCTCCTCATCCTAGCTCTCATGGCTCAGAAGCTCATAAACCGCTTCTGCGGTTCCGCGAAATCCTAATTTATTATTGCGACAGCCATCGTCTCTACCCGGCACCTGCCAAGGGGCTGAGCAAGGCGGAGGAGCGAACTCTGCGGCGCCTGCAGACAGGAACCCTTCTCTGTCCTGCAATAGCAAAACACTTCGATCCGAACACAGATGGGCGCTGCCCGCACTGTGGAGAGATCTGCGATATCTTTCACATGGTGTGGGCATGTACTCAGAATCCTCACCTTCCCCCCTCCCCCACCCCCACCCGAGAGGCATGGGAGACTGCCCTCCTCAACTGCTCCACACTGGAGTCCCAAAGGGCTCTGGTCAAGCGGGCGCGAGCGTCATGCGGTGTCCCGGACTAAGGATACCGACCATGCAGCAGGGTTATTTATTTATTTATTTTTTTTAACCCTCAAGCTCTCCTTGATTAAAGTTTTTCACCACCCAGGAGGCAGAACGAATATTAAGACATAAAGACTGGGACCAAAGAGAGGTGGAACTAATATGGGTGCCGGCACACTCGGGGAACAGGGGAAACGAGTTGGCTCACAGTATAGCTCAAGGTTATGTCAGCCGAGCAGTGAGTCGGGTTGAGTCCCCAAATTTCACAAGAGATGCATTCATATCATTTCACGAATACACCCATCAGTTTAAACTGGAAAGGAGGATCTATCCGCCACCAGACAAAAAGCTCGACAAAAGCCAGGAGGTAACGTGGCGTCGGCTCCAGACGCGAGCCTTCTTTAGCCCGTCGAGACTAGCACACATGTATCCAACACAGTACCACGCTACTTGCAAACAATGCGGCGAGATAGCCGGATATGACCACATTTTATGGAGCTGTAGAAAGGCGCCGCCACCGGCGGACCTACCCCTAGTCCATTCTCTAGTGCATCATGCCAACCATTAACCGCAGAATGTTCCGGATGGTGTCATACGATGCGGCGTTTCGCTGACTCGAGACACTATTTCGGTTAGAGCCTAGCTTGCGACAGCAACTGGAACCGGCGACCTATAATCGCAGCCTGCGGGCGTCCACCGAGATATGTGATACAGTTACTGCGCAATTTTCTTCCTCTTCTTCGTGCAGACTATCGCTGCCAGCGTTATGGACCTTAGGAACATAAACACTTGAGTGCAGTGGGGTCGTGCGGGGACCCTGGGGCGTGCCCCGAATTCCTCTTTAAATAAAGGTTTTCTCTCTCTCTTCTTTCACTAACACTTTCCTCCCTTCCCTTATTGTGCAGTTCGGGTGTCCACCGAGATGTGAAACACTGCGCTATTTGCTTTCCTCAAAAATGCGTTGCGTTCAGAGGTGTTTCCAACGGGCAAGGCGTCGCGCCGTAACGGGCGATGGCGTTCCGTGGACTCCCTGGTAGCGCTGCAACACGCTGTCGCGTTCCACTCCTAAAGGCGAAGCTTAATCGTCCTTCAATGTTATTGTTTAGTTTACAACACCTCCGTAAGCAAGAAGATGGGGCTTGAAATGGGCCACTAAAAACGCATCGTGAACGCTTAATCACCTCAGTACAAATTTATGTTCAACTTCAGATGAGAACGGAAATCACTAAGCTGTTGAACCAGGGTGTGTGTTGCACATTACAGTTATTTAAGGTAATACGCGGGTGTCTCATGTCGCACAGGGTGTCCTCTATTCAAGCTGTCGCCACCGCAGGCGATATTTTCCTTTCCAGGTTGCGAGGTACAGATAAAAAAATTCCTTGATGACAAGTTTGTCGTGAATAAAGCACACACAGGCAACCATTCACAGGCCTCCTAATTCGTCCAACATTATGCACCGTGTTTTATTTTATTCACAAAATAATCATACTGGATCAAAGGCCTAATTAAACCACATTAGGTTATTACGCAAATAACTGCATATGGGCTTCACACTTACGTGGCCAGAATCCCCACGTTAAAGGTGACGCTCTGTGGCTAATATCGCATATCTTCGAAGAATTTTCAGTGAAATAGATCGCCAGTTATATTACTCGGGGGCCATTCTTTTTGCAGGAAAGCAAACAATGCTCGTTTACTCCAGGCACTGCTCCAGGGCAAAGCTGCCGAGATGGAGGGTGCGGGTTCAAGCACGGCTGATGATTGGTTATAAGGAAGCGCCGAGACAGAGGCGTCCGGGCAGGCGTTCGTGCCGAAAACAAAGATGACCGATCTGTCCGAGTCCGAACTGTCGAGCAGTTCTAGGAATGAATGAATAGCTGTTTGTTTTCAAAAGGGAGGCTCACGGGCGTTTATTGAGGGATTGAATTTTTAAGGAAAGGAAAGCTTGGGACCTATTGATACATGAGGAGACGACTAGGGTGGTGGTGGTGGTGGAAGATATTTATTTAGGCTATTTACATGAGAGTGTGGGGACTGGCCTTAAAAGCCAGCCCGTTACAAATTCTAGGAGAGGTCCCTAGTCCGCGACCTCTGTGGCTTCCGCGGCAGCTCGGGCCCAAGTGACGAGGGCTCTTTGGCTCTCTAACAGAGCAGCCGAGCAGGGCAGCTTCCCAGCTCTCTCGAATTGGTGAGGGGAAAGGTGGTAAGAAGGGTTAGAGGGGCATGCCCACACCACGTGGTACACATCCGAGAACGCGCTTCCACAATGCGGCCACTCCTGTTAAAAGCCGGATTAAAATGTTGCAGCGCTGCCGGCCACAGTACCGTGATGGTATACAAGCGAAGGAGCCAACGCTCGTCGCTTTTCGTTAGCCCTTTCGCAGGGGGATGAAAGCGGGTATGCGATGTTTGATAAAATGGAATAATTTGCTTGTAGGAGATAGCCGGATTAGGTTCTGATACCTCAGGCGTTGAGTGTCGAGGCGATGCTCGGTGGTTGAGCGCGCAGGTTGAGGCGTCTGCAACCTCGTTTCCCTCTAGTCCAGCATGTGCTGGGGTCCGGATGATGACACGTGTGTTCGGGGTGTCGCGGTACCGCATCTATGTCACATTTTGGCGGCACGTTGAGGTATGCGTCCTTGTGGATTTTGACACGCTTCCCGGGAGTCGGCAGTGATTAGCCGGGAGTATGGTTCTGGAGCGGCGAGTGCTATGACGACCTCCTCCGCGTGTGTAATGTTGGGCGCACGGAAAGTGAGTCCCTGAACGTACGTATTTTGATGGATTACTGCGGCCGCATACCATCCCCCGTGGTGTGGGCCAGCAGCCGTGTAGAAGACTCCAGCCGTGTAGAAGCCGTGTAGAAGACTCCTTAGCGAGAGCCATAGCGGTCGTTAAGGGCCGTCAAGCGCACGGTTCGACAGCCATTTTGAGTCTCCTTCGTCATGTTCTGTGGCAGAGGCTGGAGCTGCACCGCGTGGCGCCAGTCGCCTGGAACCGTCTTCCCTTCCACTGCATGCGCTTTGTAGGCAATGTGCAGGAGGTTTAAGGGGCTTTTGGCGGCTGAGGATTTGTTCAACCGCAGGTAGTGATTGTGGAAGTGCGCCTCGCGTAGCTCCTCAAAGGTGTTGGTCATCGATGAGCCGTTGATTGGACGTCGTGATGGGGACGTCGAGGGTGCGCTCTGCAATTTTGCGGTGGATCGCCTCTAGTGCGTTCTTGTCACATTTCTGCAAGTGGAGATAAAGTGCCGTATTAGTCACAGACGAACTGTGGCCACAAGGCGTTTAGGTAGATCAGACGATAGGAGAATTTCCTAATTCGGTCCGGCAACACTGGTCGCCGGTGTCGTCCGCCATTAGCTTGGCGACGGCTCCCGCTGCTACGCTGCTTTGAAAGCCTCCGCGTTCTCCCTTGCTTTACTGAGCCCATTTGGACAGTGTAACTCTCCTTCGTTAGCTATGTCGTGGACCAGAAGCCTCTCTATTATTCCGAAGAGCCTGACCACCGACAGAATACAAGCTTACAGCGCTTCAAGGAGCCTCGGCAAGCGGAACGATGACCGCAGCCACAAGTTTGTCGCCGAAAGCTACATTCAGTGCGATTCCATCGAAACGTCATCATTCACAACACGGTAACCTGCCACATTGTGCGACTGTGCTTTTATTGTTTTCCAGCGCTCTTTGCTATATAAATGATCATTGTGTTCTCTAAACTGTCATACAAACTCTCATTCTTTATGGGGCTGCACTGGAGAGCAGGCATGGCTAGTTAAACCGAGTGCCTGCTATTTTTTCACTTCGTTCGTGCTGTAAGAATGTTAGTTACTTTGATCGTCTTTTTTTTCTTTTGCAGTGACTGCACGTTCGTGCGTATGCACGCTCGATGCTTTAGAAGCCAGAAGAAGACTGCATCGCATTATCAAGTCAGTGCTGTGATAACGCAAGACGGCTTCATCGAAGGCTGCACATGTGAGTGCGCTGCGCGGGAGAACGGTGCGTGATACCACGCTCTGGCATTGCTGAAGACTATTGTGCTACTAAAGAAGCAAGGATACGAAGAACTGCCGCCTGAGTTGTCTTGCACGGAACTGCCGCAAAAGTGGAGGCGACCGCGTGGAGACAAGATATCGTGGAGCGCAGTAGACGATGTAGATTGGAGATCCGTACGGCCCGATGGTCTGGAGTGTGCCACGGCTTCTCGACTTTACGAAGCGCGCAAAAAACCCAGGCTTGCAGGGGATGTCAAAAAGGCTGCTCTGAAATTCGGACGAGACCTCTCAGCACTGGAACCAACCCCATTTTCAGAGCACTTGCAGGCAATGACAGTGAAAACAGCAAATTCTTCCTATGGAGAAACTTGCGAAGGCAGTATGTGATGGTGCCGGAAGCCATTAGTGCCTCGCCATTTCTCGAGCCATGTTAGTCCAGACATCAAGTTGGGTTCCACAGTGAGAGGCGCCGACTCTGTTCCACCAGAACCAGCTATAATCCGTTCAACATCTGTGTAAGTGGCTTCAGCTCAACACCTGCCACCACCACAGAAAGCCATAATTGAGGTAAATACACATGTCGCATTTGAATAATGTATGGTAAGAAGAATGTGGCTAGTATGTCCAAAAAATGTCCACAGCTGCAGCTTTGAGTTTTATTTTCTTAAGTGCATATAACATACGTGCGTATAACGCAGAATGGTGTATTAATATGTTAAAGTGCTGAATGTAGCTACTTATTCTGCGTAAACATATGTGCACATATATTTCAACCATCATGCACAGCAAATTGTTGTTGCTCTCAAATACAAATCTGCTAGTCGAAGCAGAGCTGCTGCTGGAGTCTACCTGGTTTTACCTAAGCAAGCATATTATTCAGTTTTTTTTTTTTTGCAGTCACTAACTCTCACCATCACCGAGGCTCTTCAACTGGAGAAAAGTACCCGTGGGCAAAATAAGAGTGCTGCATGGAAGGCAGTCCGCCGTCAACGGCTGACCGCATCCAACTTTGGTGCAGTTATGAAGCGGGAGAACTCGACAGCGAAGGGGCTCAAGAACTTGACTGCCGAGAGGGACCTGTCACGAGTTAGTGCAATCCAGTAAGCACCATTTTTACATGTAAAAATAGTCTTGTGCTCAGACTAATGCTTGCATGCACTGCTTTTAAAATGCATCAATCTTTTAGGATGACCTGTTGCAGTGTGTTACATTTTATGACGCCTTTTTTTGGTATGAACACAAGCCGGGACATTGACTCTGTAGTAACGGTTTGGTTTATGGGGTTTAACATCCCAAAGTGACTCAGCCTATGAAGGGGCCTGTAGTAATGCATCACATAATCGCAGGAAGAGGGCAGTAAGGGCTAGTTGATGTGCCATGAAACCTTTAGCAGCGCTGTGAAAAAACACTGGTAGCATAAAAGCATGCAAAAGTAACGAAAAGTTCAGTGCATGAAATAAAACTCTTTATGAATATTTAGTGCTCCCTGCTTTTGTACATTCTTATTCAAACTTGGACATGAAAAAAATATTTCTTCCATCCATGCAGAGGTTATTTCGCCATAAGTGTTCATGCCGTCTTGTAACAAACTCGGTTCATTTTGACAGACACACATTCGAAGGCACTTCGATACAACAGCTTCACTCTGGTGCAACAAAGTTTAATACAATTATAAGATAGCTAATATTGTTCGGCATGGGTTACTTAATGACCATATTTCTGCTTTCACTGGCAGCCTTCTGTGTGAACTGGAGATATTGCTTTTCAGTGCAGTGTGGACGACTATTTTTGGTATCTTCATTTCAGGTACGGCATTTCAAATGAGCAGCAAGCCATACGCCGATATGTGACGACAATGCAGGCACTGCAGCACGATGTGCAGACTTTTTTTTGCGGATTTGCTGTAAGTCCAGCTTGCCCATGGCTGGGAGCCTCACCAGATAGGATAGTCTGGGACCCAGAAGAAGGCAGCCATGGAATTGTTGAGGTCAAATGTCCTTACTCAATGAAGGATATAGATTTCCCGAACCTAGAAGGGTCATGGCTTGTGAAGGACGTGACCGGAGTCATCAGGCTTCATCGCCAAGATTTTCAATACTATCAAGTTTTTGGCCAAATGGCACTAACTGGCCTCACATGGGCAGACTTTGTTGTCTATTCACCACATTTCATTGTCATCGAAAGGATAACGTTCGATAAAACTGCTTGGCAGCTATGTAAAAACAAGCTAGACAAATTCTACTTTGACACACTTCTCCCATTTCTGGCAGAGCAATAAACTACAGGTCATCAAAGGCCGTGGAAAATGATAACACAACTGCTTCACTGTCTATTACATTTCGACATGAAACATATACAAATGATATTAATGTCTTTTATTCTTAGTCTTAGTCGTTATGGGACGTTAAACTCCATAAACCAACCAACCTTTTATTCAGACAGCGAGGTCTTGGATGCAAGGGCAGATGTGCTGTGCCCGATGGAGTCCAGGCATTCTATACATTGAATAGAGCATGCAGCATAATAAAACATCGTACAGTAACATCCCTTATACATTTGCAAAGAAGGGAAGAAAATGCATACATCTACAGCGATGAAAATACTACCAAATAGTGCGCATGCATTATTCAGTATCGTTGCACCCTATAAGCGGGCTCTGGAGATTAGTCAGAAATGCACAAACAGCCCACATTTCATTGACGACAGGCGCTATACTCAGTGGAACCGGCCTGTCGAAGATGTGGAATGCTTTGATGCGCTGAATACGCCTCTCAACATGAATCCTTAATTTTGCTATTTCTTGTGTTCCGGTTACTTCTGCTGTGAAAAAGTCTCTCCGTAAAAATGGAGGATTATTCAGTGCGACACCAATCTTACTAAGGAGGTCATCTATATTAAATCCCTTGTCAGCCATGACTGTGTCTCCAGGCTGAAACCCGAGCTTCAGAAATCCACATTTCTGCACCAAGTCCTTGTCAGAAATCGACCCGGGAAATAGTTTCGACAAGAAAGTGATCGTCCCATCTGGTGCTATAGCTCTGTTGCATCTATGATTTCTCTAGCACTTCAGTACCCCTGTGTGGTAAACACAGCTGGCATTGACTCATTTACTTCTTCTCTAGACATCCAGAGGTTAAGCTGGCCTATCTGCAAGTACATGAAACTAATGCAGGTCGCGCACAACCTAGATACTGTTGCCAGTGAAATCCTAAACCTGTAGGCCAGGTCTTTTTCGAGCAGACCAAGACGAAGCCCCACGAGCACTAAGAACAGCTGCTCCTTGGCAGGCAGCAAATGGGGTCTTCCAGCATTGTTAGTGCCCTCCTTATAGCTCCTTGACCAGGCCTTAACATTTTCGCAGTTCTCCCCTGGATCAAGGAAATCATAAAAGCTTATGAAAGCCTCATATCTTGGAAGGCCCGTGTAGAATGCTATGTATTCAGGGCTGTCTTGAAAACATTCAATGGAAAATTTTCGACTCAGTCGTTTCTCAAGCTGCACATTTTTAGCTTCTACAAGCTCACCTTCACGTTGCACCCTGTAGAAAGAGGCTTTTGCTAAGCTCAGTTCCTCTGCCTGGCCCTTAAGCTTTGCCTCAAGGGTTTCAATATGTGCCATCAGAGCTTCAACTTTTTGCTTGAGGTCCGCCATTTCCCGCGAGCACACACAATCGCACGCAGGGTCGTCACCGATGCTGCTCGATGAGCTGGCCTCGGCAGGAATGCTCCCGTCGCCCATTTCCGCCGCCTCCGGTGGCTCGGTGACAACATCGGTGGGCGGCACAAGGTCGGATGTAGCGGCACTAGCACTTTTGGTGGCAGAGTTTATGCTGCATGAATGCCTGTTTCGAGGTTTTAAGGCGAAAGCCTTTAATGCCTCATACTGTCGTTAGCAGACGCGTCGGCAGGAGTGTCGACAGACGCGTCGGCAGCCGTGTCGACAGACGCGTCGGCAGATTCGTGCGCCTTTCGGCGTCACTGCTTAAAAGGCTCAAGGTTCCAGCATGAATAAAGGCGCATCTAGTGAATGCATGAGCTTCATAAATAAAATAAAACGAGTAAAGCCAAGAAAAGGAAAATAAAAAATAAAAATAAAGTAAACACCAAATAAAAATAAGATGTGAAAATAAAAACAATAAACTTAAGAAATGGAGCAAATATAAATAAAAAACAATATGAAAAATAAAAAGTAAATAAAAACAACAGTGGCCAGGAAACGCTTTCGCCTTACAGCACTTCAGAGCCAAAGTGCCCCCTGAATTTTCTCTTTCAGTCGTCACAATATAATATCAACTTATGCTTAGATGGTAATATTCTTCTCGGCGGAGGCTTCGGCGCAGAGAAGGCAAACACAGTCGGCACAGCATCTTGTCTGAGAAAACGCCGATTCCCCGCTACGTTTCGAAGATAGCAGTCTTCCACGAAATGCCTAGAACACATTTTGGTGAATTTTGTGACCTTGAAAAACTTCCCCTCGTCACGTTTAATGGCAATCAGCCACCTCTTCTTCCAATAAGCGTCCCTTGGGAAGGAATAGAAGGACACCTACAACAAAAGAAGTAGACGCAAGGTCACGCACGAACTAAGTGCATGAAGGAGAAAAGGTTGATAATGAGTGTACTTGCCTTCGAGCCGTTTTCGTCGAGCACTCCTCTTTGCTTGCACAGTGGCACACAGCAGTGAACGGGCATGATGCGGGTAATTCTCAACACAGCGGTTGTGAAACGCGGGGAAAGCGGGCGATTCCGCACGGACGGCGTCGCGTCTGCGTGCGTGCACGGATGCGACCGGAGTGGCTCGCCAAGCTAATGGCGGCAGCTAAGGCTTCGCGTTTCACTCGATAGATGGCGCTGAATTAGGAAACTTTCCTATTTTCCACTGATCGGCAAACCTATATACGCACCCAAGACCAGGAGCATGGACAGTACCCGCTAGGTACCAGAGGAACTCCACAGGGAGCAGTCCTCTCTCCCCTCCTCTTTAATTTCGCCATGGTTCACCTTCCCGCACTGCTTGATGATGTCCAATGCATCAGGTATGCCCTGCATGCCGAATACATCACGCTCTGGGCAACACATGGTTCGTTGCAACAGATCGAGGACAACCAGCAACAAGCGGCGACTATCGTGGACGTACACGCTCTCCGCTGAGGCCTGGAATGCTCCGAGACCAAATCAGACTTCGTGCACCTTAGGCCAAACCCGCAGTGCCTCCCTTGCTAGCGGCCCTATCCCTGAACACGATGAGGTAAGAGTGTAGGGACTCTTTATTCGCCGCATCCTCAAGATCGATACAACCCTGCAGAATCTCCCCAAGATTGGAGATCAGATGGGCCGTATTGTCCGCCGGGTATCTAACAAACGATGGGGGGAGGGGGGGGGGGGGTATGGAGGTTATGATGAAAACACTCCCTGAGGCTGGCGAATGCATTTCTAACCAGTCGGATACGACTAGGGTGGCCGAGCCACGCTTTACACTGCTTTGTAGAGACCACTAGGAAAGAGTGATTTATTGGTTTTGAATTAGTTTTTTGCACAACCTTGCGTATGTCGTCATTCTTCGTGTCACTGCCCACCTGATCAGACGTCTCCATCCTGGCGGCACTCGATACACAGGACGCTGTCGTAAGTACAAAGTGGGAGGCGGGGCATTCTAACGAACTTCGCCGAGCTGAACGGCGTGAATAGGGAGCTCGAGCGTGCTCACCGCGGTGGTTCACTTGTCAAGGCGCTCGTCTACTGAGCCCGGGTACCCTGGTTTGAACCCGATTGCGGCAGCGGCGTTTCGATGGAGTCGAAACGCAAGAGGCACCCGAGTGCTGTACGATGTCAGTGCACGTTAAAGATCCCCAGGTGGTCGAAATTATTCCGGAGTAGTAGTAGTAGGAGTAGCACGTTTATTATGCACAGTAATAAATGTTCAAGGGTCTTGAGAGGTGGTTGGAGTACTTAGTTCAGAACCCCAGCGGCGGTCGCTGCCGCCGGGGCCTGACGATCCAGCTGGCGTCAATCTTGCAGGTCCCAGCTGGACACAGAGCCTCCCACTGTTCCTTTGTACTAATGTTTTGAGGTGACCTCCACCACGGCACATCTTTCTCTCTTCCTTCTTGCTCACCCACCCCGGCGTGGTTCAGGTGTCCACCTAGATATGTGAGACTGATACTGCCATTTACTTTCCTCAAAAAACCAATTATAATTCAGTTCAGCTCGAGCACTATTTTGCACGGAATTCCGCGCTAAGCCATGGTAAACTGTCCGCAGAATTTTTAGACCGCAGCTCTTTGGTGCCGGTTTCACCGCTTCGCGGCGTCGTCATCGCCGTTGCCCGCCACCGTCGCCGTTGTCCGTTGTAACCAGTACTGGAATCCTTAGCCCCGCTTTAAGCTGCGAAACCAATGGAGTGGAAGCTTGGAAAGGAGAACACAAAAATGGGTAAATTTGTATTAAAATATTATGATTAGATTATTAAATTAAATTCATAAATAATAAAGTATTAAATTATGAGGTGTTGTCTTTGGCTCTCACTTAAGCATTACACCCCATGTTAACCATTTGGAAACGGAAATTCTTGCATGCACCACGAAGCTCCTGAATTGGTTCCATTTCCATTTTCGTGTTTCTCTTCTCTATGCGCCAAATTTATCATCAGGTTATTCTTCCTACAGTTATCTATGCCGCCCCAGCTTGGTGGTTTCATTGGCTACTTTCCCATCTAAGAGATCGCGTTTTATCGCTTCAACGAACCCCCTTCTGGCTCTTACTGGTGCCTATAATACTACGGGAACCACTGCTCTTCATGTTCTTCCAAATGCTCTTCCTTTGCGTATTTATCTAGATCAGTTAGGCGCCGAGTTTAAGCTTTTCACGTTACGACAATCCGTAGTATACGGACATGCCTTTTATGACCTTTCTCAAATTCAACCTTCATTTAATCCCTGGTCTGACCATCCCTCAATGAAATTCAAATTTTCTTTTGTTCAACTTAGCTCTCAGAAAGCGGCATTCTTTTCCTGTCAACGCGCCCTGCATATTTACACTGATGGGTCTTTCACTCGTCGCTCAGCTGGTGCTGCTTTTGTTGTTCTTAGCTCGACACAAAATATTGTATACGTTCATCGCCTGTCTTTAGAACCACCCTCTAGCGCCTATGCAGCTGAGCTTGCAGCCTTTCATTCTGCTGTTGCTTATGCTATTCGTGACCCTTCGACTACGCCTGTACAATTTTACACCGATTCTCTATCTCTGCTTTCTGCCCTGTCTTCAGTTGCTTCTTATAATCCGACTATTATTGCCATTAAGAAAGATCTCTATCGTTTGTCTCCTCTCGCCCGATTTCTTTTATTTCATATCCGGGGTCATTCCGGAATTTTCGGTAATGAGTTAGCTGACCAAGCTGCAGGTAGTGCCGGGCAGTTTGGCAATTTACATATTTCTACCCTTTCACGTTGTTGAGTGCGTTGCCATTTACAACGTTCTTCACTTCTTTTATGGAACATATTTGGCGCGGGAACAATGGGGGCACTGAATTATTCAGTTGGATCCCTGATACATTTTATATTCCCGTTATTCGTCTACCCAGGAATCCTCTTATTACTTTAGTTGCTGGGCATGGTAGATTGGCGTTCTGTTTTCAAAAAGTTGGCCTGTCTCCGTCTTCAACTTGCTCTTCTGGGATGTTATGTGAAGACCTCCGTCACTACTTCCGGGATTGTTCCGTTACTGCTTCTTTAGTTTCTCGCTTAAAATCTCTTCGCTCCTCAGACATCACACCATCTGTTCACCCCTACCTTCTCCGAGACCATGCTACTTCTGCTCTTCTCCTTCAAATGTTCTAATCATTGTGTCACACCACACTGCCATCTCGTTCCCCCCTCCTCCGCAACATGCACCCAGAACATCACAGGGAAAGACGGGAGAAGAGGGCGGAGGCGCTGGTTAAAAGGGCCGGGAACATCAGGGCAAATGAGGTTGCCTACGTGGACGCAGCGAGTGGCAGGTCGGGGGCGGCGGTCGCCTCAGTAGTCGACGGCCGAGGTGCACCAGTCACCGCCGCCTCCATTAGGAGTAGAAACATAGATACGACCGAGGAGGTCGCAATAGCGCTTGCTTGCGCCGGTACCAAGGCTAGTTTGATTCTTAGTGACAGCAAAACAGCAATCCGCAACATCGGAAAGGGCAGGGTCTCGCCAGAAACGGCTCGAATTCTGTCCGCAGCCAAAATTGATCGCAAGATCACCTTAATTTGGGTCCCAGCACACACATCCATCCCCGGTAACGAGGCGGCCCACATGTTAGCCCGAGATCTCTACTTCCGGGTAACTGTAGAGCCACCCGACCCCCAGGGGATGGACGAACGTTTGCAAACATACGCTGAAATCGCCGTGCACTACAGGTTAGGCAGGCGTCTAATGCCACCACTAGATCCAAACTTAACCAATACAGAGGCCATCGCCAGGCGACGATTACAGGCCGGAAATTTCGTTAACCCCGTCAGGTTATTTCAAACCACGTTAGACGATAAAAAAGGTGACAAATGTAAGACCTGCGGAGCGACGGGGACCCTAGATCATATAATTTGGCAATGCCTTGGATCCCCGGGTGCTGAGGACAATATTAAGAGTAGAGAAGCCTGGGAGGCCCTTCTGCGAAGCGAGGTCCCCGCCGACCAGAAACGAGCTGTCCTCCTGGCGGCTAAAGCCGCGAAGAGACGATGTATCTTCGCCAGTCTTTAGTCGCGGAGGTCCCGTCCCCCGTCCCCTAGTCCTGCGTGCCAGGGACGGGTAGTAGGGGGCCTCCTACATCGGTGGAAATAAAAGTTGTTATCAATCAATCATCTCCTTCAAATGGGTCACCTCATAAGTAGCTCAATTCCTAATTATTCACGCTGATTTCTCTCTTTCTTTTAATTTGCCTTCTGCGCATTGTTTTGACTTGTTCTGTTATTATGACTATGCTCTGGCTTTGGTTTTCTCTATTTTTATTATTATTATTTATTCCGTGGACTGCATGCTGTGTGGAGTACATTTTTTGCATTGTCGTACGGGACAGTAACAATCCGACCCACTCTTATACATTAATCCACCCACTAATATTCACTAATCTACCGTTAACCGACCGTAATTTATATTAATACTCCGAAATTTATTGCGGTCGGTCAACTTCTGATATCCAGCGGTGAGCCAGCTTCGAAATGGTATCGAATTTTCTTTACGAATTGGGGAAATGAAAAGTGCACTAACATTTTGTCGCAGCGCAGTTAGTCGGCCCAATATTGGAAAAGTATTGGTAAAGGGTGTTCCTACGAAGGACCAATGTAAAAGCATCTATTTCCAATATTGGGTCAATTACCTGAGCTGGTTGGGATATGCATGCTGGTCCTGACTCCATTACGTACAGCATTCTTCAAAACCACATGGCTATGAACACCCTGTTCTTTGGCTCTTCCAAAGGGCGGAAAAGCAGAAGCAACTCCAGCTTACTTGGACATCACTTTCTTTTGTGAGCCAACTGTGGAATATTGTAACATTTTCGGATAAGAGTTAATGAAGAATACCTTAGTAATCTACTATTCGCTGATGACATTGCCTTGCTAAGTCACTCAGGAGATGAACTGCAAAACATGATCAGTGGATCCCGCATTTGCTGCGGTACAGATGACGCCACGTGTGTCCGGGCGATCCCCGGCTCTCTGAGTATGTTCTGCCCTGAGCGTCGATGGTTCGCCATTACTTCGCGTTCTCTCGAGCTCCTCCAGGTGCGCTGCTATTGCATGCATCTCGATTTGATTCGCAGAGCGGACGTTTAGCACCTCATCTCCCATCAATCTGCCTGCTTCGTACAGTCGGCAGTGCAGTATGTCACGGCACGTCTGATGGAAGAGGTCCCACGGCGGTATTCGCGGCCCTGTGTTCGGTCAAAAGCAGCACAGATAATCGGCACAATATTATAAATGGATGGATTTGCTCTGGTCCTTTGAAGGACTGGCCTTCGCCAGTACATTACCAATACTGGTCTGATAAGCTGTGCTGCTCGGGGTGGAAATCACTGAGTCTTTTATTTTTCTTAGCTCTGGATTGGACGCGACCGGTGTTGGCAGGCTATGAGAAGCACGGTCATATCCATGCATTGCGTCCCAACACGACGTGATACACCGCGGCAGAAGGCCATTTAGGCCGGAATACTGAACGGCATAGTTAGCATGAGGCAGTCTGACGATTGTGTGTGATTATAAGTCTTGGCATTGAAAAAAATGCCACCAGAGAATTTATCCTTCATACTTCTTTCACGAGGCCTGGAACGTTTGAAGGTATAGTATGTACCCCTTTGCCAAAAGTAACCGAGCAGCAGGTTTCTGCTTCTCAACCGTATAATGGAGCCGTTACACCTGCCATAAAGACCGACAGGTTTCGAAACGTGAGGAGAAGGCTTCACCTTACTTTAGAAAGATTCAGACCTTAAGGGCTGCCATAAGTGCTTCACCACGCTGCTAAAGAACAAACCAGCTGTTCCCGGTTACTTTTGGCTGAGACGGCACTTAGCAACACTTAAAGGTTAGCGTTGCCGACGCGCAAGAAAGGCCGAGGCAGCCGTGCGTAGCAGTCGTGTGGCACTGTGCTCGTCGATAGTAAGGCTCGCACGCCATCTACAAAAGGAATTGGGACGTACAGGTAGTGGCCATATGAAAGGGAACACAGGAGCCCGTTGCTTCCGCGCTCTGCGAAGCGCTGCCACCGACAGCCAGAGAGCATGGGCGAGGCCGGGCGCATGCGCGGTAAGAACAGCCGCCTTTGTCTCTTGCGCATGCACCTATGCCACCGATTCTCGCCGGATCTCAGCGGCACCGCTTCGCGAAGTGCGGAGGCCACGTGCTCCCGTGTTCCCTTTCATACTGGCGTTGCCTGTATTTTGGCCTCGCATAATGGGGGACGTGGCACCCTTTGCATCCCTGTTGTAGCGCGTGGTCCTGCGCACGTCCAGCTTCGAGCAAACAGACGCAGCAGAGAACTCGGCGGAAAAGTCCACGGGACGCTTCAACAATGCGGCTTTTAAACTCATTGCGCATGTGATCGTGAATTTAGGATGTACCCCAAGTATACACTTTAACAATCTTACCACGCAGCTCTCATTGCATCCTGTACTACGCGTTTTGCATGGCAGCCTTACTGAGAGAACACAGAAGGGATAGAAATTTTAGGATTCAGGTATGAGGCTCGGGTACTGAGCATGCGTACACGAAAACGTATCCCGGCCCGTGCGAAAACGTTTCGATGGAGGCGCAGTGCAAAATACACCCGTTTGCAATGCGATTTGAGTGCACGCTAAATAACTTTTCCTCTTTCTGTTACTGTCTCCTTCATACCTTCTCCCCAGCGTGATTGAGGTGCCCACCGAGGAGTTACGGCGCCTTTGTCTGTGAACATAACTGGTGATAACAAAACTACGCATTTTCCTGCTTTGTGCGTATATGTATATCTCAGAGAATAATGCCCTTTGTAGTTAAGGTTACATTGTAGTGAAGGAACAATGATTAGGATCAGCCCTACGCATGAAAATGACCTCACAGAGTGCTGCATCACATCCGCCATTTTATGGACACGCACCGCGTTGTCAGCCGGAGAGACAAAAACTGGCAGTGGTTTAGCTCAGTTATACCAGGATATACATAGCGAGAGGTACGGTATCATAGAGTTAATACAACCAACTCTAGAGGGAAAGCTGCCCATTGAGCCCATGCATTTCAGTGGGCAACGCATGAACGCAGCCATCACACAACGGTTTGCGTGTGTTGCCAGCTGTTTTGTCACTTTCTAAATCTGGGCAAAGAACGGAGTTGGAACCTGGCAACGTAGTCCGTGGGAAGGTGGCGGTATGCAGAGTAGCTCTCGACTGCTCTAAACTGCTGTAAACAACGGCAAAATCGTCGCGTTTGGATCGTTTTCAGTGGTATGCAGTGTCGCATACCGACTGTAATTTCATATAGGTGGCTTGTGACTTCTGAATTGTTATTTGAAGGCTAGTACCGCGATTGTGACGCGCTGAAGTGTATTCGTCTGTAGAGCGCACGGGATTTTGCATGTCCTCGGTTGTCGAGTGCAAATATACGTCGGAAATTTGCTTTGGCCCCAAAAGGGCGAACACAATTCGCAAAGGCAACGAATGCCCAAGGTAAATGGAGCAACTGCTCTGCCTGGTTTGTTTTGAATGTTCAGCGTTTTGTTATATTAGGAAGAACTTCTTGTTGGGCGAGTTGGTGCATACTGTTGTAGGAACGAATTGCGCACAAAAGACACACACAGGAAAACACGAGGGAGACTGAAAGAGCGCAAACTATCAACTGGTGTTTATTGGATTCAGTGCCGCTTTATAGGCAGTGTGCACACGTGCCTACAGAGAGGGGAAGGAGGGGATAAGGAGGCAAATCAACCCTGCGCGACAATCCATCAAAAACGCTCCAAAAAATTCTTTTCCGCGTTGTACAATGAAACAGAGGTGTCACTCACACATTTATCACCTCTTGCCTTGATGTGGTATGCCTCTAGAAGTTCACGGGAAACTTTGTCATTACTCCTGCCCAGAATTCTGATATTATTTAGCAGTGGCTCACAACCGGTGCATGCAATGCAATGAGCAGGCAAATTCGCTCCTTCTCTATTCCTAATTGAACGCTGATGCTCCCCTGCGCGTTCATTCACGCAGCGTCCTGTCTGGCCCACATACACGCGACCACACTTCAGCGGGATGAGATACACAACGCCCGTGACGCATTTTACGAATTGTGCCGCATGCTTTATCACGCATGCTCTTCGTCGAGCGCCTTCCGCGCTGATCCTTGGGCATAACCCGGCGAGCTTACGTGGCGCCGAAAACACCACAGGGACGCCATGTCTTTTTGCCACTTTTTTATGTTGTGGGCCACCTTGTGCATATACGGTATGACCGTAGTCTTTCTTCGCGGCAATCGCTCCTCGTTGTTGGCGCGGTTTCCTTTTTTTACCTTCCGAAGAAGGTTCTCGGCCACAGCTGAGATGACCTCGCGAATTTTTTGGAGCGATTTTGATGGATTGTCGCGCAGGGTTGATTTGCCTCCTTATCCCCTCCTTCCCCTCTTTGTAGGCACGTGTGCACACTGCCTATAAAGCGGCACTGAATCCAATAAACACCAGTTGATAGTTTGCGCTCTTTCAGTCTCCCTCGTGTTTTCCTGTGTGTGTCTTTTGTGCGCAATTCGTTCCTACAATTGTTATATTAAATGTCGAAGGCTTGTTAGAGTACCGCGGGCCTCTCGCGTTTTTTTTTTTAAATCTTTCTCCTTCGCCGAGGAAGACGGTGCCGTGTTTTTCTGGCGCGAGACGAGCTCATAATGGGATTTTTCGTACGCAGCAACGCTCAGAGCTTCATCACAAACGAATGAAACAAGGTGGAGGCAGAAATGCATGAAACGCCATGTACCGCTCGAGAAACCTTCGTTTCGTGTCCAGCACTGTGCGCATTAAATTGTGGGTGCTTGGTTGGTTGTTGTGGTGGGTTTTTGTTATTATTTTTGTGTTGGTTTTTTTTTAGGTTTACGGCCGCTTTTCCTTCCAATGTGTGACACTGCTTTTTTGCTGAGATATTTTTTATTCCTCTGTTTGGTTTCAAAACCCATTTATGAGAAGCTATAGTGCCGCAAGTACTTTATACGCACGGGATAAGAAGGGTCCTGCGATTACATGTATGCTGTCTTGTTTACAAGCCGATTTCCTGCCACTGGCTGTGTTCGGAGCAATAATGCGCTGTCAGATACGCTTGAGCTGAGGATTTTAAGTGTGCCTCTTTTCCGTAAAATAAATAGTTGGTAGACTGCGCATGTCCTTCTTGTGCCGTTGTCGTTGCGCGGCCGTTCATATCAACAGTGTTACCTTAATTACCGCATGCATTAGTGATGAAAATCGTACTAAAACGGATTTAAGCAAGAACACCTGCATACTTTATAAGTATCGCCAACGTGTTCTCTGTCAAGCAGATTGAGGCAATGGCGTTAAGAAAGTCGAATGCCGTGAAAAAGTAAACGGCTGCAAGGTTCATTCGCTTGGTGTCAGCCGCCTTTAAAGAGAGTTCCAAGAGCGGGAGATTTTCATTTACACGCTTTACAGTAGACAGTTGTCGTGAAATGTGCTATGTATCTCTTCCCACGTTTACTCACAAATGATGCAAAGTGCCCGATCCTTTTGGAGCTTTTGCCATGCATCAACGCACGAAGGTGGCATCGCGGTGAACGAGAGCGTGAGTGACTCCTTGTCGTATGCAGCTCCTTGAATTAAGTGCCTTGAAATCAGGTTCGAAAGCAGAAGTTTAAAACTGAAACTCCGAGAGCGTTTATTCAGTTCACTCGTAAACATGTTCGCAATCGTCCGATATTAAAAGAAGTGACCACAATCAGTATGCTAAAGATTACAAAATGTGTTTAAAACATTGAAAATACGCGTAAGAATGACATATAATTATTATCTCTGCCGCAGTTTTCCGAATTCAAACTCAAACTTCACCCATCCTTCACTTTGCGAGAAAAAACTGTGCTGGCCACAATAGTGTGTTGTAAGATGGCGTTCAAGATGGCGACATACATGCGTGGACCGCTTTGCGGCTCAGCTTTACCCCCCTGTACGGTATATCCCTGGCCGCACAGCGTCGGCTTCGCTCTCCTTGACCGCCATGACAGTGTTTTTTTTCCACCGCGACCCTCCTCCTCCCCTTGCCGCGCATGCGCAGTAGAGCACGGCGGGCCAGCTGCGTGTCGCGCATGCGCAGTCTCTCTCTCGGTCGGAGGCGCGCGGCTCACCGGCTGCGCGGCTGTGACGTCACTCAGAAAATCGCGTACAGAAAATGGTGCAGAAAATCTCGGTGATGGCAAGCAAAACAAGGGTGACGTCATCAAGCGGCCGTAGTACGCACAAAGCAAGCCGAGCATCGCCACGTCGGACAATCTTATACATGATACCCGCCACTGGCCGAACTCCACTTGAAGCCATTCATGTCGTGACAACAAAACTGTGACACAACTGTGTGTCGTACAGCTTTCCAGTCGGTGTCATACGATTTCTCATTGCATAGTGCTTACCTGTGTTTGTGTGTGGGTGGTGTCATACTTCGAAAAAAAAAGATTGATTGATCGCCGGAGATAAACTGACTTCGCAAACCGCAACCAAACGTCCACGTCTTGCGTCCATGACAAGCTTTCGCATTCCCACATGTAAGTAGTCGTAAGTGTCTGTACCATTTTTTTTAATTAGGTGTCCGCGAATACCACTGGCATTGGAGTAAGAGAGCGAAAGCAACTGTTTGCCGTTTTGGAAAATATTGATGCTGGGTCCCATGAAAATTAACCTGTGTTGAAGTTCACCGTGTCGATGGCAGCACCGTCGAAAGCGCCAAGGCAAAAAATATTATCAGCCAAACGAGCGCCTTCGATCGTCCAGAATGTGTTCTCATGTTTGTCGCGGGTCAAACGACTGGCGGCACCAGTTTTTAGAAATGCATCGGATCAATTGAAGGGCCACCTCGGTACTGCAGGTGACCTATGCATGTGCCAGGCCCGGGGTTCGCAGCTCTGAAGACGAGACACTGCAAACTTCGACGACACTTGATGGCCGGTCGTCCTCGAAATATAGCCACGAGAGAAACACCGAATTAATTCCAGTACGTGTTCGCTGCCACGCATGCCTTTTGGCAGCCGTCGACTTCTAACTAGCAGTTCGTTGATAGTAGTTAGCCTTGAATGTCGACAGCAAATATTAGTTCCACTCCCGGCACCCTCGATTTACTTCCCCGCAATATGCGACGTGCCCCTCAAAGTGCGGATGCATAGTATATTGACCGTTAGCGCGCTTTTTACGAGCCAGCTACACGAATTGCATGCTTTACTATCACTAGCCATGCATCGTTTTGAAGCGAGCAGCATTAAAAGCCGGTGTCGCATGAAACCACATTCGCTTCTTTACCAGCGACGAAACGATTACATCTTAAGTGCCCTGCGGTCTACGGGCTTCATCTTAGGAGCTTGAAGCGCACCAGCTGTGACCGTAGTGTCGAGTAATGATGATGATTAAAAACTTTATTGGCACTAAGTCTGGTCACTTCCATCAGTAAAAAGCACAGTTGGATTCCCCGATTTCTTTCGCCCGTTGGATCGTACAAAGCTATTCCTTCGGGTCCCAGCTGGTCAGGGCGGCATCCCAGTTGGCGTGGGTTACGTTGGGGATGTGTGATTGAGTAACAACTCGCTTCCAGCAAAGATGCCAAGTACAGGGCTTGCGAATGTAACAATATCCTTTTTGGTGCAAAATACATTGCATAATAATCATAGTTGACTAAACCACCGGCTCCTCTCAGCTAGGCAACGTGTCTAGTGCAACAGTGCACGCTTATGTCGGCTGAGCGTTTCATTGGAACACAGGGTCGGAATTAACCACGCAGAGAACGGTGCAAGGGGAGGCCGATGATCGCTTAGTGTAACTACAGAAACTGCTGTATGCCCAGGCCACGCCGTCCAGAACGTTAGCGTGCATGTCTCGAACGGGCGGAGGTCTCAAGAAACTTGCAGGCAGGCGTCCAAGGGTGAGCCTCGAGAATTACGCATGTATCGGACGGAGCGTCACTGATACCAGTATGTTCTTCACAGTGTCAAGAAATAGCGAACAGGTTTCTACCTAAATCTTATCTCCAACCTTCACATGTCACAAATGCCACCACGCTGCGGCGGCTTATGCCCGTCAAGGTGTTGGATACGAGGCCAAGCAAAACAACCGAATAGTCACACATCGAGAAAAAGAAAAGGGTCATACAGAATATCAGGATTTCAGCCGTTCACACGCTGAAGAACTTCCTCGAGGTCATCGTAAAGCTTTAGAGCTTCCTTCCAATCGAACCATTCGGGTTCGGTAGCAACGGCAATCTTGCGATGGGCTTTCCTGAACAGTTCATCGCAATCAACGCCTGCAGGCATGTCACAAAGCAGCACTGCGTCCCAGTAGTACAACACCAGAATAGGAACGTCCGCCATGGCGGCCACAAGGATGGCAGGCGAGTCGATAGCAGCGTTTCTGGGATCGGCAATGAGCGCCACAGACTGCTGAGCGCGGATCTCGTTCTTCAGGGCGCGCTGGAAAGCTATTGTCGACACTAAGGCAACCGACCGGCCTTGCACACATTCTAGGACAGCCTTAGCCTTGGCCTCAACGAGCAGCCTCTTGCATTGCGATGACAAATCTCGAAGTTCTGCCGGCGGCCTGCCTGCGACTATATCTTGGGCTTGGCGGCGCGCGGCCACCATGCCACACTCTCGTAACGTTGAATTGACTGCCTTGATTTTGCTCTGGTCGAGCCAGGGAAACTTGCCTGTGTCCAGAGAGGAGTGACGCAGAGCAACGAGGCGGACCTCTATGGCGACATCCTTTGCGTAAGGCCTCGCTGACGTCCCGAGGCAGCAAACGAGGTTCAGCGGCGTCCGCAGGCTTTTGAGTTCCGATTCAAGAGCGTCGATGCCGCTGACGTCCAGGTTCTCCACTATCGCTAGAAGCCTTGTTGTAGAGGACGCTTTTCGCTGCCGACTCTCTTGAAACGAGGCAATGATCTTGCCATATGGATGACTCGGGTCCAGATAGTGATGGAAGTCCCGGAGAATTACGAGGGGAATGTTGCTCGTCCACGTGATTCCGTCATCCAGGCAAGTTGCGAAGAGGTCAGGTTTCATTAGGTACACGCCGTCTAAGCTCTCTACGGAGCACGGCGTGGAGTGCAAGACGTGACCATTGAATGGTAGCAAAGCCTCGAGGGAGGTGACAAAATCGTCGTCCTCGAATATACGTTCGCCGAGGATGACGGCACGCTGCGATCTTGCTGCATTGATGGCTGCCAGGAACAGCTGACGCTGCAGTTGAACCGTTACCAGGGCCACCAAACAGTCTTCGACGCATACACGGTCGAGGAGCTTCTCTTCCCGCCCGCTTAGCTTGTACCTATTGTCGTCATTTAACGTAGGCTCGCACTGCACTCGTCTCAGAGAGTTTAAGCGCCTTGAAAACTCATTGTGATCCCGCTGCTCACGCGTCTCGTCCATGCTTACAGGTAGTGATCCCGTTCCCTTACTTCGCCTTGAAGCACGTGAAAAGTACGCAGTTTGAGACTTGTTGGCTGGGGATGTGGCCGAAACGATCCTGGCATCGAACGCGCATTCGACGGCTTTACGAGGCAGTGCAGACGATAATAAGAATGTGTACAGATCTTGCTGTCGGTTTCTGCTGGTAAAAGTAAACGAAGATCATGTTACTATCGATCTGATAATTAGAGGAGCTATGAGGAAGCATTTATGGAAACGTGTTGTTGGTGTCGTGGGTGTGCTGCAATGGAAATCTTTTTGCGATTAACGGCTCTGATAACTCATGAGTAGCCTTGATATAGTAAACTATTATTATGCAATGCAGAGTTTGACCATAATGGATTTATGGCGAGCCCTTTATGCGGGAGTATACTGTCTGTGAACAAGGGAATAATAGTTTTAAAGGAACATGCACTGGTATCCTTTACATCTTCTGTAATCTCTACAGGAAGTCTCTACTGCATAACTAATCTGCGCGTATGTTCTGCATCTCATCTATAGCAACGCCTGGATTACACTCAACGGTAGTCATTCCTGTGTGACCATTCTGCAGAGGGAAATGTATTGGTGGCGCGGCGTAACGGTACTACGTGGCGCGGTGATACTATGCGGTGGTTCTTGACCGCCATGAAATCGGCGACTGGCACGTGCATTTCGGTGCGGTCAACCATCGTGCCGATATTAATCGCATATGGGTCATTCCATGTAAATGAAATGGCACATCGAGAAGTAGGGAAGAGACAAAGCTACCTTATCGTTGTTTTCTTTTTCACCTTTCCCCCTTTCCTAGCATGTGTCAGCACGGGGCGATTACACCAGCAGAAGTTCTGCAGGGCCGAACTCAGAAAACTTGCGCCAGAATTAAAACAAAAAAGCGATACCAGTTTTTTTCACGACACGTGGCATAGCCTCGAACAAGGCTGTGACGACGGACACGACGAATTCGAGAACCCTTCACCTTTATTCGAGAACCCTTTTAGCAGGAAGTCAGTTTGAGGCCTCGTACAATTCCTTCTTCCGTGAGTACATGCTTTACTAGACTACTTTTGCGCGGTGTCCGCTAGAGCCTTAATTAGGGGATTATGAATGTGCGGGCCCTGTTGCGTTACTTCACAAGCCGCACAAGTGTTACGCCCTTACAAGGAAATAGTAAAAAGATGTTAATGGCTGCCGCACTAGTGGGTCAAGGTATGGCTAAAAACTGCCAGCTGCCATTGCTTTGAGGCAAAGGGTCACCCGGTTCATAGACCGTGTTTGAACCAGCGCTTCTCGTGCTGAGTGTCGTTGCTGCCGGTCTTCTTCAGACTGCGTGGCCCGTCGTGTACTCCAGAAGAGGGCTTATGTGGGCTGCTTGGTACGCGCTGACGAGGAACAAAGGGAACGAGACATACGCTTGAGCGCTGTTCAGCGGCTGAGCAGCGGCTGAACTCACACGTTTGCCATAGACCTCGCGTGCTTCTTGTTCAGACTGTACCTGTTTTCCTTCGTTTGTTCGGTTCGCCTTGAAAATTCAGCAACCTGTTCGGCCTCTGGCTGTTCCTCGGTGCGTGCAGTATGCCGCGCACCCCGCACCTTCTTTCTTCGGTCTTTCCGCAGCAGTTTGTAGGCTCCCCTAGTCACTACGCTTTTCGAATGCGTTCTGCGCGTCATCTTAACTGCCCTCTGCGCTCAATTTTCGGATCTTGTCCACAGGTGAGCACACTTCTCTGGAGCGCTCGGATGGTGCTTCGAGCAGGAAATTAGCCGAAATGTTAGTGCAGGTGCTGATAGTCAGTGATGATACCAGCGCTCGAGCGCAGCCGAATAGAAATGCCGACCCTGCAGGGATAAGCGGATTGCCCCAGCAAAGAAGTTGCGCATTTATTTGCTCCGCAGCACAACGCTCAAGTACTCTAGGCAAGCTTGCTCACCTCTGCACTACATACAGCGCGCACGCAAACTTTCATGATTAACAACAGAGCAACGCCAAGGTGCGGCCTCGAAGCAGGGTTGGCAGCTCAGCACAAGGAGTTCCTAACGTCTCTGGTCCCCTGTGTTTCCGTGCTGGCTGTCCTCCGTTGCCGTCGTTCCTTCGGCTACTTTTAAGTGATGGTTGTGTGTTATGCCTTTCCTAAACTATGCGCACAGTTGGAAGAGCGCAGGACGCGAAATTCGGAGGTCGTGAGTTCGGATCCCACCGGTGGGATGAGGTTGTTTTTCTTCTGCTTTTATTATGTCCCATTGTTAAATAACTACAAAAAGACATTCCATATGCTCCTTGGTTCCGGTGGCTCCTTGATGTCGTAACGAGCACCGCTTAACATTTCCTTGTCTTCTAAACTACGTGCGCCATTTTGCGTTGCAAATCACGAGGAGCCTTGTTTACGTGCACAGCTAGCAGCACTGTTAAAGGGAACACGGGAGCCTGTGTATGTGAGGGCCGATCAGTCTTTTGGCTTTTTTAAACATTGGAGGCTGCCATGTCGTGCTTTCGTACCACTTGCTTTAGAAAACCAGTTGGCTGCTATGCTTGCAAAAATGGTACTTGGATGAGCTTTCCGCTTTTGAAATTGCAGCACGCCCCGCCGCAAGCTGGGCAGGGCGTGCATTCAATACTTACAGGAGCCGGAGGCGCGCTTTAGGACAGGATCGCTACGGACTCGTTGTTTTCCTTTTGTATTACTTTTACATGTACTATCGCGCTCAATATGACTTGCAACGCCGGGAAGCGTGGCCGGAGCGCTTACCGGAAGCATGGTGGGGCCAGCAAGCGGTGCTGTTGCAAATAGAAGAGAAAGGGTTTTGCTGTTGCCACGGTGAACCTTTTCCCCTCTGTCGACTAGCCTTGAAAGGAGCATAGCGTTATCGCATCGCCAACGCAAGGCGCATGTCGCAACTGATCTCACATTGTGGAGGACAGACGACGCGGGGGATGCGGCTGATTGGTGGAACAGCAGAATACTTTCTACTTTGTGTTCAGGCATGCCGCGTGTTGGCACCACCGTGCGTCCGGAAAACGCTGCGGCCACACGCTCGTGCGCTGCAAGTCATAATAGGCAGTTTTAGCTTAGCGTTTTTACGGCCAGCGGGCCGGAACGGGCGAGCGGATACGCCAGCGGAGACGTGCGCGAGAAAAGGGTTTTAGCCGTGCGGATCGCCCGTCTTCTCGAGCGTTGTAGAGTCGAATTGCTCGGCTGCTCCATCTATAGGTCAAAAATCGAGTTAGTGAAAAGAATGTCAATTAAGCCAGCTAATAATGCGCTGAAACTATTTAGTAAAGGTAGATTCTGTATATTTAGTTATTTATTGGGTAAATGTTGCGTTTTATATTGTTACGCCGCGCTGCGGCGCTGGCGCACTGCAGTGCAGCGGAAAGAAGAAGAAGAACACGGTGTGCGCGAGACCGTGGTGGAGCCCGCCTGACGCTGACCGTCCAGTGACGTCCCCGATCCCGACTTGTAAATAAACCCGTTCCCGTCCTCGCAACTTCGTGACACTTGGTGGAGGTGGGGTTTTGACGTCCTGGACCCTATCTCCGTTCGCAGCAGCCGACGCTTGGCCGGGCTACCACCCGAATTTCCCATTATGGCTACCCGCAACGGCACAAATCCACCACCTGCCAGAACCTCTGAGCCGGATCCACAAACCAGCCGGGACAGCTCCGAACAGGTCAGGTTCTGGCCGCCTCAGCGCGAGCCCCGCATGTTTTCTGGCGCTGCGGACGAGGACGTCGAGGAGTGGCTCAAGCACTACCAGCGTGTGAGCAAATACAACCGCTGGGACAAGTCGATGCAGCTTATGAACGTTGTTTTCTTTCTTGCGGGAACGGCACTTTTATGGTTCGAGAACCATGAGGACGCACTAGCTACATGGGACAGTTTTGTCGACGAGCTCAAGGCGTGTTTCGGTGACACGATATCGAAAAAAAAGAAAGCCGAACAAACACTTGCCCAACGAGCTCAACGACCTAACGAGACTTGTACAACGTACATTGAGGAAGTCCTAAAGCTGTGCTCCACTGTAAATCGCACCATGACTGAAGACGACAAAGTCGGCCACCTCTTAAAGGGTATTGCTGAAGACGTCTATCATTTCCTGATAACGAAGGACGACCTCGCCAATTCGTCTGACGTCATTCGTCATTGCCGAACGTTTGAGGCCCTCAAGACTCGCCGCATTTCCCCCAAGTTTGGCCGTCTTTCCAACGTGCCCATCGTCGCCAGCGTGGACTTTGCGGGCAGTGACGACCTTGCTTCAATCGTCCGACGCATCGTCCAAGAAGAGCTGAGCCAGCAATTTCAACGCCCCGCCGCTGATCCCGTATACAACGCATGCTCGCTACAGCCTCCACTCCCTGAGCCACAAGTCAACTGGGCCAGACAGGCCTGCCCTGGTCCACGCACTAATACCGACCAAGGTCGCGTCTCTGCACCTCCAACGTACCAGTCCTATCCCGGCTCTGAGGAAGAGCACTATTCTGCGCCTCGGAACTCCTACCCCCCTCCGAGCGACTTCCCCGGTACTTACGCTCCACGTGCGGCCCCAGTTTGCTACCGTTGTGGTCGTCCTGGGCATACTTCCCGTTACTGTCGGCGTCGCGACCAACCACCCCGCTTCTTCACACAATCGTCGGCCCGGCCGTCCCTGGCTTTCCGTGGTCCCCAGTCCTGGAACCCTCCTCGTGACTGGCAGCCACGCCAAGACCGACTCTTCCGCCCCAATTCTCCCGTTTCCGACCACAGCCTCACACCACCGCCTTCGCGACGTGGCCGTTCACCATCGCCTCGTCGTCGTTCTTCCCCACCACCGCCGGAAAACTAGCTCCTGCGGCCGATAGAGGTGAGGTCGCGGAACGGTCGTCATCAACAATTCCTCTGCCGGTCATTATGTTGAAGAACAAAGTGTCTGTGTGTGTTGGTGGCTTAAACACTCTTGCATTAGTGGACACCGGTGCCGCTGTGTCGGTGATGAGTTTTTCTTTCAAAAAGCGCCTTGGACGCAAAGTGATGTTTGCATGGGACCAGAGTGCCAGTTTTCGTGGTGTTGGGGGTGAAACTTTGCGCCCAGTTGACATCTGCTTCGTATCAGTCACCATTGCTGGAGAGAAGTTTCGAGCAAAATTTGTCGTATTACTCCATGCCACGCATGATGTCATATTAGGTATTGATTTTTTACGTCAATGCGGGGCCACTTTGGATTGCGGAGCAGGAGAAATTTCTCTCCAGCGCAATATGCTATCTACTTTTGTGCAGGATTCATCCGACTGCAGTGATGGTGTCTTTAGTGTCACGCAAGATGTGCGTTTGCCAGCCATGGCAGCAATGTCCGTCTCTGTTCGCTCTTCGGACAACCGCAAAGGCACCTTCCATTTGCTTGTTGAGCCAGATGTGCACAACGCCGCGAAACAGAATGTTCTGGTGCCCCGGGCCATTGTTGCCGTTGTCGACGGTTACGCACAACTATGGACAGTGAATGCTTCGTCGGAGCCTGTTTTGATCCCATCGGGGCTTAAACTCGCTCGGTTTCATGCTTACGACATTCTTACTATCCAATCTGTGTCTGAGTGCGAGCCTTCCAGTCAAGCAGAAGACTTTTCCGTCAATATCATGCGCATGATCAGCAAGTCGCTTCCGTCGTCCGAACGGCTTGCTTTACAGACTGTTCTTACCCAGTATGCGTCGGTATTTGACTTCGCTCAGCCAGCCATTCCACCTTCGCTGCCAGTTACTCGCACGCAGCATCACATCAACACCGGTACTGCTCATCCGATCAGACAGAAGCCTTATCGTGTGTCCCAGGCTGAACGGAAGCTAATCAACGAGCAAGTGCAGGATATGCTACAGAAAGGCGTCATCCGGGAGTCGTCAAGTCCATGGGCTGCTCCTGTTATACTGGTACGCAAGAAGGATAATTCCTGGCGTTTTTGCGTAGACTATCGTCGGTTAAATGCTGTGACGAAGAAGGACGTCTACCCGCTCCCGCGTATTGATGATGCCATGGACAGTCTTCAATCTGCATCGTACTTCTCGTCGGTTGACCTGCGCTCTGAATATTGGCAGATCCCCATGCATCCGTCGGACAGGGAGAAGACAGCTTTTATCACGCCCGATGGACTGTATGAATTTAATGTCATGCCCTTTGGGTTATGCAATGCCCCCGCTACTTTTGAGAGATTTATGGACACAATATTGCGTGGGCTTAAGTGGGAGGTCTGTATGTGCTACCTCGACGACGTGATCATTTATGGAAAAACCTTCCGCGAGCATAACGAAAGACTAGGTATGGTGCTGGCTTGCTTCGCAAGAGCTGGACTGGTCTTAAACTCCAAGAAATGCCACTTTGGTGAACGGCAAACCCTTGTCCTCGGGTTTCTTGTCGACAAGGATGGTATCCGGCCAGATCCACAGAAGATCGCTGCCGTGCGGGAGTTCCCACAGCCACGCTCTTTGAAACACCTTAGAAGCTTTATGGGCCTCTGCTCATATTTCCGCCGCTTCATCCAAGGTTTCGCCGAGCTCACTCGCCCTTTGACTTCCCTCCTTCATAAAGACGCCCCGTTTGTGTGGTCGCCTGCCTGTGAGTCTGCCTTCCAGCAGCTGAAGTTTTTGCTCACTTCTGCGCCTGTTTTGCGCCACTTCGACCCGGCGGCGCCGATAGAGCTCCATACCGACGCCAGTGGTGTGGGCGTCGGCGCAGTGCTTATCCAACTTCACAACGGCGCCCAGCACGTGGTCGCATACGCAAGTCGCACTTTGACCAAATCGGAAGGCAACTACACCGTGACGGAAGTCGAGTGTCTCGCTGTCGTCTTTGCTGTGCAAAAGTTTCGACCATATCTACATGGACGTCACTTCAAGATTGTTACAGACCATCACTCGTTGTGTTGGCTTGTTGGCCTCCGCGATCCTTCCGGTCGACTCGCTCGCTGGGCCTTACGCCTCCAAGAATATGACTTTACGGTGGCGTATAAGAGCGGTCGCCACCATGCTGATGCCGACTGTTTGTCTCGTTTCCCTCTGCCAGACACGGCAAGTTGTGAAGAGGACTTCGATGACTGTTTATCTTCTGTCTCTACCGAGTTTCCTAGCCTTGCGACTTTTAAGCAAGAACAACTCAAGGATCGTAGTCTCCAGCCGTTGTTTGATCAAGCCCGTACGTCTGCTCCTGTAACGCCGTTCGTCATATCAGAGGGCGTGCTCTATAAGAAGAACTATTCCGTGGAGGGTGCACGTCTGCTTTTGGTTGTCCCTGCCAGTCTTCGTGGCATTGTCCTGCATGCCATGCATGATGATATTTCTGCTGGACATCAAGGGTTTTCTCGCACGTTACACAGGACGCGGCAACGCTTTTACTGGCCTGGCCTTTACAAGTCAACTCAGCAGTACGTTGCAGGCTATCTGCAGTGTCAGCGCTTTAAGCATCGCACTGCCTCGCCCGCCGGCTTGTTGAAACCGATCAGACCACCTTACTCCCCTTTTGAGAAGATCGGGGTCGACTTGCTTGGACCGCTTCCCAAGTCTACCACGGGCCAACGCTGGATTATAGTTTGCGTCGACTACTTGACTCGCTACGTGGAGACAGCTGCTCTTGTGTCCGCCAAAGCAACAGACGTCTCGTCCTTTTTGCTACACTCGGTGATCCTTCGCCACGGAGCTCCTCGTGTCGTAATCAGCGATCGTGGGCGCCAGTTCATTGCCGATGTCGTGGAAGAACTCCTACGGCTCTGCAATTGTGACTATCGTCATTCGACACCCAATCAACCGCAGACGAATGGCCTGACGGAGCGCATCAACCGCACCCTCACGAACATGTTGTCCATGTATGTAGCGGCCGACCATAAGAACTGGGACACTGTGCTACCGTTTGTAACATACGCTTACAACACCGGAACACACGACGTCACTGGATACTCCCCGTTCTTTCTGCTCTACGCGCGCCTACCACGCACCTTTCTGGACACGATTCTCCCTTTTTCTGACCATCGCGATCCGTCCATTGCGCAGACTCTCTGCCGTGCGGAGGAAGCGCGACGACTAGCTCGCCTCCGAACACTCAGTGCACAAGTTCGCACCAAGAGCCGTTACGGCAGTGGACACATTGCGGTGACGTATGAGCCCGGTGACTACGTTTGGCTGTGGACGCCACTGCGTCGACGGGGCCTCTATCAGAAATTCCTCGCAAAGTACTGCGGCCCTTTTGTTGTTCTGGATCGCCTCAGTGACGTTAACTACACAATCGCCAAAGTCACCCCAGGCAATCGCCGCTCTCGCAAGGTCCAGGTCGTTCACGTCGCCCGTCTTAAACGCTGCAGTCACAACGCTGACTAACTCGCTCGAGGTCGAGCTTCGACTGCCCCGGGCGAAGTGTTACGCCGCGCTGCGGCGCTGGCGCACTGCAGTGCAGCGGAAAGAAGAAGAACACGGTGTGCGCGAGACCGTGGTGGAGCCCGCCTGACGCTGACCGTCCAGTGACGTCCCCGATCCCGACTTGTAAATAAACCCGTTCCCGTCCTCGCAACTTCGTGACAATATGTACAAAAGAGGCTGCCATCTTGAATACCCATACACGCCCGCACTCTCGCGGGCTGCCTATCGCTCCGCTGGAGGGGGCTTCCCAGCGGGCGTAAGCTTCGCTCCGTAAAAACGCTGAGCGGCCCAGCGACGTGCGCATGCGCAGTGGCATCTACGCTCGCCTGCTCCTCTCCGCTGGCCGTAAAAACGCTCAGCTAAAACTGCCTAATGAGCGCGAAAGTACAGTGCAAACGAAAGGAAGATTGCCACAAGTGATAGACGGCGAGGCACGAGAAAATCGTGATACATTGAGGGCGAGGCTAGCTGGGCCGTTTCCACTTTTATTTCTTTGGATTTGGGGGCGAGGGGGGGGGCAGGGTTGATCAGATGTTGGGGTCACGATAGGTATCGTTTGAAGGGCATTTTTTTCTGCTGCACTCGTTTAACTTCCTGTCAAGTCACTCGTGAGGTAGCGTTTTATTGATGTTGAAATGCGCAGATGTACGCGGTGATAGAAATGCCAGGAAATCTTTAGGCTGGCGTCGACCAGTGCTTTTGGGTCTTCTCACCATTCCACGATGGCGAATCGCTCATTAAGAAAACAGACAGCGCTTTTTGCGACACGTGGGCAGTATGTGAACTTGTGGGCACATTCAAGCGTGGTCGACGAGGAATATGCAAAGCAGAGTGATACAATGCGCGCTAGTGATCGGCTGTTGTCTGCATCCCCGTGCTACGGTAATATGAATGCCTGGAAGTCCTGTTGAATATTTGCTTGCGCGACAGAAGCGCGTCGGGCCACCCTTTCTCCTTGCTACCGGTGGCTCGCTTGTCGCAACGTCTTTTCTTCTTCTGCATTGGGTTTCAGCGGCGCCAAACCGTGGAAGGTATCTTGAAGCAGTCTCGGAAATGAACGGTATGAAACTCATCGCGAAGATGGGCATCGTATTCTGGTTTATTAGGGTTTAACGTCCCGAAGCAACTCAGGCTATGAGGGACGCCGTAGTGAAAGGCTCCGGAAATTTCAACCACCTGGGGTTCTAGGAAGTCCGTAGGAACGGTACTCTCACTTGGCTTAATTCGAGCCGAGGATGATGGTGCATACATGGTGAACGTGCATAGCATGGTGAACGTGCATAGCATGGTGAACGTGCATAGCATGGTGAACGTGCATAGCATGGTGAACGTGCATAGCACGCGTGCTAAAGGGCGTGCGATCCATAGTTACCCTTTATGGAAATGGTCTGTAGACAGTCTATAGACTTCTTATAGACTCTATTGCCTTCATGCAGATATGTTTTGTCTATTCATAGTCTATAGACAGCCATCTATTAGAGTGTATGGCCATAAATCTACAGATTTTCTATAGCATTGCCTATAGACTGTTCTCAAGACTTTATAGACAGAAGTCTATAGACAGTCTACAAAAATTTGTGTAAGGGACACCAACATGAGAAGTGTTCAATGATCAGACCAAAACGCGAAAAAAACCCTTCTATGCTTCTGGACAAGGTGAGAGAAGTATCGCTGATGCAACATATGACCTAAGCACAAAGAGTTCACCCATGTTCACTTGATACTTGACAACGCATCTGTGTGAAGTCGTTATCTAACATGGCGGAGATCTACACGAGCAACAGTAGCGAAGCGCATATGTGATTCCTCTTTTTTTTTTGGACGGCAGGTCATTCGAACACACACCGTCATTAGTGAACAATCTGGTGTGGAAGTATTCAAACATGTTCCAAATGAAACGTGTGTTTTTTGAGAAACATTCCACCTGCATCCACAGCATGACTTGAAAACACTTGAGCTGCTGTTTCGCTACGCCATGACGAACGCTTACTTATCGCAGGTCAGATTACTAGCAAGAGAGACCCAAGTCAGGACCCGCTGTCTTCCAACCCAACGGCTACACTGCATGCATGCCGAATTTGTTTGGCATGCGCTGGCGGCTTCATGGCTCCCTTCACAGGTGGAGTGGTTGACTGCACACTACCCTGCACCGGCACCAAATACCGAGCTTGCCAGATCATTCACCACCTCTCAGCGTGGAACCAAGCACTACTCCAGGGCCTCTATGAACTCCGCGAACGACCACGAACACGTCCCGAATTAATGTTAGCGAGCATAGATCCGTGCGCCACAGTTTACGATCTTGAAAAGTTGCTGAGAGTGACCAAGCTCCTTTACTTCCTTATCAAGGAACATCACTGCCTGACAGCGGTTGACGTCGTCATTGGCAGACTCGGGGTGTACGACGCACTCCTCTGCGACGCCCTCCGCGACAACGAGCACATCCGTAGTGTCACCCTTGTGGATTTCACGCACAACCGCGATGCATTCGAGCCTTTTTTCCCGGTGATCTCGTCGTTGAAGAATTTGACGCACTTTCAATACACAACCGATGCAGAGTTCCGCAGGGCACATCTGAGAGCTCTGGAGTCAACTCTGGAGAAAACGAATACGTTGGAGTCGTTGCATATTCCCGGACTCTGGAATTACGACATGGACCCAACGGACCTCCTGACTGCGATTACTGGGTATGCCTCTTTGAGAGAGCTTACACTAAACTACACGTTTCTGGAGACGCCTTCCGAAGACTTTGAGGCATTTTCAGAGTACCTCAAGACTAGCGGCTCCTTGACGACTCTGAGCCTCGACGGTGATTGCGACTTTCGTTGCTCCTGCGGCAAGGCGGTGTTACGGGCGCTATGCGGTAACGAAAGCATCCTCAAACTGAAACTGGACGGAGTTTTCTTCGATAATGAGGCGCTCGACCTCATCGCCAGTTTGCTCGCAAATAACACCGTGCTTCGCGGCTTCTACATTCATCCTGCTTACAAGTGCGTCATCGAAGGGGGTGGTCATTGTGATAGCTGGCTCCCCAGTCTGACAAGAAATGACACTATCGAAGAAATGACGGTGCCGTTTCAGATCTGGAGGCTACCGCAGTGGCCGCAGTTCTTCGAATTGTTATCGACGAAGCAGAACCTCAAAAGCATCAGCATAGCTTATGTCGAAGTGTCAGTGACGGACTTGAAAGAATTGTGCGTGGCAATCTGTCAAAGTGGAGCAGAAGGAAGAGTTACTTTCACCCCTGCATTCGATCTTTCCCTCTACGGTAAGAACTTCAGCCTCATTCATTGCAAGAGCTTCGTCGACATCCAGGCTGATTGTGGAGACAGTGCCCCACAACTTAAGAAACTTACAGCCGAGGTCTCTGCTGTAAGTCACGTGACGTCATTAACCCTGAGCATCTCCCTACATCCGACTGAGAGGGATCCGTTGTCTCCCATCGCCAGCCTAATCGGAGAAACAACCACGCTTAAGACGCTGCGTCTTTTTGTGACTGCAACCGTTAAGCCTGCGGACTACAAAAACGTACGCTGGAAACCCACCATCGAGTCGCTCTCAAGAAACCAGAGCATCTCAAAGCTGCGCATAAACTCGCATATCGTGGAGGCGAAAGACATCGAATATCTGGCCGATGTTATCAGATGCAGTGATAGCATCAGGAGGCTCGGTGTGATTGTTGAAGAGCGGATGTCGGACCTCTTCACGAAGCACTTGTCCACAGGCATTGCCAGCAACTACGCCCTGGTCAGCGTGAAGTTTCTCAATTACTCGGACCCAAACGCGTACGCCGTCCGGGACACGACGCGATGCAACTCCAGTCTGGTGGCACGGGCTTCTCAATTCCAGATGGGAGCTCATCTCGAAAGGTGAGTATGGCTGCTTCAAAGAACGCACACCCGGCGGCCATATCTTTAATTGGCGTGAATTTTGCGTCCCTAATTGCCCCTAGTAAAAATCTTCCCTCGGCTAAACTCCTCGCATATCCACGCTGTAATTTGACGTGTGTGGTTGCACTTGGTGGTCCATTTTGTTGCGAAAGCAACTCTACTGGAGCCCAGCTATCCCAGCAAAATTTCCAAAATTTGTTGGGCCACAGCGCTGAGGCTAACGACGTTTTCGAAATTCTAAGAACGAATAGGAGTAATATTTTGCGGTGGGCTACTCGCCTCTCAATAATTAAGGAGCCAAACGGTAATAGTTACGAATAACTATTCAGTAGTAGTTAAACAGCCTGACAGTTATCACGTGTTAGCTGAATGCTGATGTACTACACAGCTGACATTGCTATGTCGAAAAAAAAGCGTTCTTCTAAATGAAAAAACCTAATTTTAAGAACTGTAAATTCTTAGGTGAAACACGTTGTATGCCGACAGGGAATTTTTTTTTCTGGCAGAGAAGGAACGAACCACGTGCAGTGTCCGCTCAAATTTTCTACTGATAAGTGGTAATGTTACAGCAACTTTTTTTTTCTCGTGGCAATGAGACGTTTTTTTTTCTTTCTAGTTGGATAAAGAATATGTTTAGTGCGGCAAATGTGACAACGCTGGAAGGTTGAAATGCCGGCATGTCTTTCAACTGAACTTCTTAACGTGCACGAGTGTAAGGGACCTACGAAATACAGGGCGCATCGTGTTCCCCTTTTGTTGTTTGTTTCGCTGCAGTGGATTGTTATTGATCTCCCAATGTTACAAGAACTTTGAAATAGTGGTGCGCAGTCAAGTACGGTCATCTCCCTTTTCGTGCGTTGTATTTTGTTTTTAACATTTTCCCCTGATAAGTTTGGATGCTTACTGGACACGGTCTACGCGTCGCCCATTCATGTCGACAGAGGTAATACGTAGATGAAGTTAAAAGCAACGCAAACCAATGTATACGTACTACCCTTTGTGGCTCACAATAATTCGTGCTGGCATGCATCACGACTGTACGTTCCAAGATTGAAGGAGAGGGCTGAGTCGGGCTGGTTGGTTCATGTTAAATAGTACGACGAAACAGCGCTGACGAACGGGACGGAAGAAGAGGCAGACTCATGCGCGGAGAGACTCATGCGCAGACATTCATGCGCAGGCAGACTCATGCGCATGTGTCTCTCTACTTCCGTCCCGTCGGTCAGCGCTGTTTCGTCGTACCAAGATTACTGATTAAGTGTAGATTAACATGCATGGGACACACAAGTATCCCCTCTTTAGGAGACGAGGAAAATGTTTAATCAGTGATGCGCCATTATTATTTTATATCGCTTAGTACGATACCTTCGATTCGTATACATCTACGGCTACCGCAGCGGTGGCTTAGTGATTTGAGCATCCGCCTCGCATGCTGAAAGTGTTGGGTTCGATCTTCACCCAATGAACACTGAACGTCCCCTGGACGTCCTCAAGACGTCCTGAATGTCCCCAGGACATCCAGGGGAGGTTCAGTGCCCATTGGGTCAGCGCTGTCAGCTACCCAGAGCTGATACAATCGGTACAAGCATTGCCTTGGCCTGGTGCTCTGCTTCTTTAGGGTGAAGTGGTTGGTAAATGGGTCGCTGACCCCACCTCGAGTAGACGGAAACACCTTGTGTCATGACGCTCGTTGGACACGGATGCTGTGCGGCTCAAAATTTCAGCTTCATTATTTTTACTTATGCATAAGCAACGGCTGGTAGTGCTTTCGTTCGTCGAATGATTACCTTTGACGCGATAGCGTTAGAGGCCGCATTACCCCGGAAATCCGGCGTCGGCGTTGTCGTCGTGGCGTTGTCGGCATGTCGGTGTTGTGAGCGAACAATCACGAGCCTGGCTCTGGCAGGTGGTGCCCTGAGAGCAACCCAGGAGATGGGTGGGCCACCTAAGTCACGTGACCTTGAGGCGTCATCAAAACCAGCCCACCTGATAGTGAGCCAACTGCTCACCCTGAAATGTACCAGTCAAAATATTGATTGGTCGCTCGGGAGGAGCAAGCTGGGCCTCATAAGGCCCCCCGGAGGGAGCACTTGCCATCGCTCTACAGTGGCGCATCCCTTAACCGCTGCACCATGGCGCAAGGAGGGGTACGAGTACTACTAGGAATCTATAGATGTAAAGTTAAAAATGAGTTCATGTCAATATGGGAATTAACCCATTACACTATCACGTGATACCCTTAGGTATAGCTTGAGTGTCCGCTTCAATTTTTGTTTGCGCTATAATCTCATTGAAAAAGTACAACGTAAGTGGCTGGGCGAGTTGGTTCCGATATTCCTTGACTACAGCGCAACGCACGGGACACGAGGCAGGACACAGTCAGCTGTGTTGTCTCTGCCTGTGTCCTTCCTCGTGTCCCGTTCGTTGCGCTGTAGTCATGGGCTCATCGAAAAACGAATAGGAAACGAGTAATTGGCCCCTCTGAAAAGCTAAATCGCGTCACTTTAGAGACGGGATTTGATAGCCACGACCTGAATTTTTTACGACGCGTAGGTGTTTGCTAAATAAAGTTTCCTCCTGTAGTCTCCTCCCTTTAATCTATCCCCTTTCGTTGTTTCCTGCAGCTATAAATTATGGGGCACTCTGCGTCGCGGCGCGCTTGCTTTCTCCTGTTTCTCTTCTTTTTCCGTCTCTTCCGCCTCCGTTTCTATTCGATCAGGTTCTCGGTGCGCCCACTGCAAGGGGGAATGCCAATATGAAGCAGATGCAGTGCGAGCGTAGCAAAAGTTTGTATTTTAAATATTTTTTTTTATCCGCCGCAAGAAAAAAGGCACTGTCTTATTTCGTCTGCATCGACTCTGGCAGGAAAAAACGTGATACGAAATCGTCACATGGTGTTACGTGACAAGCCTTCAGGAAAGGTCATTTAGAGAATCTCATTTCCTCGCAAGCGCACACCACAACTCAGTCTCTTGTCTCGTCACAAACCATCTGCTGTGTCCGCAGGATAACTGCCGGTGCCATGGAACGCGTCTTCAGACATCGTGCCCTGCTGGAAGAGTTCGCCGAAGTGGAATGCATCTCCGCGGAGAAGGCCGCAGCTGGGCTAAGAGCTGCACTCTGCGCATTCGACGACATGCACTCCTTCATGGTTATGGCGGGCGTCGTTCGCGAGAGTGTCGTGTGCCACGCCCGCCAAGACACGCGTGCGCAGCTCGACGACCTGAACGAGCTTTGCTGGTGGGCGCTCCGGCGCTACCTGTTTTTGGACCACGTGGTCACGAGTGAGTGAGTGAGTGAGTGAGTGAAATACTTTATTGTCCGACAGAAGAGGACGACCTCATCCTACCCTCCGGCTCTCCCTCTCAGTCGAGAGATGAGGGCCAGGAGGGACTGGGGAGGACAGGGTCGCCGTGTCAGATGGTGCTGCTGGTGGTGGTGGTAAAACTTTATTGCCCACAGTAGGACTCGTGAAGGACACTCAGCTAGGCGCCAGGTGCACAGGGCAGCTCCCACGTCGGCACAGAGAGCCCGAAGATCTCCGCCGCTGCGCGGGCCTCCTGGACAGTCCGAAGCTGGTCGTGTAGTGAAGCACTTTTTAGCACTTTGTCCCAATGTTCCTTATTCTTGGAGTAGGCGTCACCCGATGCACAACCGCACAGTATATGGTTCAAGTCTACACGGTCACTGTATGTTCACACACATGTTGTCCGTTGTAGTCTGGGTCGATGTGCTTCATGTGCCAGGGGTTGGGGTATGAATGAGTTCGTTTGGAGGAAGCGTAACGTGACCGACTGGCCGCGGGTTAATTTCTTGTCGGGGAGGGTGCTGGCCTGGATTTTTTGAATCCCGGCGGCCTCTTCAGCCAATAGGACGGCGGGGAGCTGGTGCTCAGGGTCAGGGCTACGCAGCAAGGTCTCCCGGGCGTCTCTACTGCCTATTTTATTCGCCCTGTGTGGGGATTGTGTGCACTCCCAAATAATATGGTCAAGGGTCCCTCTCGCTCCACATTTCTTCCGCCTGCGTGTTTACTGCAATAACTGTGTTTTTATATTATTTTATATTATGACTCTCTTGCATTAGCGAAACGTGGCCGCAATTTTGTCCGTTGTACGTTCTGTAGAGATAAATGTGTGAAAATGTGATTGTGGCAGATAGTGTTGTCATGGGCAAAATGTGGTTGATGAGCTTTAATTAGTGAATAAAAAGCTAGAAACGCGAAAAAATAAGACGTCAAAATAGCTATAGACTTCAATATGGTACATGGACGACGTCAGAACAGCCACAGACGTTGGTATCGTATGTGGGCATTTTGCTTTTGCATTGCTCCATTGCGGGTCGCCGTAGTGATCTCAAAGTTTTTAGTTTTACTCGCATTTTTTTTGTCGTCTCAGTATTTTATTGGGGTACTTATGCGATTCTTATGTGTAATGCGAGAACGTTACTTGTCGACGAGTTATCGAGGACTTGAGACTCGAACGTCTTCGCTGCAGTAGCTCGTTTCGCGCGTTTCATTGTGTTGTCGGGTTCCCGTACTTCATCGGCATTGAGCTGCCGCCTCCGGCCCCACTCTGCAGTCTCGCCTAATGATGTACACGCGACGCGAGGGATTCAACTTCGAACATGAAGACCCCCTACCTCCTCAACCTCACTCTCCGAAAGCTGAAGGACAACTGACGTTGACGGTGAGGTTTCTCGCCTTGTGTAATCTCTAACCGCGTTTACGTGAATACGACACTGGCGCATGCTATTTCCAGCGTATCCCGAGAAAGTGACACTACATGTACGCCATGAAATCAAGCAGGACAGCGGCCTCTCGCCCAGTGTATGCGGCGGAGGTGACCAGCGGCTCCCATCTCGAGAATGGCCTGCATTGTTATCTGACAGAGGGCGTATCGTACAGCCACCCCAGTGAGGAGGGGCGGCCCTAAACCCGGTTGCATTCACTGCGGAAGTCGGCTTGACCTTCGTGGATGGGCAGAATGGCATTCCATTGTGTAAAGATAGTTAGTTAGTTATAGGGGGTTTTATGGCGTATAAGCAACTATGGCTATCATGCGCCAAACACAAGGTTAGATGATGTTATGTCAAGTGTATAGAGGTTACATTATAATAGATTTAAAACATTGGCTTTCTTTAGAAACTTACAAACAAGTGAAAACTCGACAAGTGTTTGCTCACCTAAAAGCAATGCGGGATGAAATGGAATGTGTTCATTGTAAAATACCGTAAAAGGGCCTCCGCGGTGGCCCAGTGGTTATGGTGCTCGGCTGCTGACCCAAAAGACGCGGGTTCGATCCCGGCCGCGGCGGCTGGAATTTCTTTGGAGGAGAAATTCTAGAGGCCCGTGTACTGTGCGATGTCAGTGCACGTTAAAGAACCCCAGGTGGTCGAAATTTCCGGAGCCCTCCACTACGGCGTCTCTCATAGCCTTAGTTGCTTTGGGACGTTAAACCCCATCAACCAAACCAAACCAAAATACACTAAAAAGTTTTTCTAAGTTCTTCGAGATGCGAACAAGAAATTAAAATGTGATTTACTGTGAGCTCCTCACCACACATTTCACACACAGGTTTGTCTTTTTTTTAATAAGAAGTTATGGGTGATGTGTGTGTGACCTATGCGTAACCGACATAAAATTACTTCGATGAAACGCTCTTTATGGCGGCATGATTTCCATTCTTTTAAAATGGGCTTTATGGTATGCAGCTTGTTGTTTCCTTCATTTTCCCAAGAAGCTTGCCACTTGGCTCTTAGTTTGCTATGTACTGACTTCATGTAATCCCTAGGAGGCAAATTCACATGTTTTATTTCCATGGTTCTAGTTTGTGCAGCACACATGTCGGCTCTCTCATTGTCCCTAATGCCAACGTGACTGGGAACCCAGCAGAATTTTATAACATGTTTTTGTGTTGTGACCTTTTTTATATTGTGTATGACGGTTCAAATCAGTGGCTCCGTGGCATTTTTGGAGTTTAATGGTATAAGGACGCTCAGTGAATCTGTATAGATGATGCTGTTTTTGATGTTTGCATTGTGCAAGGAGTAGTGTTTCTCTACGTCAGTGGCGCGTCGCAGTTCCTAGCGTACCCTGCGTAGGCGACACGTCACAGTTTAACATGTGCCACATTGTTATGGAGGAGGAGGAATAAACTTTATTAGGATTTTGTGTCGCCGTTAGCCCACTTTCGCCTCAGGTGGCCTCCATGTAGGGACGACCACGAGGGCCCAGTCTGCGATGTTGGCTTGTTTGGTTTATTGGTTTAACGTCCCGTGGCGTTTAACGTCCCGAAGCAACTCAGGCTGTGAGGGACGCCGTAGTGAAGGACCCCGGAAATTTCGACCACCTGGGGTTCTTTAACGTGCACTGACATCGCACAGCACACGGGCCTCTAGAATTTCGCCTTCATCGAAATTCGACCGCCGCAGCCGGGACCGAACCCGCGTCTTTCGGGTCAGCAGCCGAGCGCCGTAACCACTGAGCGATATTGGCTTGTATACTTGTTTGTCTTCACTGCGTACGATCTTTTCCCAGCTATCAGCTGAGGGATATGGCTGGAGCTTTCTGGGGGGTGGATTTCTCTCTCATCTCCAGAGAATATGGTCATCGTCTGCGGTAAGGTTTTTGTCACAGATATGGCAAATAGGATTAACTTCACCTTTTGTAATTAAGGCCTGAGCATGGTTTGCTTTGTTGTCCGATTGAGGCGGTAATGTATAGCCACGCCAGGGAGAGGGAGGGGCGCCCCTAAATCTGTTTTCGTTCATCCCAGAAGTCGGTTTGCCCATCTCGGAGAGGGAGAGTCGCATTCCGCAGTGCGAGGAGGGTTTCCTTCTCTTGCCTGGGTGGCTGCGGTGTCCCTTCCAGGAGTGGTGACGTTATTCACGTGCCGCGCTTCTGTTTCTGACGACGGCGGGGTTTTCGCTAAACAAGCCAAGTAATGCGAGCTGCTCTCGCACTGAAAACAAATGGACAATCTGTAATTGTTCTTGCCCGCAGTGTAGTTTAAGCAACCACTTGGTATTCATCAATGAAGCAGACATATTTTCCGAATGCGTACTTGTATAAATAAGTACCTGCAGCGCCCAGGGGCATTATAGCAGGGGGGACAACAACAGTAAACATATACCTAAAATGAGCATGTCACAAATATTGAAAATAAACATTAAGGCACATTTTGTCTAAAATAAAACAGTAACGCATCACTGTAATGGCGGTCCGAGAAAAGTTCTGAAAGTGTGGATGCGTACTTGTATAAATAAGTACCTGCAGCGCCCAGGGGCATTATAGCAGGGGGGATAACAACAGTAAACATATACCTAAAATGAGCATGTCACAAATATTGAAAATAAACAATAAGGCACATTTCGTCTAAAAACAGTAACGCATCGCTGTAATGGCGGTCCGAGAAAAGTTCTTAAAGTGTGGAAAGCTTCTAAGACAGATTGGCCGCCAGGAAAGAGTGATAATGTTTAACCGTTTTACATTGTTCTATGCTCTTGGGAAGCCTATTCCAAAGCGAAGAAGTAAGCGGTAAGTGAAGAAGTAAGCGTATAAGCGGTTTTAGTTCTACCAATTAAATATATTGTCCTATTGGTTGCCGCCTTTTGCTTCCTTCTGATAAGTCGTTAAATTCGTGGTCTCGTTGAGTTTTCTTTTGCCGACGCTCTAAAATTATTGCAAAACGGCTGTTAAGCATAGCCTGGGGAGAGATGTGACACTGTGCTGTGTCCACTTTCTGAATGGCAGGTGCCACCAGCGAACTAGCCAGCGCGCCATTAATCATGTGGCTGAGGTTGGATGGACTCGGGACAAGGAAGGATTTATCTGTAGCGCGCGAACTCCCAGCTGAATCGAGATGTAGACAGGTGGGTTCGAAACGTTTTCGTAACAAACACGTACCGCAAATGTGAAATTATTTTTGCTGCGATAGTCACTCAGTAGCTGTGCTGTGAATAAGACATTACCGGTCTGTAATGTTTCTGTGCCCATCGAATACAATGACATTTTTTTTGTACAGAATTAAGGCTGGGAGATGTCGAATCTTCTTGCACCAATGCTGACCATTCATGGCGTCACAAATCTGCCACCATTGTTTGTGTAGAAGCTCTAGAGTACAGATTTAAATACGCTTCTACAATTGCGTTCATCTCTTTTAAGAGTTCTGTTGCGTTTATTCCTTTTTCAGTTGTTTGCAAGCTGAAGGAAGGAAAAACTTTATTTTCGCTAATGCTTATTTCTGCGGTTTGGGGGCATCTTCAGAGACGTCTTGGTTCTGCCCCCAGGAGCCTTCTCTGTCGAAGTCCTCCGCCTCTAATCAGTGGTCGGTTGCCCTCAGTCCAGGGCTCCGCTGGCCACTGGCGCCCGTTGAGCTCGCTGTACCAGACCTCGTTGGTCTTCGCAGCAGTCGCTGGACAGCAGAGTCTCCCACTGCTCCGCAATCGGACCACTGGATTAACGCTACTGCGCCTAAAAAAATTTTTATGCACACTCGTATTCTGTAAACTTCTGATCGCGATAGTACATGAAGTTGTGTCCATCATTGAATGTGCACCATGCATTTTTATGTAAATCTTATGAGGGCCCTTTGCTTCAAGCCCTGCGTATGCTGACTGCCCTCCGCTAAGTTTCTTCGAAGCGCCAGCCTAAGAGGGAAGACGAAAGAAGGGGACACAGTTTTCGCTCTCAGTCCAGCAGTCTGCGGAAGGATAGGCTAAAGGGGCCATAAAATGGTTGCTGGACGTGTAGCAGTTCCATATTCCTGCAAAAATGAGGATTGTACTGAAAATGTTGCAAGAGTTGTAATTTTTTATTAACCCTCATACATTGTTAATATTCTATTTGTTTGTAGCGCAACTGTTTCTGAATACAAAAGTACTACTCAATGTTGTCTATCACAGCTGGTACATTTTCCTAGCATCATTTTGTCTACTCGCTGACAATCCGTGTCACGCACAGATGATGTCTCACTCCGTGGTTTGTCTTCAGTGCTGATATTCCGTGTTGATACTTCTTAATCCATCTAAGCACGTTGTTCTTGTGCACGGTGTTATCCCCGTAAACATTGAGTAACCCTTCAATGGATGTCGGACAGCCTGCACCCTTCGTAACTCCATGAGGAACCGTTGCTTCTCCTTGAGATCCGTTAGCTGCATGCAACGAAAATGATCTCTTAGTTACCTGCAAAAAATCAATGGTTATTATACAAACAGTTATGCTATCAACATGTAGAAGTTGTACCAACTTTTGCATTTATTTAGGTACAACCATCGTAATACAGCACCTTGCAAGTATGGGTACCCTGTATACGCTGTATAACAAAAAACTGCGACGTTTAACTTGTGGGCTGACATCAAAGATTCAGTGCGAAGGTGGTGCCGGTGGCCAGTCTGGTCACGAAGTGTGTACCGTTTCTGCTAGCTTACGTATGTCCCTGATAAACGATTAGATATACTGCCATTAGCTCGTTCTGATAAAAACTAAAAAACTAATAACCGGTTTACACAAAAAAGGCGGCGTTTAACACAAGTGTAACGACATGGGGAACAGAATGACCCCATTGGTGTGATGCCAGATCTGTATGAGGCGTGAAAATGTGTGCACTCTATAAACAGGATTTCACAGTGCAGTGAAGTCATGATGGTGCGGTGAACGTCCATAAAAAAAAAAACTGTCCGTTCCTTGCAGTTGGAAATTATGGCACGACAGGCAGTGGTTATTTAAGTCTTAACCACTCGTAGCATAAACTACGAAACAAAAGACAGAAATCATTACCTCCGCATTATGCTAGCAATCGCATTCAAACGCCACTATGAAAACATTGTTGGCACCGCTAAAATTTATCTTGCCGATTCGCAACAATTAGTATTTGGTTCATTTCGTGCATAGTCAAAATTCTGTGAAAGAACAAATCTAAGGCTTGTGACCAACGTGATGGCCCAAAGACACTGAACAAGTTTACATCCAACTAATGCTTTTTATTTTACTTGCACCATTTCTAACAATATCAAAAGGTGTGAGCTCACTCAGATTAACGCAAAACATTTGGAGCAGCATGTGCTGGCTGCTGTGAACATGCTGACGTCAAACTATGCATTGAAACTCCCTATGGTAATAAGTAAACGGCATGAAAACCGTATAATAAGTTTTCGGTATAAGTGGTTCGGTAGAAACGTTATAATAACCGGAAAACAACCGTTACTGGCATAACGTAGTGTACATATATTCATGTCAGTGAAGCCTCTTTTGTCTCCAAGGGACTACTTATTGCCAGCAGTTTTCATTGCACTGGAGTAGCGGCCGCCTTCTGGACAGTGCCATTACTTTTGCGTGACACATGACGCTATCATCCCGCACTGGACGGTACAGAATTGTCACAGAGTTGCATTGTATAGTCAGGAATCCTATCTGTTCTTTTCCAGCGAGAATTCGGCTGCGAAGACATGTGACTATTGCAGTCCCCTATTTATGGTTTATGGTTTACAGGGGTGTAACGTCCCAAAGCGGCTCAGGCTATGAGGGACGCCATAGTGAAGGGCTCTGGAAATATCGATTACCTGGGGTTCTTTCACGTGCACTGACATCGCACAGTACATGGACCTCTAGAATTCCGCCTCCATAGTCTCCTGCTACCGACATGTTATGCACCACGTGCCGGTGGCAGTAAAGCAAAATAAAATCACAGGTCACATAGCAGATCATAGCACAGTTAGCTGTTCTAATCGGAACGGAGCATGATTTCATAGTGGATGCTCATTGTCATCTTGATGTGCCCAAGGGACAGAAGGAATTACTCAGAATTCGCTCTGAAAGCAAAGGTCATGTGTCCCTCATGTGAAAGAGTTATTGCAAAATGCTCTTCTTGTTCCAGCTTCTACTTCGCTGGAAGTTGTTATGCGGCCTATAGGAGGTACGCAATCAAGCCACAGTGGTCGCCATTTCGGCATAGATGAAACACAGCGAATGGCTACGGTGCATGTCTAATAGGCTTATCTCCGACTCCTCCGGCCTGCATCGCTGAACCAGCGCATTCGACGCCAAAATGGCGCCCGTGACCTTATGTGAATACCTCTTACACGCCGCTCCCAAGCTGTTGCTGTTTGCTGGTTTTAGCTACAGGCACTTGTTTTGCGTTAGATCTTAACGTCGCCCTCAGTTTTGGGGTATTGGAAGTGCAATGAGCATACCAACAGACTCTTAAACCAAAATGCATTAATTCTACATAAAATACACTGGGTGTCTGAGTTTTAGGGATAAGCGAGTAAGATTACTAGAAATATAAAACAGTTTCACAGTTTCACTCCCTTTGTCGTAGCATTTACTATTTCTGCATTTCTAAGATTCTATTACATTTTTACCAGTATTTTACATGAGCTAGCTTTTAAGAATGAAGAAATTGGGCAAACTGGACCACTGCGCTGCAATAAAATACCATGGTAAGAAGGACATGTCGCCATCTTAAACTCATGACATTACATGACAGTTCCCTTGCGCACATTTAAAAACAATGGGTGCAAGATCTAAAGTGCGGCAGGGAGAGCTTAGAAGATGAGTCGAAGCCAGGGAGACTATTGACAGGCACCACCAACGAAGGTGCTCGACCCTCTTGGATGCGGCAACGCACGCTCGGCAATTGTCTACGCGCCATGTAGCAGAATGGCTGGTAATTATACAGAAGAGAGCATACTATGCTATATCCAGGAATATTAGCTTCTTAAAAATTTCTGCTTGATAGGTTCCACGTCCCGTCACTCGTGAGCACCAATCTGCTTACTCGATTATTTATCATGGGCGAATATCGCTTCATCTCTGTACCATTGGCTAGAGAAAGAGCATCAAGTTTTGTGGGATGGCAAGGATATGTTGCTCACTGAGTGTCATGCGAAAGGTTAAAACATTGCCGGATTTTATTACTGCGAACTTCTGAAGCGTCTAAAATAATGCGAGAAAGGAAACCAGGAACGCTGACCAGGGGAGTCTTGTACAATCAGGACATTGTACCATCAGGACAAGTGCCTGGTAGTTCCAGCTTGTTCCTCACTCGTGTGATCTGCCAGATGTTTCCCCCTCCTAATCTTTTTCCAAACATGAAATATTTCTTGCTGGACACAGGTTTGCCGCTAAAAATTAGGATAGCAGCTGGAGAGTTTCGGTGAAAAGGTTTTTCAGCACCGCTGTATTTCGGAAAAGCTGGAAGCGGTTTTATTGTCTGGAGACAATAAAACCTTTATCACTACACTTTATTACTTTATCTTTTATCACTACAAAAGGCATTCACTGATCACTTCAGGAAAGTGTCACGCCAGAAATACATGCATCCATGGCATGAGGCCGCTAATGAGTGTTGTACTCATTCGAAACGGACTGCGTCTGCAACATAATCAACAATAAAAATAACCAAGGAGACCCGGTACCTTATACACCACAGGGAGGCTAGCTGGAAGGAAGCTTAGCAGGAAACGATGCGTGTTCGATATGTTTAGCCTTATACAGCGTTAACACTTCGCTGAGACCAAATAGAATAGTTGTTACATTCACATCAATGCCTGAATATATCTTGTTTCCCTGTCGCACGTTACTGCCCACAATGAGAGACGGACACTGGAAAGGTGGGCCTTGATGTCTAAAACGTTTCAACAGTACACTGCTTCAACGCAGTCTTCTGCCGCGCTTATTCTTGGAAAGAGAATTTTAGTTTTTCCGACTGTGCGGTTGTGGAGGAAGCACAATGAAGAACGACAAGCTCACTGAAAAGAAATTTAATGTTGAATCCTCTCACTCTAATGTTTTTCTGAAAATGTTGTAGTCCAGAAATCATTCGATGGCGACCATCACACATAACGTGCTCTTTATCACAGACGGTGTCTGCAGGTGCTTGTTTGGATTTCAAGCCTGTGAGTATGTGGCCAGTTTATGTGAAGTTACAAAACATTAACAAAGGTCATAAGCCTTTCGAATCACACATCACTCCTGCGCTTAGCGCGAATACTGGTGAAGTACATGTATTGCATGTGCAGCCAATCATTCTGCTCCAGCAGTTCGCCCTTCAGCTTATGCCCAGGGTGGATAGAGAACAGCAGTTCTGAGTTTCCGAATAATAACGGGAAAGCCAACCTAGAAAAACTTTGATAGCTTGCAGCTCCTTCACACACTGTTTCATTATCACACCTTGCTACAAAGAGAGCGCTACGAGAGCAGAAGGTGCTTGGTGGAGCCACGTGTTCTTCCTTCCATATAAATGGAATCACAACGGAACTGTACCGCGTGAACAGAAGCGGGTCTTACTTGAATATTTGGTGGAACAAGCATGCAGCAAATTCTGGAAGGGGTGGCATGTCGGGGTTCATCATGTTCCCACAACGCATCGCTGGAAGTAAAAAAAAGGAAGGAAAACACCATATTTGAGTTGGTTCCAAGTGTGCTAAAAGGGAACTCGTGTTGCTGATTTTGTGGAATTCAGCATCAGTGCAGGGTCTCAAGTGGCTGGTTTGAAAACAGGTGATATGCTTTTTTTGTGGCTTATGGGATTGCTTCTCGCTTCATATTTTGTACACTTTCTCGCCCCTGATATGTCTGATGACTGCCTAAATCAATTGTATCAAACTAACCCTTAAAAAACATTACAACCTCACCAGAGTAGTCTTACCCCGAATCTGACTTATTACAAATGGCTGCTGACAGGAGCCAGAGGCTTTGTATCCCATCAAAGCAACTGAAGCCATGCGATGTCTGGATATAGGAAAAGCTGACTTGTCGAAAGGGAACAAATGTGTTGCGTTCAGCTCCATAGCATGTAAGCAGCTAAAGCTGTCATGCGTCAAGAGGTAAATATGCCTGGCAGAAAAGAAGAACATGTTTTAGTTTAAAAAAAGATGGGCTTCTTTTAGGAATTATGTTTTTTCTTCCGGATCGACAACTTTTTTTTGCGAGAAAAAAGGAGAGGGTCTTCCTAACGAAGGTCTGTTTTTTTGAAAATGGTGCCCCGAATAGGATAAGGCAGTTGATCCCTGCGCAAGGAGGAAGACTTAAATCGCATTCGCAACCCATTCAGAAGATTTGAATGATGCCCGAAATAGCTTTGCTTTGAATGTGCCAAGAGCTGCACGTTCAGTGGTGACATCACACTGTTTAACTCATAGATGTAGAGTGCGCGAAGAGCTCTGTGCCAAAACAAGTGCCCACAAAACCCAAGAACTGTGTCTGTTACTGTAATAATGATGTTTTCTTTATGAGCACTCTAAATGCAATGCAGTATATTACAGCAATAAACGCCGTGACAATAGCATTTGTTATCCTTTATTTTTGGTCCTAAGTCAAAACACATCCAATGACTTGTTCAACAGCCCCGGTTTTCGTTTGAGGTTGAAAGTCAAGACTTCTGAAAGAACATGTGCTTTTCAGTCGACGGTTGCGAAGACTAAAAAGCACATACGCCACCAAATGATTAAGAATGACTCCCCAGTGGAAATTATTCAGTGCAATGGAGCGAATGCGTGAGCAGACAGTCGTAATGAACCGATAAACAGTACAAGCATGAAGTTTGCAACGTAGCACATCTTCCCAGGCAGTAATCAAAGCAGCACCAGGTAATCGTCCCAATATTGGAAACATATTGGCGAATACCGGTCTCACAAAGGACCACAGTAAAACCATCCCTTTGCAATATTGGGCCCCTTTCCTGTGCTGCGTGGGAGTACCATCACATATTATTTAAGGCAACAGCAGTGAACTCATCCACGAACTTCAGACCAGTGCGCTGAAGGACAGGTTCGTCAAAATAGGCATCCTACCAAAGAAAGAGAAGGTTCTAGGTTATGCTACAGACTAGCGCCTGAAATATCCTTACAGGACGCGAGAAACATTTTTCAGTTGAAGTCCTCAAAAATAAGCCTACAAAAGTTAGGAACAACAGGCGAAACGCTCGGTGCCATTTGCTATTATTTGCAGTGTATTACCTTTTTTGTAAATAATTAATGCTCGTTCTGTTTGCTACGCTGTACAAAAATGTTCTGCATGAAATTCACATCTCCAAGTTGGATCGCATTTGCCAAGCATCAAAGTGCCCACAGTGACAACATAGTCTCATCGAGCGGCTTAGCCAGTTGGGTAGTTACCATCTCTACTCGACTCGATGTGATGTAGGGTGAGTCCGATGCACTTATGTATTTGATTATTTCCAGCTAGTATGTCTTGCATTATGGGCGTTTTGCAATTCGTTAACAGTTCTCTCTTCCTTCACACCAGCAGGCGCTGTTGCATAATTATAAAATGTTTTTACATTTTTTTTCTGGGCACTAGCAATCGCCGACTCAATAGAAATAGAAATGAACTCACCCATGAATTTCAGGGCAAGGCGCTGAAATTTCAGGTCCTGTTCAGAAATCGCCCTCTGCCCAGGTACCACACCCAAGGAAATGCCAGTCCTGTAAAAATGGCAAAAAATAGGAGCTGCAACGTAATAAGTCATTGCTACAACTTCCGGTCCTACCATTTCTATGAGTCGTCAGTTGTAGAGGAGTAGGGCGGATGGGTGCTACCAGAACAGCACAAAGTGGAAATACTCTTATCACTCATCTACTTCTCGAGCATACCTCCCCCAATTTTGACACTAGTCTCAGTCGACGCATACTGTTTGGAAAATCACGCTCCATAAGTGGTGCCTCCAAATTCAAAGGCACCCTGGATACATGAAACTACAGTGCCATTACTTGACAGCGCACTCACCCTGCAGAAGTTTAACTGTTAATTATTTGTCTCTCTCGGGTATCCCTAATCGGCTCGTTTCGTGCAGGAGAGCAATTCACATGGTTAGCTATGCTTTTTAGTTCGCACCAGAAAATCTGAAAACTTCAATGAGACTGTCAAAACCGGCCGATCCCTAGCAAATTGCATGACTTAACACTGCATTCGAAATTTAGCGTTAAGCAAGGATAGCAGGATAATTACAAAGATTGCAGTTTTTTTTATCTCCCGGAAGCATGTTTGAACGCCATTTGCAGTGTTTGCAATCATAAATCGGCAAGGTGGTCAGCGTCTAAACAGGCAACAAGGAATCAATGTCGTTACCTTCTCAGTACAGACGAACCTTAGACGCTTCCCATGTCGAACACAGGGCATGATTTGAAAACTAAAAAAAAAGCATTCGCCGCTTTGTTTTTATATCCTGAAGCAGGCTACTTAGAAAATGGGACCCATAACCCTGTCCCCTTAAGCAGCATTCCCTCACCAGGGTTCCTGTCCAGCAGAGAGTCACAACGGCTGGGAGTTGACACGTCACAATTCCAGAGACTTCGCTGGGAATCTGCTGCAGGCGCCTGGAAGGACAACGCCATCTTTGGTACGAAAGTATGTTCAGAGCTTTAACGAGACGAAGTGGAGCCAATGCGATCGGGTGCTGAGCGACCACCTTGCGGTCATGATGGAAACTAAAGGGGAAAGGTTCCAAGTGCAAAGATACACGACACCGCCACGAGAAATATGCACGTCAATGATCATGGACAGATGACGTGTGTTTACCTCTACGTTTTGACAACTGAACTTACGCAGTGCTAAAAACAATAACGTGTGCACACAGCCTTGTTAAAAGGCCTCACGACAACGCTGATCCTATTGGTTCGTCTGAAGTAGGTTCTCTGTACGTTCTACATGCGGCCATGACATTGGAATCATTCACTTTCATACACTCCGATAACATACCTCAGGAAATGTGACTATGACGAATTCCTCTACGGCGCCAAAGCTGAGGTCTGCATATTTGCAACCGGAAATGCAAAGCCGTCGTTTCGTTACACTGCCACCTGTATGCGAAGTAAAAATTCAGGGGGCGCTTTGTTCTCCTAAAGCGCGGAGAGGCGAAAGCCTTAAGCGAGGTGTTACTGCTAGTATCAATGATGTGTGGTTACGATGTTAGGCTTCGGCTCTGTGTGTGGAACGCAATAGCGTCTTGCAACGCTACCAGGGAGTCCACAGAACGCCATCGCCCGTGGCCATTCGGCTCTACGTCTTGCTTGTCGGTAAATTAGTTTTTTGAGGAAAGGAAATTTATCTGTCTTGCATATCTCGGTGGACACGTGAACCTCGCCTTAGGGGAAGAGAGGAAGATGGGAGTGAACGAAGACACCCTATTCACTAGTTCGTTCATTCCAAACCATCGTGCTGGCACGGCGGAGTGGTTACCGTGCTCGTCTCGCACTCCGGAGACCTTGTTTCGATTCCCGAACTCAACCAAATTTCTTCTCGGTTTTATTTATTTATTTGGTTTGACTACAAAGCTTAATCAGGATAATTGGTTAATTAAGCAATGAACTAAACTCAGTCCCACTTAGTTGGAGCACCACTATACGATCCCTTTAATTGGTTTCATGGTTCCTAGCCAAAGTACAATTGGCCCCGTTTGAAATTCGAGCACTGTGACGTCACGACCACTTCGACCAATTGAAAAGCGCGACATTTCTGTCGACAACTCCTGCTTACAACGATGACGCATTAAAGGCTTCCGCCTTAAAACTTTGAAGACCCCTCGCCAGTCTTCATATCTGACATGAGTGGAGGTGACAGATGTACTGCAGTATCACGGGATTGCATTAAAACAGCGACGTGATCCGCAGCTCTAGCGGGTACCAATAAAGCGGCATGGTGCGTAACTGCTCGTCCTGAGAGAATATATTTTTGAGTTGTTTAATCGCTCTTTTGTGCTAAACCTGTGCGCATAGAGCATGCACACGAAGTCGTGCTCTCTCGCCAGTAGGCCGCTTTGATAAAGCGGCCCAGCCACGGGCGCGTAGACGCCTACGCTATGATATTCCCTTCCAGTTCATAAAACTGCCTGTCTGAGTGTAATAAAGCAAAAACGGTTGACTTACTTATGAAGTTGATTCAGGCTCTGGAAGCCCCCGGTATCCAGGTACCACGTCCGAAGGAAGGCCAGCTCTGCGATGACACCAGGAGAAAGTGTTAGAGCGTAAACTGGTGATTACATGCTATTATTGATGATCTCCCAGGTTTAATTAAACGAGCGTTTCAGTCAAAGGCTGCACACATACTCCTGGGGTACCACAGCAGGGGCGCTATGCTGGAAGGCCCGAGTTTGCTGAAACTCGGAATCTTCCCGAGCTCTGGCGACGCCCTCAGATGAGTGAACTAATGGTAGCAAGACAAAATCCCACCCTCGTCACCCCTCAAACTTCATTGGGTTATCTGGATATATTCCGTGCTTTATCATCACATCGGCGCCACCTCATCGGCTTCTTGGGCGGTCTACAAAAAACGGGTCACGTGAGCCAACCGCCGGTGCACTTTTCATTTGTGTGTCGCTCCACCAAATGCACTGACTGTGCAATTAGACAAACGAGGTTTGTTGAATTTTATAATGCACTTAATACACCTTTATAAGCATTTTATAGTGTGCAAGATTTGGATGTAAAGCACTTTGCATTATTAAATTTTGCTTTGTACCGCGAGGGAACGCTACCAACGCCCGTCATCAGCTGACCGCCAATGGCGATGAGGTACATGTGCAACGCTCTGAAGGCTACGGAAGTAGTCCGCAAAAAAGAATAAAGAGAGGTGTATCACTCCGCGCTGTTCTGTGGCCGTGTGGTCTAACGCGTCGCTCCGGAGGGCCGACAGGCAATGGATGCGCGTGGGTTCAAATCCCGCAAGGTGAAACTCTTATCTCACATTTTTTTTCTTCGCAAGTTGAATTTCGCGTGACTTGAATGAGAAAACTCATTTTGTTCAGTATCGCTTGAATATTATGCCGTGTTCTGAAATGAACTGCATGCATCTGTTCATTTCATGCATACCGCGTTAATGTGAGCTGTCCGAAATTCGTTGTCAATGAGCTCGCACCGGCTTTTGGTCAGCAGTGGCGGTTATCTTCCCGATTCTGCAGCATTGTGACTATACTTTTTAGATGCAAGTGAGAGGTTTGTGCGAAAGATGACATTCATTCGTCGGATTTAATTAATTAGCACAGTGGTGAGTGCTCTTCAGTGGCCCGATTAACAAGTGGCCATCTGCAACTTTCGATTTCGCCGTTGCCGAGGAGCCCACTTTTTTTTTTGTGGGCCTCTCTTAAGGTACCTGGCATGTTATGAATTGTTCTATGGAACCGGTTAGCGGCTGATCCAGTCTTCGCCAAAAGAGTCTGGGACCGACTTTGGCACTGTGCTGTAGAGTAGCCCAAAGGACTTGGCGAGAACAATTATTTTTTACTCATTGCAATGTTCAATGCATAATGTGCCTTCCTCGTGAAATAGTTGGCCTTCACCATGTCAGGGCTGGACTTCGAAGGGATCTTTGCGCCAATGTACGTCCCGTGGACGCATCCCACGAACGTCTGTGATGCCGCCGCGCAGAAGGAAACGCTCCTCAACATACGCACGCTCGGCCGCAGTCGTGGGCAAAGCGAGCCACCGCTTCTGCACAGCCGCGTCGATAAGCGCGTCGGAGACGTCCCTCACACAGCGGCTCACAGTGCTTTATTGGCGTCCAATAAAGCGGTCTGCGCCGACGCTCCCCTGGAAGCTCCCGGTCGCGAAGAACTGGAGGGCGCAGAGGACTTGCTCTTCGACCGAAAGCGAATGAAGCCCGGTACGCACTCTCCGCAGGCATGGGTCGTCGCCTAACTATTTACTCAACCATAGCACCGATGTTTTGGAGAGGCGAAAATATCGCTGGAATTCGTCGTCGGCCATGGCAGTAAACGGGTCCAGCCGGCCGTACTGACATTTGCCCTACGAGGAAGCGATTACCCAGGCTGCTGCTACTGCCGCCATGACAGTCCCGAGATGAATTCGGGGCACTTCACCGTTCACGAGTTTAGCTCCGAGTTCACCTGTCAATCAAAACCATTGGTCACGCCCCCGGCGTGCCGTACATAAATTATAGGCGTACGCGCTATGGGTGGGCCACTCCCAAAATCCCGGCCGGCTACAGGTATGCTGCGTGGCTGTGCTGATTGCTGACCGACATCGACGATGTTGACCATCGAAATATAACAGGCAAAACGGACGTCATCGCTGATAAATCTAAGCACCTCTGCGAAGGACACGCAACGTGGCGAAAGCCGCCGATTTCTTCGCTCGCATACCAAGATTGCACAACACTATAGCCTGTTGCAACCACGTAAGACACAGCACAACGCTGAAGGCGCGTCACACCTGCTTGCAAGGCGTCAAACACGGAGCACTACGACGAACCGGTGCTTGGAGCTCGTCTTACTCCAACAACATCGCATCACAGGTGTTTGGCTTGGCCGTCCTTTCATCGGTGATAAAGCTCAGGATCAATGTGTCAAACACATCCGGGAAAGACAAACGGTCGCTGCTCCAGACCCAGTGCAATAAAGAGTTTGTAATTTCCAGCACGCAAGCACTGCGTACTTGACAACCGTAACACCTTTCTCTGTTATAAGTCCGATTCCATTATTACAAACAGGATCCCTCACCTGCCCGAATGATATTAATGCGATGTCCCTGCGGTATACAACGGCGATCGACGTTAGTGACCAAACCAGTCCGCAAAACCTAGAAGTGCGCGACGTTAACAAATACTACGCAGATAAGCGCGCCACCCCCTTCACAGCTTTTAGTCAGCGTCTGATGACATAGGATGAGTTGTGTCGCTGGGTAGCACGCTCTTCGCATCCGCAGTGCACTAAAGAGGCGTCACACACAACAGGCATACGTAATGAATCATTGAATACAGCCAAACAGCATTTTTTTTTCACACCGCATCACAGCCGCTCGCACGGCTAATTTCTACCGCTGAGATTCGCCAAGAGCGTACTAAACGCAATGGTTGGCCATAGCGGGGTGCGGCAGCGGCCGTAGCAGCGGAGAGCTCCACCTGAGGTCACTGCAGAGAGCAGCAGTGACGCGGGGGTGCAGTGAAGTTCATTTGTTTGCTTTTGTTTATTATGCAAGCCAGAAGATGCATGACTGTTATATTTTGATATACGACACAATAAAATATATTAACGCAATGGCCGAAAAATAAGAACGATTCAGCGTGTAGTAGTTGCCCAGTCTTTCCAGTCGAAGGCAGCGCTACCGGCGGCGTGTCAGCGCAGGAGCTCTCTCGTTTTCGACACGGTGGGCTGCCGCTCTAGTTCGTATGCAAGCCACGCTGCAAGCAATGGCCTCACTATCGCCTCTAGCGGCAGAAAGTGTCAAATCTTTGTTAATTTCCTAAAGATATATGCTTTTCAACAACACTTCATTGGATTCAGATTTTAAAATACATTTGGAAATGAACAAAATGTTCATAATATTATCTGTTGCCTTTTAACGTCTTCGAGAGAAGAGAAAGGGTGGATACCAGAGTGCACCTAGTGCGCACTGTTCGTCTTCGGAAATGGAGAGACAGATAGAGCCTGAAAGAGAAGACACGCCTTTGACGCGCCCGAAAAGGCGTGTCAAACAGCTAGCGGCGAGTGTGCAGATAGATAGCAGAGAAGTCACGATTTCGCGATTGCTGATATGGGGCTGATAACTTCAGGTAGCGCTGCGGCCTGGTATTGCGCAGTGTATTGTGCTTGAAGTGTGAAACAGGCGCGCAGGGTGCGCTTGTATCGCCTTTACGTGGCTTTATCTCTACATTTTATTGTCCGCTGCCTGCGCACGTTCTGCGCTATCTTCGTTCACTGACTGCCGTCATAGCAAACTCGGATGAAACTCGGGCGAGCGCCAAACTCGGGCCTTCCGGCATAGCGCCCCAGTAGTCACTTTGAGGAGACAGTGTCCGAAATTTCGCGGGCATTATACTTCAGTAGACACAAAGGCGCAAGTCTGCGTGCGCTAAAACTAGGGAACGTAGCACCGAGTTCTGCTTCAAGCTTCTGCTCCGGTTGAAGGCAGCGCTAACCATCAGAGTTTTTTTCAAATCTAAATTATTGCCTAGGTGCCAGGTGACCATAGAATCTTACCGTTACAATGCGATCCTCGTCAAACCGTGGCTGTAAGAGCAATTTTCTGTTCAGTATCATTACACGCACTGAACGGACACCCCCTGCTCACAACAGCTAGTTTGGATGGCTGATGAAAAAAATGAATAGCCGGAAGAAATAGCCCGAAAAAAAGAGTGCGCTGAGAGTACAGCCAAGTCAGCGACATTCCCGTCAGAGATTCTTTCCGGGGAAACGCATAATGCCCTTTGTATCATTAAAATATATAGTAATGTTTGTCCTGTACTGCACTTGCTTAACAAAGGGTTGGTCAAAACATATTCGTACCAAAGACGCTTGGTGACTTCAGCTGGGGGCAACTAGGAGCATGCGATATTTTAAAAACTTATATAGCTGAACTTTCCCTCTGCAGTCGATCTTCTTATATAGCTACTGAAGGGTACGTGGCTGTAGCCGCGTAATCGAACTAAATAAATAGCCGTTTCTAATAGTGTCTGTTTGGATTCAGACAATATGCGAATCGACAAGCGCCAAACATTTCTGAATAGAAGGTGGCTTAATTAAACTGGCTTAAAATTGGCAGACGATTACGGTAGTCATGCAAAATTTGAGCGCAGCTTTTCAAACGCCCCCTGCTACCGGTGGCAGGTACCGTGTTATGCTGCTAGCCACCCATCCACCCCCGATGTCCATTCCTCCACTCTTGCCGTGACAGGTGGCGTTTCGATCTGCTACTGCCTGCTAAGACGCCACGTCACACACCGCAGCACGCCACCTGTGAGGTGGCGTGTTGCAGGGGAAGTGCTTCGGGAATGAGCAATAAAGTTTTCTTCCTTCTGATAATTTTCATCACTTTGGTCTTTTAAGCTAGGTGTACAGGTGCAGTCAAAAGTAAATGGAAGGCAATATTCACGAAAAAATTTAATCACTGGCCCCCCAATTCATGCATCCTTGAATACATATGTGCAGCCTGATTGTGATTTTGCGAATTGCATTGTGCACCAACAAGCATGGACCACTATGCTGTACATTTAAAGAAATTAATTTTTTTTGACAAAGTCGCCTTCCATATACTTTTGACTGCACCTACACTGAACGGTGCCGATGTGTTTAAAACGGAGGGTGCGCCCTCTCACTTAGGTGGCGCCTTGGCACGGTCAGTTAGGGTGGCCTACAGGATTGTCCAATTGTGTTACTGAGAATTTTCATGACCACGAAAGAAGTGCCATAAGATATCGCGATACTACAACTCCTTACTCCTTGTTACTACTGGAAATAAACGTGCCGCAGGTAGATAAGAGCAGTCGAGTCACAGAAACTGGAGCCAGACATTCCATTTACTGGGAATAGCCCGAGTGATCTACAACAGATAACAGTATACTCACCAGGTGTCGTAGTGTAGTCTCCTGAGCAGAGCCCTCTCCCAGGTACCACATCCAAAGAAACAGAGCTCTGCAAAAACCACATAATTCTGCGGTTACAACTCGAAACCGCATTGCTATAGCGAATATTTATCTTAACATTAATTTAGCTTTATTTTATCGGCAGCGTGTTTGCAGTGGTAGCACATTCATAGTTGTGGAACAAAGACAACAGAACTAGGTCTAACTTCCCATGTCGCCACAGGGTGTCAGCTACCGGCTTCACTGAACGGGAGACGCTGGCGCTTAGAGCGAAGCGACGCATGTGGACGCAGGGATGTGGCAATGCCAGATTGATGCAAGATCTAACGACCGGCAGCAGATATGCCTGGCAGGATGGAACCAATGATCAACCGCGCGCTTAGGAAGCGATTTCCAGATGTTTAACTGTGATAACCTTTCTGATCAGCAGTAATCATCGGTTCTGGTTGACTCCGAGCTAACAAATTAGGTCTCAACCCTCTGAAATTTGTAAACGCGATGGGAGGCAGTTATGTAGGGTTTCGCGTTGCTATTAAATGTAAAGGCATCACAGCAGAAGAGCCCGGACTGATTTCGACCGCGTGAGGTTCTTTAACTTGGATATAAATATCGTTGTACAACTGTTGGCTTGAGCCAGGTTGGTTTGGTTTATGGGGGGTCTAAAGTCCCAAAGCGACTCAGGCTACGAGGGACGCCGTAGTGAAGGGCTCCGGAAATTTCCAGAGGACGCGTTGTTGCTCGGCTGTTGAGCATTCGCGGTACCGACTGCGATGCACATATAAGGCTACAACATGCTGGACTGCGCCGACGTGCTGCACCTCCATTCAAATTCTTCGGCAGCGAGTTCTGATCACTTCAGAGAAAGGAAGAACTCTGGGCGGGTCGTTCACAATGAAAAATTTTGTGAAATCTAGCACGCCTCCCCCCAAGCTGGTTAATCAGATAAAAATTATTCCTGACAGGAAGAGGCAATGCATCGTACATAACCCTCTTAAATCATTCGTAGTTTCTTGTTTAATTCATAACAAAAGTTACGCTCTAAGCTGACCTTTCTAAGGGATGCCGAAGCAAAATCTTAAAATTGAACAAAAATGCTCAAAATCGATTCTCGAAATGTGATTACACTGAAATCTAGTCGTCACTTCGCATATTTTTCAGCGAATGGTTTTATTTCCGATGTCTTAAGAGCGCGCGGCGAGCCCTCCCGGCCGGTGCGAGGTGAAAAGCGTGACGTCATGACACCCTCATCTGACAGGCAACTGGTCGTGTCACTCGAAGCGCCATGTCGCATTGCAGTTTGGGTAGGCCAAGTGGTAAGGCTTCCAACCACCGACGCTGCTGACGCAAAACTGGCAATACCCGTGAGTAGCGATGGCAATCGTGCTCGTGCAGGAGCAGTGGGCGCGCGGGTATTATGATGTCTAGTCGCAGCTTCCACAGGCGGCCGCCAGGGGCAACGATACGGCAATAAATCGCGAAAAAAAACGTGCCATCCGTCTTTTCTTGGAAAAATGCTTGCCGCATTTATCAATTTTAGCAGGCAAACTCTTGTTTACATGTAAAAGAGCAGCTCCAAAAGTTTGGTTCAGTATCCCTTTAAGGAAGAGTTTAAGCAGGAACATACGTCTCGCCAGTCTTATTAAATATTACGCCACACGTGATTCAAAGAACAGATCACAATAATAAACCACCTGCCACGGCTGGCAAATACCGTGTTAGGCTGCTAACCACCCATACACTTCCAGTTGTCCATTCCTCCGCTCATGCCATGACAGGTGACATTTCGATCCTCTACTGCCTGTTAAGACGCCACGTCACAGACCGCAGCATGCCACCTGTGAGGTGGCGTGTTGCGGGGGAAGTGCTTCGGGAGTGAGCAATAAAGTTTTCTTCCTTCTGGTAAATTTCATCACTTTGGCAGATCACAGAGCAGATCACAATAATTTGCACTTGGAGGCGAAGATTTGAACAAGTGGACTGGAGAGGGAAGCCTCAGTGTGCTGATCACCGTTCACTCGCAAAACATGGGCCAGCTGACAGCGAAATACCTCCTAACAGTGTGACTGCTTTGAGGAGGAATGCTGCTCTTTAAAAAAAAATGAAATTTAATAATGAAGTCCCAATTATGCAATCTGCAGGGAGCAGTGCGCTGAAACTAAATATGTCCATTATTTTTATACTAAACATGTACAGTCGTGTTCAAAAGTCTCAAGGAAAAAGGCGTTTTGGTTCAGCACATAACAGAGTGGTTACGGCACTATTAAAGATCTGATCAGCTTGAAATGCTTGCAGAAGGCTTCCTCTTGCGGCAAAGAAGCTTCCTGCTTGACGAGTGTTTTGAATGATCCCCTACACGGAGCATTCTAGGGAGATCCATTTCACTGCAGCTGAACGCTGTGGCCTTAACACTTTTGACCAAGACTGTACTTGTATACTCATACAATATGTTATGAAAGTATGAAAATATTATGCAGCGATAATTAAAGCAATTTTACCGCAGAAAACGTCAGCAATTTTGCAGATGGGAGCTAGCTGATATCCATTCCACTGGTTTGGCTTGACATCATGGAGTGCAATAAGGGTAAAATTATTGTGTATATAACAAGAGTCGAATTACGAGGTTTTGAAGTCGCCACTTTAGAAACGGGGAGCAAAGTTAGCATCTCTGTTTCTGGAGTGGCAAGAGAGTAAGTAATAAAAGAAATAAAGCCGCAAGAATTGAGTTATAGAAAAATAAACAACCCAAGGTTTGGCCCATTAAAGCAATTACTATGGTCGTAAACCTCACTTAGGCACACAACATAGATTGTTTGCAGCGCTTAAGCTTACATGGATAGCAAAATCTGTCGTTAGAGCTGTGCATGGAATAACAGTCGTAAAGTCAACAAATGTGGTGTCCTCTACGCGACTCTGCATTATTTCGATCTTTCCTGTTGCGGAGGTCAAGCGGTTGACGGGAAATTAAGATTTTGTCAAAGGGCGCAAAATCCATTCAACGTATGTTGCCATGAGACACAAACCAAGCGCTCCCTAGGTGCTTTACAACTAACGAAAGCCGGAACCGAGGACCAAATTGGCGAATAAGCAGGGTAGCATTAACAGTGCTGGCAAGTGAATGGCGGGGCATCAGCTCAGGCCTTGGTGCAATGAATGCAAATGAGAACATTTGTCCAAGGTGAAGTTAAAATAACTGAAGAGAGTCAGCGCGGAATAGCACAGGGGGATCCCCTACTGAAACATTCCATATGAACCACTCTTATGAAATTATGGGAATATGAAGCCCATTACACACGGAAGAATATTGTGCAATGTCAGTGCACGTTAAAGAACCCCAGGTGGTTGAAATTTACGGAGCTTTTCACTACGGCGTCTGTCATAGCCTGAGTCGCTTTGGGATGTTGAACCCCATGAACCAAACCATATGAAGATCGAAATCTTATCTTTACGGAGCCTATAAGCATTCTATTAAATTTCTACAGGATTTCCATGCAATGCGCATGACCTTATATCGAGTCCGCATGCTTCCATACGTGCTTCCATATAGCCCATAACGACTCCATATGCTCGATATTGACTGCATAAAGTTTCGTATCGAAACGCATGGAATTATGGAACTTTTCATATTTAAGCTTTGAGTAGGGCGAAAGATTCATGCACTGCTCCGGTCAAATTATTTCCTACCGAGCACAGTCTTCTCTCACCATATCCCAGTCGGCAGCAGATGTTCAAGCTGTCGGTGGGATAAGAGGCACCCACGAGCCGAAGGCACCACAGAACACGTAGGAGGCCACATTTCCTCGCCCAACATTGGTCCTTGCTCCGACACTAGTTCGTTAAGCTTCAAGAAAGGTGAAGGGATTACGCAATTACTGAAAATGAATTATACAGGGGAAAGCTGCCGTCTAAGGAGTGGCGAGATTCACAGCAAGGTTGCAAAAGGGTTGTCAGGAGATGCGGGTTGTTTATAACTATGCCGAAGAGGTGAGGCACAAGTCATACTGGCACTCAGACGTTACGCGCTAAATTATACGTAGTAACAATGCAATATTTAAATAATCCATGCAGCCATCCTTTAACGATCTATACCCGTATTTCATGACAAGCTTACGGACAGGCTTTCTACAATGTAAGTCGGTTTCCCGCTAGCGATCACTGAGCAGGCACCGTAGAGAGTCAGTGTCTGCGACGAAAGTGGCCGACCCAGTACCACTGCATAGAGGCCAGAATGTGTTCCCAGGCTGTCGTATTGAGTATAAGCAAAAAAAAAAAAATCTGGACTCAGAATAAGCGAACCAGCAAAAGCATTATGCCTGGAGGAATCCATGGGTATGGTAGCTACAGCCTCGTCAACGAAGTTACCAGCCGCAGTTTATTTGCACCACTGAGGAATCTCGAATTAAGTTAGCGGGCTTATTTCGTTTCTTAAAAAGCTAGCCACTGGTTTTCCACGTGTCTGCAAAAAAAGACCAGTACCGATTGCCTTCACAGAAATGTGTGCTTTTCGTTCATATTGTACGTACTGTATTCTGTAGTGTATTCATACCATAGAAAATTTTTTGTTAACCGTATATGGCTCGGCCCTTTCTTTCCCCATCGCCAACGAGGCCTGACAAGATAACCCCCTCTTGCGTTGTCCTGTGCTCCAACAAGCGTCACTTATGCTCGACTCCTTTTCTCTTTCTTGACATGTCGCGCACAGCGTACCCAGCGTTGCCTTGCCATCACCCGCCGTGTCTGGCCATGTCATGGCATGTTGTGCCTTGCACTACTAAGGACCGCCACTCATTTCAGGTCCCAGCGAGTCGTTTGGCTAGCTTCTGCACGACCATCCTCAAGGCTTGCACTACCTTTCGATTGACCAAGTTGACTGTCCATTTTAATTCAGTTTTTTTTTTAATTCTCGCAAGCATAAAATTATGTGTCTGATATATCTGCTAAACAGTACCACGCAGTGCATGAGCTGAAAAAAAGTTAATATTAGGATTATAGAATAGCTCAGATTTATTCAGCATCATTGTCATCAGCCTATTTATGCCCACTGTGGGGTAGAGGCCTCCTCACTGACGAGGAATGAAGAAATTACTACGTTACTTTCGCATGGTGTTTCACACGTATTTTGCGCATTCCACTGAGAAAACAAAAATAGGAAAATGAGACGCTTGTTAACGACCTACATATGAACGAAGCGATCAGTCACCGAAAGCGAGGAAAGCATAGGAAATCATACTGGTGTGGCACCACAGGGACAGGGACAGAGACAGAGTGACAACAAAACAAGTGCTAGTATGAATTCGTGCCAACTCGCCCAATTCTCAACCCTTTTGAAGCATAGGAAACCTTTTTTTGTTTAAATTTGTGGTGTTGACCAGTACGAAAGCATTACTGTAATCATAGTGTAATCAGAAGCCCGCGTTTGTCATGGCACAGAAGCGTCGTGAAGGAACAGTGACACAGCAGAAAATGCAAGGAATACGCGCAGAAAGAGGTTGAAAAATACGAGCGAGCGTGATGCGTCAGAAATTGAAGCGAGTTTTGGCAAAGAGCACCTATATATGCTCTTGCCGGGACGCAGTATACGTGATTTGTATAATCTTTTACTAGAATAATTCTGGCTATAACTGCTGAAGATATCATACATAGAATTGCTTATTTTGCAGCTCAGTTTATTGTGGCATTGAACTTCACGTTTGGTTGAAGCTCATGTTCATTTTCATATATATTTGGTACTGAGCTTTAAGATGGAAGGATTGACGCCAGATCCTACCATGCTGACTGGATGCTGACGTTTCTGCGTTGGCAACTGCAGCGCCCAAAATCCAGTGACAGAGCTAAGGCACAAGGAATTTCGGCTACTTGTATCCATGACAGAGGAAAAGCAACGTCTTTTTCCGCTGAACATCCTCAAATAGGGGTGGCTTAAGCTGGAAACCTGTTTGTCTGTATCAGGGTCTCGGTAAGCGCAAAGCTGAATTTTCCACCTCTCAGTACTGAAGCATATTTAAGAGGTCGTACTTTTACAGGCCCCGTTCATGTGTGTGTCCATGCTATAACCTTTTATGCCCATTACGCTGCAATGAGTAAACCCTGCAAAGGAGGGGAAAAAAAAAGAATTCGGCACAATTTAGGCGAGCAACATTGCAGTTCTTTGCGGAAAAGTAGGGGTGGCACAAGGTAATTGCTTTCACTCATAAAATGATGTACAATGCGTAGTGGGGATATGCGAGTTTTAGAGACACGCTGAAGCACATTAAAGGCTGAACACGTATATTTAGAATACAGACTGTCGAATGAATTGCATCACAGCAAAGCGAGCGGGCAATTCACTTCCACAATAGTGAAGTATCAGTCCTGCTCACCTGGTACAGCTCTCTTCATCCCAGTCCTGGTGGTAAGGGCGAGGGAGAAGACTGCCGGAGGACCAGCTCGCACCCACGTGACGAAGGCACTCCAGACACCGCAGTCTGCCGCGTCTTGATTCACATTGGCCCCGCTGGCTCTGTTGCTTGAGGACGAAGAGACAAAAGTTAAAGCTGGTTCGCTATACGACTTGCGCTATGGCGACATTCACCGAGCATCGCTTGCAAACGCCTACGTAGACAAGCATCGCCCATGACACACATTTTCACAAATTTTCTGAGAACGGACCCGGATGCCCACAAGTACTGAAACCTAATGGCGTTTAGATTTTCGCGTTGCGAGAGGAAAAAAAGGAGGGATCCTCGTAGCAACAACATAATGAGTACATACCTTTCTCTGTTAACACTTAAGTTAACAATGAACAGTTTAAGAAATGAATCATTTTTTTAGTGGCGGAGTGCTCGTGTAAGGTACAGTGTAATATGGTATGGCATAATACAATACAAGATATAAGAGATGATATTGGTACGGTGTAGTAAGTATGTAGGTTCAGTGTGGCACTTATGCCTTGAGGGACGTCAGAGTGCAAGGTTCCGGATTAATGTTTGAGTACTTGGAGTTCATTAAAGTCGCGACATCACCAAGCACACGGGCGGTTTTGTATTATTCCCCGATTGAAACATCAGCGAAACCTTTGCATGTTTATTGTTATCAACTTTCCTTAATCGCGGCATTATGTGGCTCACATCCTGACCTCCCTCATTCTCTGTGTAGGCGACGCTTGTCCGCCTACAGTATTTGAACGCGGGCTGTAAAGGAAACTGGTGGTATGTCGACAGGCACCCCGTCTAGACTGGGTGCAGGTATTATATACGAAAGAGGGGCTACAACTCTGCTTCGTCAGAGTTAGGAAATGCTTGTACCTACGAGGAACAAGGACTTTTGTCACAAGCTTGGGGTCAAAGCTGCAGAGAAAATTTAGGAGGGCACTTTGTTGAGCTAAAGTGCGGTGAGGCGGAAGCCTTAAGCGCGGTGTTGCTGCTTGGTTCACTGATATGTGGTTAGGATGTTAAGCTTCGCCTCTAAAAGTGGAACGCGACAGCGTCTTGCAATGCTGCCAGGGAGTCCAGAGAACGCTATCGCACGTTCGGCTCTACGCGTTGCATGTCAGTAAATTGGTTTTTGAGGAAAGGAAATGTGTCTGTCTCGTATATCTCGGTGGACACCTGAACCTCGCTTAAGGGAAGGGAGGAAGATGGGAGTGAACGATGACACCGTATTCGCTAGAAGCGCCTTTGTACATTCCAAACCATCGAGCTGGCATGGCGGAGCGGTTAGCGCACTCGTCTCGCACTCCGGAGACCCTGGTTCGATTCCCTTACTCTTACCAATTTCCTTCTCGGTGTTAATTATTTCTCTGGTAGGACTAGAAAGGTTAATTTGGCTAATTGGTTAATTAATCAAACTAACCGAACTTAGTCTCACTTATTTGGAGCATCACTATACCATTCCTGTAATTGGTTGCATGGTCAGTAGCCAAAGTACAATTGGCCCCATTTGAAATTCGCGCACTGTGATGTCACAACCATTTGGACCAATTGAAAAGTGTGACATTTCTGTCGACAACTCCTGCTTGCAACGATGAGACATTAAAGGCTTCCGCCTTAATAATTCACTTCGAGAAACTGGTTGAAGAGTTCTGCGACATGCAGTCGCGTCGCAAGAATTGGTCAATGAGTGACAGCCCAAAATGGTCGCTGGCGACTTGCTCAGGGCCCCTCTTCCATGATGAATTGGCTCAATTGCGTCGCGTAACCTCCGCGACTCTGCACTGTGAACGCGCCTTAACTGCGGCGTAACTATTTCGTTCAGGCGGAAGCGACCCAAAGGGAGCATCCGACTGCAGAGCGGCGGGGATGAGGTACTGCTACGAAAAAAGCGCAGGCCCCTGCAAAACCGAAGCAATATTAAGGCGGAATCCTTTAATGCCTCATTGTTGTAAGCAGGAGTTGTCGACAGAAATGTCACGCTTTTTAATAGGTCGAAACGGTCATGACTTCACAGTGCGCGAATTTCAAACGGGGCGAATTGTACTTTGACTAGAAACCATGCAACCAATTAAAAGAATCGTATAGTGATGCTCCAGGTAAGTTGGAATGAGTTTGGTTAATTCCTTAATTGCCCAATTAGGCTAATTAACCTTTCTGGCGCAAAAGATTACGCCACAAGAGCAAAGAAAACAAATATATTTACTACTTTAACCTCAGTGAAAATATCTTGTGCATAAATTTGTACACATGCATTAGCGTCAGAAGAATGGCCTGAGGGGCGAGTTGGTGCATGATGAAATGAACGGCGGCGCAACAAGGACACTAACAAGAACGAGGTGGTGGTGTCTGTCTCTTGTTAGTGTCCTTGTTGCGCCGCCGTTCATTTCATCATGCATTAGCGTGCTTGTTAAAACTCTCAGCCAGGTTCTGTTTCTCCCACCGCAATGATCGGCTTGTGAGAGTAACACATTTTCTCGCACAGAAGAGCGATAACGTCATTCTAAATTACAGAGGTAAGCTTGTCCTCTATGCGCTATTGTACCTCAGGAACCACATACTCACCACCTGCAGCTTTCTTCGGTGTTGAGCGGGCTGCCTGGCAGGTACGACCGGACATGTTCTTCGTTCTGGGACCGATGGAGCGATGCTACATCGTGCAATGGTCGCTCGCTGATCGAATGTCTCCGAGCTAAATGTCGGAGACGCATGATCCAATGGCAGAGCGAGCCACCACGTCCCACCACTGGCTGTTTCCATGACAACGAAGTAGCAGCTTCTTGCTTCTGGCCTGTAAGAGAGCAGCAATAAAAGGACCGCGTAAGGCTGCATGTCTTTTCGTAAAATAAAATTGTAAATTGGTTTTTGAGGAAAGGAAATGGCGCAGTAACTGTCTCACATTTCTCGGCGGACACCTGAACCGCGCCGTAAGGGAAGGGAGGAAGGTGGGAGTGAAAGAAGAAAGAGAGAAAGAGGTGCCGTAGTGGAGGTCTCCGGAATAATTTCGCCTCCATCGAAACGCGGCCGCCGCGGTCGGGTTCGAACCCGGGTACTCCGGCTCGGTAGACGAGCGCCTTACCACTGAGCCACCGCGTCGTTTTACTGCTTTTATGGAGCCTAACGTTCCAAAGCAACAGTGAGGAACGCCGTAGTGGAGCACTGACATCGCACAGTACACGCGCCTCTAGCATTTCGTCTCCATCAAAATTCGACCACCGATGGAGACGAAATTCTACAGGCCCACGTTGTAAGGTATCGGTAGCGTTCGCGGGGGTCATCGGAACGCGGCTGGGGGCACTCAAAGCGAAGCGTCTCCTTTCTTGGAACGCGGCCGCTCGCGAACACGCCGGGAAGTACGGGTGTCCACCCGACACGCGGTACCGAGCACGAATGTATATTTGTGTTTATTTTCATTTGACACGACCGTGCGTTTGGGTTTGTGGAAAGGGCGTTTTGCCCTACGGAAGCTGGAGGGCTGGCCAGGCTCTCGATAAACCAATCATGTGAACATCGTAACATGATTGGAAGCCACCAAATGTGGGCTGGGCCTTTAAGTCTTTAAAACTGGGCCTAAGAGCCGGAAGCGGGGTTCTGGGCTAAGGTGAGATGCAACGCATCTTCGGCAACGCCGAGTAGGGGCCTCCCCTAGTATTAGCCAGATCCACCTTTTTGTTGCTTGGTTTGTCCTTTTTGCTGCTTAATGTCTCGAGTGCCTAAACTTGTATATGCAATGTAAATAGCTGTATATAAATCTTCAAGTATTCCTTTCTGTCATCCCTGTGTCTTCAAGTCTTCAAGTTGGAACAAACCGTCTCTGGCGGGGCACCTCTGGTGCAAGGAGAGTAGAAGAACCTGAAATTTACTCACGTACTGTGCGATATCTGTGCACGTTAAAACCCAGGTGGTCGGAATTTCCGGAGCCCTTCACGACGGCGTCCCCATAGCCTGAGTCGATCTGGGGAGATAAGGCGACGGCTGCTGGCAAGGCACAAGGTTAAATGGAGAGATATGTGAGTGAAATTTGTCTTGCAGTAGAAATCATTTGGCTGCTCCTGCTGCTGATGATGATATAGGGTAAGCCACCAGCCCAATTCAATCGTCACCACGAGACGAGCGACCATTAAACAAGAAAGTGAGCTCTTTACGAGTGGTTAAACGAGAAACTACATATTTTAACGCTGCGGTGGCTCAATAGTTACGCTGACCGGCTGCTTATAACCTGCGCCGCTTTGAGACGTTAAACACCCTTAATAAACCAAGTGTATCCAGTAGTTTGCCGGGCTCGCTTCCCGGAATATAAAGAACGAATGAAGATACAAGGCTCCTGATCCTTGCTTCCTAGCACGTAAAATTGAGCGCGACAAAAGAGTTTATATGCAGGCTGTTTGACTTAAGACTGTGAGCATTTTTTAGAAACAAGCATTTTGAGTTACGAGAGCGTTTCTTTGCCATGGTATTGACGTGATAGTGTTAAAGGCCCGGTTACGAATAAAATTCGGCGTTCATCGAAAAATCATTGTCAAGGATGTAGGTGGCCCACCTAGGTCACATGACCTTGCGGCGTCCTCACAGCCTGGCCACCTGATTGTGAGCGAACTACCCACCATTGCAGGTGGCACAACTGATGATTGGTGACTCGGGAACAGCAACGTGGAAGCGCTTGCCATCGCAGGGCAAGGTGCATCACTTAACTGCTGCGCCACTGCGCCGGGAGAGATATTAGGACATCCAGGGATCTATGAATGTGAAGTAGATAATGACCTTCTGTATATTTTGGAATTAACCCATTACGCTATCGCGTCATACCCTTAAGGCGGAGCTCAAGTATCTCCTCCCGTTCTGCCAGCAGTATACAGCCAAGACATGCTCACTAGCACACTTGTAGCCCACCATTGTAATTATCGATATCAGCCACCGGTCGATTCGTGCCCCTCTGCACTTACTCCTGTCCCACTCGAATAACTTTCGAAGAACTACCTGTGCAAAGTTGAATCTTACGCGAGCTCGGCAAGAGCCACCTGGGTTTCACAACCTCCGCCGTTGGCTGTGTTTGAAACAGGCACCTGCCAGTGCAGTGACGCATCGCTTAACTGCTGTACCGCAGCACCGGCAGTGGTCTGTGTGCTTACCGCGATCTAACAATGTAACATAATTTGCGTAGTTGTGTAGTCAGAACTGCAGTAGAATGAGAATTAGGATATACTGGAGTCTGAAAGGCATTGTACTGAGAATTGGAATAAAATAACAACTGGAATTGATTGGTAATCGAAAGGAGGATGCTGTCGAGTTTGCACCTTGTCAATCTATTGATCACTCCCAACATTTTTTTTTCTCGAAGCTGTCCGTTCTGAGCTGCAGCTTGTTAGTGAGCTACGGTCAGTCATATGGCTGCAGGAACAGGTTCGCTGCGCGATGAATGCCCACCACTACGGGTCGCCAGGGAGCAGGCTTGATAGCCATATGCAAGGTGACCAGTTTATAAGATCTGGTGGTGTATCATTCGTGTAGACATCATTACGCTGTGTGGAATGTGGTAGAAACCATACGTGCATCGGGAACTGATGAGCCAGGAGGTCCCCTGTTGCTTATGGTGTGTATCGCACTTGACCTCCGTCTATGAATTTAAGTTGTATTTTCGTCCCATCTATAATGTAGCCACGCCAGTCAATGCGTCGTTTAGTGTACTGAGAATGGTTTCTCGGTTGGGAGAACCGATTTGTTTCTCAAGGATTGCAAAGAGCTGCGGTTTGACAGAAAGCTTGAAACACGAATTCTAAGCTTTGATTTTGTATTGGATGATGATGAGGACGAGACCACCGCGGCTTTTTGGAGTAATTCTGTGGCGATGGAAATATTTAGCCTGCAAAACAAACCGGCCTATAGCTGTCACAGTAGATGGGGAAACAGCACAGTCAGGTTCCTCAGCTCTAGCGGCTGGTTTGAGAAGATTAGAATGGAGCACATTCACGTTTTTCGTGCAATGTTCCGTTTAATGTATCAATATGATTCCTAGATCACAGAATAACTGACTACACGACTACACCATCGCCTCACCGCGGGCCTTAAAACTGTAGTGCGAGCATGCAAATTTTTTAGTCGGGAAACGGAGAGGGGCTAACACGTTTCGAGCTGATTTATCGCAGACCCTCTCTTTTTGCAGAAACAAATGGTGGATACGCAGTCTCTCTGGTGCGTACAATAACTACACACTACGGCAGTCACGCCACTGTGAACAGCGCCTCCGTGCCGGAAGCCATTGCACACACTTGGTGTGGTTAAGTTCTATATGCCACAACTTCGCACATGTATGACTAAAGAGGAAGCTTCACATCACACTATGGTTTTTGATCAAGCAGTGAAGGTGGACACAAAAAGGGGCATGGTTATACCACGTTTTTTATCCAATGGTACTCAGTGGCTATAATAAATGGTGCTATTCCTCGCAGGTTGTACAATTTGTTCTTTCTGCTGTGTAGCTGCCATGGAGAAAGAAAAAGGGGTAAGTTACGCGTTTCTGGAAGCCACCTAAGTCCAGGCACACTCAACAGCAGCCAGCAACGGGGACGTACATGCAATGGCAGGACGGAAGGAGCGGAATTTCCAGCCTTTCTCGTTTCTCCATGGTATGAAGGTAGAGCTCCCAGTCACTAGCTTGCACTACCGGTTAGTGTAAAAAAACAATTACCGTGGGTAGCGCTGTTGAGAACTTGTGTGCTGTTGGTGGGACGTCGCTTCTGGAGCTGAAATTAAATAAAAGAAAAAATTCAGTTCGCTGGTTATGAGATGATTGGCCCTGTATGTCTCCCTAACATTGAACACTTCAAAGGCACTGTGAGGGAAGCAAAAGATGGTGCGAAAAAGAGGCAAGAAATTTCATTTAAGGCAGAGGGGTAACCGTTGGACGAGGAATTTTTCTGCTCCTAACTGTGGAAAATTTTTCCGGGACGACATACCTTGTTGGCCGCCTTAACCATTTCCACGGCTCCTCTCGTATCCTCTTTAAATTTTGTTTCATGTCAACTGCGAAAGCAGGCAGAAAAGTAGCAGGGGAAAATGGGATCACAACCAATAAATGTATATGTGAGAAGTGAAACATGAAGTGGTTTGGCAGCAAGTCTATGCCATATTGAACGCGGCAGAAGGTGAAGCTGTACTTGCTGATTTTTCACTACGCATTGATGATGGTTCACGGTTTCATAACTTCAAATATAGCCCAAGCGTGCGAAATATTTCAGTTTTCTAATCCATGCTTACAAAATATAATTAAGCTTTTCTACTTTACCGGAAGCCCGAGCTAACTTTACCCGTGGGTTTAAAATATACCATGACACACTATGTGAACGTAACTTATGGAGTCCACAAGTTGATCCTCAAGCCTACCGAATGACTATCCGCCTCGCATCTGAGAGATGCTGGGTTCGATCTGCAGTGCCCCCGGGTATACACGGGTTTCTTAATGGGTACAAGCTTTCCGACGGTGTGGTGCTGGGCTTACCAGCGCCCCAGCGTAGTCTTCAGTTGGGAAACTCGCAGAGGTATGGGAGAATCAGCGCAAAAAAAGAACACCACTCGTGGCATTTCGAATGATATTCGCCACGTTATCAAATCTGGCATTAGCATACAACTGCTTCTGTCACGTACCCTTTTGGCAGTGTTGGAAGTGCGTAGCATTCAGAACTCGTCGGTTTCATCGAGAAATGAAGTTCCCCGTGTCAGAGGCTGCATACGGTGACATCAGACGCGTAGGACAGCATACATCTGAACAGTTCGCATCTGTAGCAAACTTAGTTTAATGATCTCTGTTTTGAATCCCGGCCTGTAATACCACACGGCAGCTTGTGAGGCAAAGCAGAGTGAATTAAGCAAGCTATGTGGCCCAGGTCCAAAACGCCGATAGGTTCCTTTTAAGACCATTCAATAAGCCCAAGCTATAGAGGCGATGCTATGCCTATACATACTTAGGCACCCACCTACAACCATGCTTGTATGTCACCTCTCTACACCTTGATGTCTTTCCTCTGTACTAGTTTTAAGCCATGTTTGAGTGGAAGCGTTACTTTCTGCATATGCTTTGGTGAGCTCGTAACGCACAAACGCCAGCTATTTCGCTATCGGCTATGCCGACAAGGCTGGGTACCCAGCATAATTTTATGACTTGTCCATACGTTTCGGCTGTCGCCAATGATTGTGTTACCTAATGCCTCATTTATAGCACTACTGATAATCCAGGTGGTGAGAACTACCTGGCAAAAATCGAATGGCGTTAAAATAGACCCATGACTCTATGTATCCGCATATATCTATTATATTTTTCCACAGACCTTGTTGCTATGTCCTCTGCCTCTTCTATAAAACAATAAGGTGACCACATTTTCAGCGATTTCCTAGCGTATGCTCATTCTGTTAATTAAGTAAACAAATACTATATGTAATACTTTTGAGGCTGAAACTTGAGTACGCTTGTGTGATAAGTGACCTGCATCATCCTAATCGAATTACTGCTCGCCGCGGTGGCTCAGTGGTTACGGTGCTTGGCTGCTGGCCCTAAAGGCTCGGGTTGGATCCCGGCTATGGTGGTTGAATTTCGATGGAGGCAGAATTTTAATAATCCCAATAATTCTAATAATCAAATCACTACAATCAAATCGATTCAAAACCATGCTGCCAGATTGAAATTTTCTATAGATAAAGCCGGTCTCGGCAGGCTAGAATTGGGCCGTAAAATATCTAGACCCCGCCTATTTCACTAGGTTTCTTACCATCCCTTACGTCATCCTTCACTCCAGTTCCATTTACTTCGAAAACTGACATTACATAACTGTTCTGTTAAACTCTGTGCAGGCTGCCCCTAATGCAAAAGCCCCGCACCCCTGTGTGTGAGTTACTACAAATAAATTAAGAAAATAAATTAATACGGCACCCTGAGACGCACCTAAGGTTTGGAGCCATTCAGATCGAATAAACTCTGAGATCACGTCTGCGATTGGACTACAGATCAGATCACCTGCTGAGTAACCATTTCCGTAGGTTAATGAATAGCGATTTCCAAAGAACACACCTGCAGCAAACCTTTCAACACTGGGGCAATAGGCCAATGCGTACAAAACTATTTTGGACAAAATAATTTTTGGGCGGGAAACCATTTATGAACGCAATTTTTCATATGATGTAAGATTTCACAATAACAATATATCTGCGCGGATCACCCAACAGCAGTGTATTAACGTTTATTAAGGTTATTAAAGTGTATTAACGCTAATTATATTGAAGTTTTTGCTATCATAAAAAGCGTACCCTATTTGGTTTTCTACGGCAGCCTTAACTGTTCGATGCAATGGAAGGAAACACTTAAAAAGAAAGACATTGTTACATATCAGAACACTGGACCATTGGCCGCAATACTGCCATAACAATACCTTACAATTTTCTAATATTCAGCCTCCGCGGTGGCGCAGTGATTATGGTGCTCGACTGCTGACCCGAAAGACACGGGTTCGATCCCGGCCGTGGCGGTCGAATTTCGGTGGAGACGAATTTCTAGATTTCAGTGGAGACGAATTTCGGTGAATTTCGGCAGAATTTCGGTGGAGACAAATAACTGTGCGATGTTATTGGACGTTAAAGAACCCCAGGTGGTCCAAATTTCCGGAGCCCATCACTACGGCGTCCCTCATAGCCTGAGTCGCTTTGGGACGTTAAACCTCCCAAAACCATCCAATAGTCAAAATCTTTGTCCAAGAACGCTGGACATGATTACATGTTGAGTGTAAGGGGATGCTTCGGGCAAAAACTAGTTCTCTCAAGGTAACGAAAAGGGACGCCCTAAATTTCTCCCCTCTTTGTTTCTTGCTTAAGTGCATTGGGAGCCTTGGAGCATCAGCACCCGCTTACGCAGTGGCTTCAAAAAAGGAATCCGGATGCCCACCCAGCCAATCGCGTCGCTGATATTGAGAGAGCGATAAAAAATGTCGTGTCGGTTTGATGATGCAGAGCCGATGACATCATCGGTTTTGTTATGTCGCTAACCCAGAATACAGGGACTACCTGTGATCCCCACAGTAAATTCTCGAGCAGCTTATTCTCGCACACGAAACAACATTCAGTCAGTTTTTTTCGACTTGGTGCTATGAAAAACTTTCACCCCTCAGTGAACCTCATGAACTATCAATTAAGACAACACAGATAAGCTTATGAGTCACATGTGTACAGTGGGAGCGGATGTGCACCATGATGGATGCAAACGTTAAGGCTAATTTTCAATGTCTTGCACTCGGCGTTGAGTATAGACAGCCGTGATGAAACACTAAACCGTGTACTTAGAACATCTTAGGTGCAACAGCCGGTACGGTGCACAGTTTAATGTACGGTAAAGGCGGAAGCTGCATATCTGCGGTGGCAGTGTTATGTACTCATCTACACAACTTCTGGCAATATTGCTTAAAGTGGAATGACATCACATATTTGATTAACTCCTGAAAAAACAGCAAACTCACCCCAGAACATCAGAGTTATCTGTTGATTTCCATGGTTGCCACCAAACACTCAGCTGCGTAGCACCGCATCAAGGGAAACGGAATCCCAGAAGAGTTCCTATGTTATACTGCTAGCTGCCGTAGACTTTCAAAACTTCAAATTGTTCCAGCACCCTCTCAAGACTGGACTGAAATGTCGGCCACCTATTGTTTACATGTCGAAGAAAGACATGTTCTGGTATGCTAGGGTCCTTCTGCTGGTCAACAAGTATTGCTGATAGAACAGAATGCTTGAAGTAGTAATATATGTCTATTACTAGAAGCTCAACGGATATATTCCTGGTAATAATGGATACACAAACCAGTATAGGCGCCTGTATAAGGTTTTTTTTCTCTGTCTAGTTCTGAGCGTTGCCTTCAGGCTCTGGACGACGTAGCTCACGAGTTCTCTCCTCTCAGGGTCAGACGATACAGTCGCTCAGGAGAATAGAATGAACTTCTCCCAGCAGTTAAGGACAAGAGGCACATGGTATCTGAACAAACAGAGCAGAGCTAGTGTAGCCAAAAAACGTCACAAGCTCGCTTATTACGACTTTATGGAACGAGTGAAAGAAAATCGGGGTTCTGATTGCAGTACGAATCAGAAACACACCACGGCTGCATTTATAGATGTCTGTGTGGATTGGAACGCGTTCTTTTATGTGGGTTTTGTTTTGTATGTCCGCAACTTTAAGGGCCGCTTTCGAAGAAAAAGCTTTTAGTATGCTGCGCACGCCCGCTCTTCCGTCACAATGCCTATCCAGATAAAGGGAGAACGAAAGTGGTTGTTCACTTACACACGCAAATGCAAGGGATTCTTCGCAAGATTCTAGCCCCTGCCGGGGCCGAATACGACTGGGCAAGAACAAGTCAGCGCAGCAGCCTATCAAAAGTCACCACAGTGTTCCTGTCGGGTATTTCGTTACCCATGAAACGCTGGCAGGATTTATTCCTAAAAATAGAATCGCACGAAAGAAACGGAGCTCGCAAGTGGTGCGAACTCCCAGGAAGGGGGTGGCCGGCTATGTTTGGCTATGGAGACGTTGAATGCTTGGCGCTCAGCTTTTGAACGCTTCACCAGTCGTACATATCAGCCCACCCATTGCGTAGTGGTGGCAACTGCACGAATCATGTGTTTCTGGTGCCGTTTTTGCCGCGAGCAGAATAACTTTTCTTTAATTTTGTAGCGTTACGCTCCTTGAGGGCCATGCAATGGAAATCTCCACAGCGGTTCTAAGGATAATGAGCCTCGGCAGGTGGAAAGTAAATACCTATTTATCCAGAATATGCTATATAGACTAACAACCAGTCTCCTGAATTATTTGGGGCTACGCCCCAACGTCTGTAGCCCTAAGCTTGCAGTTACGTGAGACTGGCGTCCGGATACCGTCCTCACGGTATCTATGCCGTTGGCGGGATTTTCCGCCGTGAGATTAATTTTCCCACGAATCATTACCTGTCGTAGCACTCTTGAGTTTGCTCATATTGCGGTCATTCCATAAGATATTTTGAGCCTCGGAAAATTACAATCACATCTAACAAGTGCTATCGTGGTCATCGAAGTTTTACTAGGTTTATTGGGGCTTAACGTCCCAAAGCAACTTAGGCTATGAGGGACGCCGTAGTGAAGGGCTCCGGAAATTTTGACCACCTGGGGATCTTTAACGTGCACTGACAACGCACAGTACACTGGCCTCTAGAATTTCGCCTCCATCGAAATTCGGCCGCCGCGGCCGGGATCAAACCCGCGTCTTTCGGGTCAGCAGCCGAGCGCCGTAACCACTGAGCCACCGCGGCGGGCCAGGTCATCGACGTGAACATGACACTAAGTGCTCATGCGCTAAGTGCTCAGCACTGCTCGAAATTACGCCAAACTCTCTTTGCTGAAGAAGGCCGCGTCTTCCTATTGTATGCGATGCTATGGCACAAAGTACACAAGAGGCGCATATACTTTCGTTCCCATCGCGTCAAGACTAAGCATTGTTGCCTCTATAAAAGTGCCCTAGAACCTCGTTATAGCAACTCTCGTTTCATTGGCCGCGTTCCTGTAACGAGCCTCGTAAGCCTCTAGGCAGGTCCCGCATCCAAAGCGCTGAATGTTTTCCTGGGGTTACGAAGAGGACCACTGGACACTGGACAGGGAGGGAAAATACCAACAGCTGCACTAAACCAGTTCTTGAGTTATGGAAACAGTTGAAGATACCCGGTACCTACTGCTAGACGATCGTAATAAACTCATGCTATTCCTCAAGACAGCTATCGTTCTGCATATCTCAAGAACCGGACCAGGCCCGATTCTCCACAACCCGATATTCCCAAGCAAAATACCCAACCACTACCCTCACCCTCATCGTGCACTTCACATGAGAGTTAGGCTATGCCCGCTGACTAATACTAGGAGCGAGAAAGGACTGAAGCACTATCTGAAACCTTTTAACCTCCTATGATCTTCCCTAGGCTGCACACCGACGAAACTTGTCTTAGGATTGCACGCTTTCATTTAGGTTCGCAACAAACCTGAAATTGACCTCTCCGACAAAATATGATCTGATGTGGTCCACTGAAAGCTGGCGGAAAAACGGCGAAATTGAAATAGAAGCCACTTAAGCTTCCTTTCACAAAAGCTTACCCTCTATGCTAGGATTCGAGAGCTCGCTGGGACGTCTCAGCGAATGAACGACTTTCCAAGAGGGATGAACGCGTGGTTAGACAGACGCATGAATGCACGCAGCATAGCTGCACGCACGTACGCACACAACTTGATTTTGTTTTTGTACCAGTCAATAAATTATTCCGCGTGTTATGAGCGCAGTAAGTGTGGGAACGCCTGCACCTCGTCCATATTTCCCCTTTTTAGAGCACTTGAACGTAAACTCCCTTTTATTTACTTATTTCAAGTTACCCTCTTGGCCCAGAGGGTATTAAAGAGGGGGAGAAGGGGCAGAAAGTTGATATATAACTCAATTTTGAGACCACTGCTAGCGCGCGCTGCTCTTCTCAGTTCAGAGCAGTGTTGATAATGGTCGTTTTTAGCGCGAAGCTAGGGAATTATAATAACCCAGTCGCCACGCCAGCCAGATGACTCCTCGGTGGTCTTTCCAAACAGCCATTCATGGCGGGGCCTTCAAAGTGAACTCGGTCATGCACTTCCCAATTTTATTTGTTTAGAACACTCGCGGTTAACTGTCTCACCAAGGGCGCTCCGGCATCGGCGGGGCCCGCTGAACTCACCTGCGGCCGGCCATATCTCTGCGGGGATCTCGACGCCGCCCGCAGCTGCGTGGAGTTTCCCAAAAATGCAAACAGAGACAAAAATACACAAGTTCAAAAATAGAAAAATTGACAACATATAAATTATCATGCCAAGCAAGAAGAAACAATGCAGTAGCTACACAAGCCAAGAATATAGAAAAACAGAAGGGTTTGCTTGAGCCCGGGGAAAAGAACAACGTGCCTATCAACAACTTCATGTTACAAAAAAAATCGAGCTCACAGATTATGGAATCTTCACCGGCAGTGCCTCCGGAAACATGACGATACGGGGAAGGATCCGACGTATGTACATTGCTCCTCTAGCTAAAATCGGGTAAACTGGAAATATTTCGCTTGCGGTGTACCTAGTCGACATGGTGAGTGAAAATCTTTGCTCTGAAGAGACCATGAGAACAGGTCTCGAACGAGCCCCCTTGACAGCGACGGCTGCGATTCCCCTATTACTGACTCTTAATAAAGCTAAGTGTTTCCCAGACGACTTCGCACCTCACTGCGGTTCAACACAATTTTGACCAGAGGATAGTTAGAGAGAGAGTGAGAGAGAGACGAATAAACTAGAACATTTATTAAGGCGGAAACCTTTATTTAATTCTTCATCGTTGGAATCAGGAGTTGTCGACAGAATTGTCACGCTTTTCTAATGGTCGTGATGTCACAGAGCGCGAATTTCAAACGGGGCCAATCGTACTTTGGCTAGTAACCATGCAACCAATTAAAGGGATGGTATAGTGATGCTCCAAGTAAGCGGGACTGAGTTTAAATAATTAGTTAATGAACCAATTAGCCTAGTTAATCTTTCTAGTGAGACGAGGTAAATAAATAAAACTGAGTAGCAAATTTGCCGAGTTGGGGAATCGAACCAGGATCTCCGGAGTGTGAGACGAGCACGCTAACCACTCCGCCATCACAGCTCGATGGTTTGGAATGAACAAAGGCGCGTCTAGTGAGCACAGTGTGTTTGTTCACTCCCATCTTCCTTCATTTCCTTACGGCGAGGTTCAGGTGTCCACCGAGGTATGCGAGAGAGAGATACATTACCTTTCTTCAAAAAAAAATTACCAACGAGCACGGCGTAGAGTCGAACCGGCGATGGTTTCTGTGGAATCTCTGGCAGCTTTGCAAGACTCTCTTGCGTTCCACTTTTACAGGCGAAGCATAACATCTTAATCACACATCAGTGATAGAAGCAGCAACACCGCGCTTAAGGCTTCCGCCTCACCGCACTTTAGGTCAACCAAGTGCCCCTCTGAATTTTGTATTGTATTGTATTGGGTTTTATGGCTCATAAACAACTCGGACCGTCATGCACCAAACACATGGTATAATTTCTTTCAAATACTGGGTGTCCTCGGTGACAGTCCTTGTCCGGACAAGTGGAGCTGAAGAAATCAGATAAAGACCTTTTCAGGCCTGAGAAAACATTTGGTGATGGCTCAAAGACTAGAGCGGCATACGGCACCCCGGCGTGCAAAAACGTGCTTCGGGTGTCTTCACAGGAGCCCCTCTACAACGCCATCAGCTTACCGTCTCGTTTTCCAGGTCCCTCGTCTGCTCTCGTAGGGATGCTCGTGAGGACTGGTCGCGGTTCTTCCATTGGAAGCCATGAGCATTCGCCCAGGGCTGCTTATTCGTGCAAATACAGAGCCTACAAAAGCACAAAGATACAAAAGACAGAGATACAAAAGCACTGTCTTAGTGGTTGTCTAATGCGACAACGATGAATCCTAGGGAACAGCTACGTGCACTTCTCTGGTGGGAAATTTCCTCACCGGTGACAGCGCTCTCTACCCGCCCCCAGTGTCACTGTTATGTGAAGGCGGGTCCGGCTGTCGGCGACCTCCTTTGCACCCACGTCATGAATGCGCTTCAGAGTATACGCGCTGCCGCGGTTCTTCATCAAGACTCGTTCTCGCCTTGCAGGTGGTTCTTTCGGCTTCAGTTCTCTAAAATAAACATATAACTTTATGGACAGGAAAGGGATCATCAGGATAATGCAGTAAACAAGCAAGGGATAGAACTTATCGCAGCATCTCCATGGCCAACACATGCTCAGCCTTCCAACATACGATCCAGGTTGGGCTCCTTAGCGTTGGAACTTAGCTACCAATTACAGCACGTACAAGTTCTACATTTTATGGTTGAAACAACAGAGGAGAACACAACACAAAGCCTGAATGAACTGCACTCCGAGTCGTTATATCGTTGCACTCACGTTGCTCTGTTTGTAAAATTAGAAATTTATTCTAAAAAGTTGAGACAATCTTGGCCTTCCGGGGTAGTGGTATAACTGCCACCATGAAGGTGGCAGTTATAGGGGTTGGAGACAATTATTTAGTCTAATGCTGCTAACATCTTGTCACCAACTCAACAAACAACTTTCCACGTGTTCACGGCCATACTATCTCATACAAAAAATCTGACTCAGGAGGCGGCTCTACTCTGATCCGTCAAATTACACGTGACCAAAAACCAATTCTTCCATACAGACCGACCATCCAACGAATTACTCCGCTTTCTTGTGATCCATGCTATGACGCTATGGACAAGCTTTCACATCCTGAAGATGGCTTTTGCTAGAAGTCACTCAGGGAATTTAGTGGGCGGATACTGCCAGAAAGGTGGCCGACGGACTATCCCTAGGTTCATGATTTACAGGGGTTTAACGTCCCAAAGGGACTCAGACTATGAGGAACACCGTGGTGAAGGGCTCCCGAAACTACGACCAATTGGGGTGATTTAACGTGCACTGATATCACCCAGTATACGGACCTCTGGAAACGGACTGTCCCTAGACATGCACGGAATCGGCAACAGAATGCATTCAGAATGCATTTGAATGCTCCCAGACATATGCGCTGAAGGAAAACGACGCACCCAGTAGTGATCTTTGCATGTATGAGAGGTACAGCGTGGCTACGAGCATTGTTGACAGAACTTTGCTATCCTAACCACACCGGAGTGGTCTAAGTGAAGAAGCCCAAAGGGGCCTGTTTTGATGTGTATGCACTAAACAGCGATATCAAAATTATCTGGAGCTCTGGCTCATACTCGATAATTGGCGCGTGTACTAGATAAGAACAACTTTTACGGTAGGGCAGACTGGAATGGGATCATGGGAAGTAGCGGGGCCAGTTGGTTCATTTTTCTGCTTAAAACAGTGCGCAGGGACAGGACACAGTCGAGAAATACACAGACACAGCACTGACTGTCAGAAAGCATAAAAATTGACATGCTTTGGTTTTTGGTTTATGGAAGTTTAACGACCCAAAGCGACACGCCCTGTGAGGGACGCCGTAGTGAAAGGCTCCAGAAATTTCGACCACTTGGGGATTTTTAACTTGCACTGGCATCGCACAGTACACGGGCCTCTAGCATTTCTCCTGCATCGAAATGCGACCACCGCAGCCAGAATTGAACCTGCTTGTAAGAGTTTGCTAAAAGAAAATACGAGGTAATACAAGTTAACGGTTAAGAAATTTACTATTGAATATTAGTTAATCACCTGTCGTAGCAGTATTCTCATTCACGACACCGCTGGCAATGCTACGCCGAAAAAAAAAAGTTCTTACACGCTGCATATGCTTCACACATAAGAGCAACTCAGACTGCGAGGCAAGTTTGTGGTTATCCTGCCGGAGGTTTCACATGGAGGCCTGTTTGTGATGATGCAGAACAAGGCCCCTGGAAGAAAACGGACTATGAATCTGTGCAGTTTCATAGCTAATTGGTGATTAATACCGCACCGTAAACTCAGCGAAAGGCAAGGTAACATTAGTTCCTGAGCCCCACTACATTCCGGATAACACTCAGCTGTTGTGCAAAAATCAGTCACCTGTCCTTTACTGAGAAAAAAAATTGACCGACAGTTTAGCATTGCTGAGCACGCAATATTATGCGAAAGCACTGCATTTTGCAGGTCAACGCCCCCGCCACGTACATGAAAGCGCGATTGAGGTGTCCACCGACCCAGGCCGCCAGTTATGCACATGGCTTTATGCAGTACGCGATGCAGGTGTTCCAACCGATGCAGTAGGCACCGACATCAACCAGACTGCACAAAGAGAAACGTACTTGAGGCTGATCACTGCACTGCAAGGAAGTTGCAAGTAATAACACAAATGTTGAAGCAGCGCATGGGCCAGTTACAAGCCAGTTACAAGTCGAGTCAACTCAGACTGACAAGTTCTTCTCACTGCATTCTTTAAGGATTGGGAAAGAAAGCAGTTTTTGCAATAGCTTTTTAATTCCTGCTGCATTAAATGCTCTGGTTTCGAACAGTCAATAAAATAGTTTTATCAATGATGGGAACTACTTGCACTAGTTAGTAACATGGATTTAGTACCCGGTGTAGAAAATTGGCAATGTGCAAGAGTTAATTAAACAACACATCAGAAAGGTAGACGAGGGGCGAAGTAATGAAAGGTGGCGGCACTAGTAATAGATATGCTAGCGGTAGGCAGCTGCAGAGGAACAAAACAATACGTTCGACTCAGATGCAGAGCCGTAGAGAGGAGATTCGTCTATAATTCGAGATTTCTGGCGGTTAGCGAAGTACCCCGTGTAGGGCCTCTAATTGCACATTGCTCCCGATGACCACACAGAGAGTGTGGGGTGTTCGGATTCGCGGCTAACTCTGAGGGCAAGATAGAGCCCAGGGGGGGGGGGGGGGGGAGGGGGGAGAGGTTGGTGTCACCTCCTGCCGTGGACCTCGAATCCGATTGACGTTCATTGTCTTGCAAGGACGTTGCATCGAGTGTCGGAAATCAAGGATAGCATGAGTCGCGGGTCCAAAAAACTCGCCTAATTCCCTGCCCGTATTCCGAACCTTCAAAATGCAGAGCAGGTGCACGCCAACAAACAATCAACCCTTCAGGTGAGAGCACTGCGGGTGAGGACAGAGTCAAGATTACCTGCCAAAAAGATCGTAGATCGTAGTTCCTCAATTCCAGCATGACGGTTGAGAGCAACGAACAATGTATTGAAGAGCAGCTGCCTTGGAGACCGTCTCCTTATACGACAACGGAGGCTTGAGTGCAAGTATTTTTTTAAGTTAACCACATGTGAGATCATCTTTCGTTTATCCTGTTCACAATCCAGCGGTTCATGGAGCAGTCTTGCAAACACGTTCAACACATCAGAGCCCTTGGACTCGCTTTCGGTGTGTTCCTTAGCTATAATGGTTGCTTATTGAGTGTGTAAATGCAGCCTTTAAACAAGCGCCAATCCTGCAGTTACCGCAGAATAATATTATCCTCGAGTATGGAAAGTTCTCCGTGACAAATATATAGAATTTATCTATGTACGGTGAGGAAATGGAGCATAAATACCTCTGCACATGCTTAAGGGCTCTTCGTTTGCAAAGCACAAGTGCTTGCTGTTACGTACACACATGTCAATGATTATGGGGAGTTCCACAGCAGTTTAAATAGTTGGAAACATTGAAGAAAAGAAAGTTTGTGTAAACTGATAAAGCTTGTCTGGCGTGCACTGGAGTAATGCCTTTCACTAAAGCTTTCGAAATATCACGAACGTCACCCTTCCACGGAGGATACATTCGCCATTCCAGAGGTGATTGTCGGCGGGTCAGTATGGGTGAACCAGCAGTTACATAACAAGCAACAAGTTTTTTTTCCGACTGTGTCCTGTTGATCTGATTGGTAGGGTAGAGGAAATGACTGCCTACTGCAGATTATACGGCTGAAATATGTAGAGGTGTGATGGCAAATACTTTTTCTACAAAATACACGTTACCGGGAGCTCACCTTTTGAAAAGTTATCGTGAACGATATGGCAGCAAGGTAAGTCTGGTTCTGGCACTTCCTGCAAGTCGTTGCATCTGGTTGCCGCGGAGTCGGAATCCGTCTCCTGCACAGTTGTGCGATAAAAGTAATTTTTTTCTTCAGAGAGAGAACGGCTCAAAGGTAGTCGCCAAACACCGTTGAAAAGAATCACGGTTGACAATGGTAGGACAGTTTATGGGGTTTAGGATCCCAAAGTGAATCAGGCTATGTGGGACACCGTAGTGAAGGGCTCAAAGGTAAGAAGAGGGCGCACTCAGGCAACCATGATAGAGACGAAGCGCGGGCAGGGCGAGAGTGTTGTTTATGATACAAGGCGGAAAGCTGAATGCCAGCCGTAATCTTATGCACAGAAACCAGGGTTTGGGGTAGTGAAAGGCTTAGAAAGGTGACGGTGTGAACAGATTATAGGCGCACATATATAACAAAGCATTAGGAACGGCTAGAACAATGCCACTGAATGTAGACGATGAGGAGTGTGGAAAATGCAGGAATGCCCGTACTCTCGTGAGGGTGGTCCAAATTTTAATGCGCGTTTAACATCCCAAGGTGACTCAGGCTATAAAGGACGCCGTAGTGAAGGGCTCCAGAAATTTCGACGCACACCAACAATGTTCTCATGCCCAAAAAGGCCAAGGAATAGGAAGAACCTATTTCTTTTCGCGCAAATATGACGCATACTTTTCTAATATATTCCACTTTTCAATGTATAAGCAGATCGTAAAATTTCCCTTCACACAAATTTTTGAATTGATGATGATTCTGGGTTTTAATGGCGCAAGACACTATGAAGTCGGTTTAAGACTAGTCAAGTGTGTAGAAACCGGTTCCATGACACGTAATATAAGAATAAATGTATGGGGCGTTGTCAGAATTTCAACAACCCGGAGTTCCTTAGTGTGCACTGACATGGCATAGTACACGGGCCTTAAGAATTTCGCCTAGACTGGGATGTGACCGATACGGCCGGGATCGAACTCACGTTTTTAGGGTCAAGAACCGAGCACCATAACCAATGAGCCAGAGTGGCTTGAGTTTTCAAAGGTTTTGTGGAATAGAAAGCCTACAAAATGTAACCAACAAACTGTGTTCTGAAGATTCTGCCAACTATCGCTGTGGCTATACCAAACTCTCATCAGACTTGTACATGTTACAAAGGAAAGTAACCAATTACAATTACTTCATCAGATATGTAACTGACATCAGTGGTCAATTACTGTCTATGAAAAGTAACTGAAGAATTACAGAGAAGCGATCGGTTGCTATTACGTTACATCTTTTGTAAGCAAAAAAAAAATGTCCGTGCATGAGTACATTCCAGAACATACGTTGATTGCAATCCTTGCTATTTGTATATTCTAGTATATATTCTAGTATATATTGTGTATATTTTAGTGTAAGATGAAGAGCTTTTTATGCTGAATGGTTGACACCGCGTCATTTTTTTTGGGGGGGGGGGGGTTGGGGGGGGGCGGAGAGGAGGGAGGTTATTTCGAGCAGTACGTTTTCTGACATAATATGGAGTGTTAAGTTGGGTGCTCCAAAGCAGCTCGTATGGCATAATGGACAAAGCAGTGGAGGCCTCCAGTCTATTGCTTTCTAACATTAAATTAGCGCACAAGGGCAGTCCCATTTTGTCTCCGTTCAAATTACACATTCTTGGTAATTTTCTGCTCGAGAAGTATCCAACGTTTTCACCTGTACAGTACTACAAGGTTGATTCCAACCGCTCAACAACAATCACTCACAGGACAATGATACTGGAGCCTGAACTGTCGGGAACTGGTCGTGGCATCGACTCCAGAGACACGCAGCGAGTACTCCGGGTCTAATTCTCGTTTTCACCTCTGGCATGGCTGCGCATGGAGAATCATTTGTGAGCACAGTACACTGCAATGTAAAAAAAACTAGGTTTCAAGAAGCAGCCCGAATTAATTATTGTCTGCGCAATACCAGAGAAATTATCCGTTACCGCAGAATGCCACAAAAATGAAATAAAGCAAATTGTGCCGCTCAACGTCCCGAAATGAGATATGGACGACGAGGGACGACTCTGTTGTATGCCACGAATTCAGATCGCCTGATGTCCCTTAGTGGGGTCCTTCAACGTTCGTTTACATGGAACAGCAAACGGCCGCCGTATCCAGGACTCGAGGCAGCGACGTATTGGGATCAGGAGTAGAACGCCAAGGCTACAGAGTCCCCGCGGCGGATACTTGTGTTCGCTACCCTACAAATTGGATTGACTGCCTTGGAGATATGGCTCTGGTAATTGTTTTAAAAGTTTTTCTAAGTGATAGAGTGTTACTGTCGGGTGTGGCTGAAGATGTACGGAACATAATGTAATTGTTTCAAAATGTACAATAGTGCCTGCTTGAAATGTAGCCAGAAGCCTGACTTCACGAATGGCGATACTACTTTGGACGACTATGGCTGTAACTTCAGAGAGCCTATTTGCTTGCTCTCGGTTGTGCCGAAAGACGATTTAAAATATTTTTGTTTTGATCCTATGCTTGTCTCCTGGAGACGCGAAAACAACTGGGGAATATAAAGCCAGAATAGCCTTTACGTCACTGGAGTTTTACGCGAAAACAGCTGGGGAATATAAAGCCAGAATTTCCTTTACGTCACTGTAGTTTTTTAACCTGTCTACAATTCCAGTGTATGAGGAATGCCATATCTGGTGCATTTCGGTGATGTATTTAAAAGCCTATGGTCTCGGTTTTGTGGAGGCCTGTTACTGGCATTTTTTTCTCCCTTTCTTTGTTCAAGGGAGTTGCGCCACCGCTTCTGCGAAGGCGAGCTACTGCGGATATCCACCGTCTCGGAGGAGGCGCTAGATTATCGCGGGGAACCCGCGTGGGTACGAAGTTATAACTCCTCCCGATTGGGAAAAGCAGTGGGGCGTGCCGGCTCAGACGAGAGCGAGCCTTTCTTTTGAGATGGCAGGGCAGCTTTGGCTACACTATTCAGAGATGTGGATGGCTACGCCTGGGCAGTTGCCTGAATTGCCTGAATGAAATTTCAGATTCGCAAGTAGGCTGCGTGCAGACCTTTGCAGTGTGCACATTTTGTTACAGTTGCTTGGCAGCTGTCTGTCATGCTTGGTTTGGGCATATTTGGAACAGGTCTCCTTGCCTCTGGTCTCCTTGCATGTATGGATTAAGGGTTCCTGTAGGGTATATGCTTGGGCTTGTTGGTTCATATTTGAAAGGTAAAAACGTGGCGCAAAGAAACACGGACACAGAAAGACAGACTAACTTCCTACTCTGGTTTATTTTGGAAAGGCAAGGTGGTTTTTATATCGACATCAAGACTAACACACCGTCACACAATGCGCTAGCAAAGTGTATCAGCCAGATATGCGAGATCTTTTGCCAGCAAAGAAACAGAGGGTGTACTAAGACAATCATCTTTCAAAAGTGATATCCATTCCGCTTCTATGATTTCTCGTGTCAACCGGTTATTGTGCACTTTTAACACAATGAATTGTTCAAGAAGTGGTATGCAATGACACTCACGGCAGTGGGCTGACAACCCTTTTCCACGTATATCATCTACATCACGCCCATGCTCTCGAAGCCTATCATTCAGACATCTGCCGGTTTGCCCTACACACTGCTTACCACAGGAAAGAGGAATCTGATAAATGACATTTCCAATACAATTAACAAACTTTTTCCTGTGCTCTTTCGTACAACCAACACCATTTTAATTTTTTGAAATGTTTCGTACACAGATGTGTTTACTTCTTAGGCGCCCAAAAAACCACTCTGGCTCCCGAACGTTGCGCTATTTTTTTTTAGATTATGAGTAAGCTTATGAAAATAAGGAATGACGGCAATTTTTCCTATCTCACTCATGGCTTCTTGGTTATCCTGGCCTTTTTTATTGCAGACTTTCTTTAAAACACCTTCCGCCACAGACACTAGGACATGGGAAGGGACATGGGAAGGACATGGGTAAGGGTTCCTATTCTGTCCCTTGTGCTTCACCCCGATAGACACAAGAACGTTCCGGAGCTCCGCACATGGTAAACAGATGGGGAGTCCATCGGCCGGGGCTTGACCATGTTCCTAACCGCCACCGCTCGTGGTTTCTTCCCTTCACCTTATGAGCTATCGCCATGGTGCATACTACAGCTTCGGTATGGGGGCTAAGGGCCCGTGGTGGCGCCAAGCACGATCACTTCAAAATCAACGTGCCCTTGCGGGAGACGACCTATTTCCCTTTCCTAAACCCCTTATTCCTAATAAATGCTTTTAACTACAAAGTCGAGAGTGTCGTTCGTGCCCAACGCTGTGTACAATTAAATTGCTTGCACATGCGACCCAGCCAGAGGTTTGTTTTATCAAACATTCTCGAGCATCAAAGTATAAAGAACACAACTAGAACTAACTTTATTGCCAAAGATTTCTTACCCCGACGTATTGTAGCGAAGGCTGCAGTCAGGCTCGGATTCGAGTCCGCACGCGATGCAGATGTTCCACACGACTCGGTCGGGTTCGCTGACGGCACCAAGACTGGGTGCTGTCACATCCGAGGCTGCGTACAATGACCCCAGAGCCAGTGTCTTTCATGGCACAGAAGGTGGAACAGAAGGAATTTCATGAAATTTCGGATTTAGTAGGGAACAAGTGTTCACTGTTTGTTGAACGCAAATGCATGTCTGCTTACACTAAAGAAATAACTACGTTCATGATTTTGGTTTCAGAGGAATTTAACCACCCAAAGAGGGTCGCTGTAGTGAAGGGCTCCGAAAATTTTCACCACCTGGGTTTGTCTAGTGTGCACTGACATCGCACAGTATACGGGCCTCTAGAATTTCGGTGGAGGCGAAATTCTCCGCAGCCGTGATCTATCCCGTCTCTTTCGAGTAAGTAGCCGAACGCCATAACCACTCATCTACTGCGGCGGCTAACTACGTTTATAAATGAACAAATCTGCGTGCATCATGTGACGCCTACGAAACTATAGTTCGGCCGTAAATGCTTTAAATAATAACAGTAAATATTGTCACGTTGTAGTGACGGCAGTCCAGCGGTCAGGAAGACACCAGAAAGGCTTGCAAACGAAGCTCTTTATTTGGGCTGACTTGCGCCCGCAAAAGAACTGAATCACTGGGTGGCGGCGTAAGCAACAAGCGTGATCGTCAATCGTCGAACTACGAATGTCCGCCGCTCGAGGCATCGCTCAATTTAAAGCCGGCAAGGAAACTTCCAGATAACAGGACAAGATCATCTAAAGTAATCTGGAAAAACCTAGATGCAGCCTTTCATGGCTGCGATCAATCGAGATTAGTGTGGTCGCTTCACGCGTCACGAACAAAAGTGATAACAACCCTTTCCTGCAGCCTTGAGCGTGAACGAACAAACACTAGAATGATACGTGGCAATATGTAAAAGGCAGGTCCTATCGAAGCCCCAGCGTCTTCGAAGCGTAGTTTACAGTTAGCTACACACTGCACACAGCTACACACAGTTGAAACTTCCCTCACCCGAGATAGTTCCCTCCCGCCGCATCACCTAAGGAGGGGGCGGGTCTGGCTGTCGGCGAAGCGACTTGCACCCACGTGACGAAGGCACTTCAGGTTTGTCGGCCGACTGCAGTCCTTTGTCCGACACCAGCAGTGGCTTTGCCCCTGGTTAAGAGAAAGAAGGTATCTGTGAAAACAACCACTAATTTTAGAAAATGAAGAAAAATGACAAGATATCGCAGTAAAGTGCCAGGGATTGAACCGCAAGAAGCCAAACTGCCCTTCACCGCCTTACTAATAACCATCGACAGCATGTGCTGTTTCATGAAAACACGATACTGATTCTCTTTCCCGTGTGGCATTGGTGACTGATTAGTGCACAGTAGATAAGTTGCTGAATGTTCCATGTAGACCAGCATCAATAGGTATACCAGGACCGATATGATCCCTAGGTCAAAAAATAATTGACTACTCTGCTTCACCGCGGGCTTTCAAAGCAGTAGTGTGTGCATGCGAATTTTTTAGTCAGAAAACGAAGGAAGACTAACGCATTGCGTGCTTATTTATCGCAGATCCTCTCTCTGTGCAGTCAAGAATGGGGAATACGCAGCCTCTCTGGAGCGTACATTGACAGCTATACATTATGGCGATCACGCCACTAGTAACAACTCCCCCGTGCTGATAGGCGTTGCACGAATTTGGCGTGGCTAAGTTGAGTATGCGACAACTTCGCAGCTGTGTGATTAAAGAGAAAACTTCACATCACACTATGGTTGTTGAACAGGCAGTGAAGGTGGACAGAGAAAGTGTGTGTATGGGGGGGGGGGGGGGGCATGGTTACACCCCTTTTTCATTCCAGAGCTCATATGGTACTCAGTGGGTCTGATAGGAAGAGGAGCAGGAGCAAAGTTTTGTCATCAGAAAAAGAAGGCAGGGGTTAGGGATAAGGTTTATAGAGCGCATGGGCCCTCCCGACAGAGCTAAATGGCTTGAAGTCCAAGCTTCATTGCTACCTCCAGGGCCCAACCCACTACCTGGAATTGTACCTCCGGGTTCGAATAGGATTTGACTGAGCTTTGATTGAGAATGATTGCAGAGAGTGCAGCGAAAAATGTATTCCGCAGGATACAACAGGGACTAGATATAATATTTTCGAATATACCCGTTTGAAGTTGTCACTCCTGGCAACTTGCTCTGCTTTGGAGAGGGATTTGTGCGGGGGTGGGTATTCGAGTCGATCGTTTTGAAAGTCGAGGGTGATTTCATGGTAGGTTTCCAGGCACTCCCTCCTGAACTAAGGGCACTGGTCGCTCTGTGCCCGGTTGACGAATCCTCGAGCACATTCATGAGCTTTCGAGGTATATGCAAGCACTAGTATGAGCTGGAACCATTCTGCGGATAATTTGGCTCTTGCCAAGATGGAGCGAGCTGGGGCATGAAGCCTTCTCTTAGCGAAGTTCCTGACTGATTGCTTCGAACCACTGAGGATATATCCAGCCTCGGTGCCGGCTATGGCGGGCGTCATGGCCATCTCCTCAGCTTCTGTCGAAAGTTTGGTGTTGAGGGAGATGGCCGTGGGTTGTCCGTGCTTGTCTACGACCGCAAGTGCGAATGCTTCCCTGTCGGGGAATTTCGCAGCATCCACGTGTACCGTTTACGACTAGGGGGATTTGTGTTTATGCAATGCCTTGGCCTTAGTGATACACTGGGTGCATTTTTTGGGATGAAGAGGAATGAACATACGTTTGAAAATTTCATTAGAGAGCGAAAGTTCGGTGGTAGAAGGGGTGGTGTACCCGGTATAAATTTCCCAAGGATAGCCCTTCCTGGGGTCATACAGGAGAGGTGTTCGTAGTGAGCTGCAAGATGCGCCTCAGCCAGTTCATCGACCCTGTTATGTGCCCCCGATAAATGTCGTAGGTTCTACATTCCCCCTCTTTCGGCTGTGTAGCTGCCATCGAGAAAGGAAAAGGGGTATGTCAGGTCAGTCCAGGTACACTCAGCGGCGGCCAGCAACAACGCCGTACTTGCAATAGCGGGGTGGAAGTAGCGGACTTTCGCGCCTTTTTCATTTCTCCATGGGGTGAAGGTAGAGCTCCCAATCACTAGCTTACACCAACGGTTAGAGGCGAAAACAGTTAACGCGGGCAGTGCCGATGAAAACTTGTGTGCTGTTGGTGGTGCGCCGCTTCTGGAGCTGAAATTAAATAGAAGGAAGAATTGAGTTCACTGGTTATGAAAAGATTAGCACCGTATCTGTCTCGCCAGATCTGAACACTTTAAATGTGCAATAATGGAAGGGCAGGAAATTGCATTTAAGGCAGCGAAAAAGGAGTAACCGGTAACCACTGTACGAGGAATTTTTATACTCCTGTAGCAAGACTATGAAAAATTTCCTCGAGACAACATATCTTGTAGGCCGCCTTAACTACTTTAACGGCTCTCTCATATCCTCCATACATTTTGTTTCATGTCAGCTGTGAAAGCAGGTAGAAAAGCCGCAGGCAAAACGTGATCACAGCCAATAAATGTATATGTGAGGAGCGAACCACGAAGTGATTCGCGAGCAAGTCTATGCTATGTAGAACTCGCCAGATGTTGAGCAAGTAGAACTTATGGATAATGTTTTTCACTACGCATTGATGACACTTCACGGTTTCGTAACTTCAAATACAGCCGAAGTGCGCAAAATATTTCAGTTCTCGAATCCATGTTTACTCAGTATAATGCAGCTTTTTTTACTTTACCGGGATCCCGAGCTAAATTAAGCCTTGGGTTTAAAATATACCGGGGCACACTATGTGAACGTAACTTAAGGCATCCACATGTTGATCTACAAGCGCACCGAAAGACCATCCGCCTCGCTTCTGGGAAATGCTAGGTTCGATCTGCAGTGCCACCGGGTATAAACGGGTTTCCTAAAGGGTACAAGCTTTCCACTGGCCTGGTATTGGGTTTTACAACACTTCATTGTAGTCTTCAGTTGGGAAAATCGCTGTGCTATGTGAGAATCGCTGCAAAAAACACGACTCGCGGCATCTCGAATGAAATTCGCCACGTTACCGGATCTGGTAGTAGTATACAACCGCATGTGTCATGTACCCTTGCAGCGGTATTGGAAGAGCAGAGCGTTCGGAACTTGCCGGTTTCACCGAGCAGGGAAGTTTCCTATGTCAGAGAGGCAATATCGTTTACTGTGTACGGCGAGATCAGACGCGTTGCACTGAGCACATATGAGCTGTTCGCATCTGTAGCAAACTGAGTTTAACGTTCTCTATGTTGAATCCCCGCATGTAATACCGCACGGCTGCTGTTGAGGCAAAGCAAACTGAATTCAAGAAGCCATGTGGCTCCAGAAATGGAAGGGGGTTGTTAGTATTGCACAAAGACTCAGCAGTTAAGCATCTGGCACTCTCCGGGTATCAATAGCTTGAAGTGGTGATTTCAGGTAGAAGCGAATGCTAGAAGCGAATGCAACTGCCCTTTATGAGCTTAAACGGTATCTTTGGAGTATGACTACCTCAAGTAAAACAGTGTCAAAGTAAAGCAATGCTCATTCAGAGTAGCGTCCGAATGCACACCAAGTGACAGCGTCCATGGTTGAAGCTCGCTTTTCAAGGGTGCTTGAAGTTTCTCAGGCCTTATGTATCTTGAGTTACACATCCGTCTCTATAACTTGCTGTGCCGAGGGGTGCTGTTGATAATTGAGACGGACGCACAACTTGCTCACATGCTTCATGGCTCGAGCCGGAAGCATGTAAGTTCACTCTTGCGTCCAGCAAGCGTGATGGGAAGAAGACTTGTTTCCAAGCTGGAAAGAAAGTTCATACCACATTTTTTAAATCCTTAGTTCCTGAAAAAGCTCAATGCTGCGGGGCTTTGTTACTGGCACTCTATTTAATAACCGCTGAAATTACACATTCTTGGGAATTATGCAACGTTTTCACCTGTGCAGTACTACAAGGTTGATCCCAACCGCTCACCAACAATCACTCACAGGGCGCTGGTGGTGGAGCCTGAACTGCCAGGGCGTGGTCGTGGCGCCGACTCCAGACACGCAGCGAGTACTCCAGGTCGAATTCTCGCTTCCACCTCTGACACGGCTGCGAATGGAGAATCCTATATGAGCACAGTACACTGCACTGTGAGAAAAACTAGGTTTCAAGAAGCAGCCTAACTAATTAATGTCTGCGCAATACCAAAGAATTTATCCGCCACTGCAGAATGCCACAGAAATGAAATAAAACAAACTGTGGCGCTCAACGTCTCGAAACGAGATATGAACGAAGGCGGACGACTCGGCTGTATGCTCCGTATTTAGATAACCCGGTGGTGTCCTTTAGTGGGGTCCTTCAACATTCGCTTACATGGAAGAGCAAACGGCTGCCATATCCAGTATTCGAAGCAGCGACGTGTTGGGATCAGGAGTTTAATGCCAAAGCTACAGATTCCCTGCGGCGGATACACAAATGAAATCTGGGGCATTGGCTCTGGAGCAATGGAAATGGAGAAAAGAATGGGCACTGTTTTTTGTGGGGAGAACCAAAAACGAGTCAGGCAATGTTGAAAGTTTGCTGCTAACTGCCCTTGTCTTTCGGATGTTTTGTGAGGACGTGAAAGCTGTCTGAACATCGTCGACATTGACTGAATACATAATGCACCGTGGGAGAATTTTACTAATAGAATTCATTTTAACAACAAAGAAGGTTGTGCTTAAGATACACCTTTGAGGCGCTTCATTTTCCTGAATGAAAATTCTCGAGAGGGTTGAACCAAAGTGTGCATGGAATGAACGATTTGACAGGAAGTCTTTTAGGCAGTTCAACATGCTGCCGCGAATGCCAGTTCAGCCAAGTCCTGAAAAATTCCGAACCTCCTGGTTGTTTGCGTACAAAAGCTTCACGGACAGTCTACGGACAGTCTACGGACAGTCTACGGACAGTCACGGACATACCAGGTGGTCTGTTGTGGAACATGCCTTTTTGAAACCGCAATGATAGACACCGAGAAGCTCACACGCTTCCAGCACGAAGGTTAATCTAATATTCACGGCACTTTCAAAAGATTTCACAAGGCATCTGGTGAGGGCCAAGGACCTATAACTGCTAGGAGCAGTTGGTGGTTTCTTAGTTTTTAAAAATGGAATGATGATGGATTTCTCCCATGCTGCGGGCAGTTTACCTGATAGCCAAACGTTATTAAAAAAAGTACTTCAACGGCAGGTTGATAAAGATGGCATAATATCTGATAATGTATTCGTGAGGGCTGGGCAAAATCCGTTTACTACTGGACAACACTGTGGATTTCTTGAACTGCAAGAAGATTATTTTACAGTTCAATTTTACAGCCACTTGTAGGGAGTCTGTTTCTTGGCAGTGTTTTTGTATTTTAGAAATCATTTTTTTACAGATTGATGAGCTGGAATAGCGAAAAATATTCACCTAAAAAGTCTTGCCGTTCTTCGATGTTTGTCTGTATACCAGGGGCTGTTGCAAGGGGAAGTGGGAAGTGTGAAAGTGTAGCATTTACCATTGAACTTTCGCACATTATCCCACATTACTTCTGATGTTGTTCAGCTATTTATAGATGTCGCGAAGCCTTGCCATGAAGTCTTCTCGGCACTATGCCTGATATATCGGGCTTCCACTGTTGTCTCTTGAAAGTTTATAAGATTTTCTTGGTAGGGTACCTGCGATATACCCCATGGATTGTATTGTTTCTTTTTTGTTACTTTATATTTTTGTATATCATGTTTTGCTTTTCACCGCTCCAGAAGACTGAGGTATAGGCAGACGAACAGCGGAAATAATGCCGCTTGTGAAAATTTTATTAAGTTCATCTAGATCTACTTTCTAGGCTTGCATTTTTTTGAAACAGTGCTCAGTCAGCCAAATGCAGTTTTGTTGGAATGATATCCGGAGAAGACGTTAGGTTGATAAGAATTGGTAGATGATCGGTGCCATATCGGTTGTCCAAGACATCCTACAGAAAATCAGTAAAAACGGGATGTGATGTAAGAGACAAATTTATGCAGCTCCATCTTCCTGAGCTTGGAGAGCAGTATGTGTGTTTGTCTGTGATTGACTAGGCATATATTATTGCACAGAATAAAATTTTCTACAATATGGCCTCTAGTGTCTGTTCGCTTCTCCATAAATTGGAGTAAGCATTAAAATCCCCGACTAAGGGATAGAGTGCCGGTAATTGTTAGAAAAGTTTTTCTAAGTGATGGAGTGTTGCTGTCAGGTGCGCCTGAAGATGTACGGAACATATTGTAATTGTTTTAAAATGTGCAATAGTGACAGCTTGAAAAGTAGCCTGAAGCCTGACTTCACGAATGGCTACACTACCTTGGACGACTAAGGCGGTACCTCCAGGAAGCCTATTTGCTTGCTGTGGGCCGTGCCGAAAGACTATATTTATTTAAAATATGTTTTGATCCTATTTATTTATTATTTATTTATTACAATACCTTCAGGGCCCCATGGGGCGTTACAGAAGGGAGTGGATAAAAAAAGTAAAAACAAAAAAGTAAAAACAATGCAGCAAAATGAAAACAAAAAGTAAACGGAAAATATAATGTTATACAGCAAGGAATGAAAAAACGTAAGCTTGAACAAAATACAAATCAGATTACGTAAGAAAACAGCCTAGTCAAACACAGTTTTCCGCGGCATTTTTAAATAAACAGTTGTCAGAGATGTCGGCAACCAAGGTGGGCAGGTGGTTCCAATCGCTCGCCGTCTTTGGTATAAACGAGTTAAAATATGCATTGTTTCGGCAGTATGGAATGCGTACCTTGTGGCGATGATCCGTGCGAGGTGATATGAACGATGGTTCAGATAGAAGATCCCGTTTTAGCTGATGATTGTGGTAGTAAATCTTGTGAAAAGTTAGTATTCGCGCGAGTTTTCTACGAAGGGAAAGGCTAGGAAGGTTCAAAGTATTTTTCATTGTAGTTACACTAGCAGTGCGGGAAAAGTTAGACAAAATGAATCTGGCGCTACGATTCTGTACTGACTCTAACTGATTAGTAAGAGTTTCAAGTCCCGGGTCCCACACAGAGCACGCATATTCTAATTTAGATCTAACTAAGGTTTTATAAAGTAGCAGTTTTAAAGAAGATGGAGCCATGGAAAAATTACGACGCAAGTAGCCAAGCATGCGGTTAGCATTGTTAACAATATAATCAACATGTGCCTGCCATGAAAGGTTAGAAGTTATATGAACCCCTAAATATTTATATGTGGTAACTTGCTCAAGGAGAGAACCTGAAATATTGTAGGGAATAAGATTTTCGTCAGCAGACCGGTGTGAAATACGCATGACCTTACACTTGTTAGTATTCAGTCTCATCAGCCAAACATTACACCAACTAGATACCTTATTTAGGTCACTTTGAAGTAAGGATGAGTCTGATGCGGATTTGATTACTAGATAAATAACGCAATCATCTGCGAAAAGCCTGATTGTGGAGTTAATAGAAATTGGAAGATCGTTAATGTATATTAGAAACAATAGAAACAATATGAAACAACAGAAACAATATGATTTTCTCCTGGGGACACAAAACAACCGGGATATGTTACGCCAGAATAGCTTTTACGTCACGGTAGATTTTTAACGTCTCTACAGTTCCGGTGAATTAGGAACGGAATATCTGATGCCTTCCGGGGATGTATTTAAAGACCTATGGTCCCTGTTTTGTGGGGGCCTGAAATTGGCATTTTCCCTTCCTCTCTTTGTCCAAGGGAGTGTCGCCATCACTTCTGTGGAGGCAAGCTACTGCTTGTATCTATCCATCGCCTCGCAGGAGGCACCGGATTTCCGCGGGGAACCCGGGGGGGGGGGGGGGGGGTACGGGTTTGTGGTTTCTCCCAATTGGAAGAATCATAGCGGCGTGCTGGCTCAGAGGGCAGCGAGCCTTTCTTTTCAGATAGCAAGACAGCCTTGGCTACACCAGTCAGAGATGTGATGGCTCTGCCTGGGCAGGTGCCTGAACTGGAGCGCTGGATTTCCACTGCCACTAACTTTGGTTGTCCCAGAGGCCGCCGCAAGGTGCACCTCTGGGCTGACAATTGGGCCGACACCAAGGTGCCGCAGGGTGGGGACGAGGGAGGCACACATGAACGATGGCGTGCTGTTTGCTGAACTTTTCTCGTGCCTCAGGGTAGGATATATTTTCATGTACAGTCTTTGTGAAAAGTAACCAGGCTGCTTGGTTTGCTTCTAGCTCGTACAGTGGAGCCCTTAAAGCTTCCCTGAAGCTGAAATGGTCGTTAAAGGTAAGGACTGGGGGTCTTCTTACCTTCCAACATGTTTTGATCTTCAGAAAAACCACAAGGGCTCCACTGTACAAGCTAGAAGCAAACCATGCAGCCTGGTTACTTTTGACAAAGACGGTACTTTGAGATGGATTATTTGCTTTTCTTTTTGAAGCCTTTTCGGATTCGCGAGTTCACTGCATGCGGACCTTTGCAGTTTGTGCATTGTGTTAGAGCTGCTTGGCAGCTGTCTGTGTTAGTTTCGGCACATTTTGCACAGGTCTCCTTGCCTCTTCACATCTTGCTGCGGTGTCCATACTTTTGGCAGTTGAAACATCTCCTTGGATTAGGGATGTATGGGTGCACTGGGCACCTGATGAATGCAACCTGGACTCGGGCAAGCGAGTGCTGCCGAATGTTAGAAAGATGTGAGGTGTTTTTATTTCTTCTCCTTTACACCTGATAGTGATAACTCAAAGGGATGTTATGCATTGGTCTCGCAAATTCTCGAGGAGCTCGTTGTCATCCTCTGCCATTAGCAGCCGCTCAGAAATTACTCCTTGAAAGCTGTTCAGGTTTCTATGAGGTGCTACTGTAATGTCAAAGTCAGCAAGCGTCTGCTGTGTGAGCAATACTCGTACATCACTCTGCTTTTTCGACTTCACCTGCACAAGCAGATCTCCGGAGGACAGTTTTTTGGCTTCATACTCCTCGCCTATGTTGGTCTCTAGCCACTTTTGTGTCACGAACACTGTACCGTGCGGCCACTGGAGTATTCTGCTCAAAAGCGTGCACCTATCAGAGAGGAGGGAAATTTTCATGAGGTTTCGATCGGAGTCAAAACTATATATATAATATATATATATATATATATATATATATATATATATATAATTTTTTTATTGAGCCGTTACTGAGGAATTCTGTTCTATTGCAAACACTGAGTGTTCAGCTTTCCACACAAAGCAAAATGGTTGGTTCATGGTCACTTGTGCTTAACCCCAATAGACACAAGAAGGTCCCGGAGCCCCGCACCTGGTAAACAGATCGGGAATCCGTCGGCTGTGGCTTGGGCATGTCCCTGGCCGTCACCGTTCATGGTTTCTACCCTTCACCTTATGAGCTATCGCCACGGTGCATATTACATCTTCTGTATGGGGCTAAGGGTCCGTGATGGTGCCAAGCACGATCACCTTGAAACTCAAGGTTCCCTTGCGGGGGACAACCTATTAATCTTCGAGAGTGTCGTTCATGCCCAACACTCAAACATTCTGTAGTATCGAAGTAGTAAGAAAGCAACTAGAACTAACTTTATCGCCAGATTTCTCACCCCGACGTAGTGTAGCGAAGGCTGCAGTGAGGCTCGGATTCGAGTCCGCACGCGATGCAGATGTTCCACACGACTCGGTCGGGTTCGCTGGCGGCACCAGGACTGGGTGCTGTCACCTCCCAGGCTGCGTACAATGACCCCAAAGACAGTGTCTTTCATGGAACAGAAGGAATTTCATGAAATCTCAGATTTATTAGGGAACAAGTGTTGACTGTTGGCATATCCTGAGATTCACCGAAAAATTGGCAGAACGCAAATGCATGTCCGCTACACAAAAGAAATAACTACGATTATGATTTTGGTTTTGTGGGGATTTATGTCCCAAAAGGCTCAGGCTGTGAGGGACAACGTATCGAAGGGCTCTGAAAACTTTGACCCCCTGGGCATGCTTAGCGTGCACTTACATTGCACAGTACACCATGCGACCACCGCGGCCGGGATCGAACCCACGTCTTTCGGTTCAGTAGACGAGTGGCGTAATCACTGAGCCATTGCGCCGGCTGACTACGTTTATGAATGAACATATCTGCGCATGCGCACAAATAATGACTGCATGCTCATCACAATTGTTTGACACCTGAAAAACCAGTTCGACCGTAAAAGCTTATGGTGTATGGTTTATGGGGTTTAACGTCCCAAAGCGACTAAGGCTATGAGAGACGTCGTAGTGAAGGGCTCCGGATATTTCGACCACCTGGGGTTCGTTAACAAAAGATGTCAGTGAGTTTCACTGTAACCTTGTAAAATGTAGCTCTGGTTTCAATGTGAATCGTCTCTTTGTGATACGGCATTAGCTCCCTCTCCGTTCTAATGGCAGAGGCGATTTCATTCCCTCCGCCGGCCCCCATCCGCACAAATGCCGCCATTTGCACAAACACTGAAATCAGAAACGATCGCACCGATTAAATTCCGGTCAAGCCGCTCAAATTTGCGTGTGTGTGTGTGTGTGTGTGTGTGTGTGTGTGTGTGTGTGTGTGTGTGTGTGTGTGTGTGTGTGTGTGCGCGCGTGCGGAGAGGGGGTGATTGATTTTATGCCGCATTAGCAGCTGAGCCTAATATACACCGGACAGAGGGTTGGTAGATCTCACTATTGTGCTGAATGGCTAGTTCTTAAAAAGTTACAAATGTCTGATGAGATTTGAAGTCTACTATTGCGTTCTCTCCTAAGAGCAAGGTGGGGTAGAAAGGAACCTGCTTGTGTAAAAAAATGTTTTTAAACACTTTTTCTTATTTCTAGATTCCTGCCATAAAAAAAGGCTTATAGTGACCACTCCATCACATTCTCAAAGAGGGTTTTCTTGTTTCTTGAGTATAAAGCTGCGTGTGAGATGCAGATATGTTCAATGCGAAGGCAACGTAGGAACACTTCAATAAATCATTCTTGAAGTTGATTCGACATCCATTCGCCATGAATCGGCTTTACAAGGTGTTTGTTATCGATGCCATCATCCTATGTGGACTGGCATTTCTTTTACGTCCTTGTACGGAATGTTTACTTCTGCTGGTTTGCTTTGACAAGCTTGCACCGCACAAGCGTTTGCTCTTTCGTTACCGCCTATGCCGATTTAGCTTGGGCCCGAGCATAATTTTATTTCTTCTCCGTATACTTCGACTGTTGCTATACTGTGCATTATATCCCCTATTAACAGTTGTACTGCACTTCATGAGTGTAGGGCTGGTAGATATCCTGGCAAGTCTGTGCAGTTAATACTCTTCTTAATGTCCTATCTCAAATTTTCCTGGTTGCGAAGTAGACAGCGTAGCATTTGGCTGCAAAAATGAGCTCTGCGGTAATCGTATTGTTGTCTCCCAGTTGTCTTCTACAACTGAGCTTCCGGCAAAGGGCTCTTTTATCTCTCTGTCTAAAATTCGCATACTGTTGTCTAAGTGTTTTGTATGATGTGCTTCTGTGGGGTTTGTTTCTTTGAAAGGGTTATCGCACACTGCGGGGAGGTTGTACCATAGAGGAAGTGGCTTTGGCTTGTACACCGTACCTGGTAGTGTTTCCAGTAATCCAGTTCAAAGCATTTATACTTAAATCACAAAAGTAATAGCCTCACTGCTTGTGGTCGATTGCTGAATAAATTACCGGACATGCAATGGTTTGTTATGGGGTAGCAGATGTGATCCGGAAGTGATCCAATGCTAAGGACGTACGCTCATGTCAGCATAGTTCTATATTCAAGGGGAGGCAGCTAATAATGCGCGACGTTCTGCACGGGCCTGTTGCAATACGCAATATCAAGTTGTGCAACGGCTATAGCTGTTTTACGTAAGACGGCCTTGCTGATCAACATAGTGTAGACCCGTAACCCCACTGAAACGGTCCGTATGAGCCGCTTGTATAGAATTATGGGAATATGGAGTCCGTAACAAAAGGAATATACGGAAATCCATATATGTGGACAAAATTCGTAAGCATTCCATATAATTTCTACACAATTTTCATATAATGCGCATGACCTTATATGGAGTCTGCAAGTTTGCATACGTGCTTCTGTAATAGTCTATACCGTGTCCATATGCTCCATCCTGACTGCATAAAATTTCTCATAGAAACGTATAGAATTATGGAACTAGCCATGTGGAAACTTTCAGTAGTGAATCTAAAGTCGAGTGTTCTAGGTAACAGTAAATATGCAAAATACCGGTCCTATGAGCGCTCCGGTGTTTTCGAGGCCCTGGGTGCAGTTAGCGACATGCAATGCTCTGGTTGAAATTTCCCTTACCTGAGATAGCTCCTTACCGCCTCATCACCTAAGGAGGAGGCGGGTCTGGCTGTCGGCGAAGCGACTTGCACCCACGTGACGAAGGCACTTCAGATTAGCCAGCCGGCTGTAGTTCCTCGCCCCACATCGACAGTGGTCTCGCCACTGCTCCTTGCAGCTTTAAAAGAAAGACGATACTTCAATCACTAACTTCGGAAAATAAAAGCTGGAATCTTGAAAAGTGATAAGATATGGCAGTAAAATGTCAGCCTCACTAACAACAGCAGAAATCACGCGCTTTTTAATTGGAAGGCATAATACTGAACCTCTTTCCCACATGGGATTAGTGACTGATAAGTGCGCAGTAGAAAAGTTGCAGATGAACTAAGGCAGAGGCCACGGAAGTTGCTCCATGTTTAAGCTGGAACAGATCCAGCTTTATTGGACATGACTTTCAACTGCGAGGCAACTGTGCACTATTGGGAGATACTGTTGAAAACATATTGTTCGGAATGGTCTCATGTGAGATCAGTTAAACTAGTTCCTACGGTAATATTAACTAATGATTATTAGCTAGGTGCAAAAAAATGGGCCAATAACAAATTAATGTATGACTATATATTTTGTCTAATGAGCAAATAATGTAATATTAAAATCAGTTTCTTTTCAGCGCCTGGAATACCAATATTCATGGTGTATCTCAATAGTATGAATCGAAATATTTTGACTGTATATAAATTTTTTATTGAGCCGTTACTGAAGAATTCTGTTCTATTGCAAACACTGAGTGTTCAGCTTTCCACACAAAGCAAAATGGTTGGTTTTTGGTTTACGGGTTTTAACGTCCCAAAGCGACCTAGGCTGAGGGACGCCGTAGTGAAGGGCGCCGGAAATTTCGACCACCTGGGGTTATATAATATGCACTGACATCAAAACAAAATATCATTCTCTCGATTAGAAATGCTGAGATTGACATAAGATCGCCAGGTAACAATTTTAAACTGTTAAATATCGCTTCCTGCGGAAATTTAGCCCAGACGATGATCCATGATAATATTATGTTTCAAATACAGGTTTCCAGAAGAAAATAATGGCAAGACTTTGAAAATAATACAATTGAAAAATGTAATTCGGTTTTTGGTCCAGAAGACCAGTGTCCCCTTTGCGACCGCCACAGAAAACCGATGCGGTGAGTTTTGGAAAATAATTAGCAGACAACCACAAGAGTATATATATTGATCGTGACTGTGCAATCGATGTACAACGAGTGATACAAGTCCACAACAGTGACAGGCTTTAAGCCAACTCAGTATCCAGTGCTCACTAGTGCAGTGGGTCGATGTTGATATTTCACTGAGGTGCCGACATTTCCTTTAAGATAGCTGGTGCTTGATGACCTTAATGCGTGACTTCACAGATTTTCTAAGCAATATAATGGGTTACGGCTATGCATGTTGCGCATATAAGAAACATGCTTGTACGCGCCCAACACAGTACTACTACAGAGGCATGATAGCTTCGACACCATGCTCTTTAATGGCAGATGGCACAGCAATGCAGTTTTGATCCCCTCCGCCACGCATCGTCGATCTCGCAAGCTTTCTCGAAGACTGCGTTTTGTTTAAAGACAAAATCGATTGACTATTACAGCGAAAGCTGCTTATGGAAGGCCACCCTCTAGCGATCATGCGTAGCCACGTGGGCCGGTTTAACAAGGCGGGCCCATGGACATAGCTCGTGACTCCAGCACGTAGCTCGGACCTGGCTCAAGTAAGTGGAAACACGGGCGCTCACATGGGAGTCAGCGTGCGAGCGCCTGCCCACGCGCAGACGCAGCCAATGCAAGGTGAGGAGTAGGCTATAGGAGGTGTGCACTCAAGCCACAGTGGTAACAATTTTGGCGTCCATACAGCACAGTGTATGGCTACGGCGCATGTCCAAAATGGCACCCGTGTCGTCACTTGAATACTTCATGTACTCCCATTTCATACATCAGGCTCGGAACGCTGTCAAAGCTAGCATGCTTTCTGCGCTGCCTATAACTGCAAGTAAAAAGCAGTGGCTTGGTTGTAGTTGGCTGGTTGTAAGTCCGCCGCCAACCGCAATGAACGCAACTGAAGGAGGAACTGGCACTAGCATCTGTAATAAAGAACAGGATCTAACCGCAAATAATTCTGAAAGGAGAAGATTCTCTCTATCACTTTTGAATTTCTGACCCGCGTAGAGTTGTTCATTCTCTACAAGTTCTAACACCACACTCTGCGCAGTGTGCAAGTGGTTAAGGAATGCGACAGTGCTGTGCGATGGCACCGTGCTGCCCCTGTTGGGTCTCGTGCTACCCAAGTTGCTTTTCCCTAACAACTTCGTGTCTTTAACAATAAACTGCCACCTGCAGTTTGCCTATAATCCGGTGCATAGGTTGTGATGGCCCCACAAGATCACCTGATCTACCTAGGTTGCTATGTTGCCCATCGAGGTCGCCCACTTACGTTGCTTCTCCGGGGCTGGCTGCCTGGGTCACTCTACGCCACCCTGTATTTAACACGCACTACGCCGACAACGCGGACACCGGATTTTCTGTGTAATGTGGCCTTTAACGCTATCACGTGAAATAAAAAGGCTGCGTTCGAAGGTTGGCTCTATGGAAAGGGTACCATATTCCCCCTTTGTCAGGCACAAAAGTGTTCTTTTGGCAGCCAGACAAACTGTAGCTAAATATTCCATACCAGTGTTTTGTAGTGCGAAGAGTGCTGCAGGGGTTGATGGGGTGGGCGCGAAGTCCCCCCGCGATACAGCATCGAAGATGGCCCCGTCATTTGTCTGCTGTCACCTTGTTGCCTGCGCAGGCACAAGCAAAGCAATATTGTAAACGACGGCACAGAGAGAAATCTTAACAAGTTATGGTACGCAAAGGAAAAAAAAGACATTCTCATGACGGAAGGGAAGGAAACAAAAATTTGGTTTGGTTTGGTTTATTGGGGTTTAACGTCCCAAAGCAACTCGGCTAATGAGGGACGCCGTAGTGAAGGGCTCCAGAAATTTCGACCACCAGGGGTTCTTTAACATGCACTGACATCGCACAGTACGCGGGCCTCTAGAATTTCGCGTCCATCGAAATTCGGCCGCCGCGGCCGAGATCGAACCCGTGTCTTTCGGGTCAGCAGCCGAGTGCCGTAACCACTGAGCCACCGTTGATCGAACGTGTTGCAGCCAGCAGTCGAAGCAATTTTTTCAGGAAACAGCCCATATTTCTTCCAAGGACGCGATACATGGCGCTATGGACGGATGACCTTTGCAGTAATTGCCATCAGTTCATAGTACCAGTCCACTGATTGCATCAAAAACTGGTGTATAATTTTTTTTTGAGCACCGTGGTTTTATTTCCCGTGTGTTCCAAGCACACCAAGGCCAAGATAGCCGAAGCTTACTAAATCAGCACACCTAATCAGCCCTATATCGGAAATGTATTGGCAAACCCCGGTCCAACAAATGACCACAGTGAAACCATCAGTTTCCAATATTGCGCCTGTGCCCAATTGGACGTCTGCTGCATGGTCTCTTGCAGCCATTTTAATACCAGAGTCCTAATTTCAGGGTGAGAGGAAGTGGAAACTCCATGCCTGCTGTCCTCGATATGATGCATACGCAGCTGAATATAATAGATGCGGCATGACTGCGTGGGAAATAAACCATCGGCCATGTATTGAGTTTCTAAGCGTTCCCCGAAGGAGCCTGCGGATACGCCAGGAACCTTTGTTATTCTGATCTAAGGCTTACCCACATCATAGTCGATGTGACGCAAGCATGATACAAGTAGAGTTTGAGTGGAACGCCGGGAACAATTTTCAATTTTATTCTATACTGTTACTAGCAATGAGCACGTCTTTAGCTGCCAAAATACCCTCCATAAGGCGAAATAAATTAATTTTACTAGCATTAAAATTTAGACGGAGGTGTCCTGAGTGTCCTTTCAAGAGAGATACAGATGCTCACCATTGGCTGTATTGTTGGCGCCGTGGAATTTCTCGCACGGACAAGCGGCTCGCCTACTGCTGAAAGAAGCCTCCATGGGAGTCCATCGCAGTGCCTAGTCGGCCGGGCGTCGGTCGCCTGGTCCTCAGTCAGCTGTCTCCATGACAACGAAGAAACGACGTTTGTCTCTCATGTCCTGCGAGAGGACCACAAATCATGGAAAGTTCATACCCAACAATTCTGGATAAAAGCTTGTTTGAGCTGAAAACCTTAGATGAACGTTTTTTTTTTTCATAAAATGTAGGATTTTATTACATCAGTTCATACATCGACACATCACCCGACGACGGCAGTCTTGCTCTTTTTTTCTTTTAACGTTTTTGCTATTGTCAAAAGCATTCGGCATTGTTTTTTATGGTGGTATTAACTGCTCGATGGGATCTATGTTAATTCATTGAAAGAAAGGAGAAAGGTTTTGCTTCATATCAGAAGAATGGGCCATTAGAATCTGTATTTCCATAAAAGTGTCTTACAATCTTCATTTTAAATGTTCTTTCCGAGCACGTTACAGATGTGGTATTAGAAGGCGCTAATCTTATCAGTGACTAGGCAACGCACAGCACAAGAATGCTTTTAGCATTATTTGCACGTAGGTTGACGTAGGTGATTGCACGCAATGTGAACAGGAGCAAATTCTCAGCCCTGGAGGATTGATTTTAGGACTTCGTATGAGTGAGATTTCTTGTAACCGGAAAAAGAAAAATTGTGGAAACCATTCGCTTCATTGCTGTCGCTTGTTCCAGTGCTAGTTGTCACCGGTGATGAAAAAATGTGGTACAAATTGCACATGATTCCTCGCGGTGTCAATTTCTGTGCCTGGCAGTTCAACACGGCTTAGCCGAAAATTATATTTGTGCTACGCGCCGAAGGAGGATCTCTTCTGACCGCTAGGTTTTTCAAAGTTTCATCAATAGCATCGTGCATTGGCTTTCCTCGCCCTTAAATATGTTAAGCTTGATCCTCCGGACATGAAGTATAGATATCGAAGACGTTTTTCAGGATGTGTACTGTGCGCGGATGGTGGTTTGTTCGAATCGGTTAACAGAAAGCCAAGAAGAAAACTTGGAGGACACTTTCCAGACAACACCAAACGTCCTGCGGACGTCCTCAAAAGATACAAACGTCCTCACGCTTTCTTACTGTGTCTTCAGGGCGTCCTGAGGACGCTGCCTAGTCGAGGGTCCTAGAAATGTCATCTCGAGGACCTGATGAGGACCCAGTTACAAACACGTCCCAGACAACACTGAAATATCCTGAGGACATACTGAGGATATTTTTCTGAGGACATTCTTTATCCTCAGGACGTCCTCAAATGATCCTCAAAATGTACTGAAAAGGTCCTCGTGTCCGGCCTCAGGACATCCTCATAACAGCCTCAGAAGGGTATTATATGATGTTTTGAGTACATTCTGAGGAGGTTATAGCTGGTCAAGCTGCATGAAAAAAAATGCGAAAAATTCATGAAAATCATTTATTTGCTGAGCTCTTCAGTTGCTTCACTGCTGTTTGACGCCATCCCTGTGCTCTGTGCCGGTCTTTTTACGCCTCTTCTGAGATGCTGTCTTCTGTGCTGCCTAAAGAAATAAATGGAAAGTCAGCAGTTGATTATGTGTAATTCAGTTCAAGCATTCAAGCACGGAAGCAAAAAGTTCTTAATGCTACTAGTACAATAATGTGCTGCAAATATGACTTTTAATATTTGAACACACAAGTTACAACTTACAGTGCAACACTGCCCTTCAGCATGAGCAACTGCCATAAAAGTTAATCACTGCAACATGTATCCCTGCTTCTACACCTAAACGACGGTACTGTTCTCCCGACATTTCGGAAAGGTCACTCGACTTTTTCGGAGTTTAGAGAGCTCGGAGAGAGTTCGGAGTTTAGAGTCGGAGAGCTTAGCTAAGCCGCTAAGCTCTCGCCGATGAAGGAAGCGCAGAAAAACACCTGTAGCTACGGAGCACTCTCAAATGCGACGTGGCAGCGGTATGCGATGACCCAGATTATACTGCCAAGCTTACGTCGAAATGTCGCTATGCCCTCGTCATCGCGTTCGTGATCCGCTTCTAGCCATCAACCTGAGAAAAATGGTCTTGACTGCAATCAGCGCTTGCATCTACAAAATCAATACTGCCCCAGGTTCAATGCCTTCGCTTTTGAAAAGGGGCCTCGACACGTCTTGTCTGGCAAAGAATGTTTGCTTACACACAGAATTCACACTCAAACTGGTTGCACTGTTTTAGCAATTGCAGCTTCGGCACACGCAGCGAGCACAGGCTAGCGTCAACGCTTCGTTTCCTTGTGCGGCAAAATTGCCGCGCATGACTATCGGCACACATCGTGAAAATATACAAAGGCATCACTCACTTTTTCTTTGCGTGTATCCATGATTTGCGCACCACAACGCGCACGCGCTAGTCACTTGTGTCTTGCTATAGTCGGATACAACTTAAGTCTGCAGTGAAGCTCCGCCCACATTCAGCCTCCGCGCGCAGAATTCCTCCACGACAAAAAAGTAGTCTGTGGCTGAAACATTTCTTGTTACGTAAACAAGAAGCTTAGCACAAAAAAAAAGTTACGAGCTCTACAGTTTTGATACGTGGATTGTTTGATATAGTCAAGCATTAAAAAATTGATTTCGTTTACAGTTGCGATTCGCCAGCGGAGTAATACAAGACGCCGCGGACCGCGGCCCAGTGTTAGCAACTGCTGTTTTTATAAGTTGTATCCTACTATAGTCTTGCTTCGTTGGTTTAATTTCCATGCCAAGAAAATCTGGAAAAGCACAATTTTGTCATAAAATTGCTCATGAATGCTGATTTTTCATATAACGCAAGATTCCACTGCAACAATCAATACATATGGAGTCTCTCCTCGGAAAACTTGCTTTTTCGCTGTTAACGTTTTCGCTCTCTTAAAAAAAATGTTTCGCATTGGTTTTCTGTCCCTTTCAGGCGCTTTGTACACAAGTGTGTACACGGCAAACTTACAGCTTTTCGGACCTTCTTGCTTCCTCCATGGTGCTAGTCGATGTTGTGGATGCAGACTAGTCTTGGCTTGAATTGAAACTGGCCGCACACAATAATGATGATAATGACTTTGCGGTTGGTATGCGATTTTATGAGGTACGGAACGATTGATTCTATGAAAAACAATTTTTTTATTGCGAAAATGCAAACTACTTATCGAAATTTCTCTACAACCTACACACAGATGGGCCCCAGGCACACCAGAATTCAGGCCTGTGGCTCGGGCTCTTTCGCCGAAGGAAAAGCTAGCGGCGTGGCTAGCGGCACTGTTTACACGAGCCGACTAACACGAGAAAATGAACAGCCTTCTTTTTTGTTTGTGCGGTTCAACCCATCCGGGTCCTCCTGTTTACATCATGGATGGCTGGAAACGATTAGCAGAAATGATAAGCACGATAACATCATCGTATAAAAGAACGACATTTGTAACTGCGAGACACCAGAACTCATCGATTTTCACAGGGCATCAACCAGCAGCGATGCGAATTGTGGCATAATGTTCAGTACGACAATGCGTTACCCGAGCCCGAACCGGAGCGGCCCAAACTTTTTTGTCTGTGTCGTTTGCACTTCGTGCGCAGCAAGCATGCTCTTTGTTCAAGTAGAACTTATTTACATTAAAAAGCCTGCATGAATGCGCAGCATTCTGAATGCGGTTACTCTCGTTCCCGCGCGCAGAAATTTTCGGACTAGGCTTGCTGTCGTTAACCAAACCTTTTCTACATGAGGTTGTCAAAGGGAGAGAAACTGTTCAGACTCAAGACTAGCGCCGCGCAGTAATGCAAATGGAAAACTAGGACAGCATAGAGCTATATATTAGAATGCAAATTACATGCATTATTTTGCTGGTGATTTTCATGCATGCGTGTTCGCAGATATGTCCTCGAGAGGACATTTTGAGGACCACGAACCCACTCATATGACCTGAGGACATCGTTCTGAGGACGTTTCCAGGACAATCCAACCTAGGACATTATGAGGACATATTGAGGATGTTTTAGAAGCCTTGAGGACATTTGGACCATTTGAGGACGTCCTCAGGATGTTTGGTGTTGTCTGGGACACCCTTTTTGTTGATTGTGGTTGTTCCTACTGCCTCTACGTAATTAGCGCGGTAATTGAAGCGCGGTAATTAATGCGCTAACTAAAGCGCACAGATTAATTCTTGACAAATTTGTGCTTGCTTGCTTACATCTACCGCGCGGCTGAACCTCCCGCTTTTCCTTATTATGAGAAAGAGCGCAACAGCTCGAGTTGGGCTGCGCTGTGCGCTACAGCGAAGATTTACCGCCCGCGCCGCGACGCTTGAACATACGCGCCGCAGCGCATGGTCAGCAGGTGTAGCAGGCGCAGCAGGCGCAAGCATGCGGGCGCTGGAGCACTGTACGGGCGCGTTGCTTTTCGCACGCGAACGCGCGAGCAGCGGAAGAGCGCACTGAGGTTCAGGAAACGACATGATTTCCTTTCTGTTTTTGTTTTACAGTAATGGAGAGTTGATCGCGCATACTGCCTGTAGTATTGTGTTTGTATTATCAGTAAGTTAGAAAACTGTTATACTTTCGAATCTTTTCGGATCTGTCGTTTACATCGGCATCTTTGGGGTAGCCAGCCTTGTGCCACCGCTACGACCACCGCCACCTTTCAATCGGTCAAGTCCAGTCACTTGAAGCCAAGCCAAGCCAAGCCAAGCCATGGTATACTTCGGCAGCGAAGTCACAGAAAAAGTTATGGAGGCGACGCCGACAAAGGTGAGATACTTGACGTTTTGCCTTAGATTTGTTTTGAAAGGAAAACTTGCGAACTTAGCAGTCACCACGATAGGCAAAACTGCTTGTCGCCTGCTCTTGTTTTTATGGCACTCGCGGTTTTCTGCTTGTTTTTGTTACAGATGACACCACGTTCGCGCCATTTATGAGTCACACCGCCAGACAAGTTGGACAAAGCTCTGATCGGCAGTTCCGCCGGGAGTGGAAACTGCGTGTTGACTCCTGTTTTCAGCTGCTGAACTTGGAGCGAAATGGAACTACTAGCAATGCCATCCACTTCGCGTCAACTGGAGCACCCTGCAACGTGTGTTGTGCGTAGGACCCCTACATCACGCGAGCCTGGTGCGAAGAACAGGCGCTTGTGAAGCGAACTTGGGACAGACAGTGTGGAAGTGGCTTCTGGTGTGTCATCGGACAGTTACAAGCACTGCGGTGTCGAGGCAGCCTGCTGGTCATGCTCCGTCAGGGATGATAGGTCGGCGTGGGGCTGGGTAGCTGCGGAAGGTATTCCCGGCGTGGACGGTGTTGACATGCCTCCTGCACCCAACTCCAGTGACAGCAGGCTTCTGAACTGTGTGCACGGCACTTCCACGGAGGGCGGCGTAGGTGATGCTGATGCCATCACAAAATTCAGGCAGAAGCTACAGATTTGGACAGTGAAATCACAGTCATCTCACGCCGCGGTGACATCGCTGTTGAAAGTCATGCTGCAGAGAGGCTTCGCAAACTGCATTCGAAGGAAGTTCGTGTTCACAGCAATAGTAAGTTGTACTGTAACTGCTGTTGGAGCAGAAGCAATAGCATGTTATTGCTGTATATCGCAAGTATCCAGGAAATATCTTGAAAGCATCGATAACTTTGTATCGTAGCCTTTTGAGATTCACTGGTTGGCCTAGCAAGAGATGTCTTCCCCTTTTCACCAATACTGCTCTGCCTGCCACTTTATATATCCTCTCTTTAAGATGTTAATACAAAATGTAACATGGTTAAGAACCGTTATCACATCTACTAAGACTGTAAATGAAAAGCTCTCTTTATTCTATGTGGCCAGATCATTTGATTTAACGAACTGCATAAAAGGGGAGGAGTATCTTTCCAGGTGAAATTGCTTCTTTAACTTCTTTGTACTTACGTTAGGAACTGAAATATTATGTGCCTGTAGTTAACCATAAAAATTCTGGCTTTACTAAACAAGAATTCAGGATGCTATTAAAGGCATTATATATTTTTATTGTGGGAACGCTTTGCACATATGAAGTAAAATACAAAAAGCAGAAGCTGCTAATTTTGGCCTGGAGGTATATTGCTTTTATCAAGATTGATTCTTTTAGGTCAAGACACAGAGATTCACCAAGCTAAAGAATCGGAATTTTCTCTGAAGCACGAAATGAGCATTGTAGTGAAGTGTAAACATAAATAAATATTTATGCAGTATTATTTTGTGTTGCTCCTGCTAGCGTTTCAATACTAACTGAACTGATGCATTACCTGCATTCTACTAAGGTTGCTCAATCTCCCATCATGACACTCTTCTCTTCTCCTTCCCCAGCGCAGAGCAGCAGGCAAGATATTCAACTTTCCGGCTGACCTCTCTGCCTTTCCAAGCAGTATACTCATCTGTCTGAAACTCATCTGCCATCAGAGTCATCTGTCTGTAACTCATCTGAGCCAGTTTATTGAGGACAGCACTTAGACCTGATCTTTTCTGGCACTGGGTATGCTAGAACTTGCTGCCAGTTTCCTGCATTGCACACTTCATATGCATGTGGAAATTTACAGCTTGGCTATAACTTCCATTTTTAGCTGTCTACCGTGGCAGCTGTTATTGTTCTTGTTCTAGGGGTAGTTAGGTATAGCTGTACATGTAATGGAGCTTAAATATGAGGAGCAGTTCATAATGCTGTGTGAACTGCAGCAAGGCCGTCAATGTAGTGTCCTCAATATGTACTAAATTCGTCCTTTGTTGCCCTTTTTAGGACATCTTGAGCATGTCCTAAATTCAGATAAATGTCCTGAAAATGTACTACAAAAGGCTTAGGGTGCCCTTTTCAGGATGTTCTCAAAACGTACTGGGGCCGGACAAAACGACTTGATGAGACCCATTTGAGGATCATTGAAGGACGTCCTGAGGACAACAAAACATCTCAGTGGAGGCATCCTGAGGACATTTTCCGGATGCCTCAGCGTTTTCTGGCTATAGCTTCGCCTTTAAGAGTGGAACGCGACAGCGTTCCCTGCTGTAGACTCCCTGGCGACAGCCCTGCAAGAAGGAACGATATTGCTGGTTCGGTTCCTTGCGAGTTCCTTGGCCTTGCCCTTGGTTTTGTTTTGAGGAAAGGATATGATGCGGTAACAGTCTCACTCGTCTTGGTGGACACCCGAACCGCTCATGATACGATTTTTTTAACAGCCCCAGATTACAGGTTGCCGGTTCCTTATCCGCGAATCTCTGCCGCGAGCTAGGGTCCCACAACTGGTAAATGTATGCTGCACGAAACACTGAATCACATGACACCTTCCGAAACATTCTGCGGCAAACTGTTGGCTTGATAAGAGTTTTTTTTTGAGGCCCGGTGCTGACAACTATGACGTCGATGGCTTTCGACCGAACGAGCTGTTTGCGCTGTAACTTAAAAATGACGCTGACTACACCAACCTAATTACGCATAATCATGACATACTCCTCGCAACGGTACGCAAGGTGCCTATCCCGGTATTTAAAATTACCAATCGACTCATTTAAAGGCTGCTCGGTGACGTTTCGCCTTATCCATCTGATGTTTGTTTTAAAAAAATCTGGGGTCTGAAAAATCGAAATCCGGTGGCCATCTTTTTTAGCTCAGATTCGCTCAGTTCCTGTGCTGTGGGACAAGCGAGAATTGACCTTTCTTTTTGCTTTTTACCCGATTCAGCAAGTGCGCAAGAAATGAGAGTCGCGATGCGGTCTTACGCATACGTGAGGTAGGCAGGCTGCGCTAGGTGTGTGGAGTGTTTCAGTTCCAAATATAAAGCCCGAAACAACCAGCTGAACACTTCGCTAGAACGTGAAGCACAGGCCACGAGTTGAAGACAACTGCGCGAAGAGATGAGTTCACACAAATCAGAAATGGTCTATGGGTGTCGCCAAAACGACTCAAGCTATAGTTTGGTTTTTATGGGGTTTAACGTCCCAAAGCGACTCAGGCTATGAGAGGCGCCGTAGTGAAGGCCTCCGAAAATTTCGATCACCTGGGATTCCGTGCACTGACATCGCACCGTACGCGGGCCTCTAGAATTTCTCCTCCAATGAAATTCAACCGCCGCGGCCGGGATCGAACTCGCGTCTTTCGGCCAGACAGCCAGCGGCATCGGGTGTAAGCTCCATAGTTGCCCTCGATGGCCAGCGCCGCTTTCAGGGTGTAGACCCCGGTCTCGGCGGGGGCATGTTGGGTCCCACTCTCCCGTTCGGCTTCACTGAGCGCAATGCGGCGGTGGTCCGTTTCGAAGAGGCAACTGCAGCTGCGGTGTGGAATTCAGGAAATCTATTCTAGCAAGGCAGGATGGTACCAGAGATTGTTTAGAAAGGGAATCGGAGTTAGTTACTCTTAAATACATCATCTTCGCAGCTCATCTGCCGAGAAAGTCGGCACCTTGAGAGCAGAGGGTGCACTCATGTGTGTTGGTTCTCTTCTCTCCCATTCATTTTGCGCTGTGTTCCATCGTAATAGCATTCTTGCAACGTCGTAGAATACTCCAGTGCAGTCTCGAGACCCGGACAAACTACTTTTCAATTATTTTAGTTTAGTTTAGTTTATGGGGTTTAACGTCCCAAAGCGACTAAGGCTATGAGAGACGCCGTAGTGGAGGGCTGCGGAAATTTCGACCACCTGGGGTTCTTTAACGTGCACTGACATCGCACAGTACACGGGCCTCTAGAATTTCTCCTCCAAAGAAATTCCAGCCGCCGCGGCCGGGATCGAACCCGCGTCTTTCGGGCCAGGAGCCGAGCACCATAACCACTGAGCCACCGCGGCGGCTGAAGGATTACTTATTTCGAGCTGCAGTTGCATATTCGTCAATGACAGCTTCTCGTTCACCTTGAAATCAAGTGCGAGAAGCCGCCTTTTATGGCTGATAATTTCAGTAATAAAAAAATTACCGACGATTACGTTACTTCCTAATGCGAAATTTGAGCGCAGCAAAAAGCTGTTTCACCTTTTCGATAGATTGAGGCAAAGAAATCGAGCAACACATGTATGCGCTATCACAGAGTTTTTTTTTTTATTTTTCACACGTATTCCTTTAACAAAGATTCCACTAACAGTTCTTGACAGTCATGAATGAAGCTTTGTGGTCGGAGAAATAGACTGATATATGTTCGACTTGGTACACCAATGCTTGATTCTCAAAGACGAGATCTATACAAGTGCCTCGCGAGGTTGTCACAGCCGTGGGACGCGTTACGAGCGAGAGGAACGGGATGTTCTCCCGCATAAGTGTTAGGAAATTGCTGTTTGTCTTTATGTCAACATTAAAGTCCCCCACTACTAACATCGGTGTGGATCGATGGACGGTTAATGCGAGTTGCAGGAAGTGCACGACGTCTTTCGTGAGTGTGGTAGGGGCGAAGTAGGCAGCTACTACCAGCAAGCCGTTGGGCAACTTTGCGGCGCACAGTTCGCCAAGTTCATGTGACGTGCCAAACATTTCGACTGGTATTGCAGAGAGACCTGTGCGCAAGTAGATAGCGACTCCTGCCGCTCTGTTGTGGTCTCTGCGAGCACCACAGCAGTATAGGAAATCTATGATTTCGAGAGGCTCTTCGGGATCCATCCAGGTTTCAGCAAAGCAAAGTACAGAGGAATGTCGCAGAATGTGATCGTGGTGTACGTCCTTGGCATGTGCGGCAAGGGAGCGTACGTTAAGAATGTGGTTGTGAATGATGAATCAAGTGCTGCCAGCGAATGACGCGTCCATTGGCTGTCTGCGTGTGTTACTGATGTGTGGTTAACATGTTAAGCTTCGCCTGTAAGAGTGGAACGCGACAGCGTCTTGCAACGCTGCCAGGGAGTCCACAGAACGGCATCGCCAATTCGGCTGTACGCCTTGCTGGACGGTAAATTTATTTTTTGAGGAAAGGAAATGTATCTCTCTCGCATATCTGGGTGGACACCTGCACCTCGCCGTAAGGGAAAGGGGGAAGATGGGGGTGAACGAAGACGCCGTATTAGCTAGACGCGCCTTTGTTCATTCCAAACCATTCAGCTGGCATTACGGAGTGGCTAGCGTGCTCGTATCGCACTCCGGAGACCCTGGTTCGATTCCCCAACTCGACCAATTTCGTTCTCGGTTTTATAGATTTATGCGGTCTAACTAGAAAGGTTAATTAGGCTATTTCATATTTACATTATTGCATTTCTATCCATCGTGTTCTGTCATTAACCTGTCAATTGCTGGAACTGTCTAGGATGTTCGACACAACGTATATGAAACGAGCAACGTCTTACTGAGTGGGGAAGTGCGTGGTGGTGGTGGGAACGCGGCTTCGTACTTATGTTTTTTTTTTGAGCAGCGTCTGCTTCCGCGGACGCTGTTGTCGCTGCGGCACGCGTCTTTCTTTTCTTTTCTTCTGACCTCTTCATTCTCCTCTATATTAATTAGGCTAATTGATTAATTAAGCAATTAACTAAACTCAGTCCAACTTAGTTGCAGCATCACTATACGATCCCTTTGATTGGTTGCATGGTTACTAGCCAAAGTACAATTGGCCCCATTTGAAATTCGCGCACTGTGACGTCACGAGCATTTCGACCAGTTGAAAAGCATGACATTGGGGGCGGAGCTGGTTACGAGGCCGGCGCCGACGCCGACGCCGACGACGACGCGAAACCCAGGAACGGACGCCAAAGAGCTGCGCTCTAAAAAAAGATGCAAAGTTAAGCCGTGCATTATTACGCGATAACCGATACAGCTCGTTCGGTCGAAAAGCCGACGGAGTAGTCAGCACCGCATGTCGAAAATTATCCGGAAGCTGCGTAAAAAAAAAAATCGTCCCATGCCAACCATTTTCCGCAGAATATTCCGGATGATGTTATACCATTCTACGTTTCATGGTGCATAAACTTTGAATGTTAGAGTCTAGCTCACGCCAGGGATTAAAACCGGTTACCTATATTCGAGGGCTCCGTAAAAAAAAAAAGTCGTGGCAATATGGGGTTCTAGTGATTGATGATTGATTGGTGTGTAATAGGCGATGACGAGGTGATCATCATGTGTATTTTTTCTTAAGGAGCGCGTAGGCGGGGCATTGCATAAGGGCATTACATTAAATCATGGTCACTAAATTGCTTAATCAGAGAAATGAAAAAAAATTTGAAAAAAGGGGGTTCAAAGGTGTCAAAATGCTCAGGATAAAAAGCCAATGCTTGATTATGCTAATTAAGAAAATTTAGAGTGCGTAATTGATCAATTTTAGTGAGCATGATTGATCAATTAACTAAATGAAACAACTGAAAGAATGAAATATGCGTTCAGAGGTGTCAAACTGCTCAGAATGGAAAGCCTAACCCCCTACGCTATCGCGTCATAGCTGTAACGTGGTGCTCAAGTGTCCTCTTCAATTTTTTACTCCGTCCCCAGTAGAAATTGTTCTGGAAAGCAAGCATTTCGCATGCCTTATCTCACATATATAGAGTTTACTTTTGGCGTAGCAGTCTCGCTTGAGCTCCGATTACCACTTTTTTCTGCGTGCGCTGCCACGAGCAAAGCGAAATAGCCAGTCCCCTTTTCTAATATGTACAGAACACCCGGGAGCACAACAGTCTTCATAACTTGGTCTCTGACTGCCGCGTCACACACACAACACGATGTTTGTGGGGGTTCACGTCCTAAAGCGACTCAGGCTATGAGGGACGCCGTAGTAAAGGACTCTGGAAATTTCGACCACCTGGGGTTCTTTACCGTGCACTGATATCACACAGCAAGCAAAGGGGCATAGCCGGATGGAGGGATTGCCTGTTTTCTCCTTATTTTTGCTTGTGCTTATTATTTTCCTGCCGGCTTCTCTCAATTAGAGGTCCCTCGGTACACATCGCACCTTCTGCACCACTATCACAAGTCGCATGTTTTGTCCTCCTAGCGCCGATGTCGCAGGCCAGGAAAGCTGACAGCCGAGTGTTAAAACCTGCTGAGCCGCTCAAAATTAGCCGAGTGCAAATTCGCAAATCTTCACAACCTTTCCCAGTAAGGCAGCCGTATTATTTAGGCGCTCTTGCGGGCAAGCGAGCAAGCGAAGATCTTGTCGCTGCCTTTTGTTCAGTTTATTATCTGTCTTACCTTAACGTCACGAAGGCATAACTCCTCCCCTCTCATCTTCTGAAGTTCAGAATGGCCCAGGACCACTACTTTTCATCGCCCTCCCTGTTTGCAGCAGGTTCCACGCAGAACTGAAGGATCGCGCCATGGCTCTGCACGAGATAGGCTGCCTCAATGCACGCGCCTACGATCGAGATTAGTTGCGTGCGCGGAGTGCAACTCGCGCGGTCCTCTAGCTTGGGTCACACGTCACGAGGTGTATGCATGTGCCACTCGAGCTGCAGAAGAGAGCGTACGACCCTTCAGGTCTTGCGCTGTCATCGGCCTGAGACAACGCTGCATGCTATCCCGGTAGCAGCTCAGCATATAAGCAGTAGGGTGTGACTGCAAGTTTAGCCCAAGTTCGTTTAAGTTCTCTTCCCTCTATTATGGCTACAATGTCACCCGCGGCGGGCCTACAAGGGGAGCTAAAATCGTTTCATGCGCAAAACAGTGATATTTAACAATGTATGCGACAGCCATAAGGGCGCAGTTTATCTAATTGCTTAGGCCGGGCCGCTGGGGTGGCTCAGTGGTTGTGGTGCTTGGCTGCTTACCCGGAAGACGCGGGTTCGATCCCAGCCGAGGCGTTCTCATTTTGCTGGAGGCGAAATGCTTGAGGCCCGTGTACTCTGCGAAGTGTACGTTAAAACGCCAGGGAGTCGAATTTTTCGGAGCCCTTCACTATGGCGTTCCTCACAGCCTGAGTCACTTTGGGATGTTAAAGTTCCATAAACCAAATAATCTAGTTACTTAGACCATTGCACTCAATACTACTTGCAGCGTGCCTGTAGTGAACGTGCTAATGATTTCACTTTAGAGTAAAATAACTGCATGAACGGGCAACTTCACAAATTTCGAGCAGCTCTGGCCACTGTTTCAAGACATGGCCTCCGGCCACAGCTCCGGCGTTGCGTCTCCTACTGAGCGCGACAGTACATCAGTGTAAAATCCGTGTACAAAAAAAAGGCACGAAAGTGTATGAAAACAGAGGAATCTACTATAATCTACATGAGCAGTTTTGAACGTGTGCAAGGGTGATTCAAAGCATTGTGTTTCAACAAGAATACATTGTACAGTCTTAGAAAATTTGGCGGTTCTTTCGCATACTTAGACCAAACGCATATTTGGTGCGCTATAGAACCTCGGTTTTCACACCAGTTTCGCCATTCAGGTTCCCTGTTCATGGATGAAAGCTGTTCGGGAGAGCGAAAATGGATTAATGCCCATATAGATAGAACTCGTGATTCTCCGTGCTCATAGACCCCTGGAAGTCCTCACAATACTCCTTGCACAGCGGTGGAGCAGTTCAGCAATGCGCCACTACTCTGCCATGGTTGGGTCTGCCATTAATGTGACTTATTGGGAGGCCCAGGTTGCACTACCGGAGCAACCTCTCAGGACCAGTCATCATTTGAACTTCCACCTGCCATTTTGGTCAGGATATTATACACACACCCCAGGCAGGTTTGCCACAACCCGGTGGGCAGGGCGCAGCCTGCCACAAAGCAGTCTGCAGACAAAGCAACAAAAATGGCTAAATGCAGTGAATGGCCACAATAATAGTTATTCCACTAAAACAACCGTCCAGATGACCTCTACCAGGATGTTATGGCCGCATGAACACATCTCATAGAATTTCTGAAGCTCAAAACTAAATTCTGTGGGGATGCAGGGACATTGCATAAACGCTGCAGTAACGTTGAAATGTCGGTGAAATTTCTAGAAGAATCTTAAAGGTAGAGTAGATTGGTAATAAGGGAGTAAGTAGGCATTGGCATCCACCCAAGCGCACAATTACGATTACAAAGAAAAGCTATATAGCTTCCTTAAAAAATCAGTGCCACGCAGCCTTCCAGTCCCCCGCCTATCCTTTCCCCCCACCCCCACCGTGGCCCATCTAGCTCGCCTCCCTGGATCTGAGACTGCAACGTGCCCTCGTCGCCTTGGCCCAGGATCTACTGAACGCCTAATAGAAAGGATGTTCGAATAAAAATGTCACACCACCACCACCTTAAAAACTTCGCAGTTAAAAGAAAAAATTCGTCCTGCTCCGGAAATTTGGGAGATTTGGTGAGGATTAGCTTTCTTTTGTACCCATAAGGCTGTGCTTGGATGGATGCCAATGCATAATTACTTCCTTATTGCAACGTGAAAACGTATTAAAACCTAGCTGGCAACAGCTTACCTCTGGGAGGTCTTCGCCCCATCCGTGCTGTAAGGACGAGGCGGGTCTGGCTGTCGGCGGCCTGCCTAACGCCCACATGATGGTTGGTTGGTTGGTTTATGGGGTTTAACGTCCCAAAGCGACTAAGGCTATGAGAGACGCCGTAGTGGAGGGCTCCGGAAATTTCGACCACCTGGGATTCTTTAACGTGCACTGACATCGCACAGTACACGGGCCTCGAATTTCTCCTCCAAAGAAAATCAGCCGCCGCGGCCGGGATCGAACCCGCGTCTTTCGGGCCAGCAGCCGAGCACCATAGCCACTGAGCCACCGCGGCGGCCCCACATGATGAACGCACTGCAGGAACAAAAGGTAAAGGCTCGAACACCCATAGTAAAGGTACTCTTCTGCTCTGTTTGCCTATGTTCTACAAGAAAGCCCCTGCCGTGCACTTTAGTGACGTGCTCGGTTGGAGGTGTCTAGAAGACATCGCATGTGAGAAATATCTCTTGACACCCATTGCAAAAACATTTTGGTGAAAGACTTGTATGCCCGGCAACCATTGACTTGAAAGATTCGATATGGCAGTGAATTTCAGTTTACTTCCCTCCTTGTTTACTTCCCTCAACAGAACAAGATTTGGCCACACTTGTGTAGATGTCTTAAGGGTAATGGAGTGGATTCCAAGAGAAGGCAACAATAGCAGGCGGTGGCGGAAAGTTAGGTGGGTGGATGAGATTAAGAAGTTTGTGGAGATACGGTGGCTGCTGCTGGCAAAGGACAGGGTTAATAGAAGAGAGAGAGAGAGAGAGAAAGGAGCTTTAATGAGGCATAGTCAGGCTGAGGATTGTTCTTCTGGTGTTTCCTGTGATCGTGTTCTTGGCGGCGTTCAAATTTATAGCTGCGATGAGCTAACCCTACAGCATGAATTTTGCACGGGAAGCCTGAGTACGCACTTGATACAGTGCAATGTGGTCATTAAAAGACCTTGGATATTTGCGAGGGTTATTCAGTAAGCTGTATGCCCCACTTGTTTCTCTTGTGTTATGTCAGGCAGCCGAATAAAGATGGCGTGGATAGTTGTTGGCTTGTGTGTGAAGTAAGCCTCGCAAATCAAAATCTACAGTCAGAGAAGGCGGTTTTATGGGGCTGGACCATAAGCACTATGTTCGAACCACGACTCGCACTGTTAGTTTTGGATCATAACCAAGACGCAAAGTCTATACGCAAGGAATACGTTCATTGCAGCTGAAGTGAAATAAATGCGCTTAAGTAAACACCGAAGGGTGTTCGTCTCTCGTGGTGTTCGTCTCGTGGTGTTCGTCTCTCGTTTCTTGTGTCCTCGTCTTTTGTTGCGCTACAGTGTCTTTGAAGTATGTACCAACAAGCCCAAAAAGCCACGCTACCGAAGGGTGGTTTACTTTTTACAGGACAGAAGTTACCGCAGAAAAGACTGGACACTCCGGTGGCTCAATGGTTATACAGGTCGGCTGCTGACCCGAAAAACGCGGGTTCGATCACGACCGCTGTGGTCGCATTTCGATTAAGGAAAAATGCTAGCGGCCCGTGTAATGTGCGATGTGTAGTGGGTGTTAAAGAACCTCAGGTGGTCGAAATTTCATGAAAGGCGCCTCTCATAGCGTGACCAGCTTACCGACGTTAGACTCCACAAAATGGATCAGAAAACACGACCACCCGTACGTGCAGCAGGCTTTCCCGCACAGCGGCTTTGCATGTTTTCAGGGTGATGTACCCTGTAGAAAGGAGCAATGGCCCTGCCAACTGTCACACTATATCGGTTATTTTACGCACATCATCCAGGTTTCGGCACAATGATTTACATGTCTCTGTAAGACACAATGACTAAGCAGCACCTAACTTTTACTAACTTTACACCCTAGCGAAATTTAACCTATACAACTACTACCCCAATCAAAAAAAACATCAGCATTCGGGTCGACCTCTAGGTGACGTTAATCTCGGTTTTAGAGGTAAGACTTGAGAGAGTGGTTCTTCTGCATACTTAAGGTGAGTTGTGCGCTCAGCTCACAATCAAGGTGCTGTTGATCGAACTACCGAACACGGGCTATATGATGACGGCAACGTTTTATTTCAGTTTTGCCGTTGAAACATTTCATGCCAGATATGCCTATGCACGCAGGACACTTCATTTTTTCTGACTCACTGATTCAGCTCGCATTCAGGCGCTGGAAACCCCCTGAAAACCTACGGGTTGGCGCTGATGTAGGAATTATAATCAGACTTCTATTTATTCGTTGTTGATAGTTCTTTCTACGCGGTTATTCTCAGACTTGTTTCCTAACAAACACAGCATCTTACTTCTGGCCCAATACCATGTTGGAGAAGCATAGAGGGCAGTAGATACATACACTGCTATGGCCAAACTAGTTCCTCACCTCCGAGAGCTCTCTCACTTCATCCACGTTGTAAGGAGGGGGAGGGTCTGGCTGTCGGCGGAGCGCTTCAACCCACGTGACGAATGCACTCCAGGTTAAGAGGGAAACCGCAGTAGCTTGTTCAGGGTTGGTAGATGTTTTAAGAGAGCAGAAGAATGGGAGTGCTGCTTATGAAAGTAAAGAAAAACATGTTGAGAGCAAATCTAGCATCAAGAGAAGTCACAGGGTATGGTAGTAAAGTGTCAGGAATAGAACTGCTGAGAGATATGCTGTGGCTCATGGCATAGCCGAAAACAACAGAGAGCATGCGTTACCTTTTTAAAGTGTTCACTGAGACGAGCGTAGTAGCTAAGCTGCTTTTGGAGAGAAGGGACCACTGAGGATGTAGTGAAGTTGGCCTATATAGTAGACTGACCATAGCATTTTAACGACCAGGGTTCACTCATCAACAACAGACGTCTTGGAAGCTCGAAAAAGAAACCATAAAGCAAAAAAACAGGTATCAGCGGTACCGGCCGATTTCATGTTAACCATAGATCTCAGAGGCGGACACCATTTCCATAACAACATTTGCATAACTGGAACACCATTTGCATAACATTTAAGGGCCACCCGTTTGACGCAGAATGTTCGAAGAGGTATCAAATGATTCACGTGCTCCCGAGGACCAAATTACTAATTGAGATGAAACACAAAATCACCATCATTATCAGCATCAGCCTGACTACACCCACTGCAGGGCAAAGGCCTCTCCCATGTCTCTTCAATTAACCTTGTGCTTTGCCAGTTTCGGCCACCATATCCCCGCAAAGTTCTTAATCTCATCCACCCACGTAACTTCCTGCTGCCCCCTGCTACGCTTGCCTTCTCTTGGAATCCATTTCGTTACCCTTAAGGACCAACGGTTATTTTGCCTTCGCATTACACGCCATGCCCAAGCCCATTTCTTCCTCTTGATTTCGACTACGATGTCATTAGCCCGAATTTTTTACCTCACCCACACCGGCAGCTTGCGATCCCTTAACGTTACACCTATAATTGTTCTTTCCATAGCTCGCTTCGCTGCTACACAACTTAAGGTGAACCCTCTTTGTTAGCCTCCATGTTTCTGCCCCACAGGTGAGTACCGGTAAGATACAGCTGTTGTATACTTTAGTGTTGAGGGATATTGGCGAACTACCATTCATGATCTGAGAGAACCTGCCAAATGCGCTCCACCCCATTCTTATTCTAGTTACTTCCCTCTCATGATCCGGATCAGCGGTGACTACCTGCCCAGAGTAGACATATTCTCTTACTGCTTGGAGCACTGCGCTACCAATTGACGACTGCTGTTTCCTTGCGAGACTGTTGGTTTCGGTGTTTTAGAGAAGGTATATATGGATATATTGATTTCCGTGTAGATATCTTGCGATATGCGAAAAGTTTGGTTGGGTTCTGAATCATCTTTTTCGAGATCTCTGGTATAGAAGAGGGACAGTATTCCCCTTTCATTATGCTACGAAAAATTCCAACACAGATCAGCCTTGCCATGAGTATTGCGCACCGGTCGCGTTTTACTGGTTTGGTGGCTACCTAGAACCCTTCCCATTGGTTCAGAGGGGTTATTGAAAAGCATGTCCAACTTTCTCGGGCAAAAATTATGAAAATTGTAAGTTACTGTTATGGAAACATTGAAAGTAATGTTTCATCCTTATGATATTGTAAGATACTGTTATGGAAACATTGAAAGTTTTTTTTCATGCTTATGATATGCAGGAAAATCTTTTAAAGTGTTTCATCGATGACACCGAAAAGTTGAGACTGCCTTAGAGAAGCAATGGGAAATGCTCTTGATGATACAAGATTAAGACTGCCGTCGGGTGATTTGCGAATGTATTGATTGCTTAGCAAAATCTTATATTATAAGAAATAATTGCATTCATAAACTATTTCCCGCTCAAAAACACTCTTGTTCTTCTCAATGGTTGATTACGGATATGGCAGAAGCCTTTTTCTGCAGCGGGCGTAGCGAGGCTGAAGGTGAAGGTATATAGAAATGTCAGATATCGGACAGTATTTTTCGTGCTTAAGAATTCAAAGTCGAAAATGTCTTTCAGCACAAGATGCACCTCAACTTTTGCAATTTTGAATGAGGTGCACCGCACAGTCGTGGAGCAAAAAATTTCTGGTCGTCCTCGTTTGAGACTTTCTTGAAAGTTTTTTGGAAGCGGTAACTCCCTTACAACCACACAAACTTGGCGTACTTTCTCACCCTTGCTTTTCGCACGCAAAATGTATATATTGCGGCTGCTTTGTCTTCATTCGTACGTCATTGGAAGTTTGCGAAAAAGCATTGTTCACGAAAATGCTGCCCCTGCCATGACGTTCATATATCTTCTCCTGGATATATTAATATTTTCACAAAGCGAAATTTACTGAATAATGTGTATAATAATAATATAAAATAAATCAAGCAAATCAAAGATGTGAAACAGGCATTTTATCTCCGTTAATGTGGACTGCTCAAGTGGCACTCCTGATGGCTTCTGACAGCTTCCTTTTTCCCCATATGTGCGTTAAGGATCTGGCACGAGTCTTGCCCTGTAGTTCATTGCCTGTACATATTGCTTACTGGTGAATTACCGGTACATATGGCTGAGCTCCAATTATAAAAACCTCTGAAATGATACAAGAAAGGCTGAGCCACAGGAAACGCATGCCTTGGTGGAATGCATTACCAGCTGGCCATTGCTTCAGTGGAATGAAGAAGCCAATTCTCTCAGATGCCTGCCTTGTCAAGTAGCTTTCTTGAGCTTCATTCCCTCAATATGCAACTTCCTGCATTCTTTCGGCAACCGATTACAGCAGTATACTGACGATCTGAACGTAACCAACGTATTATATATGCAAGCGGCATAAATATCCCGGCTAGCTCTTTAAGTCAGCTTGTACAAAATTGTATAGAAAGGATGTGCTACACCTAGCAGCGAGTAATAAATTTTTGCAGCGAATTTAGCTTACTTCGTGTTACCAGCGGGCTTTTTGGAGCCCACTGGTAAACAGAGTAAATGATTTTTCGCAAAACGGGGAGCTTGAGAGAGCAGCATCCACCATTTTTATACAGCCAGGTTTTGCTCAGTTGTATAGCTTTTTTTTTAAATTTGAGAAATCGTGGCGTGACAATTTTTACGAACGTTTACACATCTCTAAAAAAATTACGTGAGAAATCGTCAGTCTTGAGGACTGAGTTCTCATTCAGGCGGGAAAATATTTGTTTTCAATTATAGTGCCCGGCGACGCTATAAAGCGCAGGCGCTGAGATCGGCGTTACCAGCCCGCGATAGAAGAAAATAATGATGGACAGCGCGTGCTCGGAGCGCACGCCTGGCACGCGCTGTTCGGAACTAGAAGCCTGCCACGCTGGTCATCTTGCTCTGGTGCTCCGCTGCGACCCCGAAAATCTTCAACAGTGGTGACCCGGCGAACCGCCCCTTCTTCATCAGCGGCGTTCCAGGATGGCGTACTGGCAGGACCCAAGTTTCGACCCGCCGCTCCCCAGCGTTCCGGCCTGCAGGCGACGGCGGGTGGTTCGCCCAACTGGAGGCTGTGATGTACTTGAACGGCATTACCATCCAACCGTTTAAACACGCAGTCCTTTGCGACATCCTCCCGCCCGACCTCCTGCGTCGGCTAACCTACTCTGCCTTCGGCTGCCGGCCATACGATGAGCTGCGTGCGGCCGTCTTGGCTGACTTCGGCGCGTACTATTTCCGCCGCCGCTCTACGGCGCAGCGGACCCGCCTTCGCCGCCGCCAGCCTCTGGCCCTGCTCCGGCCTCGCTCGCGCCCACGCAGCCTTCACCAGAACCCGGCCCGCCTCAGAAGCCCCTCGCCGCCACTCCTGCACAGCGTTTCCAGCCCGGCCGTCCCTCTCGACGCCACACCAGGTGGGATCCGCATGAGCTTCGCCTCGCGTCCTGCTCCCACTACTATCCTACCCGCGTCTCTGGCCCTGCCTCCTTGCGCTTCAGTGGCGTTGTCGCCAGAGCCTCCTGCAGCCAAGGACGACACTGCGGCAGCAGCCGTGCCGAGGCTTCCGGCATCTCCATCTACCTCGTCACTACCGCCAACATCTCTGCAGGCCTCTGCTGTGAGGTTGAAGCCGCCACCCGCTGATGCTAAAGAGCCCCCGACAACGACCAAGCCTGCTTGTCACACTCCCAGCCCCTCAGAAGGTCCGCAGAGCACAAATTGTCATCAGGAGCAGGATGAGAAGGCCAACCCGGTGACAGCAGTAACAAGCATGGCGGTTGCCACCAGCCCCACTTTGAATGAAAAGGTTCCTGACCCGGTGTCAGCGCTTGCTCTCAAGCCCGACCAGTCCGCTGATTTGGGCCCTTCTTGCTCTCCGCCGGTGTTTGCATCTTCAAAGCAGCCTGACACCACTAGCTGGGCCGCCACCTCATGCCCATTCCCGGTGAGCCCATCTGTCCTTTCTATCGCGAGACGCTCCTGCAAGCCCCATCAGAGCCCTGTTGCTCATAATGCGCAACCCGCACCATTTACCACGGCTCTCTGGGCATCTGTCAGCTTCGCAAGTGACTCTGCCTCCGCGACAGACGAGACACCCACCGAAGGTGGTGGCCTACTTGAGACATGGACGCGTTTGGACGGGCCCCATCCAGCACTGCCTGTGGTCGGAGCACCAGCGCATAACGTTCCTTTCGATGCTGACGTGCCGGATTTCTTTCTGACCTACTCCTCCAACTACCGCTTCCAATATCGAAGCGGCCACGGCTTTCCCGCCAGATGGCAGCCGTCCGTTGCTCACTCCGCCTACGCCTGCCTTGCAGTTCCTTCGCCGCCTCGAGCACCATCTACCACACCCTCTGGGGCAACGCACTGCAAACGCTCGCAAGTCTGGACGCTGGTATTTCAGGCCATCCTCGAGCGCACTGTCAGCCCTACCAGATGCCGTCAAGACTTATTTCCGGCCATCCCGTCGACGTTTCCTGGGTGACTTTTCATGTCGGTTGCCCCTGTCATCACCATCCCCTTTCTGCATCCCTCGCCCGTTGCGAAGCAGCCAGGCTCGACCGCCTGAGCTTGGTTCTCCAGCCTGACTGCCTTCCCGGACTACCGACCTACACTGCAGACCCACCTGCAGACCTGCTTGCCGCCGTGGCTACTCCATCTCTGCCCCGTCGGCGCGTACATTTCGCCGTTCCATCTAGGCGGGGGACCCTATAGTGCCCGGCGACGCTATAAAGCGCAGGCGCTTAGATCGGCGTTACCAGCCCGCGATAGAAGAAAATAAAGATGGACAGCGCGTGCTCGGAGCGCACGCCCGGCACGGGCTGTTGGGATCTAGAAGCCTGCCCCGCTGGTCATCTTGCTCTGGTGCTCCGCTGCGACCCCGAAAATCTTCAACACAATGGAAACAAAAAATGGGGATGGAAGCGGTAACCTAGCCAGTGGCTGCTGATGTGTCGAAGCTTGGTAATTAGGAGACACTGGAGTTGTCCGTGTAATGAAACATTTGGTAAAAATTTTCCCACGTTACATAAGCCATAGTTCATGGAAGAATACTGTGCAAGGTGCAAGGGTTTTATATACTTCGCCCTGTGTTGCTTTCACGGTGAACAAAATTCGAGGAAGTATGCGGTTTTGTATTGCATCTCCTCAGTGTACACTAGAACGGTCTCGTTTGGGTGTTGTATGCGAGACTGAAGGAGCTGCTGGGTTCTCTCCTTTCGCTCGACGTTTGTGAAGTATTCAGAAGCTGCTCCTTGATGGTTTCCCAGTTCTTGAGGCTAGCTCCTCATTCTCAAACCAGATTCTTGCTGGCATGTTTCACGTTCTCAACTGCACTACAGCCGAGATAACTGGTGACTGTTACTGAGCAAGAATCACTCACCCAGCCATTGCAGTAGAATGACTTGATGCCAGGCTCTACGCAGGTATTCTACGCGGACCAGATGTTGACCAACTCGCCCAGACTGCAGAAAAAAGAGCGCCTTATGTGAGACTCCACCACTGAATTGCACGAACAATGCAAGCTGCACCGCACATTCTGAGGCACATGGATCAGGTACAGGCACAAAATCTGTGGAGTGGCCCTTATCATATCAGCTCTGAAAACACCTGCAGACCTTTCCACATTCGTTTTTTTCAGTGCAGCCATACTTCCACTCGGATGTACCATCAGCGCTCTGATTGGCGGATTTTATACAGTCACCTACTGCACATTCTCCACAGTCGAACAGGCACGCGCGCTCATTCAAGCTGTAAACAGTGAAAAAGTCTGCAGATCCTTGGCATTCAATAACATAAAGGAAAAAGGCGTTAAAAAACGACATCGTTTATACTTCATTTAGCACAGTACATATGCCTTGCAACGTATGCAGTGATCAAATTAGCGACTTTTGCTATTGAAACTTCACCTTAGATAACAGATTCGGGAATAACACTGGTTACTGGCTGCCAACTCTGCTGTCATAGGCGGCAACGGAAAAATGTGTCGTAGCCAAAATGCGCTGTCTCAAGAGCATGGCATAGACACACGGTTATCGGCGCCACCAGTCTTCCGAACGGACGTTGCTGCTATTTTAGCATCTTCGTGCTTAACGCTAGAGCAGCCATTGTATGCAGTCAGTGGCCGCTTTAACACCGATTTGTTTTTGTATGAGCACTGACGCTCAAAAGAATTATAATGCCCAACCTACTCAAGCTGCTTCAGTCAAACTTTGTATTTATTCATTTAGCCCACTCCAGTAACCATGCAAAATTTCACTGCCTTAGGCCGAGCAATAAATTTTTGCATCCGATCCCCACTTCACCCCAATTCATTCAGGGTCTTCCGAGCTGGTGGTCTGCAGTCAGCGGAGGTCTCTCTGCTTGCATTGGCACTGTCTTGCACTGACACGTGGCAGCAAAGTGATTTCAGCATGGGTCAGAACAAACGCAGTTGAGAAGTTTAAGGATACACGCCAAATTAATAGCACGATCGATGGAATAGAACATACATTCTCAGCGAGATTCAAGAAGTTTGCTCAGCTTTCCCTTCTGTTTGCTGCACTGAGCAATCACTAACCTGAAATAATCGCTGTTTCTAAATTGATCGAGATATTGGGGAGTGTATATTTCCACTCATGTAATTTTGTGTTTACTATCTCCAAGAGAAAAGGTTTAATAAATTGGAAGAGAGCTTGAATTTTTTTTCACAACTACACATTCGTTTTCTTTTCTAGAGAAGAAGGAGCTACCAGCTTTAAATCCAGATTTCGTTTGCGTTCACTGTTGTAAAGTGAAGCCATATTTAGGGGGGTTGTTGTTTAAATTGTTTAAATACGGCATATTTCATGGCTACGTAGCAGCTAATGTGACATTTCTTTCCCACAGCATTTCTTGACAAGATCACTGTTATGCAAGCTTTGGTTTCGGTAATTTATGGCTCGACTTCGCTCCCGGTCAGTGACCATGTTTAGGTCCAAGCCGGATGGGCACTAAGGGTAAGTCAGGAAAATCACATGGCAACTAGCAGTTTACAAAAAGAAAAAAAAACGCATGCATTAAGATACAAAGCGTGGCTCGCATCAAACAAGTCAGCAAAAAAGAGCAAGGCACTCATCCCCTTTCGTCAAACCAGGCAGTCATGCGCATACTGCGCCGTAAGGAAACTAAAGAGTAAAGATGGGCTCAAAATATATGCTCAGAACTTAAGCTGGATTGCAGGTTGGGTTAAGATTATGGAAGACCATCTACTTGACAGTGGACAGGTTTTTTTCACCGCCATTTTCTCCTCACCCCGCTGGAGTAGTGTGACAAAGGCTGCAGGATTACCCGGCCAGAACGAAGTCCTCACGCTATGCAGGTGTGCCAAACGACGCTGTCGCCATCGAGGAAAGCTCCGTCAATGACCCGCTGGTGCATTTCGGGCTGTGCAGTAATGACCGAAAGTCAGGTTGCTTCGTCCCATAGGTGAAAAACATAGAAAACAGCAGATGAAATAAGGCATGCTCGCAAGTCGCTAGGTGGGAACAACTGCAAAGAAATTCGTGAAAGAAGATCTTGAAAAGATATGCAACAATGAAATTGTGGTAGTTTCAGGAACAGTGTATATTGCATTGGGAGCGTGACATATAAAGCTATTTTGTGGTACACACCCAGATACAAACCAGGTTACTTTTTTAACGTGCGAGCCTTAGAGATACACTGTAGTAGAAAGGAAAGTTGGGCGAGTTGGTCCACCTAAAATGAACAAGGCTTAGAAGCCCGGTTGTCCAGAAAATCCGGCATTGGCGTACTGAGCGAAAATTAACGAGCATGATTATGGCCAGTGAGCAACCTAGGAGGCAGGTGGGCAACCTAGGTCACGTGACCTTGCGGGGTAATCACAACCTGCCCACCGGACAGTATGCAAACAGCCCAATGTGGCAGCTGGCAGTTAATGATTAATCACTCGGGAAGATCAACCTGGGCCACAGACGGCCCCGCTGGGTGCAGCTGCCATCGCAGGGCAGTGGAACATCGCTTAACGGCTGCACCAGGAGGGGTACGAGGACTCCCAGGGATCTATGAATCTACAGAACGACTTCCCGTGCAGTATGGGAATTAACTCATTACGACAACGCGTCATACTCTTAGGCGGAGCTAATGTGTATCCTCCAAGTTTTTGTGAATACAGTTATGTCGGCTTTTTTTCCTTTATGTCCTGCGCAGACATGGACAAGATGCCAGAAAAGCCAGAAAAGGCAACAAAATAAACCGCAAGTGTCGCAACCCTCGGTGGTTTCCACTTAGAAGCCAGGACACTAAGGATCCAGGTTTCTATGTGGAAACCGCACTGGGTCAGCTGATCTCTGAAGCTAGAAGACCACATGACCGCCCAAGTAAACTCAAGTCACGGATTGCACTACAACATTTAAGGTTGCCAGAATAACCTGCACAGAGGGAAAAAAAAAATAGCCTATTGGAACCGGATGCAGCCACGGGATGGCGCCACGCAGGCCGCCGATGGCGGTGAGGTCTCACTTTGGCTGTCGGAGTGTTGCTTACGCAACAGTATTGCCGACGATTGCGTTACTTCCTAATGCGCAATTTGAGTGCATCTAATCAGCTGTTTGAGCTTTTCGATGGACTGAGACTGAACGTCAACTTTCTCCATCACACTACAAAATGAGTCTCTCTGCCTCTTCAGGAGCGCAGAAATTGGGGATGGGGTTAAGCTTAAAATGGCTTTAACCGCATAGTATAATCGAATGCATACGGACGCCGTATGTATATTGATGCTGTGTCGATGCTGTGACAATACTGCTGACAGCGACGCCACTTTATAAATATGCAGTGCGGCAAAGCCAACTCAACGCGCTTTAAAAGGAGTTTTGACGTTCAATATTTCGAGCGACACTGGCGATCAAAAAATAAAATAAAAACAGAACTCACCCTTCATGTTCATTCGTAGCATGATTTCGGCCCCTAAAACCAAAAATAAAAAGTTTATTGCTTGTGTTTAGACATCTAATCGTCTTTTGATTAACAACAAACAAACTGGCGATTGAAAAAAACGGGAGCAGAGCGCGGTCTACATGCTCCGGTGTCGTATTTTTTTATTACGCTTTTATTTACGTGGCAACAAAAAGACACTGAGCCATCCATGAAGCATTCGAGGACGACAACGCCTTTATTTTACCACTCACCAACAAGGTAAAAAGCGCGCCTATGGGGAACCTGCGCTGAAGTTTGCCGTGTCGATTGCAGCGCCGTAACACACAGCATAGCGAGAGGAGCAAACAGTTTTTGGGGCACTCGTAGCGCTATTCCACGCCACCTTCCTCAGCTTATTGGCGTGAGCTTCTGCGCTCTGTTGAAGCCACACGTGGTGCGTGTCAGTTATCTAGGTTATGTCTGCAGAAGCGAGCAAACAGTGCTATCAACCAAACGCGGGCTTCTAATCATTCAGAATGTGCACTCGCGTTTGCAGCGGCCCAAGCGACTGACGGCAGCAGTTTTTAGTCGAATAGTGGAATAACTGCAGAGCCACCTGGGCAGCGCAAGCTCCCCATAGATGGCACGTTTCTTTTCATTGCCGCTGCACTAATATCACCCCTGCTGAGCCGTTCACGTGCACAGAGTGCATCAGTGTATCTCTCACAGTTATGCACATAAGAATCTGAAAAACGATAAAAAATCACCTTGCATATCTGACACCTACCTATTCTGTCTATCTATTTTGATATTTTACATAAACGTTCTCATCTGTAAATTTTTGGTTATGTGCGGTGTTTGATGACCGGAAAGCGCACATAGGCTACAAAAGATGCCATAGTAGAAGGCTCTGGAATACTTTGTACCACCCGCAATTCTTGAAATTTCACTGCCAGCGGACGGGTGTCTCTGCCCCTAGGCCTCAGCGAAATGTGACTGCCTCAGCCGGGGTTGCCGGTAAAGAAGTTTACGCAGCGCAGAGAATTAAGCGGTAAATGCCATATAAATTGTTAATAATTTTGACCTTAACGAGAAAAGAAAACGCCTCCGTTTATAATGAGAAGGCCTTTTATCTTGCTATGCGAATCATTCTGTAGATGGCAGACAATGTCCTATTGTGGGCCAAGATGACAGCACTTCGAGTCTTAAAACAACAATGCATCAGAAAACTTTATGCGTGCATTGGAAGCCCGCAGTGCAGAAACTTTTGTAGTGTCAGCTACACTGGCGGTGGATGAGCAGTTTTACATGAGCGTGGATGAGCCAAGCTGCTCATGCGCGAGGAGCGAGTGAACTCACAGCTGCGCAGCTGGTGCGCCGGAGCCGACAGGAAGAAGGAGAGGATTATGAGGAACGACAGCCAGGCCACAGCCATGGAGAAGGAAAGCAAAGCCGCTGCTGAGTGGCGCAGAAGAGCGGAAAAGTTCGCCGGGTCCCGAAGTGGCTGCCTGGCAGTTAGCGGTTAACCAGAGGAAGAACGAACAGGCTAAGGCCAAGCGTGCAGCGGAGACACCAGAGCAACGAGAGAAACGCCTAGCAAAGGTGCCGGGGCCTCTAGGCAGCAGCCTCAAGACGATGTCAACGCTCGCCGATTGAAATACAGTGAAAGTGCCAGTGCGACTCGTGCCTTTCAGACCAACTTTGTGAACAATCCGTGAAACGTTGAGTTTGGCGGTGTCGGAGTTGGGCGAAGAAGATGGAGACCTGAGGAGGGTTTGTATGACGACCAAGGACTGTCTCGTTAAGCAACGAACCAAGTTGACTGCAGGGACCCTATTTTAGTTGCAAGAATATCTCTAAATTCTCGCAAGCATCAAAATATGTGTCTGATACAACGTAGGCTGAACAGTACAACGAAATGTACGAGCTGAAAAAAGTTATTAGAGTTATAGAATAGCGCAGGTTTATTCATCATCATTATTATCAGCATATTTATGCCCACTGTGGGGCAAAGGTCTCTTCATTGACGGGGAATGAAGAAATTACTACGTTAGTTTCGCTTGGTGTTTCACACGTACAGGGTCTGTTCTGAAAGTAGTAGGACTGGTTTTTTCCTGGGCGAACCGGCGGACGAGAGGTGGTCTGCGCGTGCAGGATCGTTGAAGGGGGATATTGGGAATGCTGGGGAAAATCGGCAGTCGGCTCTCGGCCGTTGAAGAGAGGAGGTCGCTTGTACTGTGAACCCCTGTCGAAACGTCTCGTCACGCAGAATCATTGAGTGTTTACTGGATCAGCGATACGCGATCAAATTTTGTGTAAAGCTTGGTAAAACGGGCAAAGAGAGACACGACATGATTAAGGAGGCCTACAGGGATGCTGCGATGGGTAGATCAGGTGTTTTTGAGTGGCTCAAGTTGTTCTAAAAAGGTAGGGAAAGAGTGGAAGACGATGACCGCTCCGGACGCTCATCGACCAGCAAGAGCAACGAAAATGTGTCGTAGTGAAAAATTTACTTAACAGTGATCGCAGGATGAGTATCAGAATGATTGCTAATGACTAGCATTCCTGAAATCCAAGTGTTTGAGATCGTGACACAAAACTTAGCCATCACGAAAGTCTGCGCGAAGTTGGTGCCGCGAGTGTTGTCAGAGGAGCAAAAGCCCAGCCGGTAAGCGATCTGACAGGATCTTCTTCATGACGTGAATGAGGACCCCGATTTTTTTGGATAACGTAGTGACCTGTTACGCGACGTGGGTGTTTGAATACGACACGGAGAGCAAGCGGCACAGGTCAGAGTGGCCCACTCGTTCTTCCCCACGCCCCAAGAAAGCGCGATAGAGCAAATCAAAGGAAAAGTCCGTGGTCATTTGCTTTTTTGATCGACATGGAGTCATTCACAAAGAGTTCGTACCACCCAGACAAACAGTTAATGCAGTTTTTTACGTGGAAGTCCTCAGAAGACTGCGAAAACACATTGTTCGTGACCGCTCAGCCATCGCCAACAAATGGCGGCTGCACCATGACAACGCGCCGAGCCACACAGGGTTCCTCGTAATGGAGTATCTTGCCTAGCACAAGGTGGCAACGCTGCCTCGCCCCCCCCCCCCCCCCCCCCCCCCCCCCCCCCCCCCCCCTAGAGCCCCGACATGACTCCGGCGGACTTTTTTCTATTCCCGAGAATAAAGTCGACGCTCAAGGAGAAGCATCACGGATTGGTAGAGGCGGTTCAACAGGCCGTGACGAGGGAGCTATACAGCATTTCGGTCCAGGCGTTCCTGGAGGCGTATGAAAACTGGAAAACTCATTGGCAGCAGTGTGCAGATGCGGAAGGGTGCTCTTTTGAAAAATACTAATCGTTTGTACTATTATCATAAATAAAATTTAGAAAAAAAAATCAGTCCTACCACTTTCAGAACAGACCCTGTATTTTGCGCATTCCACTGAGAAAAGAAGAATAGGAAAATGAGGTGTTTGTTAACGACCTACATATGAACGAAGCGATCAGTCACTGAAAGGGAGGAAAGCACAGAGAAGCTTTTCTCATTTAAATCTGCGGTGTTGATCAGTACGAAAGAATTATTGTAACCATAGTGTAATCAGAAGCCCGCGTTCGTCACGGCACAGTTAGAAATGTCGTGAAGGCAGAATAACACAGCAGATGAAGCAAGGCAAAAGAATATGCGCAGAAAGAGGTTAAAAAATACGAGCGAGCATGATGCAGCAGAAATTCAAGCCAGTTTTGGCAAAGAGCACCTATATTCTTGCGGGTACGCAGTACACATGATTTCTGTAATTTTTTACTAGAATAATTCTGTTTATAACTACTGAAGATATCGTACATAGAATGACCTTATTTTGCAGCTGAGCCTTTTTGTGGCATTGAACTTCACGTTTGGTTGATGCTCATGTTCATTTTCATATATATTTGGTACTGAGCTTTGAGCTGGATGGATTGAAGCCATGTCCTACAATGCTGACTGGATGCTGACGTTTCTGCATTGGCAACTGCAGCGGCCAAAATCCAGTGACAGGGCTAATGCACAAGGAATCTCGGCTGCTTGCATCCATGACAGTGGAAAAGCGACGTCTTTTCCCATTGAACTGCCTCAAATAGGGGTGGCTTAGGCTGAAAACCGGTTTGTGTTTATCTGGCTCTTGCTAAGCGCAAAGCTGAATTTCCCACCTCTCAGTACTGAAGCATTCTTAAGAGGTCATACTTTTACAGGCCCTGTTCATGTAGGTGTCCATGCCATAACCTTCTATTCCTATTACGCTGCAATGAGTAAACCGCGCAAAGGAGGGCAAAAAAAAAAGAATTCGGCACAATTTAGGCGAGCAATATTGCAGTTCTTTGCAGAAATAATGTACAATGCGTAGTGAGCATGTGCTTGTTTTAGAGACACGTCGAAGCACATTAAAGGCTGAACACGTATATTAAGACGGAAGCCTTTAATGCATCATCGTTGTAAGCAGGAGTTGTCGATAAAATGTCACGCTTTTCAATTGCTCGAAATGGTCGTGACGTCACAGTGAGCGAATTTCAAACGGGGCCAATTGTTCTTTGGTGAGTAACCATGCAGCCAATGAAAGGGATGGTATGGCGATACTCCGAGTAAGTGGGACTGAGTTTAGTTAATTGCTTAATTAACCAATTACTCTAATTAACCATCCTAGTCAGACCAGATAAATTAATAAAACCGAGTAGGAAACTGGTCGAGTTGGAGAATCGAACCAGGGTCTCCGGAGTGCGTGACGAGCATACTAAACACTCCGCCATGCCAGCTCGATGGTTTGGAATGAACAAAGGCTCGTCTAGTTAATACAGTGTCTTCGTTCACTACCATCCTCCTCCCTTCTCTTACGGCGAGGTTCAGGTGCCCACCGACAGAGATACATTTCCTTTCCTCAAAAACCAATTTACCGACCAGCAAGGCACCAGCAAGGCGCAAAGCGGATCGGGTGGTGGCGTTGTTTGGACTCCCTGGCAGCGTTGAAAGACGCTGCCGGGTTCCACTCTTAGAGGCGAAGCTTAACATAACCACAGATCAGTGACACAAGCAGCAACACCGCGCTTAAGGCTTTTGCCTCACCGCACTTTAGGTCAACAAAGTGCCCCTTGAAATTTTTTATAATACAGACTGTCGAATGAATTGCATTACAGCAATGCGAGCGGACCAGTCACTTCCAAAACAGTTAAGTATCACTCCTGCTCACCTCGTACAGCTCTCTTCATCTGAGTCCCGGTGGTGAGGGCGAGGGAGATAAGGCCGGAGGACCCTCTCGCACCCACGTGACGAAGGCACTCCAGACAGCGCAGTCTGCCGCGTCTTGATTTACATCGGCCCCGCTGGCTCTGTTGCTTGAGGAAGAAGGGACAAAAGGTCAAGCTGGTTCGCTATACAACTTACGCTATGGCGACATTCACCAAACATCACTTGCGAACGCCCACGTAGACAAGCATCGTCCATAACACACATTTTCACAAATTTTCTGAGAACGGGCCCGGAAGCCCACAAGTACTGACACCTAATGGCGTTGAGATTTTCGCGTTGCGAGAGGAAAAAAAAATGGCTGAGGCTTAGCTAAGGTTAAGCCTAGTCAGATGCGAAGCATATTGATGGCTAGGCTTGGTAATACATGGCTTTCCTTGGTTGAATACTTGGTCATTTTAATACAACCACTAGAAGCCTTCGTCGTGGGGGAAGACAACGGCATTTCTACAGCGGAACGCCGACTAACCCCGAGACGCGCGTTGGGTGAGCGCCTGGATTGCCACGGAAGCCGCGTCCGCCTGCCCGGTGGAGCGAGCGTTTCACCTACACCGAGTGTGAACGCGCGTTCGAAATGCGCGGGAGTGTGACGTCACCATACCACGTGATTCACGCGGCGTGCAACCGCAGCGACGGCACAAGTTGGAGCCCCGTCTGTCCTCTGTCGTGACGTCATTGTGTCACGTGGTGTGACGTCACCATACCACATGGTCTGCACAGCGTGCAACCGCAGCGACGGCACGAGTTGGAGCCCCGTCTCTCATCTGTCGTGACGTCATTGTGTCACGTGGTGTGCAGAGCGTGTAACCGTCACGAAGGGCTTGGGTTACCTATTGTAATATGCTTCGCATAAAAAGGAATCCTCGTAGCAACAAAATAATGAGTACATACTTTTTGTGTTAACACTTTAGTTAACCATGAACAGTTTAAGAAATGAATGATTTCTTTAGTGGCGTAGTGCTCGTGTAAGGTGTAGTGTAATTTGGTATGGCATAATACGAAAGAAGATATAGGAGATAATATTGGTACGGTGTAGTAAGTGTAATGGTTCAGTGTGCCGACGTGGCACTTATGCCATGAGGACGTAACAGTTCAAGGCTTCGGATAAATGCTTGAGCACTTGGAGTTCATTAAACTCGTGACATCACGAAGCAGACGGGCGGTTTTGTATTATGCCTCGATTGAAACATCGAGGAAACCTTTGCATGTTTATTGTTATCTAGTTTCCTTAATCACGGCATTATGTGGCTGACATCCTGACCTCCCTCATTCTTGGTGTAGACGACGCTTATCTGCCTACTGTAATTGAACGCGGGCTGTAAAGGAAACTGGTTGTTTGTCGACAGGCACCCCGTTTAGAATAGGTGCAAGTATTAGATACGAAAGAGGGGCTACGGCTCCAGCTCGTCAGAGTTAGGAAAATGCTTGTACCTACGAGGAACAAGGACTTTTGTCACATGCTTGGAGTCAAAAATGCAGAAATAATTCACTTCGAGAAACTGGTTGAGGAGTTCTGCGACATGCAGCCACGTAGCAAGAATTGGTCAGTGAGTGGCAGCCCAAAATGGTCGATGGTGACTTGCTCAGGGCCCCTCTTCCATGATGAATCAGCTAAATTGCGTCGTGTGACCTCCGTGACTCGCCACTGTGGACGTGGTTTAACAGCGGCGTACCTATCTAGTTCAGGTGGAAGCGGCCGAAAGTGAGCATCCAACCGCAGAGCGGTAGGGATGAGGTACAGCTACGAAAGGAGCGCAGGCCCTGCAAAACCAAAGCATTAATTGGCGGTTACATCCTAGGACACCGCTGAAATATTCAATCCTGACCATCGCCCGGCCTTGGGTGCGATCATTTTGCGGTCCCTGTCACTGGCAATGGCTTTTTGACTGCAATGTGCAAACTACAGTGACAGCAAGGCTACTGCCGTCCATGTTGCAGAAAATGTTTGCGTTTGGGACTGATACCACAAATATTGGATTCAGAGAGCTTCCACTTGAGTCGACGATCTACCTGCACACGTATTGATGAACTGAGTCTTCCATTCGGTACCGATGTTTCATTATTAAGTGGAAAACAAAAGACCTGCACCTGAATAGATTGCAAATGCGTTCAAGGATACCACAGACTGGCTAAAAACTTGCATTCTATAAAAATATAGTGGAAATGATGAGACCCTTGTCTTTGGGGGAGCTGGCACATTATCTTGTAATGCTTTGGGCAAACACAGACACACCACTGCTGATTGTGTTCCTGTTTCAGCTTGCTCTAACCTGTCAGCTAAGCTTCAAGTTTTCCAGAGTTTTTCCATTTATTCTTCCATAGAAAAAAGCGCGAAACGTGCACAAGTCGAGGTTTTTGTAGGAAATTGCATGCTACAGTAATTTAACATGGATTGCAGGAAATTTTGCTCAACCAAAATAAATACACAGCTACACATTTTGATCAACCGAAAGAAATTTCAGGCATGTTATGTCAGCTGATCTGAGGGCATCTGGTTTGTGATAACATTGTCTGCTACACAGCCTTTGGCTCTTGAGGATCCGCGTTATTTTCTCCGCGTAGAAGATTAGGCCAGAAGAGCGAAGAAAACAAATATATTTATTACTTTAACCTCTCTGCAAATGTCTTGTGCATAAATTTCTACACATGCATTAGCGTCAGAAGAATGTCCTGAGGGGCGAATTGGTGCATGATGAAATGAACGGCGGTGCAACAAGGACCTTACTAACAAGAGAGAGGTGGTGTCTCTTTCTTGTTAGTGTCCTTGTTGCACCGCCGTTCATTTCATCATGCATTAGCTTGCTTGTTAAAACTCTCAGCCAGGTTCTGTTTCTCCCACCGCAATGATCGGCTTGTGGGAGTAACACATTTTCTCGCAGAGAAGAGCAATAACGTCATCCTAAATTACAATGCAAGCTTGTCCTCTATGCGCTACTGTATCTCAGGAAACACATACTCACCTCCGGCCGTTTTCTTCGCTGTTGTGCGGGCTGCCTGACAGGTACAACCGGATATGCTCTTCGTTCTGGGACCGATGGAGCAATGCTACATCGTGCAATGGTCGCTTGCTGATCAAATGCCTGCGAGCTAAATGTCGGAGACGCGTGAGCCAATGGCAGAGCGAGCCACCACGTCCCGCTACTGGCTGTTTCTATGACAACGAAGTGGCAGCTTCTTGCTCCTGGCCTGTAAGAGAGCAGCAATACAGGGAGCGTGTACGGTTGCATGGCTGTTGGTTTTACTGGTTTTATGGAGCCTAACGTCCCAAAGCAACAGTGAAGAACGCCGTAGTGCTGCACTGACATCGCACAGTACACAAGCCTCTAGCCTTTCGCCTTCAACAAAATGAGACCGTTGGGACCGGGATAGAATCCACGGTTTTCGGTACAGCAGCCAAGCGCCATAAATACTGAGCTACCAAGACCGCTTAGGTTACATGTTTTTTTCTGCGTAGCCCATTAGGCAAGAAAAAAGGGTTCCCGCGGTTTTCGGTACAGCAGCCGAGCGCCATAAATACTGAGCCATCAAGACCGCTTATAATGCACGTTTTTTCTGCGTAGACCATTAGGCAAGAAAAAAGGGTTCCGGAAATTTCGACCGCCTGGGGTTCTTTAACGTGCACTGACATCGCACAGTACACGGGCGTCTAGCATTTCGTCTCCATCAAAATTCGACCACCGATGGAGACGAAATTGTAGAGGCCCATGTACTGTGCGATGTCAGTGCACGTTAAAGAACCCCAGGCGGTCGAAATTTCTGGAACCCTTCACTGCGGCGTCCCTTATAGCCTGAGTTGATTTGGCGAGATAAGGTGACCGCAGCTGGCAAGGCACAAGGTTAAATGGAGAGATATGTGAGTTAAATTTCTCTTGCGCAGTAGAAATCATTTGGCTGCTCCTGCTGCTGATGATGATATAGGGTAAGCCACCAGCCCAATTCAATCGTCACCACGAGACGAGCGAGCCGTTAAACTATAAACTGAGCTCTTTGGGAGTGGTTAAACTAGACACTACACAATTTAACGCTACAGTGGCTCAATAGTTATGCTGACCGGCTGGTTATAACTTGCGTAGTTTTGAGACGTTAAACGCCCTCAATAAGCCAAGTGTATCCAGCAGTTTGCCGGGCTCGCACCCCGGAATATTTATTTTATTTATTTATTTATTTATTTAACAATACTGTCAACCCTCGTGTGAGGGTCCTTACAGAGAGGGTATAAAAATTTCATAGAAAAACAGCACTATTCACAAGCATTGAATACATCAGCATGACACGGTACATCATTCAGTCAAGCATCAAATGGCACTTTCAAGCAGGTGGTTATCCAGAGATCGTTCGAATGCATGCACATCACTCTGTTCCACAACACTCATTGGCAAATCATTCCACATTTCAACTGCATGAGGGAAGAAGGAATGTTTGAAAGTTTCACTACGTGCGCTGTAAGGCTGAATTATCCGACCATGATTTGTTCTAGAACTGCGTTTGCCTGGTGCTTGTATATAGAGAATATAGAGAAGAAATGAAGGTACAGGGCTCCTGATCCTTGATTCTTAGCACGTAAAATTGAGCACGACAAAAGAGTTTATACGCAGGCTGTTTCACTTAAGACTGTGGGTGTTTTTTTTAAACAAGCATTTTGAGTTACGAGAGCGTATCTTTGCCATAGCATTAACGCGACAGCGTTAAAGGCCCGGTTACGCATAAAATTCGGCGTTCAGCGTTGTCAGCGAAAAACCATCGTCAATGTTGTGCCATGACACCGGAGAGCAATCTTGGAGGTAGGTGGGCCACCCAGGTCACATGACCTCGCGGCGTCAGCACAGCCTGGCCACCTGATTGTGAGCAAACTACCCAGGGATATCCCAGGGATATATGGATGTGAAGTAGATAATGACCTTCTGCATATTTTGGAATTAAACCATTACACTATTGCGTCATACCCTTAAGACAGAGCTTTATGTGAGGAGTGAACCATGAAGTGGCTCGGCAGCAAGTCTATGCCATGTTGAACGCGGCACAAGGTGAAGCTGTACTTGCTCATTTTTCACTTCGCATTGATGAGGGTTCCTGATTTCGTAACTTCAAATACAGCCAAAGCGTGCGAATAATTTCAGTTTTCTAATCCATGTTTACAAAATATAGTTCAGCTTTTCTACTTTACTGGGAGCCCGAGCTGACTTTAACCATGGGTTTGAAATATAGCGGGGCACACTATGTAAACGTAACTTATGGAGTTGATTCTCAAGAGCACCGAAATACCATCTACCTCACAATTGGGAGATTCTGAGTTCGATCCGCACTGCCCTCTGGTATACACATTTTCCTTATGGGTGCAACCTTTCCGCTGGCCTGGTGCTGGGCTCTCCAGTGTCTCAGCATAGTCTTCAGTTGGAAAACTCGCAGTGGTTGGATTGGCCTCAAAAAAAAACACCACTCGTTGCATCTTTAATGATATTCGCTGCATTATCGGATCTGGTATTAGTATACAGCTGCTTATGTCATGCACCCTTTTAGCAGTGTTGGAAGAGCGTAGCATTCGGAACCCGTCGGTTTTATTGAGAAATGAGTTCCCCGTGTCAAAAAGGCGGTACCATGGACTGTGTACGGCGAGATCAGACGCATAGGACTGCACACATCTGAACAGTTCTATTCTTAAGCAAACTGAGTTTAATGATCTCTGTGTTGAATCCCACCCTGTAATACCACACGGCAGCTGTTGAGGCAGAGCAGACTGAATTCGGCAAGCTATGTGACTCCAGGTCCAAAACGCCGATAGGTTTATTTTAAGAGCATTCAATAAGCTCAAGATATAGAGGCGATGCTATGTCGATACATCCTTAGGCACCCACCTACAACCATGCTTCTATGTCACCTCTCTACACCTTGATGTCTTTCCTCTGTACTAGTTTAAAGCCATGTTTGAGTGGAAGCTTTACTTTCTGCATATGCTTTGGTGAGCTCGTAACGCACAAACGCCAGCAATTTCGTTATCGGCTATGCCGACAAGGCTCGGTGCCCAGCTTAATTTTATCACTTGTGCATACGTTTCGGCTGTCGCCAATGATTAAGTTACCTACTGCCTCATTTATAGCACTATTGAGAATCCAGGTGGTGAGAACTACCTGGCAAAATTCGAATGGCGTTAAAATAGACCCATGACTCTATTTCTCCACAATCATCTATGATATTTTTCCAGAGATATTCTTACTATCTCCTCTGTCCCTTCTATAAAACAGTTAGGTGACCAGATTTTAAGCGATTTCCTAGAGTATGCTCATTATCCTGCAAATTAAAAAAACAAAAACTATATGTAATCCTTTTGAGGCCGAAACTTGAGTACGCCTCTGTGATAAGTGGCCTGCATCATCCTAATCGAATCACTGGTCTCCGCAGTGGCTCAGTGGTTACGGCGCTTGGCTGCTGGCCCTAAAGACGCTGGTTGGATCCCGGCCGTGGTGGTTGAATTGCGATGGAGGCAGAATTCTAATCCAATAATTCCAATAATCAAATCACTACAATGAAATCGATTCAAAACCATGCTGCTAGATTGAAATTTTCTATAGATAAAGCCGGTCTCGGCAGGCTAGAATTGGGCCGTAAAATATCTAGACCCCGCCTATTTCATAAGGTTTCTTACCATCCCGTACGTCATCCTTCACTCCAGTTCCATTTACTTCGAAAAGTGACATTACATAACTGTTCTGTTAAACTCTGTGCAGCCTGCCCCTAATGCAAATTCCGCGCTCCCCTGTGTGTTAGTTACTACAAATGAATTAAGAAAATAAATTAATACGGCACCCTGAGACGGACCCAAGGTTTGGAGCCATTTAAATCCAATAACCTCTGAGATCACATCTGAGATTGGACTTGAGATCCGATCACCTGCTGAGTATCCATTTACAGGGGATAGTGAATGGTGATTTCCAAAGAACACACCAGCAGCAAACCTTTCAACAACAATGGGGCAATAGGCCAATGCGTACACAACAATTTTGGACAAAATAATTTCTGGGCGGGAACCCATATATGAACGCAATTTTTTCCCATAATATAAGATTTCACAATAACAATATATCTGCGCGGATCACCCAACAGCAGTCTATTAACGTTTATTAAGGTTATTAAAGTTTTTAACGCTAATTATATTGAAGTTTTTGCTATCATAAAAAGCGTACCCTATTTGGTTTTCTACGGCAGCCTTAACTGTTAGATGCAGTCGATGGAAACACTTAAAAAAGATGCCCAGGCTTAGCTTCGTTAAGCCAAGAATGCGTTGCATATTGCGCGGTCTTTTTGCGCGAGGTATTGCTTGGCGGCACTCGATTTTCTCAGCAGCTTTTCCTCCGTGACGTATGGATGGATGGACGGATGGATAGGAGCGCCCCCTTTGAAACGGGGCGGTGGCAACCGCCACCATGCTCAGTCGTCCTTTTTTTTCCTTCTTTTTTTCCTTTTTTTCTTTTCTTTTCTCTTTTTTCTTCTCACGTGCTTTGGTGACGTCATGTCACGTGGTTTGGTGGCTGCCCGGCCCCGCCCAAGGGCTGAACTGAGTGATTGCAATATGCTACGCATAAAAGAAAGATGTTTCCACATATCGGAAGACTGGACCATTGCCTGCAATACTGCCATAACAATAACTTACAATTTTCTAATATTCAGCCTCCGCGGTGGCGTAGTGGTTATGGTGCTCGACTGCTGACCCGAAAGACATGGGTTCGATCCCGGCCACAGCGGTCGAATTTCGGTGGAGACGAATTTCGAAAGGCCCGTGCACTGTGCGATGTTCATCATCATCATCATCAGCCTGACTAGACCCACTGCAGGGCAAAGGCCTCTCCCATGTCTCTCCAATTAACCCTGTCCTTTGTCAGTTGCCGCCTACTAACTGTGCGATGTTATTGGACGTTAAAGAACCCCAGGTGGTCGAAATTTCCGGAGCCCTCCACTACGGCGTCTCTCATAGCCTGAGTCGCTTTGGGACGTTAAACTCCCCAAAACCATCCAATAGTCAAAATCTTTGTCCAAGAATGCTGGACATGTTTACATGTTGAGTGCAAGGGAATGCTTCGGGCAAAAACTAGTTCTCTCAAGGTAATGAAAAGGGACCCCCTACAAATCTCCCCTCTTTGTTTCTTGCTTAAGTGCATTCGGAGCCTTGGAGCATCAGCATCCGCTTACGCAGTGGCTTCGGAAAAGGAATCCGGATGCCCACCCAGCCTAGCGCGTTGCTGATATTGAGAGAGCGATAAGAATTTTCGTGTCGGTTTGATGATGCATAGGCGATGACATCATCGGTTTTGTTATGTCGCTAACCCAGAATACAGGGACTACCTGTGATCCCTGCAGTAAATTCCGGAACAGGTTATTCTCGCACACGAAACAATATTCGGACATTTTTTTTCGACTTGGTGCTAGGAAAAACTTTCACCCCTCAGTGAACCTCACGAACTATCAATGCAGACAACAGAGATAAGCTTATGAGTCACATGTGTACAGTGGGAGCGGATGTGCACCATGATGGATGCAAACGTTAAGGTTAATTTTCAATGTCTTACACTTGGTGTGAGTATAGACAGACGTGATGAAACGCTAAACCGTGTACTTAGAACATCTTAGGTGCAACAGCCGGTACGGTGCACAGTTTAATGTACGGTAAAGGCGGAAGCTGCATATCTGCGGTGGCAGTGTTATGTACTCATCTACACATCTGCTGGCAATTGGTCACTTGCTTAAAGTGGAATGACATCACCTATTTGCTTAACTCCTGAAAAAGCAGCAAACTCTCCCCAGAACATCAGAGTTATCTGTTGAATTCCGTGGTTGCCACCAAACACTCAGCTGCGTAGCACCGCATCAAGAGAAACGGAATCCCAGAAGAGTTCCTATGTTATACTGCTAGCTGACGTAGACCTTAAAAACTTCAAAATGTTCCAGCACCCTCTCAAGACTGGACTGAAATGTCAGCCACCTGTTGTTTACATGTCGAAGAAAGACATGTTCTGGTATGTTAGGGTCCTTCTGCTGGTCAACAAGTATTGCTGATAGAACAGCATGCTTGAAGTAGTAATATATGTCTATACTAGAAGCTCAACGGATAGATTCCTGGTAATAATGGATACACAAACCAGTATAGGCACCTGTATAAGGTTTGTTTTTTTTCTCTGTCTAGTTCTGAACGTTGCCTTCAGGCTCTGGACGACGTAGCACACGAGTTCTCTCCTCTCAGGGTCAGACGATACAGTCGCTCAGGAGAATAGAATGAACTTCTCCCAACAGTTAAGGACAAGATGCACATGGTATCTGAACAAACAGAGCAGAGCTAGCGTATCTACAACACCTCACAAGCTCGCTTATTACGACTTTATGGAACGAGAGAAAGAAAGTCGGGGTTCTGATTTCAGTAAGAATCAGAAACAGACTACAGCGGCATTTATAGATGTCTGTGTGGATTGGAACGCCTTCTTTTATGTGGGTTTCGTTTTGTATGTCCGCATCTTTAAGGGCCGCTTTCAAAGAAAAAGCTTTTAGTATGCTGCGCACGCCAGCTCTTCCGTCACAATGCCTATCCAGATATTGGGATTGGAGTAAACTTTATTTGTGCCTGCAGTTGGGCGCTCGCGCGCCCCGACGAGGGCCTACGTCGTCTACGAGGCTGCCGTTACTCGGCGCGGGTCTCCGCTCGCCGTTGCCGGCTCGCTGGGTCCCTGCCTTTCGAGCGCCCCGAGGACCTGCTGGACGGCCCATAGCTGTTGGTCATGGTCGTTGCTCTTCGCTGCTGCCTCCAGCCGCGGCGGGATTGTTCCTGATCTTGCTTCTTTTGGATTTCTGATGCAGTCCCACAAGATGTGCGTCTGATCTGCCGGCTCCCTCCGGCAGACTCTACACGTATCGGTCGGGTAGGTCTCGGGTAAAAAGAGAACGAAAGTGGTTGTTCACTTACACACGCAAATGCAAGGGATTTTTCCCAAGATTCTAGCCCCTGAAAGGGGCCGATTATGACTGGGCAAGAACAAGTCAGCGCAGCAGCCTATCAAAAGTCACTACAGTGTTCCTGTCGGGTATTTCGTTACCCATGAAACGCTGGCAGGATTTATTCCTAAAAACAGAATCGCACGAAAGAAACGGAGCTCGCAAGTGGTGCGAACTCCTAGGAAGGGGGTGGCCGGCTATTTTTGGCTATGGAGACGTTGAATGCTTGGCGCTCAGCTTTTGAACGCTTCACCAGTCGTACATATCAGCCCACCCATTGCGCAGTGGTGGCAACTGCACGAATAATGTGTTTCTGGTGCCGTTTTTGCCGCGAGCAGAATAACTTTTCTTTAATTTTGTAGCGTTACGCTCCTTGAGGGCAATGCAATGGAAATCTCCACAGTGGTTCTAAGGATAATGAGCCGCGGCAGGTGGAAAGTAAATACCCATTTATCCAGAATATGCTATATAGACTAACAACCAGTCTCTTGAATTGTTTGGGGCTACGCCCCAACGTCTGTAGCCCTAAGCTTGCAGTTACGTGAGACTGGCGTCCGGATACCGTCCTCACGGTATCTATGCCGTTGGTGGGATTTTCCGCCGTGAGAATAATTTTCCCACGAACCATTACCTGTCGTAGCACTCTTGAGTTTGCTCATATTGCGGTCATTCCATAAGATGTTTTGAGCCTCGAAAAATTACAATCACATCTATCAAGTGCTATCATGGTCATCGAAGTTTTGCTAGGTTTATTGAGGCTTAACGTCCCAAAGCAACTTAGGCTATGAGGGGCGCCGTAGTGAAGGGCTCCGGAAATTTTGACCACCTGGGGTTCTTTAACGTGCACTGACATCGCACAGTACTCTGGCCTTTAGAATTTCGCCTCCATCGAAATTCGGCCGCCGCGGCCGGGATCAAACCCGCGTCTTTCGGGTCAGCAGCCGAGCGCCTTAACCACTGAGCCGCCGCGGTGGGGCAGGTCATCGAAGTGAACATGACACTAAGTGCTCATGCGCTAAGTGCTCAGCACTGCTCGAAATTACGCCAAACTCTCTTTGCTGAAGAAGGCCGCGTCTTCCTATTTTATGCGATGCTACGGCACAAAGTACACAAAAGGCGCATATACTTTCTTTCCCACCGCGTCAAGACTAAGCATTGTTGCCTCTATAAAAGTGCCCAAGGACCCTCGTTATAACAACTCTCGTTTCATTGGCCGCGTTCCTGTAACGAGCCTCGTAAACGTCTAGGCAGGTCCCGCCTCCAAAGCGCTGACAGTTTTCCTGGGGTTACGAAGAGGACCACTGGACACTGGACATGGAGGGAAAATATCAACAGGTGCACTAAACCAGTTCTTGAGTTATGGAAACAGTTGAAGATACCCGGTACCTACTGCTAGACGATCGTAATAAACTCATGCTATTCCTCAAGACAGCTATCGTTCCTGCATATCTCAAGAACCGGACCAGGCCCGATTCTCCACAACCCGATATTCCCAAGCAAAATACCCAACCACTACCCTCACCCTCATCGTGCACTTCACATGAGAGTTAGGCTATGCCCGCTGACTAATACTAGGAGCGAGAAAGGACTCAAGCACTATCTGAAACATTTTAACCACCTATGACCTTCCCCAGGCTGCACACCGACGAAACTTGTCTTAGGATTGCACACTTTCATTTAGGTTCGCAACAAACCTGAAATTGACCTCTACGACAAAACATGATCTGATGTGGTCCACTGAAAGCTGGCGGAAAAACGGCGTAATTGAAATAGAAGCCACTTAAGCTTCCTTTCACAAAGTTTACCCTCTATGCTAGCATTCGAGAGCTCGCTGGGACGTCTCAGCGAATGAACGATTTTCCAAGAGGGATGAATGCGTGGTTAGACAGACGCATGAATGCACGCAGCATAGCTGCACGCACGTACGCACACAACTAGATTTTATATTTGTACCAGTCAATAAATTATTCCGCGTGTTATGAGCGCAGTAAGTTTGGGAACGCCTGCACCTCGTCCATATTTCCCCTTTTTAGAACACTTGAACGTAAACTCCCTTTTATTTACTTATTTCAAGTTACCCTCTTGGCCCAGAGGGTATTACAGAGGGGGAGAAGGGGCAGAAAGTTGATATATAACTCAATTTTGAGACCACTGCTAGCGCGCGCTGCTCTTCTCAGTTCAGAGCAGTGTTCATAATGGTCGTTTTTAGCGCGAAGCTAGGGAATTATAATAACCCAGTCGCCACGCCAGCCAGATGACTCCTCGGTGGTCTTTCCAAACAGCCATTCATGGCGGGGCCTTCAAAGTGAACACGATCATGCACTTCTCAATTTCATTTGTTTAGAACACTCGCGGTTAACTGTCTCACCAAGGGCGCTCCGGCATCGGCGGGGCCCGCTGAACTCACCTGCGGCCGGCCATATCTCTGCGGGGATCTCGACGCCGCCCGCAGCTGCGTGGAGTTTCCCAAAAATGCAAACAGAGACAAAAATACACAAGTTCAAAAATAGAAAAATTGACAACATATAAATTATCATGCCAAGCAAGAAGAAACAATGCAGTAGCTACACAAGCCAAGAATATAGAAAAACAGAAGGGTTTGCTTGAGCCCGGGGAAAAGATAAACAACGCGCCCATCAACAACTTCATGTTACAAAGAAAATCGAGCTCACAGATTATGGAATCTTCACCGGCAGTGCCTCCGGAAACATGACGATACGGGGAAGGATCCGACGTATGTACATTGCTCCTCTAGCTAAAATCGGGTAAACTGGAAATATTTCGCTTGCGGTGTACCTAGTCGACATGGTGAGAGAAAATCTTTGCTCTGAAGAGACCATGAGAACAGGTCTTGAACGAGCCCACTTGACAGCGACGGCTGCGATTCCCCTATTACTGACTCTTAATAAAGCTAAGTGTTGCCCAGACGACTTCGCACCTCACTGCGGTTTAACACAATTTTGACCAGAGGATAGTTAGAGAGAGAGAGTGAGAGAGACGAATAAACTAGAACATTTATTAAAGCAGAAACCTTTATTTAATGCCTCATCGTTGGAAGCAGGAGTTGTCGACAGAACTGTCCCGCTTTTCTAACGGTCGAAATGGTCGTGAAGTCACAGTGCGCGAATTTCAAACGGGGCCAATCGTACTTTGGCTAGTAACTATGCAACCAATTAAAGGGATGGTATAGTCATGCTCCAAGTAAGCGGGACTGAGTTGAAATAATTAGTTAATTAACCAATTAGCCTAGTTAATCTTTCTAGTGAGACGAGGTAAATAAATAAAACTGAGTAGCAAATTTGCCGAGTTGGGGAATCGAACCAGGATCTCCGGAGTGTGAGACGAGCACGCTAACCACTCCGCCATTCACAGCTCGATGGTTTGGAATGAACAAAGGCGTGTCTAGTGAGCACAGTGTGTTCGTTCACACCCATGTTCCTCCATTTCCTTACGGCGAGGTTCAGGTGTCCACCGAGATTTGCGAGAGAGAGATACATTACCTTTCCTCAAAAAAAAAATTACCAACGAGCAAGGCGTAGAGTCGAACCGGCGATGGCGTTCTGTGGACTCTCTGGCAGCTTTGCAAGACTCTGTTGCGTTCCACTTTTAGAGGCGAAACATAACATCTTAATCACACATCAGTGATACAAGCAGCAGCACCGCGCTTAAGGCTTCCGCCTCACCGCACTTTAGGTCAACCAAGTGCCCCTCTGAATTTTGTATTGTATTGTATTGGGTTTTATGGCTCATAAACAACTCGGACCGTCATGCACCAAACACATGGTATAACTTCTTTAAAATACTGGGTGTCCTCGGTGACAGTCCTTGTCCGAACAAGTGGAGCTCAAGAAATCAGATAAAGACCTTTTCAAGCCTGAGAAAACATTTGGTGATGGCTCAAAGACTAGAGCGGCATACGGCACCCCAGCGTGCAAAAACGTGCTTCGGGTGTCCTCACAGGAGCCCCTCTACAACGCCATCAGCTTACCGTCTCGCTTTCCAGGCCCCTCGTCTGCTCTCGTAGGGATGCTCGTGAGGACTGGTCGCGGTTCTTCCATTGGAAGCCATGAGCATTCGCCCAGGGCTGCTTATTCGTGCAAATACAGAGCCTGCATCAGAAACAGCCCTGCTGTTTGTAAGACTCTTTGTAAACCTCTAATCTGCCCACCTTTTTCTCTACCATAGCCTCATCAAAAATGTCTCAGAGTTCTAGTTTTCTAGTTTAAAGCAAGAGGCATGTGTACAACCAGTTTAAGGAGGATCCTCCAACACCCTCATCCACCTTCACTGCGCTCGAGATAATCTTTCGAGTAAATAGCGGGCATCAAATGAGCGTACAGACTCATACCGCTATCCTTTAAAGACTGTTGCCTGTCAAAGACACCACTGTTATTCCCAAGGTAGCAGTAGAATTACTAGGCTTTCGCAAATCCTAAACAGTTTTTTAACAATGTTTTAGGCAAAGGTCTTAGTCAATGCATTTCATGTGCTGCAAAGGTGAATTCACTGATGGAAGAGCGACTGGGTCCGAAACGGTGACTGCTAGACGACAGGCAGGAACAAGCAATTCATTGAGGGCACTGGCAAGAAGAACTTGATTATAGGCCTACAGGTAGAAACAAGGAACCGACACTATTTCTGTCTTGCAATACTGCACTACCCTGAAACAGTTAAGACTAGGGCAGAGCTTTCAAGGCTGCTCTTTCTCCTGCCTTGGCGACAAAATCTTTTAGAATGTATATGCACAGCTCACAGTGTGTGCCTTCCATCCTTTCTGTCTGTTACCGCCAATGTCTGGTTGCTTTTAAAATTTTTTGGGAAGTTGCAGAGAATTTGCGTTATTAGTAGGTAGAAATCTCGATTGCACTTTTCCTGCTTAAATAAAGATTTGCATTGACCGCATTGACGTTCGAGCCGGTGTGTTGTCCTGGCAGCGCTACTAGTGTTTTCAAGTCGGCGAAATGTTTCCAGATTTTAACAAATCTGCCAATGTAGAAAAATCATGCATAATATTACAGATTTAACAGACTTCCTCGATCAATTGCTCTGGTGGGTACCTCAGGTGAACATATTGTGCGCACACAAAAACAGCCTGGTCATGGACATTCTACTAGACATTCGCTTCGCTGGGAAAAGCTGCAGTAATCTACACGACGATATAGCCGCATACTCACCCATGAAGTTAAGGCCTCGGCGCACTGCGAACTGCCCTCTTCCATTGTACATGTTCAAAAAAGCGCCGTTCCTGCAAAAGAGTCATATTTTTATGTTGCATCAAAGAATAGCGCTGCTATAATCAACGACACTAATATGGCTTTCCTTATTAATAACACCGAATGCTATTGGTGCTTTTGTATTCTTACAAAGGTACAAGAAGACAACACGAGTTTAAACCAGCAGGTGCGCAAGCAATGGTAGGCGTGTACCAAACAGCACGAGGTCTTCATGACTTGCTATCTAAAGAATCAAGAATACATCCTCCGGGAACCTGGAGGAGCCAGCTTCACCACGTTATCCCAGGCGGCACATTAGAAGGAGCACCTAATCTTGCGCCTACATGTCTGTACGACACCAGTGCGTTTACCGAGAACTACGTACCCAAGAACACTATAGCTCTAAAAATTACACACTAGAATGAGGACGTGGGCTAGCTGCCGCGGTTTAATAATTTAATTTTCCCTCAGTTTTCAGCTGTCACGATCAGTTCGACTAGCCTGTACGGAAAACGACATGCATTGCGATGCAGCTTTTACACACGGCTGTTTTCTCGACATCATGGAAGGAAGATGTGTTTTGCGGTGTGTCACTGTTGCGCTTGTTTTAAAAGGCCGTGAGACTTCCGGACCTGCCGCAATACATATTTGTTTTAGCCCTGACCATGGCTATTCTTCCGTAAGAGGACTTTTTCCGTAAATTACTTATGTGGCACATTGGTGCTGATGTTATCGCATGCAATAAAGTAAAGCATGAATAGCTTCATATTTAACTTTAGCATTATAACACAGCTATGATTTTAGATACAAAAGCAATGTCTTAGTGGTTGTCTAATGCGACAACGATGAATCCTAGGGAACAGCTATGTGCACCTATGTGGTGGGAAATTTCCTCAACGGTGACAGCGCTCTCTACCCGCCCCCAGTGTCACTGTTATGTGAAGGCGGGTCTGGCTGTCGGCGACCTCCTTTGCACCCACGCATGAATGCGCTTCAGAGTATATGCGCTGCCGCGGTTCTTCATCAAGACTCGTTCTCGCCTTGCAGGTGGTTCTTTCGGCTTCACTTCTGTAAAATAAACATATAACTTTATGGACAGAAAAGGGGTCATAAGGATAATGCAGTAAACATGCAAGGGATAGAACTTATCGCAGCATCTCCATGGCCAACACATGCTCAGCCTTCCAACATACGATCCAGGTTGGGCTCCTTAGCATTGGAACTTAGCTACCAATTACAGCAGGTACAAGTTCTACATTTTATGGTTGAAACAACAGAGGAGAACACAACACAAAGCCTGAATGAACTGCACTCCGTGTCGTTATATCATTGCACTCACGTTGCTCTGTTTGTAAAATTAGAAATTTATTCTAAAAAGTTGAGACAATCTTGGCCTTCCGGGGTAGTGGTAAGAGACTTGGTCTATTCTATTCACCATGAAGGTGAGCAGTTATAGGGGTTGGAGACAATTATTCAGTCTAATGCTGCTGCCATCTTGTCACCAACTCAACAAACAACTTTCCACGTGTTCACGGCCATACTATCTCATACAAAAAAAATCTGACTCAGGAGGCGGTTCTACTCTGATCGGTCAAATTACACGTGACCAAAAACCAATTCTTCCAAACAGACCGTCCCTCCAACGAATTACTCTGCTTTCTTGTGATCCATGCTATGACGCTATGGACAAGCTTTCACATCCTGAAGATGGCTTTTGCTAGAAGTCACTCAGGGAATTTAGTGGGCGGATACTGCCAGAAAGGTGGCCGACGGACTATCCCTAGGTTCATGATTTACAGGGGTTTAACGTCCCAAAGCGACTCAGACTATGAGGAACACCGTGGTGAAGGGCTCCCGAAACTACGACCAATTGGGGTGATTTAACGTGCACTGATATCAACCAGTATACTGACCTCTAGAAACGGACTCTCCCTAGACATGCACGGAATCGGCAACAGAATGCATTCAGAATGCATTCGAATGCTCCCAGACATATGCGCTGAAGCAAAACGACGCACCCAGTAGTGATCTTTGCATGTATGAGAGGTACAGCGTGGCTACGAGTATTGTTGACAGAACTTTGTTATCCTAACCACACTGGAGTGGTCTAAGTGAAGAAGCCCAAATGGGCCTGTTTTCATGTGTATGCACTAAACAGCGATATCAAAATTATCTGGAGCTCTGGCTCATACTCGATAATTGGCGCGTGTTCTAGATAAGAACAACTTTCACTGTAGGGCAGACTGGAATGGGATCATGGGAAGTAGCGGGGCCAGTTGGTTCATTTTTCTGCTTAAAACAGTGCGCAGGGACAGGACACAGTCGAGAAATACACAGACACAGCACTGACTGTCAGAAAGCACAAAAAGTGACATGGTTTGGTTTTTAGTTTATGGAAGTTTAACGACCCAAAGCGACACTCCCTGTGAGGGACGCCGTAGTGAAAGGCTCCAGAAATTTCGACCACTTGGGGATTTTTAACTTGCACTGGCATCGCACAGTACACGGGCCTCTAGCATTCCTCCTCCATCGAAATGCGACCACCGCAGCCAGATTTGAACCCGCTTGTAAGAGTTTGCTAAAAGAAAATAAGAGGTAATACAAGTTAACGGTAAAGAAATTTACTATTGAATATTAGTTAATCACCTGTCGTAGCAGTATTCTCATTCACTACACCGCTGACAATGCTACGCCAAAAAAAAAAGTTCTTACACACTGCATATGCTTCACACATAAGAGCAACTCGGACTGCGAGGCAAGTTTGTGGTTATCCTGCCGGAGGTTATCATGGAGGCCTGTTTGTGATGATGCAGAACAAGGCCCCTGGAAGAAAACCGACTTTGAATCTGTGCAGTTTCATAGCTAATTGGGGATCAAGACCGCACCGTAAACTCGGCCAAAGGCAAGGTAACATTAGTTCCTGAGCCCCACTACATTCCGGATAACACTCAGCTGTTGTGCAAAAATCAGTCACCTGTCCTTTACTGCGAAAAAAAAATTGACCGACAGTTTAGCATTGCTGAGCACGAAATATTATGCGAAAGCACTGCATTTTGCAGGTAAACGCCCCCGCCACGTACCTGAAAGCGCGATTGAGGTGTCCACCGACCCAGGCCGCCAGTTATGCACCTGGCTTTATGCAGTACGCGATACAGGTGTTCCAACTGATGCAGTAGGCAGCGACATCAACCAGACTGCACAAAGAGAATCGTACTTGAGCCTGATCACTGCACTGCAAGGAAGTTGCAAGTAATAACACAAATGTTGAAGCAGCGCATGGGCCAGTTACAAGCCAGTTACAAGTCGAGTCAACTCAGACTGCCAAGTTCTTCTCACTGCAACTTTAAGGATTGGGAAAGAATGCAGTTTTTGCAATAGCTTTTTAATTCCTGCTGCATTAAATGCTCTGGTTTCGAACAGTCAATAAAAATATTTTTATCAATGATGGGAACTACTTGCCCTAGTTAGTAACATAGATTTAGTACCCGGTGTTGAGAATGGGCAATGTGCAAGAGTTAATTAAACAACACATAAGAAAGGTAGAAGAGGGGCGAAGTAATGAAAGGTGGCGGCACTAGTAATAGATCTGCTAGCGGTAGGCAGCTGCAGAGGAACAAAACAATACGTTCGACTCAGATGCAGAGCCGTAGAGGGGAGATTCGTCTATAATTCGAGATGTCTGGCGGTTAGCGAAGTACCCCGTGTAGTGCCTCTAATTGCACATTGCTCCCGATGACCACACAGAGAGTGTGGGGTGTTCGGATTCGCGGCTAACTCTGAAGGCAAGATGGAGCCCAGGGGGGGGGGGGGGGGGAGGGGGGAGAGGTTGGTGTCACCTCCCGCCGTGGACCTCGAATCTGATTGACGTTTATTGCCTTGCAAGGACATTACATCGAGTGTCAGAAATCAAGGATACCATGAGTCGCGGGTCCAAAAAACTCGCCTAATTCCCTGCCCGTATTCCGAACCTTCATAGTGCAGAACCCGTGCAGGCCAACAAACAATCGACCCCTCAGGTGACAGCACTGCGGGTGACGACAAAGTTAAGATTGCCTGCCAAAAAGATCATCAATCCTCAGTTGCAGCATGACTGTTGAGAGCAACGAACAATGTATTGAAGAGCAGCTGCCTTGAAGACCGTCTCCTTATACGACAACGGAGGCTTGAGTGCAAGTATTTCCTTAAAAGTTAACCACATCTGAGATCATCTTTCGTTTATCCAGTTCACGATCCAGCGGTTCATGCAGCAGTCTTGCAAACACGTTCAACACATCACAGGCCTTGGACTCGCTTTCGGTGTGTTCCTTAGCTATAATGGTTGCTTATTGAGTGTGTAAATCCAGCCTTTAAGCAAGCGCCAGTCCTGTACTTACCACGAAATAATATTATCCTCAAGTATGGAAAGTTCCTTGTGACAAATATATGAAATTTAGCTATGTACGGTCAGAAAATGGAGCATTAATACCTCTACACATGCTTAAGAGCTCTTCGTTTGCAAAGTACAGGTGCTTGCTTTTACGTACACAGATGCCAATGATTATGCGGTGTTCGACAGCAGTTGGAATAGTTGGAAGCACTAAAGAAAAGAAAGTTTGTGTAAACTGATAAAGCTTGTCTGGCATGCACTGGAGCAATGCCTTTCACTAAAGCTTTAACCATATCACGAACGTCAGCCTTCCACGGAGGATACATTTGCTATTCCAGAGGAGCCTGTCGGCGGGTCAGTATCGGTTAACCAGCAGCTACATGTCAAGCAACACGGTTTTTCCGACTGTGTCTTGTTGATCTAATTGGTAGGATAGAGGAAATGACTGCCTACTGCAGATGATGATATACAGCTGACGTATGTATAGGTGTGATGGCAAACATTTTTTTCTACAAAACACACCTTACGAGAAGCTCACCTTTTAAAAATTATCGTGAACGACATGGCAGCAAGGTAGGTCTGGTCCTGGCACTTCCTGCAAGTCCTTGCATCTGGTTGCCGCGGAGTCGGAGTCCGTCTCCTGCACAGTTGTGTGATACAAGTAATTTTTTTCTTCAGAGAAAAGCCCAAAGGTAGTCGCGAAACACGGTCGAAAGGAATCACGTTTGACAAAGGTAAGACGGTGTATGGTATTTAACATCTCGAAGTGAATCAGGCTATGTGGGACGCCGAACTGAAGGGCTCAAAGGTAAGAAGAGGGCACACTCAGTCAATGTTGATATAGACGAAACGGTGGCAGAGCGGGGGTGTTGTTTAAGATACAAGGCCGAAAGCTGAATGTCAGCAGTGATTCTATGCACGGGGACCAGTGTTCGGGATAGTAAAAGGCTTGGAAAGGTGGCGGCGGGAACGGATTATAGGCGCAGATATATCAAAGCATTAGGAACCGCTTCAACACTGCCACGAATGCAGACGATGAGAAGAGGGCAAAACGCCGGAATGCTCTTACTTCTGTGAGAACGCTCCGAACATGAATGCGTGTTTAACATCCTAAGGCGACTAAGGCTATGAGGGACGCCGTAGTGACGGGCTCCAGAAATTTCGACGCAGACCAACAAAGTTCTTATGCCCATAGAGGCCAAGGAGTAGGAAGAACCCATTTCTTTTCGCGCAAATATGGGGCATACTTTGGTAATATATTCCACTTTCCAATGTATAAGCCGATCGTAAAATTTCACTTCAACGCAGATTTTTGCTTAAGAAATGATGATGATGATGGAAGGTTTTAAAGGTGCAAGGCACAACTTGCTCACATGCTTAATGGCTCGAGCCGGAAGCATGTAAGTTCACTTCTGCGCCGAGCAAGCGTGAAGCGAAGACTTGTTTCCAAGCTCGAAAGAAAGTTGGTACCACATTTTTTTAAATCCTTAGTTCCTGAAAAAGCTCAATGCTGTGGGGCTTTGTTACTGGCACTCTATTTAATAACACTTTTTGTGTTATGCCCCGAGCATGCACCGAAAGGTCGTGGGGCAAAAGTAAAGAACAGTCGTTGAATTGATGAGAAGGCTGGAGGACAGCGCAGGGCCGGGGGTTTTACTGCAGACCAGAGAACTTCCAGTGCCATATCAGCACTATGAAAAAATAGCTAAGTATGATGGTATATGAGGGCGCCACAATGCCGCATGCGTGTCACGTTCACTGATATAGGTTGTGGGTTGGAATTGTTGCTCCGAATACGATGAACGCCGCAAACCACTGCCGTTGTACCCTTTGAGAGACGCAGACATGTCCACTTGTTTTAAGGGGCACAAGAAAGAAGTTTGGAATCCGAAAAAACAATACGATTTGTTTCATGGGTGCTCAGAGATAATTCTAGCAAGCGCTTGGGTGGAACATAACTGAACATGTTTTCAAATGCTTCCACCCGTACGGAGTGACGAGGTTCACTTGTCCCAGTCATTGCGACGTCACTGAACTTAGTGGTTGTTCATAGAAATAACGCGCTTGCCAGTCAACAAATTATTCAGTGCACTGAGTGCTGCCATGTTCGTATCGCCTGTAGCTCGTGCATATTTTCGCTTGTAAAGCACTACAACGCAAACCCCCTTTCACAGGAGGTTAGACATTGTCTAAACACATTTTAACTCTATTTTGAGACCATTTACTAGCGCGCGCTGCTTTGCTGCCTGCATAGCTGTGCTGATATTCATCGTCTTAAGTGCGAAAAGCTGGTGAATCATAATCCAGTGTTCACACTCTCCAGGTGATTCTCCGGGAATCTTTCCATTCAGCCATTAACGGTTGGACCCATTTCGAAGTGAACACTACTGTGGGCATTCCAATCATAAGGGTGAAGAATGCATTTGTGAACAGCGAGTGTTACGAAACAAATCAAGCATACAGAGCATGGAAACATCACTGGAAGCGCTTCAGGAAACATTTCGGGTAGCAAAAAGCAATAAAAGTGTACTTGAAAGGCGGGACGATGACGCATGATCTGAAATACGTACATCGCACCTCTGGCTAAAATCGGACAATTTGGGAATATCTCGCTTGCGGTAGTTACCCGACATGACAGAAGAGAAAATCTGAAGGGGTTTAGAATGAACCCACTTGAGAGGACGGCTGCAATTCCTCTATTACTAAGCCTTTTCGCAAACTTTTTGAAGCTACCTGCTCCCCCGATGAGTCCGCATCTCACTGCAGCTTAACACATTTTCGACGAGAGGACAGTTAGAGACTTAGGATAGAGGATAGACGAGAACATTGGGTGATGTCTCGAAGGCGAGAGGGGCATACGGCGCTTCAGCGTGGAAAAACGTGTTTCGGGTGTCCTCCTCACAGCAGCCACTCGGCAACGACGTCAGCTTACCGTCCCAGCAAACCACAAACCTCCCATAGATGTCCAGATTAAGTCTGAACGTCTATGTACCAAACCAAAATCTCTCAGACGTCTTATCTACCAACCTTTTTTCTTTTTTCGTGGAAAAGCTGCAGACGTACCCACGACATCATAACTGCCTTAATCTAGACTTCTCGTAGATATTACTTGTCACGTCCTGGGTATGTAAGCGAGATATATAATTTAAGAATTCCATATTTTTCAGTCGTTCGATATTTCGTGTTGCCTTACTGCATTTAAAGTTTGAAATCGCTGTTGACTACAAATTGGAGGCATGACCAGCGCTGCCTGTTTTTGTGTTTTTTCGTGCTCGCTTCACGGCAACATTATCTTGCCTAGAAAGAAGAAAAATACGGGAAGTAGTAAAGACAAATCTGAATGCACACGCATCAGGTTTCTGACTCAACTGTACGCAGTTGGTTTGAAATGCCAGTCACTTGGTCAGGATTCGCATTGTTATTTCATTACTATTCTTACATTCAATTTATACCTTGTGCTACAGCCTGCAAGCTATCTCAACCACACTGAAAAGTGAGGACACACTAAAAAACTTTTTTGTTATTTAGCCGCCAAAACTATATAATAACCATTTTTTCTGATTAAGCATGTTTTATTCAACTTATCCAGCTATTTAAAATACAAGAATTGGTTCAGTTCAATTTTTGGGAGTTTTTTTTTTCAAAAATGTCTTAAATCTGCTAATCGCGCTAGCAGTGATAACTATTGGAATGTTGAGCTGAGGAAAGCTTAGGCATTTGTGTTGCTGAATGTGTGACCTCATATTTCTTGAGAATAAACTTCTTGAGTCCCGCTTTTTATCATCATGTCAACACTGTAATCATGCCCAGTTCAGGCCAAAAATTTCTCCAGTTAACCCTGTGCCAGCGGCGGCCCCCTTATGCCAGCAAACTTCCGAACCTCATCTGCCCACCTGCCCTGATCCTCTCTGCTGTGCTTGCATTCTCTCTGAATCCAGCCCGTTACCCTAATGATAATTGGTCATCTTGCCTTCATGCTACATGCGCTGCCCATATGCCTGTTCTATGCTGCGGACAGGCGGCGGCGGGGAAAGCGCGGTGGAATGTCTAAGCCGCCATCGCGTTGTAGTTCGTATCGTATTTATCAATAATAGCGCAAACTGCGCATGGCGATTGCAGCTGTGAAAAAAGTAATATGCTACAATTTAAAAATATTTAACTTATTTTTCATGCCACACCAAGCCTGCTACTAAGTACAAAAAAGAGACGATACAAAATATGTGACAGTTTCGCACATCCGCACGAGGCTAGGTTCAGCCATGGCGGCAGTGGTAGAGCGCAGGGCGTGTGCGATTTCAATCGTGTTCCGTGGGAACATTGTGTTTGAAGAACCTCGACACAGAATTAATTAGTCCCTTATTACTGCTGGCGAGATTGTTCAACCGTTCTTTCCTTGATGGAGCTGAAGGAAGACAGTTTGCTTGCTTTTACTACTCGGCGAAGTGGACCCGTCAGTACGAATTAGGACTACAAGTCGTTTTCACCGGCTGGGATCGAGACCTTTCTTGGTGCGTACTCAGTCTCAGTTTACTCATTGAAGTGTATTTTATGCTATTTTTGCGTTCGTAATGAAAAAATTCTAACGCATTTATCGGCACGTTATATTTTTACGCTCACTCGTTTGGCTGTTTTGCCAAACTCGCTGTGTATTGAAAAAAAGGCTGATGATGTATGCAACTGGCCTCTACTACCGAAATGTGGGCATGCGTTCGGATGGTGTGCCGAAGTGCGTGTGCAAGCACACTCCGCTCAGCACGACTGCCTTTTAGTGCTGCAAGGGCAACCTTTCACGCTTCATAGACTTGCGTCGGTAAAAGTGGCGTAAATTACTGGGTTTGTTTGTTGTGGTTGCTGTGCCATTCTCTTGTCACCTGTAAAAGTGAACGATTATGCTTTCTTTTGCAGCAAACCTGGCCTATTGGGCTCGGCTGAAGAGTATTGATGCCACCGCAGCTGTTAACCTGACGATTATGCTCAACGAGAAGATTCAGTGAAAGCGCCGAGCGCAATAAAATACTGACGCACTAGGAAGTCATCTGCAGTGTTTTGGGCTCCCGTGATGGCCATGTACTCGCTTACTCAACTGTATTTGAGCTAGCTGGAGTGCTTGGACGTCCCGACGACTCCATAGGGAAGTCTGTGGCTGGGATGCAGTAGGTCTCCGTTCCATCTGGAATTGTAACAGGTGTCAGCTGCATCCCGTATTGCAGCTGGTTCCAGTCTGGAAATGTGTCTCTTAAAACAGTAGGACTGGAACCAGTTAGAAATTTTCACCTGGATATTGATCTATGTATAGTCATATTCTCTTTATATAGACGTCTAGGCTACGTAGACTGGGCGTACTTACATGTTCACAAATACCTGATAAATGTAGAGCGTGATGTCTGCAGTACGTACCTACAACGTGAACTGAACCCCAATTTTCATGTTGTAGGTACGTAGATTTTTCGTAAACGGTACTAATATGGATGTCTAATGGAGGTGTCTAATGTCCAGCGTAAATATCTTGCTGATGTCTATGGTACGTTTTATGGTTTACTGGGGTCTGACTCTCCAAGTCCCTCGTATGCACGCTCAGTGTTGTAGGGCTGTTCGTAGGACGAGGACTGGTCCCAGCTCTTCTTAGGCACCCATGTGCCATCACCCAGGGCTGCTTATTCGCGAAAATACAGAGCCTGCACGAGAAACCCGCCGTGCATTAGGGAAGGCTGTAAGCCACTAATCTGCCAACCCTCTCTCTAACATAACCTCGTGAAAAGTGTATCAGCATTGTAGTTTAAAGCAAGAGGCATGTGTGCATCCTGTTTAAGGATCCTTCCCTCCACATCCTCTTCCCAATTCAGTGAGTTCAGAAACAGAAGTCCTGAGATAAGTTCTCGGGTAAATAGCGGATATCAAACGACCCTATCGACTCACAACGCTCTCCTATTAAGACTGGTGCGCGAACATAAAGATGAATTCACTGATAGAAGAGAGACCGTGTGTGAAACGGTGGCTAGTATGCTAGACGTCAGGCAGGAACATGTAATTCATTTAGGGTACCGGCAAGAACTTGCGTATTAGACTACAGGTCGAAAGAAGAGAGCGACACTATGTCTTGCAATCCTGCGCTGTCCTGCAAGGATTAAGACTAGGACAGAGGTTCTAAGGCTGCTCTTTCTCTTGCCTCGGCGATGAAATCTTCTCGAATATATGCGCGCAGCTCATCGTATGAGACTTCCACCCTTTCCCTCTGCTACCGCCGTTGTCAGGTTACTTTTGGTAAAGACTGTGCACAGGTATACCGGAAGGTGAGACTATGGCCCCAATAGCGCCGAACTTGCACATTCATCGGAACTATGAGGAAAAAATGAAATGCGAACAAGAGAACTGAAGAAAACTGAAGAAAAACACTGAACAAGAATACTGAACTAGAATACTGAACAAGAGAACTGAACAAGAGCACTAGAGAAGACATGCCCTGGCCGGCGGGAACCGCCACCGCCGAGGGTATAAAAGCTAGCCCGGAGGTCGGAAGGAGAGACGGCAGCATTCGGGTTTTCCGTTGTTTGAGCGAGGCCATTATTGCTGTCAACCCTAGTGCAGTATCTTACTGCCTTGTAAGTAGTGTACCTAAAGCCCCCCCCCCCCCCCCTTTTTTTTTGCACGTGGCCTTCACCAACCGAGGACGCCTCATTCACAGTAGCTTCAATTGATTGGGTGCCCCGGTCCTAACAGTGGTGCCAGCGTGCTGGTAAACACTTGCACCAAGACGCATAAGCACATGGGTATTGACGCAAGAATGCAGCCTTGAAGGCTAATTCGATGTTTTCTGTAGTTAAAGGCACATATCTACTGGAAATACTCCTTGCGAGCCAGGTGACCAGTCGTTTAGTTACGGTCCTAACCTTACCGTCACTGAGACAGTACACACCTATTCCGGTACAAACAGTAGGAGTCAGAATCGCTGACAAAAAAATTGAAGATGAAAATCGGGGCTGTGCTGATATAAGAGCTGTTAATTTTATCAGTTGCTGTTCCTTTTATTATATGGTGTCACGGTTGGCAGCTTCACGCCACTGCCCGTTTCAAGATCTGCTAATCTCAGATTATGATAATGCTTGAACACACATCATCAAACGCCCAACTGCGTCCACCGCAGGAGAAAAGCCTCTCTCATATCCATGCAGTTAATCCTGCCCTTTGCCAGCTGGGACCAGCCGGTCCCCGCTACCCGCTAGCTTCTCAATATTGTCCGCCAGCCAGACTCTCTGCCTGTGTTCTGTACTTGTGCAAAAGAAAACAAATTAAAACGAAAACAAATTAATCGCAGATGCATATGGTGATTTCGACCCTCGTCCAGAGTGGTAAAAAAGATGTTTAGGAGGCAAAGCAATGGACTAACCATGTAGAATATGTTCTTTCAAGGACATGTCTTATTCTCAACAGCACCAACCAGAGTTCTGCAAACATGCTTTACGGTTGATTTAGGTTTAACATCCCAAAGCGACTCACGCTATGAGGGACATCGTAGTAAAGGGCTCCGGAAATTTGTACCACCTGTGGTTCTTACGTGCACTGTCATCGGCCATGCATGGGCCACTGTAATTTCGCCTACCTCGAACACCTATGCAGCACCAAACGTGTAAATAAAACGTGGCTCAAATCTGTTTAAAAAGGATCTGCCCCAAATTGTGTTAAGCCATGAAAACCATTATACCCATGAGCAGCCTCACTACGCCCACTTCCGGACAAAGGCCTCTTCCATGTCTCTTCCATTACCTTGTCCTCAATGAAAGCCATTCTATGTGAAATTAAAAGAAGGTTAGTATTATACCGCCAAGAACGAAGGCAAATACGATTGGCTGATTCAGAAGCATAATTGAAGTTATACAGATTTGCATTACTTTTGCGTGCAGCGGTGTATGAGGCCACGTAAGTATCGCTGCCGATCTGTCGTGTATAACTATCCACGATCTGGCCACCATGGCGCAGTCACTGTGGGCGGCGTGCAAAGCTGTCCTACAGGGTTTCAGCGAGTCTACGCTATTATTAGGACTGTGACGAAAGAACTCGACTTTGCTTTTCCTGCTTGTGTCTTTGCACTGACCGCATAGACATTTGAGCCGGTGTATTGTCTTGGCAACACTCTGTTGGCACCTCAGATGGGCATCTCAGATGAACATACTTCGCGTGCACAAGAACAGTCAGGTCAGGAATATTCTCTGGAATATTCGCTCTGCTGGGAAACACGAGAATGCAGCCGCATAGTTACCCATGAAGTTAAGAGCACGGCGCAGCACGAACTGTCCTCTTCCTTTGTACCACATCGAAAGAAGGGCCATTCCTGCAAAAGAGACATACTTCCGTGTTAAATCAGAGAATAGCGCTGCTACATTCAAGAGGTATCTTGACAGAGATATGGCTTTCCGTATTGATAATACCTAACGGTATTGGTATATTTGCATTCTTACAAAGGCACAAGAAGACAACACGAGTTTAAACCAGCAGGTGCGCACGCAATGTTAGGCGTGAACCATGCAGCGCCAGGTCCTCACGACTGTTTCTATCTAAATATTGGTTTGGTTTATTGGGGTTTAATGTCCCAAAGCAACTCAGGCTACAAGAGACGCCGTAGTGAAAGGCTCCGGAAATTTCGACCACCTGTGGTTTTTTACCGTGCACTGATATTAAAGAACCCCAGGTGGTCGAACTTTCCGGAGCTATCAAGGATATATCCTCCCGGAACATGCAGGCGGCACCATCACCACGCGATCCCAGGCGGCCAATTATAGGCTGCGCCTAATCTTGTGCGCACATGTGTGTACATGATCGCGTTTACCATGAGCTAACAAAGCCCAGAGCACTGTAGCTCGAAAAATTACCTATTGGAATGAGCATGTGGGCAAAACCGCAAAAAGATTAACTTCATTTGGCCGTACTCTGCAGCTGTCACGATGTCTAATTTAACTACCGTACATGGGAAACGACAAGCGCTGCGATGCAGTCTTTACACACTTATGTGTTCCCGATACCATGGAAAGAAGATTTGTTTTGAATAGAAGCGGAAATGGAAGTGGTCAGTTTACCTCCCATTGAAGAATCGATACCTTCCTCGCAACCTTTGGCGACTCTAAAGGTTTTCTTGCTCCCTTTCTAGCTTCAGGGCAACCCTACCGAGAACACGGAAGCCGCGGAAAAAACTATGGCCGACACTTGTGGAATGGTGACTCTAGGCCCATCGGTGCAGCGGTCAAGCGACGCGCAACTACCTTGCAATGGCAGGTGCTGCTACAGCGGGTCTTGAGCGACCCAGGTTGCTATTACCGAGCAACCTCTCGCGACCAATGATTAATCAGGTCCAACAAATTTGAACAAAAATTTTGAATATTAGAAAATTGTGAGGTACTGTTATGGAAATATTGGAGGTAATAGCCCTTTCTTCAGATGTGTAGCAACAATGTTTTCTCTATTGCACAAGACTGCCATAGAAAACCAACAGAGAACGCTTTTGACGATAGCAAAGTTTTAAGAGGCTGCGGTCTCTTGCGGAGCTGCCGCAGGGCACATTTTTTTCACACTGACTGCAGCTATTCACCCTTCAGAGGCTTTTGCCGCACATGCTTCATGGGGTACATTGTTGCTGATGGTATCATATGCAATAAAGTAAGACATGTATAGCTTCATATTTGAAATGAGCCTTAGAGCACAGCCACGCATTTTGACACAAATACACTGCCTTAATGGTCGTCTGATACGACAGCGATAGATCATAGGGGACAGCTACGTGCACTTCTCTGGTGGAAAATTTCCTTACCTCTGACAGCTGTCTCTACTCGCCCTCACTGTCACTGTTATGTGAAGGCGGGTCTCTGGCTGTCGGCGACCTTCTTTGCACCCACGTCAAGAATGCGCTTCAGAGTATATGCGCTGCCGCGGTTCTTCATCAAGACTCATGGTCGCGTTGCAGGCGGTTCTTTCGGCTCCACTTCTGTAAAATTAAACATATAACTTTATGGACAGAAAAGGGGTCATCAGGATATTGCAGTAAACAAGCAACGGATAGAACTCATCGCAGCATCTCTATGGCGTCGTGAAAAACACATGCTCAACCTTCCGACATACGATCCAGGTTGTGCGCCTTAGCGTTGTAACTTAGTTACAGATTATGGCAAGTACAAGTTCTACATTTTATGGTTGAAACAAGAGAGAAGAACACAACACAAAGCCTGAATGAACTGCACTCCGAGTCGTTATATCATTGCACTCACGTTGCTCTGTTTGTAAAGGTTGAAGTTTATTCTAAAAAGTTGAGAGAATCCTGGCCTTCCGGGGTAGTGGTAGGAGGCTCGGTCTATTCTATTCACCCTGAAGGTGAGTAGTTCTAGGGGTTGGAGACAATTATTCAGTATAATGCCGCTGCCATCTCTTCACCAACTCAACAAACAACTTTTCACGTGTTCACGGCCATACTATCTCATACGGAAAATCCAACTGAAGAGGCGGCTCTACTCTGATCCGTCAAATTACACGCGACCAAAAACCAATTCTTGCAAACAGACTGTCTCTGCAACGAATTATTCCCATCTTTTCAGATCCACTTTAGGTAGAAGCTTTCACATCCTCGAGACGGCTTTTGCTAGCAGTCATTCAAGGAATTGTGTTGGCGGATACTATGAGAAAGATGGCCGACAGACTATCTCTAGGTTTATGGATTGCAGGGGTTTAATGTTCGAAAGTGACTTAGGCTATGAGGGACATCATAGTGAAAGACTTTGGAAACTTCGAGCAATTAGGCTTCTTTAACGCGCACTGACATGACACAGTAAACGGACCTTTAGAAACAGACTGTAGCTAAACATGCACAGAATCGGTGAGAGAATGCATTCAGAATGCATTTGAATGGCCCGCAATTGCGGTGAAGCAAAACGACACACCCAGTTGTGATCTTTGCGTGTATGAGAGGTACAGCACGGCTACGAGAATGGTTGACAGAACGTTGCTATCCGAACGACACTGGAGTGGTCTAAGGGAAGAAGGCCATATAGGGCTGTTTTCACACGTATGCGCTAAACAGCGATATCAAAATTAACTGGAGCCCTGGTTCATACTCGATAATTGGTGCTTGTACTAGATAAGATTATAATTACTAAATAGTACTCAGCTCTCTATATAACTAACCGTTTCTGATAAGCTCTTCGTGCTATGTTCGCTCTTTTACCCTAACCCGTGAAGCGCACCAAGGTAAGTTGTCCTGTCCTGAGCTCTCCAATCGGAAAGGAATTATAAATCAGTGCTATGTGAGTCGTATTTAAAGTAATTATTTCTTAATTTTGTTAATTGCTTAATTACCCAATTAGCCTAATTATCCTTTCTAGTCAGGCCAGATTAATAAATAAAACTGAGTAGGAAATTGGTCAAGCTCGGGAATCGAACCGCGGTCTCAGGAGTGCGAGACGAGCATGCTAACCACTCCGCGATGCCAGCTCGATGGCTTGGAATGAAAAAGGCACGTCTAGTGAACACGTGTCTTCGTTCACTCCTATTTTCTTCCCTTCCCGTTACGGCGAGGTTTAGGTGTCCACCAAGATATTCGAGACGGATACATTTCCTTTTCCTCAAAAACCAATTTACCGACGAGCAAGGCGTAGAACCGAACGGGCGATGGCGTTCTATGGACTCCCTGTCAGCGCTGCAAGACGCTGTCGCGTTCCACTCTTGGAGACGAAGCTTAACATCTTAACCACACATCAGTGACACAAGCAGGAACACCGCGCTTAAGGCTTTCGCTTTACCGCACTTTAGGTGAACAAAGTACTCCCCTGAATGTTTTCTGAATACAAACGTTACTAGAAGCTCACCTTTTGAAGAGTTATCCTGCAGAATGTGGCAGCAAGGTAGGTCTGGTTCTGTGACCTGCTGCAAGTCCTGCATCTCTTTGCCGCGGAGTCAGAACCCGTCTCCTGCACAGTTGTGCGGTAAAAGTGAATTTTTTCTTCAGAAAGAAAGGCTCAAAGGTAGTCGACAAACGCAGCTGAAGAGAATCACAGTTGACAGAGGTAAGACAATTTATTTTAACGTCCCAAAGCGACTCAGGCTATGTTGGACGGCTTAGTGAAGGGCTCAAACGTAAGAGGGCGGACTACTCAGTCAATGATGATAGAGACGAAATGGGGGCGGGCGGGGGATGTTGTTTATGATACAAGGCGCAAAGGTGAATGTCAGCACTGATCCTATGCACAGGGACCAGGGCTTGGGAGAGTAAAAGGCTTGGAAAGGTGGCGGCTGGAACGGATTATAGGCGCAGATATCTAAAAAAGCATTAGGAACCGCTTGAACACTGCCATTAATGGAGACGATGAGGAGTGTGCAAAATGCCGGAATGCCCGTACTTCCATAAGGGTGGTCCGAAGTTGAATGCGGGTGTAACATCCCAAGGTGACTCAGGTAACAAGGGACGCGATAGTGAAGGACTCCAGAAATTTCGATGCAGACCAGCAATGTTCTCATGACCAAAGAGGCCAAGGAATAGGAAGAAACAATTTCTTTTCGCGCAAATATGACGCATACTTTTGTAATATATTCCACTTTCCCATGTATAAGCCAATCGTAAAATTTTACTTCAACGCAGATTTTTTCTTAAGAACTGATGACGATGATAATGGTCTGTTTTAACGGCGCACGGGAGTGTCAAGTCTGTTTGAGACTAGTCAAGTGCGTAGAAACCTGTCCCATGACACGTATCTGAAGAAATGTATGGGGCATTGTCATTACTGCACAAAGACTCAACAGTTAAACAGGCATTGTAAAAAATTTCTCTCATAGGCAGGTATGGCACTAGGTTTCTGCCTGTGAGAAATGGGGATGAAATACTACTTGACAGAATTAAAGTGCGTTCCAAGTACGGCACGCAACGATCTAGAAGGTTCCTAGAAATGCTGGCAAGTGTGCTACTCCTTAACAGAGCATACTTAAAAATGATACATTACAAACAATATAAATACAGTGAAGTTACCGAAACGTCAATCAGAACGGCTTCCAAGAATAGAAACCTTAAAGTTCAAGCTACATTTCCTTGCGTTGTAAAGTTATCATGCACGAGATGGAGCTCATATTTTTTCGCCACCTTTTTTTCTGTGATGCCGATATAGAACTAAAAAGTTCTCTAGAAATACTGTAAAATCCCCCGCCCCGCGCTGTCGACTAAGGATCATCAAGAACTAAGAACTGAACCAACAAGAAAAAACTGTTTTTATGGCGCAAGGCACTGTGATGTCTATTTGACTAGTCAAGTGTGTAGCGACCTGCTTCATGACTTGTAACTGAAGAAGAAATGGAAAGGGGTTGTTAATATTGCGCAAAGACTCAGCAGTTAAGCATCTGGCCATCTCCGGGTATCAGTAGCTTGAAGTGGTGATTTCAGGTATATGCTAGAAGCGAATGCAACTGCCATTTATGGGCTAAAACGGTATCTATAGAGTATGACCACCCCAAGTAAAGCAGTGTCAAAGTAAAGCAATGCTCATTCAGAGTAGCGTCCGACTGCACTCCAAGTGACAGCGTCCATTCCTGGTTGAAGCTTGCTTTTCAAGGGTGCTCGAAGCTTCTCAGGCCTTATGCATCTTGAGTTACACATCCGTCTACATAATTTGCTGTGCCGAGGGGTGCTGTTGATAATTGAGACGGACGCACAACTTGCGCACATGCTTCATGGCTCGAGCCGGAAGCATGTAAGTTCACTCTTGCGTCCAGCAAGCGTGATGGGAAGAAGACTTGTTTTCAAGCTGGAAAGAAAGTTGATACCACATTTTTTAAATCCTTAGTTCCTGAAAAAGCTCAATGCTGTGGGGCTTTGTTACTGGCACTCTATTTAATAACCGTTGAAATTACACATTTTTGGGAATTATCCCACGTTTTCACCTGTGCACTACTACAAGGTTGATCCCAACCGCTCCCCAACAATCACTCACAGGGCCGTGGTGGTGGAGCCTGAACTGCCACGACCTGGTCGTGGCGTCGACTCCAGACACGCAGCGAGTACTGCAGGTCGAATTCTCGCTTCCACCTCTGACACGGCTGCGAATAGAGAATCCTATGTGAGCACAGTATACTGCACTGTGAGAAAAACTAGGTTTCAAGAAGCAGCCTAACTAATTAATTTCTGCGCAATACCAAAGAATTCATGCGGCACTGCAGAATGCCACAAAAATGGAATAAACTGTGGCGGTCAACGTCCCGAAACGAGATATGAACGAAGGCGGACTACTCTGTTGTATGCTCCGTATTTAGATAACCTGGTGGTGTCCTTTAGTGGGGTCCTTCAACATTCGCTTACATGGAACAGCAAACGGCTGCCATATCGAGTATTCGAAGCAGCGACGTGTTGGGATCAGGAGTTTCATGCCGAAGCTACAGATTCCCTGTGGCGGACACACAAATGAAATCTGGGGCATTGGCTCTGGAGCAATGGCAATAAGAAAAGAATGGGCACTGTTTTCTGCAGGGAAAACCCAAAAAATTTCGGTCAGGCCTTGATGAAAGTTTTTTATTAACTGCCCTTGTCTTTCGGTTGTTATGTGAGGACGTGGAAGCTGTCCGAACATCGTCGAGATTGACTGAATACATAATGCACCTTGGCATAATTTTACTAATAGAATTCGTTTTAACAAAGAAGGTTGTGCTTAAGATGCACCTTTAAGGCACTTCATTTTCCTGAATGAAAATTCTCGAGAGGGTTGAACCAAAGTCTGCATGGAATGAACGATTTGACAGGAAGTCTTTTAGGCAGTTCAACATGCTGCCGCGAATGCCAGTTCTGCCAAGTCCAGAAAAATTCCGAACCTCCTGGTTGTTTGCGTACAAAAGTTTCGCGGACTGTCTACGGACAGTACGGACATACTAGGTGGTCTGTTGTGGAACATGCCTTTTCGAAACCGCATTTATTTTTGTGGAACATGCCTTTTTGAAACCGCATTGATAGACATCGAGAAGCTTACAGGCTTCTAGCACGAAGGTTAATCTAATATTCACGACTATTTCAAAAGATTTCACAAGGCAGCTGGTGAGGTCCAAGGGCCTATAACTGCTAGGAGAAGTTGGTGGTTTCTTTGGTTTTAAAAATGGAATGATGATAGATTATAACAAGTGCCTCAACGGCAGGTTGAGAAAGGTGGGATAGTATCTGATAATGTATTTCGTCAGGGCTGGGCACAATCCGTTTACTACTGAACAACGCTGAGGATTTCTTGAACTGCAATAAGATTATTTTACGGTTCATTTGTACAGCCACTTGTAGGGAGTCTGTTTCTTGGCAGTGTTTTCGTATTTTAGAAATCATTCTGTACAGATTGATGAGCTGGAATGGCGAAAAATATTCACCTAAAAAGTCTTGCCGTTCTTCGATGTTTGTCTGTATACCAGGGGCTGTTGAAAGGGGAAGTGTGAATGGGTAGCATTTACCATTGAGGTTTCGCACCTTATCCCACATTACTTCTGGTGTTGTTCAGCTATTTACACATGTCGCGGAACCTTGTCATGAAGTCTTCTCGGCACCATGCCGGATATATCGGCTTCCACTCTTATCTTTTTAAAGTTTATAAAGGATTTTCTTCGTAGGGTACCTGTGTTATTCCCCATATTTTGGTTTGTTTCTTTTGTTTCTTTTTTCTTCTTTTGTATACCAGGTTTTGTGTTTCACCGCTCCAGAAGACTGAGGTATAGCCAGGCGGGCAGAGGAAATAATGAAGTTTCTGAAAATTTTATTAAGTTCATGTAGATCTATTTTTCTAGGCTGGCATTTTCTTGAAGCAGTGCCTAGTCCATCAAATGCAGCTTCCAACGTCGTGGTTTTGTTAGAATCATATCTGGATAAAATGCTAGGTTGATAAGAACAGATAGATGATAGCTGCCATGTGGGTTGTCCAAGACATTCCACTGAAAATCAGTAAAAACGGAATGTGATGTAAGAGACAATTCTATCCAGCTCCATTTTCCTGAGCTTGGAGAACAGTATGTGTGTTTGTCTGTGTTAGGCTTATATTATTGCACAGAATAAAATTTTCTAAAATACAGCCTCTAGTGTCTGTTCGCTTCTCCACAAAGTGGAGTGAACATTAAAATCCCCGGCTAACAGATATGGCGCTGGTAATTTTTGTAAAAGTTTTTCTAAGTGATGGAGTGTTACTGTCAGGTGTGGCTGAAGATGTACGGAACATATTGTAATTGTTTTAAAGTATACAATAGTGACTGCTTGAAATGTAGTCTGACACCTGACTTACACGAATGGCTACACTACTTTGGATGACTAAGGCGGTATCTCCAGGGAGCCTATTTGCCTGCTGTCGGCCGTGCCGAAAGACTTTAGATTTATTCGGAATATGTATTCATCCTATGTTTTTCTCCTGGAGACACAAAACAACCGGGAAATGTTACGCCAGAATAGCTTTCAAGTCGCGGTAGATTCTTAACGTCTCTACAGTTCCAGCGAATTAGGAACGGCATATCTGATGCCTTTCGGGGATGTATTTAAAGACCTATGGTCCCGGTTTTGTGGGGGCCTGTAATTGGTATTTTCCCTCCCTTTCTTCGTCCAAGGAAGTTGCGCCACCACTTCTGCGGAGGCGAGCTACTGCTTGTATCCATCGCCTCGCAGGAGGCACTGGATTTCCGCGGGGAACTCGGGGGGGGGGGATACGGGTTTGTGGTTTCTCCCGATTGGAAGAAGCAGTGCGGCGTGCTGGCGTAGAGGGCAGCGGGCCTTTCTTTTGAGATGGCAGGGCAGCCTTGGCTGCACCTGTAAGAGGTGTGGATGGCTTTGCCTGGGCAGGTGCCTGAATTTTGAGTGGTGCATTTGCACTGCCACTAACTTTGTTGTCACAAGGCCGACAATTGGGCCGACACCGCAGTGCCGCAGTGTGAGGACAGGGGAGGCACACATGAACGATGGTGTACTGTTTTCTCACCGTCACCAGACGCCGATCAACACATGATCTGGATGTGTGTTCACTGAACTCTTTTCGTGCCTCAGGGTAGGATATATTTTCATGTACTTCGAAATTGATTATTTGCTGTCCTTTTTGAAAACTTTTCAGATTCGCGAGTAGGCTGCATGTGGACCTTTGCAGTTTGTGCATTTTGTTACAGTTGTTTGGCAGCTGTCTGTTAGTTTCGGCACATGTGGCACAGGTCTCCTTGCCACTCCACGCCTTGCTGCGGTGTCCATACTTTTGGCAGTTGAAACATCTTCTAGGATTAGGGATGTATGGGTGCACTGGGCACCTGATGAATGCAACCTGGACACACTCAGGCAAGCAAGTGCTGCCGACTGTCAGAAAGATGCGAGGTGTTTTTATTTCTTCTCCTTTACACCTGATAGTGATGCCTCAAAGGGATGTTATGCCTTGGTCTTGCAAATTCTCGAGCAGCTCGTTGGCATCCCCTGCCATTACCAGCCGCTCAGGAATTACTCCCTGAACACTGTTCAGGTTTCTATGAGGTGTTACTGTAATTTCAAAGTCAGCAAGTTTCTGCTGTGTGAGCAATACGTACATCACTCTGCTTCTTGGACGTGACCTGTACAAGAAGATCTCCGGAAGAGAGTTTTTTGGCCTCATACTCCACGCTTAAGTTGGTCTCTAGCCATTTTTGTGTCCCGAACACTGTACTGTGCGGCCACTGGAGCATTTTGCTCAAAAGCGTGCACCTATCAGAGAGGAGGGAAATTTTCATGAGGTTTCGATCGGAGTCAAAACTTTGATTCGTTCAGTGCAGTACCATTTCCGGTTCTGATCCTTTTTTTTTTGAGGGGAGGAGATTGAGGATCTATGCGGCATGTATGCATTAAGGGTTCCTATTCTGTCACTTGTGCTTAACCCCAATAGACACAAGAAGGTCCTGGAGCCCCGCACCTGGTAAACAGATTGGGAATCCGTCGGCCGTGGCTTGGCCATGTCCCTGACCGTCACCGTTCATGGTTTCTACCCTTTACCTTACGAGCTATCGCCACGGTGCGTATTACATCTTCGGTATGGGGCTAAGGGTCCGTGATGCTGCCAAGCACGATCACGTTTGAATTGAAGGTGCCCTTGCGGGAGACAACCTATTACTCTTCGAGAGTGTCGTTCATGCCCAACACTCAAGCATTCTGTAGTATCGAAGTAGTAAGAGAGCAACTAGAACTAACTTCATCGCCAGATTTCTCACCCGACGTAGTGTAGCGAAGGCTGCAGTGAGGCTCGGATTCGAGTCCGCACGCGATGCTGATGTTCCACACGACTCGTTCGGGTTCTCTGACGGAACCAAGACTGGCGGCAGCCTCTTCCTCCGAGGCTGCGTACAAAGTAGCGAGAGCCAGGGTCTGTCATGGCACAGAAGGAATTTCAGAAATTTCGGATTTAATAGGAAAAAAGTATTGGCGGTTAGCATATGTTGTGATTCACCGAAAAAAAAATGGCAGAACGCAAATGCACGTCCGCTTACACTAAAAAAATAACTACACTTATGATTTTGGTTTTGTGGGGATTTATGCCCCAAAAAGGCTCTGGATGTGAGAGACACCGTATCGAAGGGCTCTGACCATTCTGACCACCTGGCATGCTTAGCGTGCACTGACATTGCACAGTACACCATGCGACCACCACGGCCGGGATCGAACCCGCGTCTTTCTGTTCTGTAGACGAGTGCCATAATCACTGAGCCATTGCGACAGCTAACTACGTTTATAAATGAACATATTTGGCAATGCGCTCGAATAATGACTGCATGCTTATCGCAATCATTTGACACCTGCAAAACCAGTTCGACCGTAAATGTTTTCGGCGAGTTTCACTGTAACTCTGTAAAATGCAGCTCCGATTTCAATGTGAATCGTATCTTTGTGATATTGCATTAGCTCTCTCTCTGTTCGAATGGCAGGGGTGATTTAATTCCCCCCGCCATCCGCACAAATGCCGCCATTTGCGCCAACACAAAGAAGAAACGATCGCACCCATTAAACTCCGGCGAAGGCGCTCAAATTTCGGGCTCTGTGCAGAAAGTGTGTGTGTGGAGAGGGAGGTGATTGATTTTATGGCGCATTAGCAGCTGATGCTATTATACACCAGACAGAGGGTTGGTAAGATCTCACTGTTGTGCTGAAAGACTAGTTCTTAAAAATTTACAAATGTGTGATGCAATTTAAAGTATACTATCGTGTTCTGTACTAAGAGAAAGATAGCGTGGAAAGGAACCTGCTTGAGGAATAATATTTTTAAATACTTTTTCTTATTTCTAGGTTCTTGCACAAAAAAAGGCTTACTGTGATCACTCCACCATATTCGCAAAGAGGATTTTCATCTTTCATGAGTATAAAGTTGCGTGTGAGATGCATATATGTTCAATGCGAAGGCAACATAGGAACACTTCAATAAATCATTCTTGGTGTTGATACGACATCCATTGCCCATGAATCGGCTTTACAAGGTGTTTATTGTCGATGTCATCATCCTATGTGGACTGGCATTTCTTTTACTAGGATAGGATAACTTTATTTGGCTCTAGCAGAAGTGTTTTTTTTTTTTATGTGGTCAGATGAGTCCATCCGCAACGGTCGGTTGCCCCTATTCCAGGGCTCCGCTGGATGCTGCCGTCAGCTGAGCTCGCCGTATCAAACCGATCTGGTCATCGCGGCAGTCGCTGGAGAGCAGATCCTCCCATTGCTCCACACTTGGGTTTTGTATAACTGGGACGATGTCGACTTTTTGACATGCCCATGTGATGTGATACAGTATAGGTCTTTCATGGCACCACGGACAATGTTTACTCTCGTCTTGTGTAAAGCAGTCTGTACGGAATGTTTACTTCCGCTGGTTTGCTTTGACGAGCTCGCACCGCACAAGCGTTTGCTCGTTCGTTACTGCCTATGCCGACTTGCCTTGGGCCCGAGCATAATTTTGTTTCTTCTTCATATACTTCGGCTGTTGCTAAACTGTGCATTATATGCCCTATTAACAGTTGTACTGCACTTCTTGAGTGTAGGGCTGTTAGATATCCTGACAAGTCTGTGCAGTTAATACTCTTCTTAATGTCCTATCTCAAATTTTTGTGATTGCGAAGTAGACAGCGTAGCATTTGGCTGTAAAGAAGAGCTCTGCGGTAATCGTATTGTTGTCTCCCAGTTGTCTTCTACAACTGAGGTTCCGACAAAGGGCTGTTTTTTATCTCTCTGTCTAAAATTCGCATACTGTTGTCTAAGTGTTTTGTATGATGTGCTTCTGTGGGGCTTGTTTTTTGGAAAGCGTGTCAGAGATTATTGCACACTGCGGCGAGGTTGTACCATAGAGAAAGCAGCTTTGGCTTGTACACCGTACCTGGTAGCGTTTCCAGTAACTCCAGTTCAAAGCATTCATACTTAAATCACATAAGTAATAGTCTCACTGCTTGTGGGCGATTGCTGAATAAATTACCGGACATGCACTGGTTGACTATGCGGTAGCAGAGGTGATCCAGAAGTGATCCAATGATAAGGACTTACGCGCATACCAGCTAAGTTCTATATTCAAGGGGAGGCGGCTAATAATGCGTCACGTTCTGCACGGGCCTGTTGCAATACGCAATATCAAGTTGTGCAACGGGGATCGCTGTTTTAGGTAAGACGACCTTGCTGATCCACGTAGTGTAGACCCGTGTCCCCACTGTAACGGTCCGTATGAGCCGCTTTTATAGAATTATGGCAATATGGAATCCGTAACAAAAAGAATATACGAAAATCGATATATTATGTGGACAAAATTCGTAAGCATTCGATACAATTTCTACACAATTTTCATATAATGCGCATGACCTTATATGGAGTCTGCAAATTTGCATACGTGCTTCTATATAGTCCATACCGTGTCCATATGCTCCATAGTGACTGCATAAAATTTCTCATAGAAACGTATAGAATTATGGAACTAGCCATGTGGAAACTTTCAGTAGTGAATCTAAAGTCGAGTGTTCTAGGTAACAGTAAATATGGAAAATACCGGTCCTATCAGAGCCCCAGTGTTTTCGAGGCGTAGGGTACTGTTAGCGACATGCAATGCTCTGGTTGAAACTTCCCTCACCTGTGATCGCCGGTACCCGCCTCATCACCTAAGGAGGGGGCGGGTCTGGCTGTCGGCGAAGCGACTTGCACTCACGTGACGAAGGCACTTCAGATTAGCCAACCGGCTGTAGTTCTTCGCCCGACATCGACAGTGGTCTCGCCACTGCTTCTTGCAGCTTTAAAAGAAAGGAGATACTTCAATCACTAACTTCGGAAAATAAAAGCTGGAATCTTGAAAAGTGATAAGATATGGCAGTAAAATGTCAGCCTCACTAACAACAGCAGACAGCATGCGCTTTTTAATTGGAAGGCATGATACTGATCCTCTTTCCCACATGGGATTAGTGACTGATAAGTGCGCAGTAGAAAAGTTGCAGATGAACTAAGGCAGAGGCCACGGAAGTTGCTCCATGTTTAAGCTGGAACAGATCCAGCTTTATTGTTCATCACTTTCAACTGCGAGGCAACTGTGCAGTATTGAGAGATACTGTTAAAAACATATTGGTCGGAATGGTCTTATGTGAGATCAGTTAAACTAGTTCCTACGGTAATATTAACTAATGATTATTACCTAGGTGCAAAAAAATGGGCCAATAACAAATTAATGCATGACTATTCTGTCTAATGAGCAAAGAATGTAATATTAAAATCAGTTTCTTTTCAGCACTTGGAATACCAACATTCATGGTGTATTTTAATAGTATGAATCGAAAAATTTTTGCACATATGTAAATTTTTTATTGAGCCGTTACTGAAGAATTCTGTTCTATTTAATGCAAACACTGAGTGTTCAGCTTTCCACACAAAGCAAAATGGATGGTTTATGGTTTACAGGTTTTAACGTCCCAAAGCGACCTAGGCTGAGGGACGCCGTAGTGAAGGGGTTATATAATATGCACCTGGGGTTATATAATATGCACTGATATCAAAACAAAATATCATTGTCTCTATTAGAGATGCTGAGATCGACATAAGACAGCCAGGTAACAATTTTAAACAGTTAAATATCGCTTCCTGCGGAAATTTAGCCCAGACGATGATCTAAGTTAATATTATGTTTCAAATACAGGTTTCCAGAAGAAAATAATGGCAAGACTTTGAAAATAATACTGCAATTGAAAAATGTAATTCAGTTTTTGGTCCAGAAGACCAGTGTCCCCTTTGCGACCGCCACAGAAAACCGATGCGGTGAGTTTTGGAGAATAATTAGCAGACAACCACAAGAGTATATATATTGATCGTGACTGTGCAATCGATGTGCAACGAGTGATACAAGTCCACAACAGTGACAGGCTTTAAGCCAACTCACTATCCAGTGCTCACTAGTGCAGTGGGTCGATGTTGATATTTCACTGATGAACTTAATGCGTGACTTCACGCACTTTCTAAGCGATGTAATGGGTTAGGAATATGCATGTTGCGAAAAAAAGGAACATGCTTGTACGTGCCCAACACAGTACTAAACAGGCGTGATAACTTTCGCACCATGCTCATTAATGACAGATAGCACAGCAATGCAGTTTTGATTCCTCCGCCACACATCGTCGATCTTGCAAACTTTCTCGCAGATGGCATTTTGTTTTAAGACAGAATCGATTGACTATTACATCGAAAGGTGTTTATGGAAGGCCACCCTCTTGCGATCATGCGTAGCCACGTGGGCCGGTTTACCAAGGCGGGCCCATGGACATAGCTCGTGACTCGTGCACGTAGCTCGGACCTGGCTCAAGTAAGTGGAAACACTGGCGCTCGCATGGGAGTCAGCGTGCGAGTGCCTGCCCACGCGCGGATGCAGCCAATGCGAGGTGAGGAGTAGCCTATAGGAGGTATGCACTCAAGCCACAGTGGTCACATTTTCGGCGTCCATACAGAGCAGTGTATGGCTACGGCGCATGTCTAAACTGGCTCCCGTACTCCCGTTTCATACATCAGGTGGAACGCTGTCAAAACTGTAACCAAACTGTAACCAAGAAGCAATGTCTTGGTTGTAGTTAGCTGGTTGCAGCTCCGCCATAAATGAATATGACTGAAGGAGGGACTGGCGCTAGCATCTGTAATAAAGAACAGGATCTAACCGCAAAAAAATTCTCAAAAGAGAAGATTCTCTCTATCACCTTTGAATTTCTGACCCGCGCAGAGTTGTTCATTCTCAACTTAAAATTCATATGTCCCTACAAGTTCTCACACCACACTCTGCACAGTGTGCAAGTGATTAAGGAATGCGCCAGTGCTGTGCGATCACCATGCTGCCCCTGTTGAGTCTCGTGCTACCCAAGTTGCTCTTCCCTAAAACTTCGTGTCTTCAACAATAAACTGCCACCTGCAGTTTGCGTATAATCCGGTGTATAGGTTGTGATGGCCCCAGAAGGTCACCTGACCTACCCAGGTTGCTATGTTGCCCATCGAGGTCACCCACCCAGGTTGATTCTCCGGGGCTGGCTCCCTGGGTCACTCTACGCCACCCTGTATTTATCACGCACTACGCTGACAACGCGGACACCGGATTTTCTGTGTAATGTGGCCTTTAACGCAATCGCGTGAAATAAAAAGCTGTGTTTGAAGATTAGCTCTATGGAAAGGGTACCATATTCCTCCTTTCTGAGGCACAAAACTGTTCTTTTGGCAGCCAGACAAACTGTAGCTAAATGTTCCGTACCAGTGTTTTGTAGTGCGAAGAGTGCTGCAGGGGTTGATGGGTTGGGCGCGATGTCCCCCCGCGATGCAGCATCGAAGATGGCGCCATCATTTGTCTGCTGTCACCTTGTTGTCTGCACAGGCACGAGCAGAGCAATATTGTTAACGACGGCACACAGAGAAATCTCAACAAGATATGGTAAGCCAAGAACAAAAAAAGAGTTATTCTCGTGGTGGAAGCGAAGGAAACAAAAATTTAATCGTTAGTGTTGGAGCAAGCAATCGAAGCAGTTTTGTCAGGAAACAGCCCATATTTCTTCCAAGGACGTGATACATGGCGCTATGGACTGATGGCATTTACCGTAATTACCATCAGTCCATAGCATCAGTCCAGTGATTGCATTAAAAACTGGTGTATAATTTTTTTTAATCGGCCCAATATTGGAAACGTATTAGCAAAGGCTGGTCCAACAAAGGACCAGGGTGACACAACCCATTTACAATATTCGGCCAGTTACTGTGCTGCATGGTCCCAGCCAATTTAATTACCGAAGTCTTAATTCCAAAGTGAGAGTAAGTGGAGACTCCATGTGTGCTGTCCTCGATATGATGCATACGCAGCTGAATATAATGGAGGCGGCATGCCTCCGTGGGAAATAGATCATTGGGCATCTATCGCGTTTCTACACGATGAAATGGAGCGTTCGCCGAAGGAGCGTGCGGATATCCCAGGAACTTTTGTTATTCTGATCTAAGGCTTACCCATATTATCATGAACGTGAGGCAAGCATGATGGAAGCAGATTTTCAGTGGAAGGCCGGAACAGTTTTCAATTTTATTCTATACTGTTATGAGGAATGAGCACGTCTTTCGCTGCCAAAATACCCTCCTTAAGGCGAAATAAATTAATTTTACTAGCAAAACAAATTTAGACGGGGCTGTACCTGAGTGTGCTTTCAAGACAGATTCAGATGCTCACCATTGGCCCTATTGTTGGCTCCGTGGAATTTCTCGCAAGGACAAGCGGCTCGCCTACTGCTGAAAGAAGCCTCCATGGGAGCCCATCGCAGTCGCAAGTCGGCCGGGCGTTGGTCGTCTGGTCCTCAGTCAGCTGTCTCCATGACAACGAAGAAACGACGTTTGCCCTGATATCCTGTGAGAGGACCACATATTATGGAAAGTTCATACCCAGAAATTCTGCATAAAAGCATGTTTGAACTGAAAACCTTCGATGAACGCATTTTTTTTTCATATAATGTAGGATTTTATTACATCAGTCGATGGATCCACACATCACCCGACGACGGCAGTCGTGCTATTTTTTCTTTTAACGTTTTTGCCATTGTCAAAAGCGTTCGCCATTACGTTTTTATGGTGGTATTAGCCGTTCGATGCGATCTGTGTTAATTCATTGAACGGAAGGAGAAATGCTTGGCTACATATCAGAAGAATGGACCATTACAATCTGTATTTCCATAACAGTATCTTACAATCTTCATTTTCAATGTTTTTTCCAAGAACCTTAGAGATGTGGTGTTGAAAGGCTGTAATCTTATCAGTGATTAGGCAACGCACAGCACAAGAATGCTGTTAGCATTATTTGCACGTAGGTTGACGTAGGTCATTGCACGCAATGTGAACAGGAACAAATCCTCAGCTCTGGAGGACTGAATATAGCACTTCGTATGAGTGAGATTTCTTGTAACCGGAAAAAGAAAAATTGTAGAAACCATTCGCTTCATTGCTGCCCCTTGTTCCAGTGCTAGTTGTCACGGTGATGAAAAAATATGGTACAAACTGCACATGATTCCTCGTGGTGTCAATCTCTGTGCCAGGCAGTTCCACATGGCTTAGCCGAAAATTCTGTTAATGCTATGCACCGAAGGAGGATGTCTTCTGACTGCTGGGTTTTTCAAAGATTCATCAATAGCATGGTGCTTTGGCTTTCCTCGCCATTAAATATGTTAAGCTTGATCCTCCGGACATGAAGTTTAGATATCGAAGACGTTTTTCAGGATGTGTACAGTGTGCGGATGGTGGTTCGTTCGAATCGGTTAACAGAAAGCCAAGAAGAAAACCTGGAGGACTCTTTAGCGTCCCCTTTAAGGGTAGAACGTGATAGCGTTCCTCTCTGTAGACTCCCCGGCGACAGCCCTGCCAGAAGGAACGCCATCGCTCGTTCGGCGCCTTGAGCGTTCCTTGGCCTTGCCCTTTGTTTTGTTTTGAGGAACGGATATGATGCACTAAACGTCAAGGAAAGGTAGTGATGTGGTAACAGTCTCACTTGTCTTGGCGGACACCCGAGCCACGCATGATACAATTTTTATGCGAAGCATATTACTAGAGGTACACTACAGCCCTTCGCCGTGGTTACGCGCCGTGCACACCACGTGACACATGACGTCACGACAGAGGAAGATGAGGGTCCACCTCGCGCCGTCGCTGTGGTTGCATGCCGTGCAGACCACGTGGTACAGTGACGACACACCACGTGACATACCACGTGACACATGACGTCACGACAGATCGCCGTCACGCGCTGGGAGAGGGAGAACGATGCCATCGCCCAGGCACCGGAATGTCCTCGAGCGGCATTCCCGCGCATTTCGAACGCGCATTCACACTCTGTGTAGGTGAAACGCTCGCTCCACCGGGCAGGCGGACGCGGCTTCCGTGGCAATCCAAGCGCCCACCCAACGCGCGTCTCGGGGTTAGTCGGCGTTCCGCTGTAGCCATGCCGTTGTCTTCCCCCACGACGAAGGCTTCTAGGGGTTGTATTAAAATGATCAAGTATTCAACCAAGGAAAGCCATGTATTAACAAGCCTAGCCATCAATATGCTTCGCATCTGACCAGGGTTAACCAAGTTAAGCCTCAGCCATTTTTTTAACACAGCCCCAGATTACAGGTCACTGGTTCCCTATCCGCGAATCTCTGCCGCGAGATAGGGTCCCGCAACTGGTAAATGTATGCTGCACGAAACGCTGAATCACATAACACCATCCCAAACATTCTGCGGCAAACTGTTGGGATGATGAGTTTTTTTTTTTTTTTTTGGGGGGGGGGGCGGTGCCGAGAACTACGACGTCGACGGCTTTTCGACCGAAGGAGCTGTTTGCGCTGTCGCTTAAAAATGGCGCTGACTACACCAACCTAATTACGCATTATCATGACACACTCCTTACAACGGTACGGAAGGTGCCTATCCTGAAAGTTAAATTTACCAATCTACTTATTTAAAGGCTGCTCGGTGACGTTTCGCCTCATCCATCTGATGTCTCTTTAAAAAAAAAATCAGGGGTCTGAAAATTAGAAATCCGGCGGCCATCTTTTTCAGCTCAGATTGGCAGTAATAATGGGAGTTCCTGTGCTGTGTGGAAGCGAAATTTGACCTTTCATTTTCCTTTTTACCCGATTCAGCAAGTGCTCAAGAAATGAGAGTCCTGATGCTGCTTTACGCATACGCCAGCAAGGCAGGCTGCGCTGGGTGTGTGGAGTGTTTCAGTTCCAAATATAAAGTCCGAACCAACCAGCTGAACAGTTTGCTAGAACGTGAAGCACAAGCCACGAGTTGAAGAGAACTGTGCGAAGAGATGAGTTCACACAAATCAGAAATGGTCTAAGGGTGTCGCCAAAGCTACTCAGGGTATGAGAGACGGCGTAGTGAAGGGCTCCGGAAATTTCGACCACCTTACACTTAACTGCCTTAAAGTTACTCTTCTTACGGCAGTGCAAGAAGTTTAGGTACTCTTCTTATGGCAGTGCAAGTAAGGGTAAGAGCGAAAATTACGAGGAACTTTAGCGGCTAAAGTGGTGAAAGGCGAAAGGCTGAGTGCTGCATTCTGCTACGCGATTGTTCACTTCACATTCTGTTGGTGCACTAATTAACTGCCAATTAATGACGCTTAATCTTTGCCTTTAGGAGTGGATCGCGACAGCGTGTTGTAGCGCTGCCAGGGAGTCCACGGAACGCCACCACCCGTTCCGCGGGAGGCGTTGCCCTTTGAACACAACGCTTTTTGAGGAAAGGAAATGGCGCTGTAACTCTCAGTGATCTAGGTGGACACCTGAACAGCACCGAACAGGAAAGGAGGAAGTGGCAGTGAAAGAAGAAAGAGGGGGCCGTAATGAAGAAAATGAAAATTGTATGTGAGGAAAGGAAATTACGCAGCAACTTTCTCACCTATCTCGGTGAGCACCAGCCGAAAATTGTATTTGAGGAAAGGAAATTGCGCAGTGTCTCAAATATTTCGGTGGACATCCGTCAAATTTCGCGCGCGGTTACGTCACGACCATTTCGACCAATCTGAAACGCGGAAAAATTTGCAAACACGTCTTTGCCATGACAGTATGAGCCATTAAATTAGGCTTTCTCCTTAAAAATACTTACTCTCGAAGAAGCAGCGCAACCCTATCCCAAAAATGTGTCAACTCAGCGACAAACGCCTTACTCCCCAAAAAGACTAAGATACCTAGAAAACAAAATAAAGCGGAAGCAAAGCCTCCACAGAGCTGGCTGAAAGGCACTCCACGCCTTGGTCGACTGCACCCACCGTACGGAGAGAATTAAAAAAAAAAGGCGGAAGCCGGACGTTAATTCGATTTAATTAGGGAAATCGGCCACACTGGGCAAGAAGTCGAAGTTTCTAAGAATGCTCAGAACGTGCAGATTGAGTTCCTGCGGCAAAAAGACGAGTTCAGATTCCTCTTCAGTGCACCTTTAAATACATCATCTTTCTCAGCTAATCTGCCGAGAAAGTTTGCACCTTGAGAGCAGTCGCACTGGAACGATTCGAACCATCAACAGGACCCCGTCCCTAAGCTTGACGCTGGCTCCCGATTTCATCTGCCATCTAAGGTGGTGCGCCGTCATGGGACTTTACTCCACCGTTTACGGCTTGGCGTCGCCTACACCAAACACTATGTTCACAAGATGGGCATCGAAAATAACCCAAATTGCGTACAGTGCCACATTCCACAGACTATTGGACACCTTCTTTGCGAGTGCCCGAACTATACTGCTGAAAGAAGAACAATGGAGGCGACCGTGAAACAACTGGACCCTCGCCCTCTCTCTGAGGAAACTTTTCTGGGTGCCAGGGCGAGACGTTCTGATTGGTGGCATGTGACAAAGGCCGTGCTCAACTTTTTGTGTGAAGGAGGAGGAGGAGGAAAACTTTTATTTCTATTTACAGTGAGAGGTCGATGGGGCGAGCCGGAAGGGCCCGCCCCCTTACAAACACTAGGAGGGATCCCTAGTCCGGGATCCCTGTAGCTTCCGCAGCGGCCCGGGCTCTAGCTACCAATGCCTGTTGGGCATGGAGTTCGGAGCAGCCGCGCAGGGCAGCTTCCCAGTCCTCTCGAGTGGGGTGGAGGTGGGGTGGGTAGGCAGGATTGGAAGGGCATGCCCACACCATGTGGTAGGTGTCCGAAAACTCCTCCTCACAGTGCGGGCACGCGCCCGAGAAAGAAGAATTGAAGTGCTTAAGTACTGCCGGGCAGAGTACAGTATTGGTATAGAGGCGGAGAAGCCAGCGCTCCTCCACCCTGGTGAAGCAGGCCTGGATAGCCGTCTGTGACCGCCTGTGCACTACCTTCATGGTTAATGACATGTGTCGGTGTTTGTGTTGCAGACACCAGCTTTATGTGCTTCTGCTCACTGCGATGCGAGTGCCGGCCAGTGTGTGTGTGTGTGTGTGCGCGTGTGCGCGTGTGTCTGCGTGTGTGTCTGCGTGTGTGTGTGTGTGCGTGCGTGCGTGCGTGTGTGCGTGCGTGCGTGTGCGTGTGTGCGTGTGCGTGTGCGTGCGTGCGTGCGTGCGTGCGTGCGTACGTGCGTGCGTGCGTGCGTGCGTGCGTGTGTGTGTGTGTGTGTGTGTGTGTGTGTGTGTGTGTGTGTGTGTGTGTGTGTGTGTGTGTGTGTCGACATCACCCGTGAATCTCACTGTACTATGCCATCATCACCCTTCATTAGCGCTTTCCTTTTGCTCCCCTTCCCTTTCCATGTTGCCACCGGCCATGTTGCCACCGGCCGACCTCTCCAACTTTTCCTCATTAAAATTTCCTTTCTCTCTCTCTCTTCTGTCCCATTCCTTTTGCGCTGTGTTTTGTCATAAGACCATTCTTGCAATGTGGGTAGCATACTTCAGTGCAATCTCGTGACCCCGACATACTACTTTTCAATTATTTTCAAACAATCAGGATTACTTATTTCGAGCTGCAGTTGCATATTCGGCAATGACCGCTTCTCGTTCACCTCGAAATCAAGTGCGAGAAGCTGCCTTTATGTCTGATAATTTCAGTAATGAAACAAGATGCAAAATTAAGCTGTGCATTATTGCGCGATAACCTATACAGCTCGTTCGGTCGAAAAGCCGACGTAGTAATCAGCACCGCATGTCGAAAATTATCGGGAAGCTGCGTAAAAAAATTGTCTCATGCCAACCATTTTCCCCAGAATGTTCCAGATGATGTTGTACGATTCAGCGTATCATGGTGCATAGACTTTGCATCGTAGAGCCTAGCTCACGCCAGGGATTTAAACCGGTGACCTATATTCGAGGGCTCCGTAAAAAAAGTACCGTGGCAATTTGGGGTTCTAGTGATTGATGATTGATTGGTGTGTAATATTGGATGACAAGGTGATCATCATGTGTATTTTTTCTTACAGACGCCTAGGTGGGGCATTGCACAATGCTCAGAATAAAAAGCCAATGGTTGATTATGCTAATTAAGAAAATTTAGAGTACATAATTGATCAATTTTAGAGAGCATAATTGAGCAATTAACTAAATGAAACAACTGAAAGAATTAAATATGCGTTAAGAGGTGTCAAACTGCTCAGAATTGAAAGCCCAACCCACTGCGCTATCGCGTCATAGCTTTCCTTCCCCAGTAGAAATTGCTCTGGAAAGCAAGCATTTGACACGCCTTATCACGCATATTTAGAGTTTAATTTTGGTGTAGCAGTCTTGCTTGAACTCTTGATTTCCACTTTGTTCTGCGTGCGCTGCCGCGAGCAAAGGGAAATCGCCGGTCCCTTTTCTAACACGTTCAGAACACCCTGGAGCACATCAGTCCTCATAGCTTTATCTCTGACTGCTGCGTCACACACACAACACGAGGTTTATAGGGGCTTCACGTCCTTAAGTGAGTCAGGCTTCATTTTCGTATTGGCTGTCGTTTCGTATAGAGACCACTGGTGTCGTATAGTTGGTTTCGTACAGTTTTGTATAGGGTTTAAAGTTTCATATAAGGTTTCGTATAGTTGCGGTTTCTATATGAAACCAGAACTTGGAGAAAAAAGCTATTCTCGTTGTCGTCACGAAGCCATCTCCGTAAATGAGTGCTTCTCTGTCATGTTCACTACTCCGCGTCTTTCTGCGCACTTTACCTCAAACGTGGTTTTCCAACTAGCCCAGATCCATCCCGGTCTCGGCGGCTAGAATTTCTTTGGAGGCGAAATTCTAGAGGCCCGTGTACTGTGCGATGTCAGTGCACGTTGAAAAACCCCAGGTGGTGGAAATTTCCGGAGCCCTGCACTAGGGCGTCTCCCATAGCCTGAGTCGCTTTGAGACGTTAAACCCCATAAACCAAACCTAACCATACCTTAATGAGAGATTTATTGTCTTGCCTGACGACCATTACTTTTCATCACCCTCACTGTTTGCAGTGGGTTCCTTGCCGAACTGAAGGATCGCGCCATGGCTCTGCACGAGATAGGCTGCCTCAATGCACGCGCCTACGATCGAGATGAGTTGCGTGCGCGGAGTGCAACTTGCACGGTGCTCTCGTTGGGCTCACACGTCACGAGGTGCATGCGTGCGCCACTCAGGCTGCAGGAGAGAGCGTAGGCCCCTTCAGGCCTCGCGCTGTCGTCGGGCTGAGACCAGACTGCATCCTGTCCCGGTAGCAGCTCAGCATATAGGCAATAGGATGTGACTGGAAGTTTAGCCCAAGTTCGTTTAGGTTGGCCTCTGGGTTCTCCCTCCATTATGGCTGCAACGTCACCCGCGGCAGGCCGACAAGGGGAGCTAAAAGCGTCTCGTGCGCCAAACAGCCAGATTTCACAAAGTATGTGACAGCTATAACAGCGCAGTTCATCTAGTTGCTTAGAGCCGCCGGGGTGGTTCAGTGGTTATGGCGCTTGGCTGCTTACCAGACAAAGTAACAAAAATGGATAAATGCCCTGAATGACCACAATAATAGTTATCGCACTAGAAGAACCGTGCAGATGAAGTCTACCAGGATGTTATGGCAGCATGAACACATGTCATGGAATTTCTGGAGCTCAAAGCTAGAATTTTGCGGGGATGAAGGGACATTGCATAAACGCTGCAGTACCGTGCAAATGTCGGTGAAATTTTTAACCCCCAAGGTAGAGTAAATTTGTAATAAGGGAGTAATCAGGCATTGGCATCCACCCAAGCGCAGCCTTACGATTACAAAGAAAAGCTACATAGCATCCTCAGAAGCTTCGCAGTTAAAAGAAAAATTCGTCCTCCTCTGGGAATTTCAGAGATTTGGTGAGGATTTGCTTTCTTTTGTAGCTATGAGGCTGCGCTTTTGTGGATGTCAATGTATAATTACTTCCTTATTGCACTCGTGCAAATGGATTAAAACCTAGCTGGCAACGGCTTACCTGTGGGAGGTCGGTCTTCGCCCCATCCGTGCTGTAAGGACGAGGCGGGTCTGGCTGTCGGCGACCAGCCTAACGCCCACGTGACGAACACACTGCAGGGACAAAAGGTAAACACTAGATCACCCACAGTAAAGGTACTCCTGCTGCTCTGGTTGCCTATGCCCTACAAGTCCTTGCCGTGCACTTTAGTGACGTGCTCGGTTGGAAGTGTCTAGAAGACATCGCACCTGAGAAACATCTCTTGACACCCATTGCAAAAAAAGTCTGGTGAAAGACTTGTATGCCCGGCAACCATTGACTTGAGAGATTAGATATGCCATTGAATTTCAGTTTACTTCCCTCCTTGTTTACTTCCCTCACCAGAACAAGATTTCGCCACACTTGTGTAGATGTCTTAAGGGTAACGGAGTGGATTCCAAGACAAGGCAACTGTAGCAGGGGGCGGCAGAAAGTTAGGTGGGTGGTTGAGATTCACAAGTTTGTGGGGATGCGGTGGCTGCTGATGGCAGAGGACAGGGTTAATTAGGCATGGGAGAGGCCTTTGCCCTGCAGTGGGCAGAGTCAGGCCGATGATTGTTCTTCTGGTGTTTCCTGTGATTGTGTCCTTGGCGGCGTTCAAATTTGTAGCTGCAACAAACTAACCCTACAGCAAGCATTTTGTAATAGTGGTTAGGTAAATATCGAAGGGTAGTTTACTTTTTACGGAACAGAATTTACCACAGAAAAGACTGCACACCCCGGTGGCTAAGTCGTTATAGTGCTCGGCTGCTGACCCGAAAGACGCGGGTTCGATCCCGACCGTAGCGGCCGAATTTCGATGAAGGCGAAATGTTGGAAGCCCGTGTAGTCTGCGATTCGTAGTGGACGTTAAAGAACCTCAGGTGGCCGAAATTTCAGGAGCCTTTCAATACGGCGCCTGTCATAGTTTGAGTAGCTTTCGGACATTAGACCCCTTAAAATGAAACAGAAAACACTACCGCTCGTACGTGCAGCAGGTTTTCCCGCACAGCGACATTGCATGTCTTCAGGGTGATGTACCCAGCACAAAGGAGCAATGGGCCTGCCTCACTGTCACACTATATCGATACATTTTACGCACATCATCCAGGTCTGGGCAGAATGATTTATATGTCTCTGTAAGACACAATGACTAAGCAGAAACTGACTTTCACTATTTTTACACCTAAGTGAAATTTAACCCATATAACTGCTTCCCCAATCACAGAAAACATCAGCATTCGAGTCGACCTCCAGGTGACGTTAATCTGGGTCTTAGAGGTACGACTTGAGAGAGCGGTTCTTCTGCATACTTAAGGTTAGGTGTGTGCTCCGCTTAGTAAAGGCGCTGTCGATCTAACTACTGAACGCGGGCTATAGGATGACGGCAACGTTTTATTTCAATTATGCCGTGGAAAAAGGCTCCAAGAACTCTTATATATGCCAGATATGCCTTTGCATGCAGGACACTTGAGTTTTGCTGACTAACCGATTCAGCTCGCATTCAAGCGCTGGGAGCCCCGTGAAAACCTACGGGTTGGCGCTGATGTACCAATTATAATCAGGCTTCCATTTATTCGTCGTTGATAGTTCTTTCTACGCGGTTATTCTCAGACTTGTTTCCTAACAAACACAGCACCAGACTTCTTGCCCAATACCACGCTGGAGAAGCATAGAGGGCAGTAGATACATACACTGCTATGGCCGAGCTAGTTCCTCACCTCCGAAAGCTCTCACACTTCATCCACGTTGTAAGGAGGGGGAGGGTCTGGCTGTCGGCGGAGCGCTTGTACCCACGTGACGAATGCACTCCAGGTTAAGAGGGAAACCGCAGTAGCTTGTTCAGTGTCGGTGCATGCTTGGACACCGGTTCTTGTGGCTTTAAGGGAGCGGAAAAATGGGAGTGAATTAACTCCTTATGAAAGTAAAGAAAAACACGTTGAGAGCAAACCTAGCATCAAGAAATGTCACAGGGTATGGTAGTGCAGTGTCAGGAATATAAGTGCTGAGAGCTATGCTGTGGCTCATGGCATAGCCGAAAACAACCGAGAGCATGCGTTACCTTTTTAAAGTGTTCACTGAGACGAGCGTAGTAGCTAAGCTGCTTTTGGAGTGAAGGGACCACTGAGGATGTATTGAAGTTGGCCTATATAGTAGACTGACCATAGCATTTTAACGACCAATGGTTCACTCATCTACAACAGACGTTTTGGAAGCTCAAAAAAACCATAAAGCAAAAAAAACAGGCATCAGCGCTACCGGCCGATTTCATATTAACCATAGATCTTAGAGGCGATGCCACATACAGCTGTTGTATACTTTAGTGTTGAGGGATATTGGTGAACTGCCGGTCATGATCTGAGAGAACCTGCCAAATGCGCTCCACCTCATTCTTATTCTTCTAGTTACTGCCCTCTCATGATCCGGATCAGTGGTCACTACCTGCCCTGAGTAGACATATTCTCTTACTGCTTGGAGCACTAGGCTACCAATTGCCAACTGCTTTTTCCTTGTTAGACTGTTGGTTTCGGTGCTTTGGAGAAGGTATATATGGATATATTGATTTCCGTGTAGATATCTTGCGATATGCGAAAAGTTTGGCTGGGTTCTGAATCATCTTTTTCGAGATTTTTGGTATAGAAGAGGGACAGCATAACCTTTTCATTATGCTACGAAAAATTCCAACACAGATCAGCCTTGCCATGAGTATTGCGCACCGGTCGCGTTTTACTGGTTGGGTGGCTACCTAGAACCCTTCCCGATGGTTCAGAGGGGTTATTAAAAAGCATGTCCAATTTTCTCGGGCAAAAATTTTGAAAACTGTAAGTTATTGTTAAGGAAACATTGAAAGTAATGTTTCATCCTGATGATATTGCAAGATACTGTTATGGAAACATTGAAAGTTATGTTTCATCCTTATGATATGCAGGAAAATCTTTTAAAGTGTTTCATTGATCACACTAAACAGTTAAGACTGCCTTAGAAAAGCAACGGGAAACGCTCTTGATACGAGATCAAGACTGCCGTCGGGTGTATTGCGAATGTATTGATTGCTTAGGAAAATCTTATATGAAATTATATTATATGAATATTATATGAATATCTGCATTCATAAACAATTTCCTGCTCAAAAACTTCCTGGTCCTGAATTGTTGGTTATGGATATGAGAGAAGCTTTTGTCTGCAGCGAGCGTAGTCAGGCTGATGGTGAAGATATAGAGAAATGTCAGATATTGAACAGTATTTCTCATGCTTAACAATTCAAACACAAAAAAGTCTTTTAGCACAAGATGCACCTCAACTTTTGAAAGTTTGAAGGAGGTGCACCGAGAGAGTCGTGGAGCAAAACATTTCTGGTCATCCTCGTTTGAGACTCGCTGCTGCTTGAAAGTTTTTTGGGAGCGGTAACTCCCTCAAAACACAAATAAATTTGGCGTGCCTTCTCACCCTTGCTTTTTGCACGCTAAATCACTTCCAGTGATTCGTAAATCACTGGAATATGGCGAAAAAGCATTGTTCACGAAAATGCTGCCTCTGCCATGACGTTGTTCTTTTTCCCCGATATATTAATATTTTCACAAACCGAAATTCAGTGAATAATGTGTACATAATAAAATAAAATAAATCAAGCAAATCAAAGCTTTGCAACAGGCATTTTATCTCCATTAATGTGCACTGCTCAGGTGATATTCCTAATGGCTTTTCATGGTTTCTTTTTTCCACATATGTGCTGTAAGGATCTGGGACGCGTCTTGCCCCAGTAGTTTACTACCTGCACATATCGATTGCTGGTTAATTGCCGGTACATGCGGCTGAGTTTCAATTATAAATATCCCTGAAATGTGATAGAAGACAGGCTGAGTCACAGGAAAGCATTAAGAGCTGGTCATTGCTTCAGCGGCGTGAAGAAGCCAATTCTCTGAGACGCCTGCCTTGTCATCTAGTTTTCTAGGGCTTTATTCCCTCAATATGGAACTGCCTGCATTCTTTCGGCAACCTAAATGGTTACAGCAGTATACTGATGATCTGAACGCAACGTATGTATATATGCAAGCGGCGTAAATATCGTGGCTAGCTCTTCAAATCAGCTTGTGCAAAATTGCATAGAAAGCGTGTGCTACTCCTAGCAGTGAGTAATATTTTTTTTCAGCGAAGTTAATATATTTCATGTTACTGGCATGCTTCTTGGGGCCCACTGGCAAATACAGTAAATGATATTTCGCAAAGTGGGGAGCTTGAGGGAGCAGCATCCGTCATTATACAGCCAGGTTTTGATCGAGTAAAAATGTATAGCTATCTTTTTTTTTAATTTCGAGTCTAATGTGCATCATCGAAACAAACTACTTCTACTAACCAATGTGTGCCAATTTGAGAAATCGTGATGTGACAATTTGTACGAAAATTTGCACATCTCTAAAAAAAAATACCTGAGAAATCGTCAGTCTTGAGGACTGAGTATGCATTTAGGCTGAAAAATATTTGTTTTCAATGGAAACAAAGTATGGGGATGAAAGCGGTAACTTAGCCAGTGGATTCTGATGTGTCGAAGCGTGATAATTAGGAGACACTGGAGTTGTCAGTGCAATGAAACATTTGGCAAAAATTTTCCCACGTTACATAAGCCATCGTTCATGAAAGAATACTGTGCACGATGCAAGGATTTTATTACTTCACCCTGTGTTGCTTTCACGGTGAAAAAAATTCGAGGAAGTCTGCGGTTTTGTATTGATGTTTCACGTTCTCAACTGCACTACAGCCGAGATAACTGGTGACTGTTACTGAGCACGAATCACTCACCCAGCCATTGCAGCGGAATAACTTGATGCCAGGCTCTATGCAGGTATTGTACGCGGACCAGAAGTTGACGAACCCGCCCAGATTGCGAAAAGAGCACCTTATGTGAGACTCCACCAGTGAATAGCATGAACAATGCAAGCTGTACCGCACATTCTGAGGCACATGGATCAGGTACGGGCACAAAATCTGTGGAGCGGCCCTTATCGTATGAACTCTGAAAACACCTACAGACCTTTTCGCATTCACTTTATATAGCGCAGCCATACTTCTACTCCGATGCGATTTCACCTAGAGTGAAATAAAATACTAAAATCTTGCCGCCTATGTTGCTCTGCATGTCAGCACAGAAATGTGCTGCAGCTTAGGAGGTCTGCAATATGAAGCTTGAGCAGTTGATGGAAAAGTAAGTTATCGTATTTACTCGCATAATGATTGGAGGATTTTATACAGGCATCTACTGCACATCTACAGCACACTTCAACAGGCACGCATGCTCTTTCAAGTTGTAAGCAGTGAAAAAGACTGCAGGTCCTTGGCACTCAAGAACATTAAGGAAAAAGGAATTCGAAAAGCACATTGTTTATACTTTGTTTAGCACAGTACATATGCCGTGCAACATATTCGAAAAGCACATTGTTTATACGTTGTTTAGCACAGTACATATGCCTTGCAACATATGCAGTGATCAAATTAGCGACTTTTGGCATTGAAACTCCACTTTAGGTAACAGATTCGGGCATAGCACTGGTTATTGGCTGCCAACTCCGCTGTCATAGCTGGCACTGGAACGGGAAAATGGGTCTTAACCAAAATACGCCGTCTCAAGAGCACTCCAAAGATACGCGGTTATCAGCGCCACCTGTCTTCCAAACGGACGTTACTACTACTTTAGCATCTTCGTGTTTAACGCTAGAGCAGCCATTGTGTGGAGTCAGTGGCCGCTTTAGCTCGCACTGTAGATCGAAACAGTGACAAAAAAAGGGGTTACCTTGCGATAGAAGAACGCAAGCGAAAAAAGGTTGGTTAGTCTATTGGGGTGTAACGTCTCAAAGTGGCTCAGGCTATGAGGGACGCCGTAGTGAAGGGCTCCGGAAATTTCGACCACGTGGGCTTCTTTAACGTGCACTGACATCGCACACCACATGGGCTTCTAGAATTTCGCCTTCATCGAAATTCCGCTACCGCGGCCCGGATCGAACCCGCGTCTTTCGGGTCAGCAGCCGAGTGCCGCAACCAGTGAGCCACCGCTGCGGGTTCGAAAAAAGGGTTACCTTGTTTCCATCGGACGCTTGGTCGTAGGGTGCCTGCTGTGTGGCCGTGACTTCAAGCGCTATAACCCAAGAAATACAGAAGAGATCATTAGGGTTCCGTGGAGATGAAAACACTAGTATTTGCGACACATGCACTTGTTTCCAGTTCTGAAGCTCCAAAAATTGAATGCCTGATTAGTGCAGCACGACTCATGGACAAAATGGGAATTTTGCTACAATTCTGATTTCAGAAAACATCTGATTTGTTTTTGTATGACCACTGATGCTCAAAAGAATTATAATACCCAGCCTACTCAAGCGGTTTCAGTCATCCTTGGTATTTATTCATTTAGTACACTCCAGTAAGTATGCAAAATTTCACTGTGTAACGCAAAAGAATAAATTTCTCATTCGATCCCCACTTCATCCCAATTCATTCAGGGTCTTCCCAGCTAGCGGTTTGCAGTCAGCAGAGGTCTCCCTGCCTGCACTGTCACTGCGGAGATACGAGTACACTGTCTTGTACTGACATGCGGTAGTAGGAAGATTTAAAAGTGGGCCAGAGAAAAAGCATTTGACAACTTTAAGATTTACGCCAATGTAATAGCACGATTGATGGAATAGAGCATATGTTCTCGGTATGATTAAGAAATTCGCTCAGCGTTCCCTTCCGTTTACTGCACTGCGCAGTCACTTATCTCAAGCAATCGCTGTTTCCAAACTGGTCGAGATATTGGAGACTGTATATTTCCACTCATGTATTTTTCTGTTTACTATCTCCAAGATAAAAGGTTTAATAAATTGGGAGAGAGTTTGAATATTTGCACAACTACACACTTGTTTTCTTCCCTTAAGAAAAAGGAGTTACAGCTTTAAATCCAGATTTCGTTTCCATTTATGTAAGTGAAGCCGTATTTAGAGGGGTGGTTGTTTAAATTCTTTAAATACGACACATTTCATGGCTACGTAGCAACCAATGTGACATTTCTGGATAGGATCACAATTATGCAAGCTTTGGTTTTGGTCCTTTCTGGCTCTATTTCGCTCACGGTCAGTGTGTTTATTTTTATCCATTTATTTATTTATGTACACACTGCCGACCATGGCTTGTCCAAGCAGGACGGGCACTAAAGGGTAAGCCAGAAAAATCACATGGAAACTTGCACTTTACAAAAAGAGAGAAAAAACAGATGGATTCAGTTACAATGCGTGGCTCGCGTCAAACAAGTCAGTCAAAATGATAGCAAGGCACTCATCCCCTTTCGTCAGACCAGGCAGTCATGCGCATACTGCGCCGTAAGGAAACTAAGCAGTAAGGATGCACTCAAAATATATGCTCAGAACTTCAGCTGGACAGCAGGTTGGGTTAAGATTATGGAAGACCATCTACGAGACAGTGGACAGGTTTTCTTTCACCGCCGTTTTCTCCTCACCCCGCTCGAGTAGTGTGACAAAGGCTGCAGGATTGCCTGGCCAGAACGAAGTCCTCACGCGATGCAGGTGTGCCAAATGACGCAGCCGGCATCCAGGAGAGCTCCATCAATGACCCGCTGGTGCCTTCCGGGCTGTGCAGTAATGACCAAAAGTCAGGTTTCTTCGTCCCATAGGTGAAGAACATAGAAAACAGCAGATGAATAGAGGCATGCTCGCAAGTCGCTAGGTGGGAACAACTGCAAAGAAATTCGTGAAAGAAACTCTTGAAAAAGCAAACCTTATGCACCAATGAAATTGTAGTAGTTTCAGCAGCACTGTATATTGCGTCAGGAGTGAGATATATGAAGCTATATCTTGGTACACGCCCAGATACACGCTGTGCCATGTGCATGACTATGGCAGGTGGCGCCCAGAGAGCAACCTGGGAGGCAGGTGGGTCACCTAGGTCACGTGACCTTGCGGAATCATCACAACGGGTCAACGGATAGCAAGCGAACTGCCCACTGTGGCAGGTAGCAGTTAATGAGTAATCACTCGGGAAGATCAACCTGGGTCACACAAGGCCCCCGCTGGGTGCACCTGCCATCGCAGGGCAGTGGCACATCGCTTAAAAGCTGCACCAGGAGGGGCATGAGGATTCCCGGGGATCTATGAATGTAGAGAACAACCTTTTGTACAGTATGGGAGTTAACTCATTACGATAACGCGTCATACTCTTAGGCGGAGCTAAAGTGTATCCTCCAAGTTTTTGTGAATACAGTTATATTGGCTTTTTTTTCCTCTATGTCCTGCGCTCACATGGACAAGATGCCCAGAAAAGCGAGAAAAGACAACAAAATAAACCACAAGTGTCGCAACCCTGGGTGGTTTCCACATAGAAGCCAGGACACTAAGGATCCAGGTTTCTATGTGGAAATCGCCCTGGGTCAGCTGATCTCTGAAGTTAGAGCCCATGACCACCTAATTACACTCACGTCACGGAGTGTACTACAACGTTTAAGGTTGCCAGAATAACCTGCACAGAGCGAAAAAAAAAGTAACCTATTGGAACCGGATGCAGTCACAGAATGGCGCCGTACGGACCACCGGTGGCGGTGAGGTCTCGCTTTGGCTGTCGGAGTCTTGCTTTCGCACCAAAATTGCTAACCATTACGTTGCTTCCTAATGCGAAATTTGAGCTCGACTCATCAGCTATTTCAGCTTTTCGATAGATTGAGGCTGAACGCCAACTTTCTCAATCACACTATAAAATGAGTCTCTCCGCGCCTTCAAGAGTGTGGAAATTGGCGTTGGGGTTAAGCTCAAAAGGGTTTTAACCGCACAGTATAAGCAAATACATACGGACGCCATTTGCATATTGATACTGTGTCGATGCTGTTACAATACCACGGACAGCGACGCCGCTTTATAAATATGCAGTGCGGCAAAGTCAACTCAACGCGCTTTAAAATGAGTTTTGACATTCAATATTTCGAGCGACACTGGCGATCAAAAAAAACATAAAAACAGAACTCACCCTTCATGTTTATTCGTAGTATGATTTCGGCCCCTAAAAGCAAAAATAAAAAAGTTTATTGCTTGTGTTTAGACACCTAATCGTCTTTTGATTCACAACAAACAAACTGGCGATTGAAAGAAACGGGAGCAGAGCGCTGTCTACATGCTCTGGTGTTCGTATTTTTTTCATTACACTTTTATTTACGTGGCAACAAAAAGACACTGAGCCATTCATGAAGCACTCGAGGACGACAACGCCTTTATTTTACCACTTACCAACAAGGTAAAAAGCGCGCTGATAGATGGCCCGTTTCTTTTCATTGCCGCTGCACTATTATTCCCCCTGCTGAGCGGTTCACGTGCACAGAGTGCATCAGTGTATGTCTCACAGTTATACAGATAAAAATCTGAAAACGATGAAAAAGTCACCTTGCATATCTGACACCTACCTATTCTGTCCATCTATTCTGATATTTTACCTAAACGTTCTTATCTGTAAATTTTTGGTTATGTGCGGGGTTTGATGACCGGAAAGCGCACATAGGCTACAAAAGATGCCATAGTAGAAGGCTCTGGAATACTTTGTACCACCCGTAATTCTTGAAATTTCACTGCCAGCGGACGGGTGTTTCTGCCTCTAGGCCTCAGCGAAATGTGACTGCCTCAGCCGGGGTTGCCGGTAAGGAAGTTTACGCAGCGCAGAGAATTAAGCGGCAAATGCCATACAAATTGTTAATAATTTTCACCTTAACGAGAAAAAAAACGCCTCCGTTTATAAAGAGAACGCCTTTTATCTAGCTATGCGAATCATTCTGTAGATGGGAGACAATGTCCTATTGTGGGCCAAGATGATAGCACTTCGAGTCTTAAAACAAGAATGCATCAGAAAACTTTATGCCTGCATTGGAAGCCTGCAGTGCAGAAACTTTTGTAGCGTGAGTTACACTGCCCGTGGATGAGCAGTTTTACATGAGCGTGGATGAGCCAAGCTGCGCATACGAAGAGGAGCGAGTGACCTCACAGCTGCGCAGCTGGTGAGCCGGAGCCGACAGGAAGAAGGAGAGGATGATGAGGAACGACAGCCAGGCTACAGCCATGGAGATGGAAAGGAAAGCCGGTGCTGAGCGGCGCAGAAGAGCGGAAAAGTTGAGTTCGCCGGATCCCGAAGTGGCTGCCTGGCAGTTAGCGGTTGACCAGAGGAAGAACGAATAGGCTAAGGCCAAGCGCGCAGCGGAGACGCCAGAGCAACGAGAGGAATGCCTAGGAAAGCGGCGTCGCCAGGAGGCTGAGCGGTGTGCCGGGGCCTCTCAGCACCAGCCTCAAGACGATGTCAAGATTCTCCGGTCGACGGACTATACAGTGAAACTGAATGAAAGTGCCAGTGCGACTCTTGCCTTTCAGGCCGACTTTGCGAACCATCCGTTTGGGTATGTATGCGTCATGTGTGAAAGACTATGGCACTTAAAAGACTTGGCGCCGGTAAAGCCCGAGTCACACCGCGGAAACACAACAACGACATGAACCAAACATGTTCGCAAGCGAGCCGTCAACAAGTCGCCCAACCAACTTGTCCCACAACTTCTTGTCACACTGCACGAACGGCAGGGAAACGAGACAAGTTGCTGGGGTGTTCCCTCGGTATGACAGCTTCCGGGAACCGGAACAACAAACAAACAGCGTTCGTGGACACGGTTGGCGCTGTTCGCCGGCCGGGCGAATTTCCTGGCGACACCGCACGAACAAACCAAGCACTTTGCGGTGATTCACCGCTTTTGTGCCTTTCGTGCTTGGAAACTTCGTTTGCAAAGTGCAAAAAAGAGCGCTTCCTTTCGTTGGAATGCTGTCTGCTGCGGTACGGCGTCTTGCAGGCGGGTGCATACAGACGGGAAGCCTGCCCTGGCCACCGACGGCTGGCAGGTGCGGCCGCCGTGGAGAAGCACGTTCGATCCCCGTCGCATTCTTGTGAGCAAGCGTACACTTCTGACGAACGCGGTTCTGTAGGGAGCCAAAAGGAATGTCCTGTTCCAGGGACTGCCTCGGCTGCGAGTTCCAGAAGTTTCTTGACGGCTTTGTGCGCGAGAACCACCCGAGCAGGAGCCGGCATACAAGCGTGCCAGTTGCTCGCGTAAACATGCTGCCGTCGTACTCGTGCCGCCAGGAAAGTGACCTGATCGCGATGATTGAAGAGAGGCGTTTTCCATGGGATATAACAGACCCAAAATATCAACGGTGTGATCTGAAGGAATCTGTGTTTCAAGAGATCGCTAGTTGGGACTGTATTTCACAGGTGAGCGCGAGTTACCAGTTACCTGTCCTGCTATTTTTGAACTTGAGATGAAGAAGAAAGCAGTGCTGCATTTTTTTCTTTGAGATAGCAATCAGAATAACTTTACTGGGTTCCCATTTGATTGCAAGAATGATGCGTACAATTATCTCTTTTTTTTAGTACTCTCAGAGCGTGGAACAAACTCGATGAATCTGCCGAGATTGTGGCGTGATTTGTAGTGACCGGCCGGGTTGATAATGCATTGTGGAACAGCAGCGCAAAACACAAAATGTGTAGAAGTAGACACAGGGCACAGAAAGTAGACGCATGTAGTCCGTGTTTAATTTTTTCGCATGAAGTTTTCGAAAACGCCTTTCTCAGGCGCCCTTCTCAGCCAGTCGATCATCCAGCGCGGTTTCTCTGCGGTGGCGGCTGGTCGGCCGAGTCAGAATCGAGCAAGGCTGCACCTCAGCCGCCGCGCACGATCATAGTTCGTCCGGCATTCTGCAAAACCGCCAGTAGCTACAACAGCGCAAGGTGTCTCCAGTTTCCGCGGCTGTGCACACGCACGGAGGAGAGCGCGCGAGCGAAGGCAGAGAAGCGCCGGGGAACGCGATTGAGGTGGTTTTTCCGGTGTGACAGAGAGTTTGTGAACAAGCGGCGCACATGTGGCCAACACAGGCTGGCGGGAGACAGCGACATGTTTACCCTCTGTTCGTGTTGACGTGGTGTGACAGGATCGCCAACCCGACGAAAACACTGTTTTGTCGGACGGGTTGGCGGACTGTTTGCGCAGTGTGACTCGGCCTTAATGATATGGGTGAAACGTTGTTTGGTGGCGTCCGAGTGGAGCAAAAAAGGTGGAGCCGTGAAGAGGGTTTGTACGACATGCAAGAACTGTCTCGTTAAGCAACGAACCTGTCGCTACCACCACTTAGCTTAAAGTATGGTTGAGGTGTCCACTGTTCCAAGAGGGCATTTATGCGCCTTCCCTCCGGTTCAGGTGTCCACCGAGATGTGGACACCTTGGCCTAACCTCATGCTATGTATATCCTGGCATAGCGGAGCTAAGCCACTGCCAATTTTTTTTCGTGGTATACAAAACTTGCGCCCAATTTGCACACCGGGGCTTTCACGCAGACGACGAGAAAATGACTGCGACGTTCCGAGCGGGACAGCCGTAATCTGGACCTAGTGGAGATGCACCAGGCCAGCACTGCATATGCAACCAGAGAGACTAATGTTCCACCAGAAGAGAAAGGACACCTATGCCCACAGAGTAGGAGGTGGGATGTAACTATTCGGGTAGCTTAATGTAGCAGGATCCTTTGCACTTTTTCGCGCTCGAGATGCGTGTTATATTATGTGGTTTATCGCGTATGGGGGGTTCAACGTCCCAAAGCGACTAAGGCTATGAGGGACGCCGTAGTGGAGGGCTCCGGTTAATTTCGGCCACCACGGATTCTTTAACATGCACTGATATCGCACAGCAAGTGGGCCTGAAGCCGTCTTCCATGTTATACTATTTTTTCCTTTCTGTTTTTGGTGCCAAAATTAAGTTTCTAGAAAGAGGTCAGAAGGTGCTCCCACAGCACAGGCGGTGTATTGGGCCCTCCTACTAGGAGATATGAGCAATGCAAAGATCGCACTTTACTTCAATGTTATTTCTGGATCTTTATAATCGAATAAAACCGTAAAAAATATAATCTGACATAATTAGTATTCACTATTGGGATTCAGTGACTTACTAAAAGTAAATCCGGTCGTTTATAATCAGCTTTATAAATATTAATGAAGAATATTTTAAATTTAGATCGCATTCAACTAAGTTAATGCACTGTATGGCAATAGGCTGGGATAATGAAGATGCAATGCATTCCTGCCGTGAGCCTGGCAAATGATGTAGCCAATCTAAACACACAAAACATGCCGCAAGGAATGCCACAGCAAGCTGTAGCCACACTACGTGTACCTAATGTACTAAGAATAGATTGAACGCTCACTCCTGTGTTCATGCGAATTTCGGAGGGCGTCTGTTCTGTGTATTGCCGATGCCAATGGAAGAATTTAGTAACTGTGAGTAGAGTTATGGGACGCCTGTCGGTCGACACACGTCACGTATGAGCGTGGCAGACGCGTGTGACAGTACGTCACAAGCGTTCACTCATTGTCACGGACGCCCGGCGGACGCTCTGCATGACTGGAGTTTGTTTCAGGAATCTCCGCATGCTGGTATCATATTGGTATCGCACTGCTTTCTGAGCTCTTAGCATATCATGTACATTGGAGTTAATGCTGAATGCGTTAATGCATAGATTGGTAAAAGTTGCGTTATGAAGGCATGTGGCTCTCTTATTTACCTTCGCATTGCTGACGGAGTGCTTGTGGAACATCCTTGAAACGTGCGGTTACCTAATTTGCCATCGTTGCAGCAAAATATATTAGCGCAATACCGAGTTGGATGCAGCTTTTACGCAACAACGCAAGCAGTTCATTCGGTCGAAAAGCCGTCGGAGTCGTTGTCGGTGGCACCACGCGTCGGAAAAAATCGTATCATGCCAACTGTTTGCCACAGAATGTTCCGGATGGTGCCATACGATTCAGCGTTTCGTGCAGCATGTTGTTAAGTTAGAACCTAGCTCGCGGCAGAGATTCCAACCGATGACCTTTGAAGTGAGACTGTTACTTACTGTGTCATTTCCATTTCTCAAAAAAATTTCGAAGTGTCAAACAGGCAAGGTGTCGCGCCGAACGGGCGATGGAATTACGTGGACACCCTGGCAGTACTGCAAGACGCTGTCGTCTTCCACTCTTAAACGTGTCCTCTAAATTTTTTCAACCGGAAAAGTGCAATGTAATTACCACGTCATGTACTTTGTAGTGCTTGCCTTGAAACCTGCCAGACCGAGCTTTTAGTGAATTATCGCACGTGCTCGCGCAGCCGACAAAAGCAGTGATTTATCTGTTTTCTGCAGTCTATGGAACCCGAGAACCACCTGCCACTCGGGATCACTGTTGCTGGCGCGGCAGCGGGCCCATCCTGTAATAGTTAAGTTGCTTGCTACAACAGGAACTCTATTGTTGTGGCCAGAGTTACGTTCTCCCATTGTCTGGGATTATACGACAAACTACGCTTATAGAAAATCGGGTAGATTCAGTGTTATCCAGTTCGATGAGCATCTGCAGATGATATGCATGTGAGCTTAGTGCGGAGGCGAAGTGTCGATGGAAAGGTCAGTAGAGCTCTTTTTTTCATCAGATGGACGCTAACATGTCTAGCAATTTCTGGCAAACATTTTCAAAATTGGAAAGTTTTAAGATACTTTTACAGAAATATTGAAGGTAACAGTCCATTCTTCTGATATGTAGCAACATTTTTCTTTTAAAATGTTTCCATTGATGCATCAAACATTTAAGGCTCCCTCAGAGAACCAATGGTGAATGCTTTTGAGGATAGCAAAAACGTTAACAGAAAAAAATTCAAACTGCCACCGGGTTATCTCTGAATATATTGATTGTTTTAGTTAAATCTTTCATTATCTGAAAAAATTGAGTTCATAAAAGGTTCCCCGCTCAAAAATGCTTTTGTCCAGTATTGTTGGGTACGCAATACACTGCATAACTGTAAAGATAAAAACACTGCTTTCACCAAGATTATGAAGTGTGGCCATGACCACCTGGTTATACAAGCATACTCGAGAGTTTCGAGAGAGGTTTTGGCAGCTCGGATCTCCGAAGCTAGGCTATTATCAGTATCCATTTGCAAACGATGGTGCCGCAGCCTTCTTCGACCTTTTGAGACCAGTGATGCGGCGATTTCGATCAAATTTTCTCTCATATAAATGCACGCATTCATGACAAACAACAAAGCCAGAAGGAGCCGGGTTCATAGTCTGTTCACAACTGCTCACACAATTAAAAACTACCGTCTACGTCTCATTTGGAAGGGTGTTTCACTTCGCGGGAATCTTCCCTCTGGTTACCACTCATAACAATATGCACCAGGGAGCAGACCTCACAGAGGAGTCCTCGACATCTTACTTACGTGCAATGGCGCAACCATCGTTCCATGGTGCTGCGATAACGTCATTTTCAGCCGAAAGCCTTCCTTTGACCAAAAGTGGCGTTCGTCCGATAAGACAGATCCATAGCCAATCCAACACTAGCCACACAACAATCAATACCTTGGCTAAACTGGCTCATGAGTGGTGTCCGCAAAAACGAAATAAAACGAAACAATTAAAACAAAGAAAATAAAAAAAACGAGCAACACAACAAATTGAAGGAGAAAAAGCAGAGGTGTAAAGGCTTTCGCATTTTTGCTCTTAAGCAGACTTAAATGCAATCGTAATTTTTTTGCTCCTTGAAGTACGAATTACAGGAAAAGCAAGGAGGAGAGCTTCTCTCTGCTACGTTGGTCTAGAGAGGCAAAGACTCACCGTTCGCTTTCCTCGATGACGGCTTGTGTGTACTCGCCACTCTGCGTGGACATGTTATTCGATCTCCGTTGGCTTGAGCGACGCTGCGAAGCTCAGTTGGCGCTGTCGTCTGTCCTGGCTGACACCAGGTGGCGGGGTATGCCTGGGTTTTTGGTGCCTCCGTTTCCATGACAACGAAAAAGCCACGTCCATCGGCTTTGCTGCAACAGTGCCTGATATGCAGAGAAACGTAGTACTATTGAAAAGTTCCTCTGTATTGGTTTATGTCGTTGTCACAAACATGCGATGCCATGCAACCTGATGTGTAATACCAACGCCTATCAAGAACTATTACCGTTAAAAGTAGCATATCGTTATTTCACTTGCACTTCCACTAACAATACATGGTGAAGTGCAGTCTTAAGTCTCTTTATTACAAAGACGAGTTTCCACAAAGTGGCAACTGAAACACAAAGCGTGCAACCTATTTTAAGCATACCGGACAATTTTACGTGTGGCACAACCAAGCACAGCACAGCGGATAAATCGCGTAAAGAACGCAGTGTGCCTCATCGAGTCTTAAATGTGAACCTATGCGTTGTGCTGAATCATGCAGGCTTTAATCTAGCCGTGAGCTTGGCGCATGATAGCCTCACATGCCTATGCGCCACTGAAAGCACCACAACGCGAGAGCCATTACAACGTCAATGTAGCCAAGATGTGATTCCGGCCGTGTTAAAGAGGACTAAATTATGCTAGAATGTGTTGCCTTAATTACGGCCATTCTGAAATGACGTAAACAAGACCACGGCTTGAAATTGCCTCTTACGAAATTTGTCGTCTGTGAAATAAGTGACCTGCCAGATACGCTGGCTTGATATGAACTGGGCAGCGTACAGAATAGCAGAATTAAGATCCATCCTACCGATTGAGGTTTATCCCCTGGCTTCAGAATTCTGGCCTTCAACTGCTGACTTAGTAGGCAGGTATCAGTTTATGGTTTATGGGGCTTAACGTCCCAAAGTAACTCAGGCTATGAGGGATGCTGTAGTGCACGGCTCCCTAAATTTCGACAACCTGGGGTTCTTCAACGTGCGCTATCATTGCGTAGTGTTCTCATTCATCGAAATTCTCCAGTACTCTGGTAACGGCAGCGTTAACACTGTACACAGTATGCTTAGAGAGTGCAATTACTTGGCGATTTTTTCACTGCTTGATATTTTCAGGCAAGCACTAATTTGGGACTGAGTGAGAGAACAAATTCCGGTTAATGATATCCTAGTCGAAATAAAGAGGAAGAAATGGGCTTGGGCAGGGCATTCAATCCGAAGGCAAGATAACCGGTTGTCTTTAAAGGTAGCAGAGTAGATTCCAAGGGAAAGCAAGAGTAGCAGGGTGCGGCAGAAAGTTAAGTGGGAGGATGAGATTAAAAAGTTTGCGGCGATACGGTGGTCGCAAATGGCGAAGGACAGGGTTAATTGGAGAGACATGGGAGGGGCCTTTGCCCTGCAGGGGGGGGTAGTAAGGCTGATGATGTCGATGATGACGAATTTGGGATGTGCAAGCCGTAAAATACACCTCGCGTCATTAAAAAAAACGAATTAGCTTCCAATTCGCGAGTTTACTGCGCTATATACGGTCGCAATGTTGCATACTGGTACCTATTTTTGCAAGCTTGAGAAAAGACACAGGAAGACAGAACTTGGCAGGACAAGTAGTACGTGAGTTCAATATGTGACAGTGCTCCTATGATTCTACCCTCGCAATTGTTTGCTTCTTGTTTTCGGGCTTTAGTCAGTGCTGTACAAGTTGATGTTGACTGCCACTGAGCAGGTACGTTTTTGTCTGAAAAAATTTCTGAATAAACCTAGTCGTGAACAGCGCTTATCTCTTAAAATTGGCTATACTATACGAACTAGTCCAGCACACCTTTGGTAGTTACATATAGATTAATACACAATAATTTTTTTTTGCCGCCGTGGTGGCTCAGTGGTTATGGCACTTGGCTGTTGACCCAAAGGACGCCCGTGTACTGTGCGACGTTAGTGCACGGTAAAGAACCCGAGTTGGTCGAAATTTCCGGAGCCCTTCACTATGGCATCCGTCATAGCCTGAGTCGGTTTGGGATGTTAAACCTTGATGATTCAAACAGAACTACTGCACTGGTTTTGGAGTGTTACTGATTTGCAGCTGCCGAATTTTTTACCACGTCACGCTTACGGAGAAATTGCAAATAAAATTCGACAGCTACTTTCTCTGCTCTTATCTTTGTTTTTTTTTGTAATTGCAAGCATGCCTGTGTGTGCAGCAGTTGCAGTGCACTGTCATGCAGTCACACTAAGGGAATGTCTTCGTCAGCCGCTCAGGTGCGTGGTGACGATAGACGAGCTAAGGTTTTACCCTATGAGTGAACTGGCATTCGTGTTTGACATACCATTTCCTGCGAAGTAGCCCTACAAATTCACAGGCGCATAGGTACCATAATCTCCCAAAATTTTCAGGTGAAGGAGTTGAAATGCAAAGATGGCAGTGCTGCTGTATCGCGCATAAAATGTGCGGACCCTCTAAAGTCCCAAAATTTTTCACTCGGAATGGTAAGATGATGATACAGGTGTCGCCACGGCGGAAACTCAATTGCTTCGAGAGAGGTTTTGGCTGCTCGGATCTCTGAGGCTAGGTTACATCAGTTCCCACTAGTAAACGGTGACAAAACAGCTTCTTTCGCTCTTTGAGAACAGTAATGCAAAATATTGATCCAGTTTTCTTGGAAATGCATGTATTCCTGCCGGGCAAGCATCAACAAAGCAAGAAAGATACGGGATCAGTGTCTAATCAAAACTGCTCATAGAATATCAAACTACCGTCTGCATCCCACTTGAACGACTATTCAACTTCTCGGGAATCTTATCCTCTGGTTACCACTGACAGGAATATGCGCCAGGGAGCAGGCTTCAAAGAATAGCCCTCGACATCTCTTAGGTGCAACGGTGCGACTATCGTTCCAAGGTGCTGCAATATTAAGCCATTTTGCTCCAGGAAGTACGGACCAGTTCTTGCCAAAGCAACGAAGAGAGCTGGTCCGCTCTCCGCTACGTTTGTGTGTATAGACCAGATTTTTTTACCCTCGCACGCAGGCTGCGGACGCGCGCCTACTCTCGACGCCAGTCGCCATCTGTCGGCGCGCGCGGCCCGAGGGACTGCGGGTCGCGCCGGCGCCGCGCATAGAACGCATGTTTACGTGTTCGCTTCTGCCGTTTTGTGCTCCATCAGCTAACGTATGAGGGTGTGTGCTGTGCGTCACTACTCACATTTGCCCTCTTCCAGACAGTGCTGCGGTTATCTTGTGCGCAGTTACTCGTTAACGTGACATCCGAGTGTAGTCGACCAAGTAGTGTACGGACTGGAAACCGGCACTTCTAAGCAGATATCTGCGCTGTCGTGTCGTTTGTCGTCGCCTTTTACGTGCGATATCATCTATGATAATTTTATGCATCAGAATGTAGATCTATTGATTTGACTCAGTGGAGTAGTAACTGGATAGGCGAGCTGCAGACTGAAGGTTGTCCCGACGGAGCGCGTGTTTTCGATCACCATGTACGTGTTCGGCACCCTTGCGCTGAGCTTGCTCTTGTTCCCATTAAACACATTTCATGCAGAGGATTGTAAGCACGACCGCTACCGATTTCAGCTGCTTTTTCCGCACGCATGTCAGAGGTATCTGGGGGGTAAAGGTTTATCTATAGTATCTTTCTGCTGTTGGTATCTACCTTAGCTTGGTTTGGTTTATTAAGGTTTTACGTTCCAAAGCGACTCAGGCTATGAGGGACGCCGTAGTGAAGGGCTCCGGAAATTTCGACCACCTGGTGTTCTTTAACGTGCACTGACAGCGCACAGTACACGGGCCTCTAGAATTTCGCCTCCTTCGAAATTCGGCCGCCGCGGCCGGGATCGAACACGCGTCTTTTGGGCCAGAGCAGAGAGCCGTAACCACTGAGCCACCGCAGCGGTGCGGTATATACATTATTCATAGGAAAATATGCGCGATTTCATTACATTTTCCACACTTAGCCAAACGCCCTACGCGACGCTCTCACACGCGGCGAGAGCTCCTGAATAACATAACGCGACTTCGGACCTCAGAATTAGTGAAAGCTGGATTAGCTGCTCATATCTATTCAAGCTTTTATAAATTGAGCGAAAGTACGTTTTTATGCACCAGGTTGCATAAACCATGACAAAATTTGTTTTCTGTTGGCGCTGCGACTCAGTTGAGCTCACAGCGGTAATTTGTTGATAAACTGGCGCGGCGACAAGAAAGCCGTTTGTGGAAGGGGGGGGGGGGCTTTATGGCCGGCAGGAAGGAATAAGAGTGCATGGGAATGGGAACTGCATACTAGCCGCACACCTAATTCTTGATATCGAATAAAAAGTTTCTTTGCGGTGGAGCACCAAGACGGAATTCGATATAAGCACGAGCGCGTTCTAAGCGCCGGCACAATTAACCTGAATGTCAAACTAAATGTCATTAAAACGCGTCAATGTTATCGCTTTGATAACGTAAATACTTCCTGCAACACAGCCACGCAGCGGAAGTATGCTCGACAATGTTTTTTTAGCGCCCGAAGCGCGGCTATATGCAGGCGCGGCCGCGGAACTGCCGCAGCCCCGCAGTCCCCAAAGAAACGCCCGCACCGCGGCGCGCCAGTCGGTGCAAAATGGCCGCGCCCAGGAGAGGCTCAAAAATCTGGTCTATAGGCACGTGCTCACCATTGGCTTTCCTTTGGTGCAGCAAATGTTGAGCTGACAGTCGGCGCGGACATGTTATTAGAGCTTCGCTTTGCTGAGCGACGCCAAGTCGTACCAAACTCTGTTAGTGTTCACGCCTTTCCTGGCAGAGTACCAGGTATCGGGGTACGCTTGGGATACTTTAGCCTCCGAGGGCTGTTTCCATGACAATGAAAAATTTGCGCCTATCGTCTGGGCTGTAAGAATGCCCGATACGCTGGGAAACCTTAAAAGTGCCTTTGTATTACTTTATTTGGCTGTCAAAATTATGCGATACCATGCAACCTCATATTTGGTGCTTTTTTCAATCGAAACATATTACCATTCAAAGTGTAGTTTATGTAGAGGTTAACGTCCGAAAGTGACTAAGGCTATACGGTACACCGTGGTGGAGGGCTCCGTAAATTTCATTCACATGGGGCTCTTCAATTTGAGTAGCATAACGTTACTTGATAAGCACTTGTACTAACATTATGGTGAAACGCAGTCTTAAGCCTGCTTATTATACAGGCGAACTTATGCAAAGTGGCATCTGAACAACAAAGCGTGCAGACTATTTTGTAAAAATGAAGATGGTCGGCAGCTGCAGCGGCGGAGCTTACAAGCACCGCGAAATTAGAGCGTCAGCGGTTTTTGGCATGGGCCTATTTTTTCCCTGCTCTGCCCTGCCTTCACACAAGATCACCTATGAATAAAGCCTTTTTCATCTTGGTGGAGATAACGGAATTTCATCTTGGAGCAGCACACGAGTACCTTCGCTACCACCACTCCATCCAAGTTCAACCAAACCACCAGCTCTTCGCTGGCATCCGCTGTCTGCCGTAAAAGGATAACAGGACCTTTTTACGTGCGGCACACCACAGGAAGAGGTAACAAAAAGGACACGCCTCATCGCGTTTGACATATAAATTGTGCATTGGGCGGAATTAAGCCACCTTTGACCTAGCCTTGATGTGATTCAGGCCTTGGCAAAGAGGCCTAAACGACACTTGAATGTGGCGCCTTAAATAACATCATTCTCAGACGGCGTAAACGAGACTTTGTTTGTCACCGTTGGACACGAATGGGTTCCGCGTGCTGTCCAAAACACGAAGTTCGCATGCTTGCAGAATGCCGCTCAAGTGAAGAAAGGTCCATTGAAATATTTAGGTTTATGGTTTATGGGGGCTTAACGTCCCAAAGCGACTCAGGCTGAGGGGATCTGTAGTGAAGGGCTCCGGCAATTCCGACCACCTGGGGTTCTTCAACATGCGCTGACATCGCACAGTATATTTGCGGACGGGCAATCAGAAAGAAAATACCATTCTTTGAGTACAAAAAAAATACCGCTGAGGATTTATTACCCTGCGTAGTATATCAAAATGTCACTGTGTTTTCCGAGGGTTATATTCAAGCCGTTGGACCACTGCCATAATATGATTTGTTTAGCGCTCGTCTATTTCCACTGATGACGAGGAAACGCGTCGGCCAGTCACATCCCCAAGTTGTGCGTCAGTCGTGCTCACCCATTCCTCCTGTAAGTATGCCTTCAGTCTTGCTGACGCGGCCTGCCTCACACCCACGTGAGGAATGCACTCAATGCTTTCCGTTGCAGGCTGCAGCGGCTGTTCCATCCTTGCCTGCGCCGCTGGCGTTGTTGGTTCTGTACAGAAAGACAAAAGCAAAAGTTTGTTTGTCCCAGTAGCCCAAATATAAAAGCTCTTGTGCCGCAGTGAGCCAAATCTTTCATGATGTATGCATAATGACACGCATGGAGCGTTTTGCGAACCTGTATATATGCATTGCATGTAGGAGGCACCTCTGAAGCCCGAGAACCATATTTTTTGGTGTCCTGCCCAGAAAGCAGTTAACTCGAAAGCGTTGAGATGTTTTCCAGGGGAAGGAAAGAATGCATGTTCTTTTATGGTATACACGGACAAAGGATTGTAGAGAACATTATGCAGTATGAGTAAACTGGCATTGAATGATATGCTACAGTTTATCGCAATGCTAGTCCAGAAGCCGCGTAGGCTCTGCTCAGCTGCTGACCCGAAGGACGTGGGTTCGATCCCGGCCGCGGCGGTCGAATTTCGATGGAGACGAAATTCCAGAGGTCCGTGTACTGTGCGATGTGAGTCATGTTAAAGAACCCCAGGTGGTCAAAATTTCCGGAGGCCTTCACTACGGCGTTCCTCATAGCCTGAGTCACTTTGGGACGTTAAACCTCAGAAACGAAACCAAGCCAAGTTATGCTAGTCCGACACTTTCTCGTTGGGAACATCTGCGAAGACATCTGTTTTTCTTAAGTGACCTGAACTCCGATGACGGCCACGTGTGTCGTCGTACTCCTAAACAAGCATGCGACAAAAGGCTGTCCAGACGCAGTGGTGACCCTTAGGTGTAACATCATCTCACAGCCCTGCCTGACAGCAACCTTCTGAACCTGTCAAGGACCAAAACAATAGCCGGTCGTTGCACGGAGTCTCAACGTTTCACGATTACTGTCAACTTGAGCAGCGTCAAAGACTATCCTTTAGAGTAGGTACACGCAAGCAGGCCCACAATAGTCGACTGCCGCCTCGTCTTTCTCTACGCGAAGCCCGTGCGTGTCACTACAAGAAGGCGTGCGTGTAAGTGTTGTGCAGTATTACAAGGCTGCCTTGGGTCATTACTCTGGCGTGTAGGAATGAATGGGCCCTTGTAGGAATGAACCTTGAACCTTGTAGCCAGGTACAATATATCACTGTTGATATTCGAAGGTCCCTCTCTTCACATTCCCAGCCAAGGAGTAGAAGCAAGCTTATCTACGAATTGAGTTAAAGTGGTTAAAGCTGAGCGGTCCGGGGCTCTGTTCTCTAGACCAATTATTTCACAGCAAAAATAGCAGCGAACTCGCATATACATCTCAGACCACGATGCTGAAATCGTGCTGGCCAGTCTGTACGCAAGCGATTTTGCGGATACTCTGTCTAATAAGTGCTGAAGTCTGATGCTACTTGTCCACATGAATTCGATTTTAGACAGCTTTTTTTAATGCTTAGCATACCGTCAAATTCGATGCTGTAAATGTTTATTGCAAGTGTACCACCCAGTTAATGCAGCCTTGCCGTGGTGGCAACCTTAACTTGAAGGTTCCTTTTATAGCTTAACATTTTTGGAGGTTAAGCTGCAATGTAAGCAGATCATCCCTCGCTGTCTGGAACAGAGCGCCCATCGCTGGAGTTCTAAACTTAAGTTCCGCCTTACGGGGTAGTGCTAGCATAGTGGATTAATTGCCATATATATAGAAGGTCATCCTCTACTTTAAATTCGTAGACCCCTGGGAGTTCTCGATGCACGCGGCTCTTTGTGCAGTGCCATATATAACAAAAAAAATCGCTTCACTGTATATTATTGCCAAGTAATGGTATGACTGCTGTTCTAGAGTGTAGTGCTCTCAGCATGCTTAGAGTGCTCCTGTGCCGATATTAAGGCCTTTTAAGCTCTCGTTTATTATCAGCGCACACTAAGGAAAAGAAGTTCTTCCCATTTCCCTAGCACTGCCTTGCTTCTAGCAAGAGAAGGTACTTTTTCAAGATTACGTACTGACCACATGTGGTCACCCGACTCCCTACCGCCATGTGCTACATTTACTATCCTTTGCAAACAAGTACGGACGACAATCCATTTTCTATAGTTCTGCCCATATAAATTTCATTCACTACATATCAACAAGGTTCATCCGTGCATACCGTATGTTTTCTAACCAATAGTTTTTTCCACTGTCCGATTTTTTTCACTATTAACTACCCATCTGCATATCCAAACATTCACTCACAACGTGTGCTTTAGACTGTGGCGTGTTTCACCAGCTTGTACGGTGTCAAAGTAAGAGAGGCGGACCTGAACAGACAAAGAGCGCTGGACATCGGCGAAAGATTTGAACCAACGCAAAGAGTCGATGAAATCTCTCGTCCTCTATAGGTGCCATTATGGCACGGCCGAACATTTTCTGCGCATCAATCAACAGCCACGCCTCTTCTTGAAACAGCAATAACGTCATCCGAGATGAAATATTTGATTTGATTTGATTTCGGGGGGTTTAATGTCCCAAAGAGACTCAGAATAAGGGAAACCGCAGTGAAGGGCTGCAGAAATTTCGACCACCTGGGGTTTTTTAACGTCCACTTTTTCTCCTCCAAAGAAATCTGACCGCAGTGGCCGGGATGGAACCCACGTCTTTCGGGTCAGCAGCCGAGTGCCATAACCACCGAGCTACCGCGGCGCCTAGAGAGGTCAAAGACGCGACCTCTTGCGCGGTACGCCATATTTGTACGGAGAGCCAGATACACACCACCGTCGGTTGGCTGAGTATAAGTAGGTGCGTGGGCTGCCGTGGAACCACGCCTGGACATGTTTTTCGTGCAGCGCAATGTGGGGGCGATGGAGCTGCGCGCCGGGCTCTATGCGCGAGCATGCCGTAGACGTGGAAGGCGCACCGAGCGCCACAGAGATCCATCGCGCGCCTCTGCTGGCTGTTTCCACGACAACCAAAAAGCGGCATCCACTCCCGCACCTGCTAGTGGGAAGGAATGTCAACACGTTTGCTAGACAGTAATTTTTCCGCGCTGAAGATTAGTGAAGAGCTCGGAAAGAGAAAACATTTCCGAGTGTTTTATGTGCCATCCGTGTGAGATATGCGCCTGAGAAGGGGGGAAGGGCATCTTTACTGGCAACAGTCGGCCGCGTAGGCGCTTACAGATTTTCAATGGTGGTGGTGACATTATACAGATTTTAAGGGCGATAAAGGATGGTAGCGGCACATGGGCTATGAGCGAAGCCATATTAGAGGGCTAGAGTTTAATCCGACACTGTGAAGAGCCCCCTTGCTACTGGGCCGCTGCGGTGGGCATAGTAAAAACAGTACAAAGAGCAGGGGGCCCAAATTTACCGGGACCCTTCAATGATGGCGCCGATTTTCCTGTTCCTTCCTTGAAATGCACTTCCACCTTCATCCCTTGCGTACAGGCGCGGTTGAGGTGTCATCCGAGAGGTGCATGGTTACTTCGCGTTTTATTTCCTCGTACGCACTTTATAGTTAATAGAGAGACAAAAAAAGCCAACAAACCAGAAAAAAGCTTGACTGATAGACACGACTATAACCCAACTCAAACCTTGTAACTCTTGCAGCCAAAGTTGTGTGCTTTCGCCCGACACTGTTAACAGATTCGCTAATGAGCGTAGCCCTAGTAACAACCAATCTTCGGCTATGTGGAAGGCATCGGACCACATGGATTTGCTGGCCCGCTTGTTGGGGTTTCAGCATTCGTTTACGGCGGTGGCAGAACTAGTCAACCATCGTCGTCATCATCATCAACAACAGCCAAGCAGGTTACATGCACCGCAGGACAGCTGTCTGTTACCAACCACAACCATGCAATCCTGCCTTGCAGCCCTGTGACCACCTAGTCTGCAAACATCCTGTGTTGTGTAGTGGATTTGGAGCATAAGCAAATACAGCCATCCCCGACCTAACGCAAGGTTTCTGAATTGTGTAAAATATCTAAAGGTTTAATAAAAAAACTGACATGAAAGGTTTGGTTCGTATAAAACTGTTAAAAAGACAGGAAGAGCCTAATCAAGATGCGATTGGAGGTGTAATGAGATTGCAACTTTTCCATAAGTGACTCGAGTTTGGTGCATGAAAGAATAATGCTTGACTGCTATTTCAGGCATCATGAACTTTAAGTGCTATCATTAACTTGGGCTATTTCATGAACTTGAAGGACTATCATGAACTTTAAAGACAATCATGAACTTGAAAGACTATTAAGAACTTGAAAGACTATTATGAACTTGAAAAACTATTATGAACTTGAGAGACTTATGAACTTGAGAAAGACTATTATGAACTTGAAAGACTATTATGAACTTGAAAGGCTATTATGAACTTCGAGCAATCTTTATGAGCGATGTTTAAGCGTTAGATTGCTCGTTGTGGGCTTTTGTTGGTTATTTCAGGCTATTTGCATAAGTTGTGGCTCTCGCTTTATTATGTATTATAATCACCAAGTAATGGTAAAACTGCACTACTCGTGTAGTACTCTCAGTGTGCTTAATGCTTTAGCGCAGATGATACTTGTCTTGATTTTCTTGTTCATAATTTCCTCCAGAGTGACCAGGGTGGCATAATGCTCAGGCGCGAAAATCTATGCGCACTGTGGTAGACAGCTTTCCCCCAGTTCACTCTCGCTGCTGTGCTTTCAACATAAGTTCGGTTTTCAAGCGAGCGTACTCACCCGACTCCCTACCACACTGTGCTACATTTACCCTTTCGAAGGCAGCCCTGATGGCCATCCCTTTTCTGTTTTACTGCCGACATCAAGTGCGCACTCTGGGTATAAGCATCGTTACTTCCCGTTTGTTTCATAAACTACTGCCTTTTATGTCCCTGGACGTAATTTCAAGTAGAGCGACTTTCATTCACATCGTGCTTTAGACCATTCGTGTTTCACCTGTTTGCACGACCAACAAGACAGCAACGTCCTGCACAATGTGAAGAGGAGCGGAAATGCACACTCGACGTCAAAAGTAAATGGAAGCAAAAATTTTATTTCTGTAAATTTAAAGCGTAATGGTCCATGTTTGTTGGTGCACAGTGCAACTCGCACAATCGCAATTAGGCTGGACATATGTATTCACGGATGCATAAATTGGCGGGGAAATAATTAATTTTTTTCGTTAATAGTGTTACATTAGGCGGTGCATGCATAAGGAAGGAAGAAGAAGAAGCTCTTGAGTTTTTGTGAAGAAGACGACGGTCGAGCAGTGTCGGCTGGTGCCTGCAGTAAACGCCTGTGGTTTTAAAGCCCTGTTTTCCGTGTCCGCTCTCTGCAATCCTAAGCGGAACTACCCCGTAACATCTTGGTGGAGGTGCGGGGTCCGACGGCCTTACAGAGTTGCTCTTTCAGAACGCCATATCATTCAGGAAGAAGTGGACAAAATGTTGGCCAGCAACATTATTGAGCCGTCGAGCAGCCCCTGGGCGTCTCCGGTAGTACTTGTCAAAAAGAAAGACAACAGCTGGAGGTTTTGCGTAGATTATCGACACCTCAACAAGATAACAAAGAAAGACGTGTACCCTCTTCCTAGGATCGATGACGCCCTCGACTGCCTGCATGGTGCCAACTACTTCTCCTCCATCGATCTCCGTTCTGGATATTGGCAGATCTCTGTTGACGAACGAGATCGTGAGAAGACGGCTTTTGTCACCCCGGATGGACTCTACCAATTCAAGGTGATGCCTTTCGGCTTATGTAATGCCCCTGCGACCTTCGAGCGCATGATGGACTCCTTACTACGCGGGTTCAAATGGACCACATGTCTGTGCTACCTCGATGACGTCATCGTATTTTCATCAACCTTTGAGGGCCACCTCCATCGTCTTTCGGCTATTCTTGGCGTCTTCCGACTAGCTGGCCTTCAGTTGAACTCCAAGAAGTGTAGCTTTGGTCGCCGGGAACTCAAGATCCTCGGACATTTGGTCAACACTCATGGCATACAGCCGGACCCCGACAAAATTCGCGCTGTAAGTGGTTTTCCTACACCGAAATCTAGCAGCGACGTGCGTAGCTTCCTCGGACTTTGCTCATACTTCCGGCGATTTGTACCAAACTTCGCGGAAATCGCCCGTCCACTCACGCAGCTTCTGAAAAAAGAAGTCTCCTTTTCCTGGGGCCACGAACACTCGGCCGCCTTCGCCGCTCTTATTGCCCACCTCACCCGTCCGCCTGTGTTGGCTCACTTCAATCCATCAGCACCCACAGAAGTACGCACCGACGCAAGTGGTCATGGCATTGGTGCCGTTCTCGCACAACGTCAGCTCGGCTCCCCTCGCGTCATCGCCTATGCCAGCCGACTCCTCTCTAAGGCCGAACAGAATTATTCCATCACTGAACGTGAGTGCTTAGCCCTAGTCTGGGCCATTACGAAGTTCCGCCCTTACTTGTATGGGCAGCCATTCACAGTAGTCACTGACCACCACGCCTTGTGTTGGCTTTCTACACTCAAAGACCCTACTGGCCGCCTTGGACGTTGGGCCTTGCGCCTTCAAGAGTACAATTTTTCAGTAGTTTATAAGTCTGGCCAGTTGCATCGAGACGCCGATTGCCTGTCCCGTCATCCAGTCGACCCGCCAAGCCAACCTGAATGCGACAATGACGATTTCGTGCTCTCTATTTCTGACTTTTCCAACATTTACCGTGAGCAACGCCAGGACCCTCAGCTTCGCGAAATTATCAGTCGCCTCTGCGCCGATCGCCATGACCCTGCCCTTCGTTTGTTTGTGCTCCGCGACGGCACCTTATACCGGCACAATATGCGACCTGATGGCCCTGACCTTCTACTAGTCGTCCCTCAGCACCTACGCAAAGCCGTCCTTGAACAGCTTCACGACGTTCCGACAGCGGGTCATCTAGGCGTCTCTCGCACATATGACAGTGTGCGCCGTCGGTTTTTTTGGCCAGGCCTCTACCGCACAGTCCGCCGATACGTGGCTGCTTGTGACCGCTGTCAACGCCGGAAAAAGCCATTAGTTTTCCCCGCTGGACTTCTGCAGCCGATCGACATCCCCATAGACCCCTTTTCTCGCGTGGGTCTGGACCTTCTAGGGCCTTTTCCGCTCTCCGCATCGGGGAACAAATGGATTGCGGTGGCCACTGATTACACCACACGCTACGCGGTCACACGAGCAATACCAACCAGTTGTGCAACCGATGTCGCTGCTTTCCTCCTCAACGACGTTATACTCGTCCATGGAGCTCCCCGCCAACTGCTCACCGACCGTGGCCGTTGCTTTCTTGCGCGTATAGTCGACGAGATCCTACGGTTGTGCAACGTTCGTCATTCTTTCACGACTGCCTACCATCCACAGATGAACGGGCTTACCGAGCGCCTTAACCGGACATTGACTGATATGCTATGTACAGCCGGCCAAATCTTTAGCTGGCGTGCGCGACAGCCGCTTTTTCTGCGCTCCTGCGCTTTACGACGAAGCAAACGTGCGGAAAGCTCAATAGTAAGCACGTGCTTAGTGAGCCTGTGCTTAGGTTTGATATTTTCGCGATTTTGCTCCGTCACAAGCTGCAGGAGCACGGAAAACGCGGCCTTCATGCACGCCAGCTAAAGATTTGGCCGGCTGTACGTGTCTGATGACCACCGCGACTGGGACATCACGCTGCCATTTGTGACATTTGGATACAATTCGTCGCGTCACAACACTTCCGGCTACTCCCCCTTCTATCTTCTATACGGCCGTGACCCTCTGCTTCCATTCGACAGCCTGCTCCCTCCAGTCGCCACTGCCAGCTCATATGCCCGTGACGCCATAGCTCGAGCTGACGTTGCCCGCGTTGTTGCTCGCAACCGACTCACAGCCTCCCAGCACTCCCAGAAACGTCGCTATGATTCCTGTCATCGCAACACCGAGTATTCTTGCGGCTCTCTCGTGCTGCTTTGGACCCCAGCTCGCCGCGTTGGCCTCTCGGAAAAACTTTTGCCACGATATACAGGCCCCTACCGTATTTTACGGCAAGTGACTCCAGTGACGTACGAAATTGTGCCCTTGCATCCCGCACGCCATACCTCCACACCTCGCACTGAGACGGTCCATGTTGCACGCCTCAAGCCGTACTACACGGACCCTGGTTTGGACGCTAGTACGCACCGGGACGGTGCTTTTCAGCCGGCGGGGTAGTGTTACATTAGGCGGTGCATGCATAAGGAAGGAAGAAGAAGAAGCTCTTGAGTTTATGTGAAGAAGACGACGGTCGAGCAGTGTCGGCTGGTGCCTGCAGTAAACGCCTGTGGTTTTAAAGCCCTGTTTTCCGTGTCCGCTCTCTGCAATCCCAAGCGGAACTACCCCGTAACAATATTGTTCTCCATTTACCTCTGATGGCACCTGAACAGACAAAAGAAAGCTTGAAATCAGCGACGGGTTCAGGCAAACGCCAAGAGTCAACATGGCACAACCGCAGATTTCCTACACAAAAGCAAACAGCCACACTGGCTTTTCAAAGAACAATAACATCCTTAAAGAATTAAAGCCGCGACGTCTTCCACTGTGAGCCATATTTGTAGGGAGAACCAGATACTCACCACAGTCAGGTAGCTGACTTGCTGCGCGGGCTGCCGTGGCAGGCACAACAGGACATGTTCTTTGGGCTGAGCTAATATAGAGCGGTGGAGCGGCGCCTGAGGCTCCATGTGCGAGACTGGAGCAGACCCGGAAACCGCAGCGCCACGGAGATCCACCAGGCGCCTCTGCTGGCTGTTTCCATGACAACGAAGAAACAGCATCACGTTCAGGATCTGCAGGCGAGCAGGAAAGAAGTTAGCCCGCTTGGTAGCATAGGTACCTGTCCGTGCCGAAGATTAAGGAAAAGCGACGAAACTGAAAACAGAGCACTTATAGCTTCCGATGAGCGTTTTCTAAGAAAATCTTTCTGGGATAGACAATTCAGATAACAGCTTCAGACAAACCGTGGCTGTGGCTCAATGGTTATGGCACTCTGCTGCTGATCCGGAATAAACACGCTGGATCCCGGCCGCGGGGGTCGAATTCCGAGAGGCGAAATTCTACAGGGCCATGCAATGTGCGATGTCAGTGCACGTGAATGAACCCCAGGTGGTCGAAGTTTCTGGAACCCTTCACTCGGCGTCCCTCGTAGCCTCAGTTGCTTTGGGACGTAACACTCCCTAAACCTATTAGGCTTCATATAACAAAGGCCTCTAGTGTAAAGTCTTCAATCTTAAAGCTTTCAAAGGCATTTGAAAATGCCTTTGACCTAATGGCCTTTACCGTAGTATCTGCGACATTAGTAGTAATTAGTAATCAAATATAGTTAATTAGCAGCCCACGATTACAGACTGATGCTTTCACATTCACAGCACGTAATTAGTGGCCTCCGTAATTTTAGCGCCCACTGATATCAAACAAGGCAGGCGTGCTCTGGGCAATCTTCACGAGTTCGAAATTATACTAGAGCTATCGCACCTGTTGCTTTATTCCTTGCTGACTCCTTTCATCTTTTCCCTCACGGCGTGGTCGTGGTGTCCACCAAGAAAATGATGCAATTACAGCGGCTCTCCTCTCCTCAAAAGCAATTTTCAGTTGCGCAAAGAGTATTGACAAAGTTACTGCGCCTTTGCTTAAGAGAAAACCGATTTAACGTCAGGGTGGCTCAGTGGTTAGAGTTGGTTCAATCCGGCACGCGGAGGTCGCTTTGCGATGGATTCGAGACGCAAAAGACGCCTATGTGCTGTGTGATTCAATAGCGCATTAAAGAATCCCCTCATGTGGCCGAAATGGTCCCCCTTCTACTATGGCGCTCATTTTGTTTACGCAATGGCGGCGGCTGTGCGTTTCGGCTTGGGCGTGTGGAAGGAATGGCGCCAAGAGCGCGCAGTGCGCTGCCTCGGCTGCAGAGCTGGTTACGAGAGACAACGGCGACCCCCTCATGGGGGACAAAGGGACTCAGGTTATGAAGGAGATCAGTCGTGACGTGCTCCGGAAATTTCGACCACCTGGGATTCTTTAACGTGCACTGACATCGCACAGCACAGGGGCCTCTACAATGTCGCCTCCACCGAAATTCGACCGCCGCTTCGGCCTCTCCTCAGTCGCGGTACCAATCTTTGCCCTTTTACTAGTCAAGTTGGAGCCTAGCTCGTGGCAGGGACTCGAACCATTGAACTATAATGGGGGCTGCGCAAAACATCTTATGCGTGGCTCGGGTGTCCAAGAAGATAAGTGAGCCCGTTACTGCGTCATTTCGGTTTGGTTTGGTTTATGGAGTTTAACGTCCCAAAGCCACTCAGGCTATGAGAGACGCCGTAGTGAAGGGCTCCGGAAATTTCGACCACCTGGGGTTCTTTAATGTGCACTGACATCGCACAGTACACGGGCCTCTAGAATTTCTCCTCCAAAGAAATTCTATCCGCCGCGGCTGGGATCGAATCCGCGACTTTTGGGTCAGCATAACCACTGAGCAACCGCCGCGGCGCGTCATTTCCTTTCTTCGAAAAAACAATTTTTGATTTGCACATGGGGCAAGGCGTCGCGACGAAAGGTCGATGGCGTTCCATGGACTCCCTGGCACCACTGCAACACTATGTCGCGTTCTACTCTTAAAGGCGAAGCTTAAGCGTGAAATCGAGAGTTGGACTAAGTATTGATATGGTCTGGGACAAAAATACAATAACTTAAAAAGAACGTCAACGAAAATCAAAAACAACCAAAACAAAAAAACGACGTTTCGGCTCCCGTACGCGAGCCTTTTGGTCGGGGCGTCCTCCAATTTTTTTTATACCATTTAGTCCATTTAGTCACATGACACCCATAAAATCAAATTAAAAGGTACACACCTACAAAGACAAGGAAGATGTCCCACTAAACTGAAACAAAAATAAAAACAATCTATGAAACATGATGATGATTATGCTGCAGTTGTGCCTTCACTATGTCGCTTGCCTTGTAGGCAGACGCCGTACTGCGGACGGCGTTGCATCTGCCCCCTGAAGAAGTTGTACCATCGTGTCGAACAGCCATCGCGTCGAACACCCAAACTTTCGCTACGTTTGTTCATGCTGCGTCGCGATGCGAACAGAAGTCGAGAACGTCAGTGAGGATCCCTGTAGCAAGACTTTCAGGGACTAGCTTCGACGCGACTCCCGTAACAAAGTGGTCGCAAAGAATCTTCAGACGCGGCATAGTTGCCCGCGTTCACTAAGTCCCGCAGAACTGTACCACACTCGTGAACTCACCCCTGGCTCGTGTCGTATGCATTAAAAACGTTGTCGCACGATGACAACGCGTTACGATGTGGAAATGCTTGCTTTACAATGGCGACCATACCATGATTTTCAAATGGGGCGTCCTCGCCCATTGCGTTCGCCATCGTTAAAGGTAGATGAGTAGCCTTTCCTGCATAATAAATGCGTCTTCCCTAGTAATAGAGGTGGTATCTTGACCCTCCTAGTAGCGGCAGGCATGTTTGAAACTTCTGGTACCAACCAGTGAGACCACAGAACATCGGGTCGCCCAAGCCACGATAAGAACGCCGATGGCGGCTGCATGTTGAATCTCCGCATTACGGCCTACTGAGCCATTTATAAGAAACTGTGTAATATTTCTCGAAGAAAAGTGAAAGTCCTTGTTTTCGTTTATGAACGCTGACCTTCTGAGCTAGGCTCGCAGCGTGAGAACTCTTTGCTATGTTAGGGCTCGCGTCTGACTGTTGCCGCCATGCTCTCTCTCCCCGTCGGTAAGTGGACGCCGTCGTACACATGCGCATCGTTTTACAGAATTTTTTTTTAAGGCGAAAGCCTTTAATGTCTCATCGTTGTAAGCAGCAGTTTTTCGACAGAAATATCACGCTTTTCAGTTGGTCGAAACGGTCGTTACGTCACAGTGCGCCAATTTCAAACGGGGCCAATTGTACTTTGGCTAGTAACCATGCAACCAATTGAAGGGATCTTATAGTGATGCTCCAAGTAAGTGGGACTGAGCTTAGTTAATTGCTTAATTACCCAATTAGGCTAATTAACGTTTCTAGTCAGGCCATATAAATAAATAAAACCGAGTAAGAAATTGGTCGAGCTCGGGAATCGAACCCCGGTCTTCGGAGTGCGAGACGTGCATGCTATCCACTCCGCCATGCCAGCTCTTTTTTTTTTCTTTCATGGTATTTATTTATATGGTTTTGTATACAAAGCATATATATACATATGTGTGTGTGTATATACACACACAAAAACAACTATTTACAGAGCACCTAGGTAGGCGCTACGTGGCAGAAACATAATAGTAACATTTTATAACTAAAAGGCCGGTAAAGATATACAGCGCATCAGGAGAGGAAACAAATCCGGTACAAAGTCCAATTTTTGTAAATGTCCGTTACCTGCAGCAACATTCGGCTAAAGTGAATTCTGGGCGAAACAACAGGTTCAACGTTGCGATCTTGCATGCGCGTTTTCCAAAGACTATGAAGTCCAATCAGAAGAATCATATCATAAGGATTCGAGTCAGGTTGGGAAACAACAAGGTAGCGCACACTGTAGGAATTTAGGAGAAAATCTTTCTGTAGCGTCCTTTGCAACACATCCCAAAACAAAATCGCGTCTTTGCGGTCTATAAAACAATGTTCAATTGTTTCAGACACATTGCACAAGCGACAGTTTACAGAAGACACAAAAATGTTTTTCCTATCGATCCACGTCTTGACAGGTAGAGTTTCAGTGTGTAATTTATAGAAAAATGTTTTGGTGCAAGGAGAAATTGGCATTTTACGCACTCGCTTTAAAACATCACGACCCATGAGCCCAACGTAGACGGAACGATACAGTGGGGGCGGGAAGAGCATGGATATCAAATCCCTGTACAGATTTTTGCGCGAAACAGAATATAAGTACTCATTTGAAAACCGAACTGTCAAAAAACGCACGGAGGCATAAACTTCCTGCATAAAGCCTAGTAAACGGGGTCGTTCAGTAAAATTGGGAGAAACTACTAAGTTCGGAAGTAGATTCCTGAAGTTAACCTGCAAGAATGCTCTAATAATCGGAAGGGAACAAGCACGAAAAAAGAAGAAACGGGCAACCAACTGTCTCACACACAGGTGCTCTAGGCCCAGGCCTCCTGCACAAACAGGCCTGAAAAGGTTATCACGCCGCATGGGCTCAAATTTGGAGGACCAAATAAACGTCGCAAATATACGATCTAAACGCTGTATGTAATGTCTGGCGCAGTGAAGGACCTGGAGTACTTAATAAATCCTTGTTGCCAGAAAGGTGTTGCAAGCCTGGGCTCGACCAAAAATTGAGAGGCGATGCGGTACAAACGTCTGAGCATAACGCTCAACAGCCGGAACTCGCTCTCTCCAGTAATGGGCACTGGATTTGTAGGCATGAAGTGGAACGCCAAGATATTTAGGAGGCACACAAGACCATTCTATGCCAGCGTACAGAGGTGGAGTTGTGCCCCATGAACCAAACCATATAGGCCAGAACTTTTGGAGCGATTCATTTGAGCACCAGAAACGATGCCGAAGTGATCTATTGTGGACAACACATTATCAATGCTGGGCTTGGCAATGCAGAAAAATGCAAGGTCGTCAGCATATGCCAGCAATTTGACTTCATTACCCAAAATAGGGAACCCATGGATATTACTGTTACGCAAAACACTCAAACAAAGCGGTTCCAGGTAAAGAGCAAAAAGCAGAGGAGACATCGGACAGCCTTGCTTCACAGAAGAGCGGATTGGCACAGGGTTCGAGAGCTGGCCATTAATGATCAATCGTGTTGAACAGTTGCTGTAGCTAAGTTGCACCCCTTTAAGTACTGTAGAACCCACGTTTGCTCGCTCTAGAAGTGAAAACAGAAATGAATGGCGAACGCGGTGAAATGCTTTCGCAAGGTCAATCTGAAGGAGGGCAAGCTGCTCATGACAGCTGGAGGAATATTCAAGTATTGTCCGCGCAATGTGCACATTACTTTGAATGGAGCGGCCTCTCAAACCGCAAGTCTGGTGAGATCCAATGAGTACCGACATTGCAAATTGCAGGCGATTTGACAAGACTTTAGCAAAAATTTTGTAATCCACATTTGCCAATGTAATGGGCCGATAACCTTCTACGGAGCGCAGTTTTCCTTCCTCAGTAGTTTTCGGAATTAGGACTGTGTGGCTTTTTGTAAAAGACTGAGGAAGGGCTCCTATATCCAGCCCCACTGTGAAGACCCGCAGCAGGACAGGAGTGAGAATAGATTTAAAAGCCTTGTAAAATTCGCTTGAAATGCCGTCAGGACCAGGCGTTTTTGAGACAGGTAACTGATCAATTGCATGTTCCACCTCTTCCTGCGTGAAAGAGGCGCTAATAACAGAACAATCATCTTCTGATAAAGGGCTCACTAAGGTGCTGAAATACGCCAAAATTTCCGAATTATGCACATCAGGTGAAGCACTAAACAAGTCTGTGTAATAATCTACAAATACGGTCATCACCTCATTTGTACTGGACACTAGTGTGTCATTGGACATCATCCCCGAAATAAATTTTGCAGTCGCATGACGGCGCTCATCAAGCAAAGCCTGTCGTGTCGGGTGCTCACATTGCAGATCACGCTTGGTACGAGATCGAACATGGGCACCCCGGTAACGTTCTGCATCAAATCGTTGTAACTCACTTTTGATACTAGCTAATTCATCCGTATATAAACCAGGTGCTTCGAATTCAATTTCATACAGATTGTACAAATTTTTCCTGAGTGTCTGCTCCTGATGTTTCCTGTGAAAGGACCGCACGGAACCAATTTCTATAGCTGTAGCACGCACGTCTTGCTTAAACATTTCCCAAGCGGCGAACAACGGCATCTTGCTCGAGAGACAGGATTCCAGTTGCGAGCGCACTCGAATGACAAACTCTTCATCATTAATTACTGAAGAGTTCAGCTTCCAAAACGCCCATTTCGGCCTAAATTTTGAACAAACACTGCCTCCGAGGCGAGCAACCACCATGCAGTGATCAGAGAACGAAACTGGTACAGTCTCACAGACCAATCCTCTGGAGAGAAGTGAAAAAGATGCATAAATTCGATCTAGGCGAGCGTGAGAATGGCCCTGAATGCGTGTGAATATGCGGAAACCAGGACATGAACTTCCGGTATCAATGAGCCCTGCATCTTCCGTAACAACAGACAAAAATTCACCGCTCCTATCCCTGGGTGCATCAGGACCGGCACGATCAGCTGGGTCGCACACACAATTAAAGTCACCCATTAGCACAACGTGCCGGTCACAGTCCAGTAAGCTGGCAATGCATTCAAAAAGAGTAATGCGCTGTGGCACAGTATTAAATGCATAGACATTCATTAGTCGCCATGGCTTTCCATAGAGAAGAAAATCGCAGCATATCAACCGGCCCTCATTATCGACATTATAGGTCAAGCCCGAACAGGGGAGTGTCTTGCGCAGAAACAACCAGCAACCCGCCGACAAGCCCACAGCATGCGTTACGAGAACATTATATTCTGATAAAAAGGGCTGCAGGGCCACCTCAGTATCCTCCTCACTTTCAATTTTCGTCTCCTGGACGGCGATAACATCAAGGTGCCTGCTGCAGAAAAGTCGGCGGAGTTGCACCTGCCTCTGGCGAGACCTGAGGCCACGTACATTAAGTGTTACGAATACTAACTCTGCGGAATCAGCCATGATGACTGTAACTAATTATGCCTACAGTGCCCTGTTCTTGTCGGTAGACGGCCGTGCCGCCTGAGAACCACCGCCAGGCCTCCTGGACCGCGAACGTCGGCACTGCTCCTTGTGCCTCGACGCGCGACGCCGACGGCGATGAGTGCTGCGCACCGGGTCCTCATCGCCACTCGTTTCGGAAGCGCAGGACGCACGGCGCTTCTGAAGCGGCTCGTCTGCGGAACCAGGTTCAGCGTCCGCTGGAAGAAGGCCCTTATCCGGAAGCTGCTGGCCAGCATTGACAGGAGGAAGCGAAGTGTCCGCTGTGGTATCTGTAGTGGCCTCAAGGACGGCCACTGGTTCTCCACCAGCAGCAGAATCCGGCGCCTCACACCGAGGCTCTTTACACTCCGCGGCAACACTTTGGGGAACAACCGGTGCACTGACACTCGAAGGCTCAGCTACAACGGCGGCTGGCGAGTCCCCAGTCGCGTCAAGTACTTCTGCAGCGTCCATGATGTGCTCCTGTAGAGCGTCGTCAGGGGGCCGCACACGATGCCGCAGCTTGTCAGCATACGTCACGACGCACTCCTCCGCTGTGTGGCCGAAACGCCGGCAGCCGTCACACCGCGGCGTACGACAGTGCCGACGAATGTGGCCAACACGGTTGCAACGTAAACACAGAGGTGATCTGCCCGGAATTAGAACAAGGCTCTGAACGCCGCACACAGTCAGCTGATGCGGAACATCACTAACCCCGACTCCATCAGTAAGAGACAGGACGACATCACGGCTTAGAGTTCTCATCTGCTCCATGTCTGAGACTTTCCAATTTTCCGCCGAGATAGATGTCACCTTCCCGTACGCCTGAAGTGCCTCACGGATGAAGCAATCTTCGAAGCGCTCGGGAAGCCACAAAAGCTTCAGCTTCACCTCCTTCGGCTCCGGGTCAACAACAACGCAGCGGCGGCTCTTCACCAAGAGATCGCCGCACGACACGAGCTTTTCTTTTGATTGCGCAGATTCGCAAGTCACCATCCAGACGTGAGACATCTGGAATTGTCCGATGGAGCTAATTTCTTTGAGGTCTATGACGTTCCGCAGCGAGTCCGCCATGCCAGCTCGATGGTTTGGAATGAACAAAGGCGCGTCTAGTGAATACGGTGTCTTCGCTCACTCCCATCCTCCTCCCTTCCCTTCCGGCGAGGTTTAGCTGTCCACCGAGATATGAGAGAGAAATACATTTCCTTTCCTCAAAAACCAATTTACCGACGAGCGAGGCGTAGAACCGAAAGGGCGATGGCGTTCTATAGACTCCCTGGCAGCGTTGCAAGACGCTCTCGCGTTCCACTCTTAGAGTCGAAGCTTAACATCTTAGCCACACATCAGTGACAGCACTTTAGGTCAAAAAAGTGCACCCCCCACCCCCTGAATTTTGACGGGTGTCCACCGAGATATGTGAGACAGTTACTGTGTAATTTCCTTTCCTCAAATACAATTTTCATTTTCTTCATTACGGGCCATCTTTGTATTTCTTCTTTCACTCCCACTACCTCCCTTCCTCTACGGTGCGGTTCAGGTGTCCACCGAGATGGCAGAGAATTACTGCGCCATTTCCTTTCCTCATAAACCGTTGCATTCAAACGGCAAGGCATCGCGCCGAACGGGTGGTGGCGTTCCGTGGACTCCCTGGCAGCGCTACAACACGCTGTCGCGTTCCAATCGTAAAGGCGAAGCTTAAGCGTCATTAATTAGCAGTTAGTTAGTATTCAGGCATTAATCGGTAATTAACCATTAATTAGTGATTTGTCATCACTTAGTAATTAGTACTCAATTACATGTGACGCCACCATTGCCACAGAAGCAGTGAAAGCGGTGCGTAAAACGCTTTCGCCTCTACGCACTTTAGACAGTCAAAGTGCCCCCTGAATTTTTTCGGTTCTCCAAGGAACTATTCTGAGTTTGACCCTTTCCTTTTTATTTTCCCTCCATTCTTCCTTGAATTAAAGTCGCTTGGCAGTAATTTCTGCCGATGCGTATGGATTGTAGGATTAGGATCTCGCATGCCGGTCCTGATGAGACGCCATCTTGTGGGCCGTGCAAGTAAACGTGTCCACGGATGCCGGCTATTGAAGTGTGGCACCACACATTAATTTCGGAATTTCACTTGAAAATACTTGCAGCTGGACGGTCGGCTTCGTATATCCTCGTCATCCTTTATGGTATTTATGTTGCACGCTGGCTCTGCTTATCGATGCTCATCGATTTCGAAGTGGTGCCTTTGCGCCGCGTTTTCGACAGAGTACAAAGGATGCCTGCCAAGGCAGTCTCGAACACTTGAAAAAAAAAATACTCCGAGCAGTCACAACGAAAGGAATGAAGACGAGGGCGCTAACAGAACATCCCTGCAAGGAATCATTTTTATCCTTGCTGGAGGCCGACGCTCAGGCCAGTCAAAGAAAGGAAAATGAAGCAAAGGACTCACATTAGCTGTAGGAGTTGTGCCGGCGAAGCTTGAAGTTGCCGTATGGTTGTAAGGTATGCTAGTTACCATTATTTTGCAACGACTTGTGCCGTGCGACCATGTTATCACCATAACCATATTATGCAACTGCCGACTCATGTCGGTGCGGGTGGGAACGCAGGCCTAACAACCCGTCGTCGTCTACGTGGTGGAGGCGAAGGAAAGGAGACGAGCTCCTAAGGTCGAGCGGTAGACGAAAGACCCGTTGTTGTTGTTGTTGTTGTTGTTGTTGTTGTTGTTGTTGTGACTGAGAGAAGGATGAAGAGGAAATTGCACGGGCCTGCTACTGGCTCGAGCCAAGCCACCACCGCTGCCACGTGCAGATAGAGGAGAGTTAAAAGATCAGAGGAAAGAGAAAAGGAAAGAAAAGACGCGCGTCGCAGCAACAACTGCGTCCGCCGGAGAGGACGCTGCTCAAAAAGAAGCGGCCGAAGCCGCGCTCGCCGAAGAGAGAACAGATACTTATACAGATATTTATACCATTTAATCACGTGACACTTAGATAAGCCAATTCCAAAGCCTACACCTAGAAAGACAAGATAAGGCATGTCAATCCACTAAACTCAAAACAAGATCGAGATCAATCAGTACAACGAAGCGAAGTAATTATTTGTAGCCAAAATGAGCCTAAATCGGGATCATCTATTCCTGAAGTGCGAATTTGGTCTCAAGATCAACCAACTGAATACTCTGCATTTTACGCGACAGCGTATGCAGCTCGTTCGGTCGAAGAGTCGTCGGCGTCTTAGTAGTTGTGAGCACCGCGCGTCGGAAAAAGAATGGGCGGCACACTTAAGCTCCACTATAAGGGTATGATGCGATAGCATTATGGCCTAATTCCAATGTATGCGGATGATTCTATACCTTACATTCCTAGAGATCCTTGAGAGTCGTCATACCCCTGCAGGGTCAGTAGTGCAGCGGTTAAGCCATGTGCCACTTCCCTGCGGCTGTAGGTGCTCGCAGCGGTGGGCCTTGTGCCCCCCAGGTTGCTGTTCCTGGGCGACCAGTCACTAATTTAACTTCCACCTGCCACGGTGGGCAGGTTGCTCATTGTCTAGTTGATAGGCTGTGTGTTGCACACACGGCGATACCCGGCTTTACGTACCAGAGTGAAATTACCGCTTCGAACTTGCATCATGCCATTGATTGGATTGGAAAACGTTTATTGTCAGCACTGAGCCCTAGTGGGCATTATACTAGGTGGCTTCGAGCCCATGGCTCTTGGCGACCTTGTGAGCCCACTCAGTGGCCCGGACTTGCGTCAACGGGTCTGAGCTGGCCAGTATAGCTTCTTCAACTGGGGATCTACAACACCACCACGGAACTATGCGAGGCACATATATTTGCGCAATTAAGGAGGCTTGCGACCTCAACCCCGGGGAGAAAGATCCTGAGCAACCTTGGATTACATGATAGAATTCCGGAAAGAAACGCGCAGGCAAAATTACAGACCAAAGTTAGAAAACTACTCACTATTAAACCACTTCCAAAAAACATGCACCCTGCTTTTCACGAAGGCAGGAGGAGAGCCAGAGGAAAGGCCCTTGAAGCCAAGCTCGAAGGCTCGGAATACACAACCTATGTAGACGCGGTGGAATATGAAGGAGGCGAATCCTTTGTGGTCGTGGCCGTGAACGACTCCGGTGAAACATTAACGGCCGGTTTGGTCAAAACAAAAAAGTCAGGGACAGCGGAGGAGGCGGCTATCGCCATGACAATGGCCAGCACCAAAGCAGACATCATAATTAGCGACTCCAAGGTGGCTATCAACAATTTTGCGCGGGGTATGATCTCCCAGGAGGCAGAACGAATATTAAGACATAAAGACTGGGACCAAAAAGAGGTGGAAATAATATGGGTGCCGGCACACTCGGGGAACAGGGGAAACGAGTTGGCTCACAGTATAGCTCAAGGTTATGTCAGCCGAGCAGTGAGCCGGGTTGAGTCCCCAAATTTCACAAGAGATGCATTCATATCATTTCACGAATACACCCATCAGTTCAAACTGGAAAGGAGGATCTATCCGCCACCAGACAAAAAGCTCGACAAAAGCCAGGAGGTAACGTGGCGTCGGCTCCAGACGCGAGCCTTCTTTAGCCCGTCGAGACTAGCACACATGTATCCAACACAGTACCACGCTACTTGCAAACAATACGGCGAGATAGCCGGATATGACCACATTTTATGGAGCTGTAGAAAGGCGCCGCCACCGGCGGACCTACTACCAGTCCCTTCTCTAGTGCATCATGCCAACCGTTAACCGCAGAATGTTCCGGATGGTGTCATACGATGCGGAGTTTCGCTGACTCTAGAGACTATTTCGGTTAGAGCCTAGCTTGCGACAGCAACCTGAACCGGCGACCTATAATCGCAGCCTGCTGGCGTCCACCGAGATATGTGATACAGTTACTGCGTAATTTCCTTCCTCTTCTTCGTGCAGACCATCGCCACCGGCCGGGCTGCCAGCGTTATGGACCTTAGGAACATAAACACTTGAGTGCAGTGGGGTCGTGCGGGGACCCTGGGGCGTGCCCCGAATTCCTCTTTAAATAAAGGTTTTTCTCTCTCTCTTCTTTCACTAACACTTTCCTCCCTTCCCTTATTGTGCAGTTCGGGTGTCCACCGAGATGTGAGACACTGCGCTATTTGCTTTCCTCAAAAATGCGTTGCGTTCAGAGGTGTTTCCAACGGGCAAGGCGTCGAGCCGTAACGGGCGATGGCGTTCCGTGGACTCCCTGGTAGCGCTGCAACACGCTGTCGCGTTCCACTCCTAAAGGCGAAGCTTAATCGTCCTTCAATGTTATTGTTTAGTTTACAACACCTCCGTAAGCAAGAAGATGGGGCTTGAAATGGGCCACTAAAAACGCATCGTGAACGCTTAATCACCTCAGTACAAATTTATGTTCAACTTCAGATGAGAACGGAAATCACTAAGCTGTTGAACCAGGGTGTGTGTTGCACATTACAGTTATTTAAGGTAATACGCGGGTATCTCATGTCGCACAGGGTGTCCCCTATTCAAGCTGTCGCCACCGCAGGCGATATTTTCCTTTCCAGGCTGCGAGGTACAGATAAAAAAATTCCTTGAAGACAAGTTTGTCGTGAATAAAGCACACACAGGCAACCATTCACAGGCCTCCTAATTCGTCCAACATTATGCACCGTGTTTGATTTTATTCACAAAATAATCATACTGGATCAAAGGCCTAATTAAACCACATTAGGTTATTACGAAAATAACTGCATATGGGCTTCACACTTACGTGGCCAGAATCCCCACGTTAAAGGTGACGCTCTGTGGCTAATATCGCATATCATCGAAGAATTTTCAGTGAAATAGATCGCCAGCTATATTACTCGGGGGCCATTCTTTTTGCAGGACAGCAAACAATGCTCGTTTACTCCAGGCACTGCTCCAGGGCAAAGCTGCCGAGCTGGAGGGTGCGGGTTCAAGCACGGCTGATGATTGGTTATAAGGAAGCGCCGAGATGGAGGCGTCCGGGCAGGCGTTCGTGCCGAAAACAAAGATGACCGATCTGTCCGAGTCCGAACAGGCGAGCAGTTCTAGGAATGAATGAATAGCTGTTTGTTTTCAAAAGGGAGGCTCACGGGCGTTTATTGAGGGATTGAATTTTTAAGGAAAGGAAAGTTAGGGACCTATTGATATATGAGGAGACGACTAGGGTGGTGGTGGTGGTGGAAGATATTTATTTAGGCTATTTACATGAGAGTGTGGGGACTGGCCTTAAAAGCCAGCCCCTTACAAATTCTAGGAGAGGTCCCTAGTCCGCGACCCCTGTGGCTTCCGCGGCAGCTCAGGCCCTAGCGACGAGGGCTCGTTGGCTCTCTAACAGAGCAGCCGAGCAGGGCAGCTTCCCAGCTCTCTCGAATTGGTGAGGGGAAAGGGGGTAAGAAGGGTTAGAGGGGCATGCCCACACCACGTGGTACACATCCGAGAACGCGCTTCCACAATGCGGGCACTCCCGTTAAAAGCCGGATTAAAATGTTGCAGCGCTGCCGGCCACAGTACCGTGATGGTATACAAGCGAAGGAGCCAACGCTCGTCGCTTTTCGTTAGCCCTTTCGCAGGGGGATGAAAGCGGGTATGCGATGTTTGATAAAATTGAATAATTTGCTTGTAGGTGATAGCCGGATTAGGTTCTGATACCTCAGGCGTTGAGTGTCGAGGCGATGCTCGGTGGTTGAGCGCGCAGGTTGAGGCGTCTGCAACCTCGTTTCCTTCTAGTCCAGCATGTGCTGGGGTCCGGATGATGACACTTGTGTTCGGGGTGTAGCGGTACCGTATCTATGTCACATTTTGGCGGCACGTTGAGGTATGCGTCCTTGTGGTGAATTTTGACACGCTTCCCGGGAGTCGGCAATGATTAGCCGGGAGTATGGTTCTGGAGCGGCGAGTGCTATGGCGACCTCCTCCGCGTGTGTAATGTTGGGCGCACGGAAAGTGAGTCCCTGAACGTACGTATTTTGATGGATTACTGCGGCCGTACACCATCCCCCGTGGTGTGGGCCAGCAGCCGTGTAGAAGACTCCAGCCGTGTAGAAGCCGTGTAGAAGACTCCTTAGCGAGAGCCATAGCGGTCGTTAAGGGCCGTCAAGCGCGCGGTTCGACAGCCATTTTGAGTCTCCTTAGGCATGTTCTGTGGCAGAGGCTGGAGCTGCACCGCGTGACGCCAGTCGCCTGGAACCGTCTTCCTTTCCACTGCATGCGCTTTGTAGGCAATGTGCAGGCGGTTGAAGGGGCTTTTGGCGGCTGAGGATTTGTTCAACCGCAGGTAGTGATTGTGGAAGTGCGCCTCGCGTAGCTCCTCAAAGGTGTTGGTCATTGATGAGCCGTTGATTGGACGTCGTGATGGGGACGTCGAGGGTGCGCTCTGCAATTTTGCGGTGGATCGCCTCTAGTGCGTTCTTGTCACATTTCTGCAAGTGGAGATAAAGTGCCGTATTAGTCACAGACGAACTGTGGCCACAAGGCGTTTAGGTAGATCAGACGATTGGAGAATTTCCTAATTCGGTCCGGCAACACTGGTCGCCGGTGTCGTCCGCCATTAGCTTGGCGACGGCTCCTGCTGCTACGCTGCTTTGAAAGCCTCCGCGTTCTCCCTTGCTTTACTGAGCCCATTTGGACAGTGTAACTCTCCTTCGTTAGCAATGTCGTGGACCAGAAGCCTCTCTATTATTCCGAAGAGCCTGACCACCGACAGAATACAAGCTTACAGCGCTTCAAGGAGCCTCGGCAAGCGGAACGATGACCGCAGCCACAAGTTTGTCGCCGAAAGCTACATTCAGTGCGATTCCATCGAAACGTCATCATTCAATACACGGTAACTTGCCACATTGTGCGACTGTGCTTTTATTGTTTTCCAGCGCTCTTTGCTATATAAATGATCATTGTGTTCTCTAAACTGTCATACAAACTCTCATTCTTTATGGGGCTGCACTGGAGAGCAGGCATGGCTAGTTAAACCGAGTGCCTGCTATTTTTTCACTTCGTTCGTGCTGTAAGAATGTTAGTTACTTTGATCGTCTTTTTTTTCTTTTGCAGTGACTGCACGTTCGTGCGTGTGCACGCTCGATGCTTTAGAAGCCAGAAGAAGACTGCATCGCATTATCAAGTCAGTGCTATAACGCAAGACGGCTTCATAGAAGGCTGCACATGTGAGTGCGCTGCGCGGGAGAACGGTGCGTATACCACGCTCTGGCATTGCTGAAGTCTATTGTGCTACTAAAGGAGCAAGGATACGAAGAACTGCCGCCTGAGTTGTCTTGCACGGAACTGCCGCAGAAGTGGAGGCGACCGCGTGGAGACAAGATATCGTGGAGCGCAGTAGACGAAGTAGATTGGAGATCCGTAAGGCCCGATGGTCTGGAGTGTGCCACGGCTTCTCGACTTTACGAAGCGCGCAAGAAACCCAGGCTTGCAGGGGATGTCAAAAAGGCTGCTTTGAAATTCGGACGAGACCTCTCAGCACTGGAACCAACCCCATTTTCAGAGCACTTGCAGGCAATGACAGTGAAAATAGCAAATTCTTTCTATAGAGAAACTTGCGAAGGGAGTATGTTATGTTGCCGGAAGCCATTAGTGCCTCACCATTTCTCAAGCCATGTTAGTCCAGACATCAAGTTGGGTTCCACAGTGAGAGGCGCCGACTCTGTTCCACCAGAACCAGCTATAATCCGTTCAACATCAGTGTAAGTGGCTTCAGCTCAAGACCTGCCACCACCACAGAAAGCCATAATTGAGGTAAATACACATGTCGCATTTGAATAATGTTTGGTAAGAAGAATGTGGCTAATATGTCCAAAAAATTTCCACAGCTGCAGCTTTGAGTTTTATTTTCTTAAGTGCATATAACATACGTGCGTATAACGCAGGATGGTGTATTAATATGTTAAAGTGCTGAATGTAGCTACTTATTCTGCGTAAACATATGTGCACATAAATTTCAACCATCATGCACAGCAAATTGTTGTTGCTCTCAAATACAAATCTGCTAGTCGAAGCAGAGCTGCTGCTGGAGTCTACCTGGTTTTACCTAAGCAAGCATATTATTCCGTTTTTTTTTGCAGTCACTAACTCTCACCATCACCGAGGCTCTTCAACTGGAGAAAAGTACCCGTGGGCAAAATAAGAGTGCTGCATGGAAGTCAGTCCGCCGTCAACGGCTGGACCGTGGAGACGCTAGAACGCGAAGGGACGCATGCCATATCGGCTCCGCCAAGTATCGCTAATTCTTGCGGCGCATCAATTCGGCCTCTCTTAAAATTTGAACGAGTGGATTCCTAACATCACCAGGACTATGGAGCCACCAAATTTCACCAGGTGGGCCAAATTTTCGCATTGTGAGGGGAGATTTCCATTTTGTCGCGAGGAGTGGACGCTACGCCTAACGGCTGCGTCGCTCCCGTGGCGGTGCCACCCTCGCTACTTCTCAAGATGGCTTCTCAAGCCCCTCTCAGGGGCTACGACCCTTCCGAAATGGCCTGGACGACTGTTCCAGCTACCCAACATGAAGCTCCTGCGGAACCTGCCCGTTTCGAGCACGAGGAGCTCTTCCAACTCGTCAACCGGCGGGGCAGAGCCGGCTCCAACAAGCAGGCTGCCACATCGATGGCCTCCCAAGCTACGCAGCAAGGCCTCGCGCACGGGCCTGCCTCATCACTTAGAAAACAAGCCCAGTCGTGTCAGTGGAAGCCGCGTCCTATGCCACAGATGCACCCTGAAGACTACGTTGTCATCCTCAAGCCCACTGTCACCGCCGACCTACGGAAGACCTTCCGACGTGGTGAGTTGGGCAAAGCTCTGAACTCGCACCTCGGCATCTCTGCTGCCGAGAACATTCTCAACATCGTCCCCGCCTGGGAGCAGAATCTGCTCTTTGTAGGCGTACGGAATCCGCACCTCGCCGATCACCTGATCGGCGATATCAGTTTGACCACGAGCAAAGGCACCCTGCCCGTACACGGGCATTTTAAACAAACCGGAGACGTATGCCGCGGCGTCATCGGAGGCATCGCCGACGAGGAAACCAGCGCAACGCTCACCGCCCAAATTGCCTGGCGAGGCGGGCAGATTGCCAGCATTCGCCGCCTTGGAAAATCGTCCATCGCGGTGATCACCTTTGTGGGAAAGGTGGTCCCGCGGTACGTCCACTACAACGGGGAACTTACCCCCGTCCGAGAATACAAGCGAACCGTGCCCGCCTGTGTAAAGTGTGGTACTGTGGGACACCGCACGGACACTTGCCCCACTCCGAATTCATCTAAGTGTGGCCTTTGCGGCCAAAATGTTACTGTGACGCAGGATGGCCCTGCGCCACATGAGTGCAACCCAACATGTGCAATCTGTGGACTAGCCCACCCCACGGGCTCGAAAGATTGCACGGCCAAATTCCGCCGACTTCATCTCGCCGGTGTCAAGCCCTCTCGACATGGAGGATTCGAAAAGCCAGAGTCTGGAAACAGACAAGATCCCACCACCGGCGGAGCCATTGGCGGCGCGGTACGTGGCAATAACGCCACCGGCTCGCTCGAGGAAAACGTCAACGCGGCTTCCTCACCTCCCGGACTGAAGTCAACGGGAGAGAAGAAGAGAAAGAAGAAAAACAGGAAGAAAAAGCAGGCACCGCCACCGCCCTCTAGCGGAGACTACGCCAAGAACTTTCCCACCCTCAAACCAAGTGGCGCTGCCGGAGCCCGGGCCCCGGCGCAGCAACAACACACTCAGGCGAGCAGCTGGGCAGGGGTCGCTTCCTCCCCTCCCTCCCCGTCGTCCACTTCCCCCTCCTCGGCTTACGGCGTAGATGTCGAAAGCCGCCGGCAAAATGAGCAGCTTAGAGCACAGATCGGGCAACCGCTTGCCAAAATTGAAAATTTAGAAGAAAAGTTAGCTGCCGCGACGGGTATCCCGAGTTCCGACGCCATGGAGAGTGAGCCCGAACTGCCGCCCGCGTTCGCGTCGGCAATGGCCGCGATGGAGGCGCGTCTCACTTCCCACCTTGAGAAAATGGTGGAAACGGCTATGAACTGCATGGAGTCCAAATGCTCGTCATCGGTCCCTGCAGGCATAAGCCGCTGCATGAAATCGAAAACCACCCGAACCAGTCGGCGGTTCGAGGGGATCCGAGCCTTCAATACGCACAAGAAAATTATCTGTAATCCCAGAGACGCGGCATCGCAGGACAAGCGTTCCCCACCTCCGAAAACACACACGCTGGTAACCGTAACGCAATGGAATTGCAGAGGCTTCAAGCCTCGCCAGAAACGCGCGAACCTGCGCCTCTACCTAGAAACTTTCGAGGCTTTACCCGCCGTGGTCGCCCTCCAGGAGCCAGGAGCGGCGGCCAAACTGACTAACTACGTGACGTTCCAGCGAGACCCCTCGTCGTGTCTCCTCGTACACAAGTCGTACAGAGCAACCGAAATCGACCTCGTTCTCAACATACCGTACTCGTACGCTATGGTAAGGATCCTTCCCCTTCGCCGATCGGATCCTCCCCTGCACGTACTATCGCGCTCAATATGAGTTGCAACGCGCGGTCCTCGACCGGGGCTCGTTTCGTGGTGTGCCTCCTCCAAACAGTCGCTCGGAATTCTGGGAGAAACTTTTTCCTGAGCGGGGGTGCTGTTGTTTCCTGGAACAGCAGTTTCTCCCAGAATTTCGAGCGACTGTTTGGAGGAGGCACACCACGGAACGAGCCCCGGTAGATGACCGCGCGTTGCAACTCATATTGAGCGCGATAGTACTTAATGTATACTGCTCCCCGAAACTGAAGCGAGTGACCTTCGCGGACCTCTTTAGCCGTGCACTTAAAGAGGCGGGTCGCGACCCCCTACTGATTGTGGGCGACTTCAACGCCCCTAGTCAGCTATGGGGCTATCGTAAGGAGGAAGTGCGCGGACGCATGCTGGCGGAGCTGGCGTCCACACTGGGCCTCACCCTCCACACCGACCCGGCATTTCCTACCCGCGTAGGCAACTCGGTGACCCGAGACACTTGCCCGGACCTCACCTTCACTCGTAACATAAGACACGCAGACTGGATCAACACCGAGGATACCCTCGGCAGCGACCACTGCATCATCAACACCACTGTTTATACACGCCCCCTAAAGCGCCCTACCACACTAGCACGCATCCCCAATTGGACCACCTTTCGCAAAAATTTCCCATCCGACACCAATACGAATATCACAGAGCAAGGATACGCAAACTGGACCCGGTCAGTCATATCGCACCTTCGCTCCCACGAGAAGCAGATACAGCTTACAGAGGTGGTCACGGACGCGGACAACCACCTCCTCCACCTCTGGGAAGCGCGCCGCGGCCTCACGCGCCGCTGGAAGCGCCAGAAACACAACAAGAAGCTCAAAGCGCGCATTGCGGACCTCACCCGGCAGGCAGCAGAGTACGCGGCCCAACTCGCTGACTCCAACTGGGTAGATCGCTGCAACACGGCGGCGAGGCAGATGTCGAGCCGCAACACGTGGCGGCTTTTCCGAGCCCTCATCAACCCGACACATACCCGCACAGAAACGCAAAAGCAACTACACAAAGCCATGCACGCATTCCAAGGAAATACAACGCAGTTGGCACAGGCGCTCCGGGATCGCTACCTGTGCACAACGCAGGACGCCCGCAGATCGGCCTACTCCTACGCCGGCAGGGAAAACTCGGAGTTGGACAAGCCTTTCCAGCTTCACGATCTGCGGGCGGGTCTGGCCAAATTGAAGAGGGGCACCACGCCGGGTCGGGACAAGGTCACCGTCAAACTTTTGGCGAACCTTCCTGATTCAGCGTACCAGTGCCTTCTAGAATACATCAATACGATCTGGACGGGGGAAACCCCGCTCCCCATTGACTGGAAAACGGCCCTTGTCACCTTCATCCCGAAGGCCGGAAAACCGATCGACACGGACAACCTCCGCCCCATCTCTCTCACCTCGTGTGTGGGCAAATTGATGGAGACGATGGTGCGGGATCGGCTGTCCGAGTACCTCGAACAACACAACACCTCCGCGGACACAATGTTCGGATTTCGCCCACATACATCCGCACAGGATGTCCTGCTCCAACTCGACCGCGAAATCTTGAACCCCATTACACACCCCCAAAACGACAAAATAGTCCTTGCGCTCGACCTGAAGGAGCGTTCGATGACGTAACTCACGAGGTCATACTCACACATTTGAGTCAAACTCACTGCGGCACCAATACCTTCAATTACGTTAAACAATTTCTCACGGACAGACTGCCCTACATCCGAATACAGGACGAAGACCACGGACCTTTCCTGCTCGGCACGAGGGGGACTCCACAAGGCGCGGTGCTGTCCCCTCTGCTATTCAACATTGCCATGATGCACCTACCCGCCCTGCTTGGTGCGGTCGAAGGGGTCCAGCACGCGCTGTACGCCGACGACATCACCATCTGGGCTACGCAAGGACGCCTGGGGGATATGGAGACCAGCCTGCAAACGGCCGCCAGCATAGTGGACCGCTATGCTCGAGACTGTGGTCTGCAATGCTCCCCGCAGAAATCGGAATTCGTGCATTTACGTCCCTCGCGCACATGCTCGACCCAAATCAACCTCTCGTTGCAAAGCGGTCCCATTCGCGAATCCAAGGAAATCAGAGTCCTTGGACTCTTCATACACAACCAGCGACGCTGCGACACAACACTCGCCAAGCTCCGGCAGGTGGGGGACCAGGTGGGCCGCATGGTCCGCCGGGTTTCCAACAAGCGCGGTGTGTTACGATGCAAAGACGCCTTGCGGCTGGCGAACGCATTCGTGACCAGTCGAATCTTGCATTCGACTCCCTACCTCCACCTGCGGAAACAGGAGGAGGATTCCCTCGAGGTCATCCTCCGCAAAATCATGAAACGAGCGCTGGACCTCCCAGTTTCTACCTCTACCAGCCGCCTTATGGCACTGGGGATAGTGAACACTTTTAGGGAGCTTCGGGAGGCCCACCTCAACAACCAATACACTCGTCTCACAAAGACAGGGTCGGGTCGCCGCCTTTTAGCCCGACTACACATCCAGCACACTCAATTCACAGAGGAGAGATGCCGCCTTCCCGTACACTGGAGACGCGCCCTCCACGTGCGGCCTCTCCCCACCAATATGTCCAAAGAGGATCATAATGGCAGGCGCCTGGCGCGGGCGGAAGCCTTGGACCGCCATTTTCGGAGCAAACCAGGAGTCTTCTACGTGGACGCGTCCGGCCCGGAATCCAGGGGATGGTACACGGCCGCGGTCGTCCACGAGGGTAAAACAGTAGACGCCCTTACTTTCAAGGCCCAGTCACGCAGAAGAGGTTGCCATCGCTTTGGCAGCCTCTGACACCTCCTCCAAATACATAATCACCGACTCACGAGGGGCTTGTCGAAACGTCACGCAAGGGTGGGTTACTCCCCTAGCTTATCGTATTTACCAAAATTGTAGCCGAGACTCTGATCCCGCGCACCGATCTATCGTTTGGGCTCCAGGTCACCAAGGCGTCCACGGAAATGAGGCAGCCGACGCCGCCGCCCGCGCGCTCTCTCTCCGGGCATTTCCCACGGGACCCTACGCCGACCAGGACATCCATTTCAATCCGATTTACACTTTTAAGGAAATATGCGATTATTACAAATCCACGCACCAAACTCTTCCCACCCCATGCAAAGGGCTGGGGAAGGCCAACGAGCGGGTACTCCTGCGCCTGCTCACCAACACGATGTTGTGCCCGGCAATTCTACAGCATTTCGATCCTAAATTCGACGGGCGGTGCTCACACTGTGGGGAGGTGTCTGACACCTACCACATGGTGTGGGCCTGCCAGCAGAACCCATCCCTACCCCCTATCCCGAACCCCACCCGAGAGGACTGGGAGGCAACCCTGTCCGGTTGCTGCACCCTCGAGGCCCAAAGGGCCTTAACAGAGCGCGCCCGGGCTGCGGCAAACGCCAATGGTGTGCCTGACTAGGCATCCCACCTAGTGGTTGTAAGGGCGTGACCCTTCAGGTCACGACCCCCAACACCTCTCTCTATGATTAATAAATGTTTTCACCACCACCACCCCGTCAACGGCTGACCGCATCCAACTTTGGTGCAGTTATGAAGCGGGAGAACTCGACAGTGAAGGGGCTCAAGAACTTGACTGCCGAGAGGGACCTGTCACGAGTTAGTGCAATCCAGTAAGCACCATTTTTACATGTAAAAATAGTCTTGTGCTCAGACTAATCCTTGCATGCACTGCTTTTAAAATGCATCAATCTTTTAGGATGACCTGTTGCAGTGTGTTACATTTTATGACGCCTTTTTCTGGTATGGACACAAGCCGGGACATTGACTCTGTAGTAACGGTTTGGTTTATGGGGTTTAACATCCCAAAGTGACTCAGCCTATGAAGGGGCCTGTAGTAATGCATCACATAATCGCAGGAAGAGGGCAGTAAGGGCTAGTTGATCTGCCATGAAACCTTTAGCAGCGCTGTGAACAAACACTGGTAGCATAAAAGCATGCAAAAGTAACGAAAAGTTCAGTGCATGAAATAAAACTCTTTATGAATATTTAGTGCTCCCTGCATTTGTACATTCTTATTCAGACTTGGACATGAAAAAAATATTTCTTCCACCCATTCACAGGTTATTTCGCCATAAGTGTTCATGCTGTCTTGTAACAAACTCGGTTCATTTTGACAGACACACATTCGAAGGCACTTCGATACAACAGCTTCACTCTGGTGCAACAAAGTTTAATACAATTATAAGATAGGTAATATTGTTCGGCATGGGTTACTTAATGATCATATTTCTGCTTTCACTGGCAGCCTTTCTGTGTGAACTGGAGATATTGCTTTTCAGTGCAGTGTGGATGACTATTTTTGGTATCTTCATTTCAAGTACGGCATTTCAAATGAGCAGCAAGCCATACGCCGATATGTGACGACAATGTAGGCACTGCAGCACGATGTGCAGACTTTTTTTTGTGGATTTGCTGTAAGTCCAGCTTGCCCATGGCTGGGAGCCTCACCAGATAGGATAGTCTGGTACCCAGAAGAAGGCAGCCATGGAATTGTTAGGTCAAATGTCCTTACTCAATGAAGGATATAGATTTCCCGAACCTAGAAGGGTCATGCCTTGTGATAGGACGTGACCGGAGTCATCAGGCTTCATCGCCACGATTTTCATTACTATCAAGTTCTTGGCCAAATGGCACTAACTGGCCTTACATGGGCAGACTTTGTTGTCTATTCACCACATTTCTTTGTCATCGAAAGGGTAACGTTCGATAAAACTGCTTGGCAGCTATGTAAAAACAAGCTAGACAAATTCTACTTTGACAAACTTCTCCCATTTTTGGCAGAGCAATAAACTACAGGTCATCAAAGGCCGTGGAAAATGATAACACAACTGCTTCACTGTCTATTACATTTCGACATGAAACATATACAAATGATATTAATGTATTTTATTGATAGCCTTAGTCGTTTTGGGACGTTAAACCCCATAAACCAACCAACCTTTTATTGAGATAACGAGGTCTTGGATGCAAGGGCAGATGTGCTGTGCCTGATATAGTCCGGCATTCTATACATTGAATCGAGCATGCCGCATAATAAAACATCGTACAGTAACATCCCTTATACATTTGCAAAGAAGGGAAGAAAATGCATACATCTACAGCGATGAAAATACCACCAATTAGTGCGCATGCATTATTCAGTATCGTTGCACCCTATAAGCGGGCACTGGAGATTGGTCAGAAATGCACAAACAGCCCACATTTCATTGATGACAGGCGCTATGGTCAGTGGAACCGGCCTGTCGAAGATGTGGAATGCTTTGGTGCGCTGAATACGCCTCTCAACATGAATCCTTAATTTTGCTATTTCTTGTGTTCCGGTTACTTCTTCTGCTGTGAAAAAGTCTCTCCGTAAAAATGGGGGATTATTCAGTGCGACACCAATCTTACTAAGGAGGTCATCTATATTAAATCCCATGTCAGCCATGACTGTGTCTCCAGGCTGAAACTCAAGCTTCAGAAATCCGCATTTCTGCACCAAGTCCTTGTCAGAAATCGACCCGGGAAATAGTTTCGACAAGATAGTGATCGTCCCATCTGGTGCCATAGCTCTGTTGCATCTATGATTACTCTAGTACTTGAGTACCCCTGTGTGGTAAACACAGCTGGCATTGACTCATTTACTTCTTCTCTAGACATCCAGAGGTTAAGCTGGCCTATCTGCAAGTACATGAAGCTAATGCAGGTCGCGCACAGCCTAGATACTGTTGCCAGTGAAATCCTATACCTGTAGGCAGATCTTTTTCGAGCCGACCAAGACGAAGCCCCACGATCACTAAGAACAGCTGTTCCTTGGCAGGCAGCAAATGGGGCCTTCCAGCATTGTTAGTGCCCTCCTTATAGCTCCTTGACCAGGCCTTAACATTTTCGCAGTTCTCCCCTGGATCAAGGAAATCATAAAAGCTTATGAAAGCCTCATAGCTTGGAAGGCCCGTGTAGAATGGTATGTATTCAGGGCTGTCTTTAAAACATTCAATGGAAAATTTTCGACTCAGTCGTTTTTCAAGCTGCACATTTTTAGCTTCTACAAGCTCACCTTCACGTTGCACCCTGTAGAAAGAGGCTTTTGCTAAGCTCAGTTCCTCTGCCTGGCCCTTAAGCTTTGCCTCAAGGGTTTCAATATGTGCCATCAGAGCTTCAACTTTTTGCTTGAGGTCCGCCATTTCCCGCGAGCACACACAATCGCACGCAGGGTCGTCACCGATGCTGCTCGATGAGCTGGCCTCGGCAGGAATGCTCCCGTCGCCCATTTCCGCGGTCTCCGGTGGCTCGGTGACAACATCGGTGGGCGGCACAAGGTCCGATGTAGCGGCACTAGCACTTTTGGTGGCAGAGTTTATGCTGCATGAATGCCTGTTTCGAGGTTTTAAGGCGAAAGCCTTTAATGTCTCATACTGTCGTTAGCAGACGCGTCGGCAGATTCGTGCGCCTTTCGGCGTCACTGCTTAAAAGGCTCAAGGTTCCAGCATGAATAAAGGCGCATCTAGTGAATGCATGGGCTTCATAAATAAAATAAAACGAGTAAAGCCAAGAAAAGGAAAATAAAAAAATAAAAATAAAATAAACACCAAATAAAAATAAGATGTGAAAATAAAAACAATAAAATTAGGAAAAGGAGCAAAAATAAATAAAAAACAATAAGAAATATAAAAAGTAAATAAAAACAAACAGTGGCCAGGAAACGCTTTCGCCTTGCAGCACTTCAGAGAGCCAAAGTGCCCCCTGGATTTTCTCTTTCAGTCGTCACAATATAATATCAACTTATGCTTAGATGGTAATATTCTTCTCGGCGGAGGCTTCGGCGCAGAGAAGGCAAACACAGTCGGCACAGCATCTTGTCTGAGAAAACGCCGATTCCCCGCTACGTTTCGAAGATAGCAGTCTTCCACGAAATGCCTAGAACACATTTTGGTGAATTTTGTGACCTTGAAAAACTTCCCCTCGTCACGTTTAATGGCAATCACCCACCTATTCTTCCAATAAGCGTCCCGTGGGAAGGAATAGAAGGACACCTACAAAAAAAGAAGTAGACGCAAGGTCACGCACGAACTAAGTGCATGAATGAGAAAAGGTTGATAATGAGTGTACTTGCATTCGAGCCGTTTTCGTCGAGCACTCCTCTTTGCTTGCACAGTGGCACACAGCAGTGAACGGGCATGATGCGGGTAATTCTCAACACAGCGGTTGTGAAACGCGGGGAAAGCGGGCGATTCCGCACGGACGGCGTCGCGTCTGCGTACGTGCACGGATGCTACCGGAGTGGCTCGCCAAGCTAATGGCGGCAGCTAAGGCTTCGCGTTTCACTCGATAGATGGCGCTGAATTAGGAAACTCTCCTATTTTGCACTGATCGACAAACCTATATACGCACCCAAGACCAGGAGCATGATCCGTACCCTCTAGGTACAGAGGAACTCCACAGGGAGCAGTTCTCTCCCCTCCTCTTTAATTTCCCCATGGTTCACCTTCCCGCACTGCTTGATGATGTCCAATGCATCAGGTATGCCCTGCATGCCGAATACATCACGCTCTGGGCAACACATGGTTCGTTGCGACAGATCCAGGACAACCAGCAACAAGCGGCGACTATCGTGGACCTACACGCTCTCCGCTGTGGCCTGGAATGCTCCGAGACCAAATCAGACTTCGTGCACCTTAGGCCAAACCCGCAGTGCCTCCCTTGCTAGCGGCCCTTTCCCTGAACACGATGAGGTAGGAGTGTAGGGACTCTTTATTCGCCGCAACCTCAAGATTGATACAACCCTGCAGAATCTCCCCAAGATTGGAGATCAGATGGGCCGTATTGTCCGCCGGGTATCTAACAAACGATGGGGGAGGGGGGGGGGGTGGTATGGAGGTTACGATGAAAACACTCCCTGAGGCTGGCGAATGCATTTCTAACCAGTCGGAGACGACTAGGGTGGCCGAGCCACGCTTTACACTGCTTTGTAGAGGCCACTAGGAAAGAGTGATTTATTGGTTTTGAATTAGTTTTTTGCACAACCTTGCGTATGTCGTCATTCTTCGTGGCACCGCCCACCTGATCAGACGTCTCCATCCTGGCGGCACTCGATACACAGGACGCTGTCGCAAGTACAAAGTGGGAGGCGGGGCCTTCTAGCGAACTTCGCCGAGCTGAACGGCGTGAATAGGGAGCTCGAGCGTGCTCACCGCGGTGGTTCACTTGTCAAGGCGCTCGTCTACTGAGCCCGGGTACCCGGGTTCGAACCCGACTGCGGCAGCGGCGTTTCGATGGAGTCGAAACGCAAGAGGCACCCGTGTGCTGTACGATGTCAGTGCACGTTAAAGATCCCCAGGTGGTCGAAATTATTCCGGAGTAGTAGTAGTAGGAGTAGAACGTTTATCATGCACAGTAATAAATGTTCAAGGGTCTTTAGAGGTGGTTGGAGTACTTAGTTCAGAACCCCGGCGGCTGTCGCTGCCACCGGGGCCTGACGATCCAGCTGGCGTCAATCTTGCAGGTCCCAGCTGGACAGAGAGCCTCCCACTGTTCCTTTGTACTAATGTTTTGAGGTGAGGTGACCTCCACCACGGCACATCTTTCTCTCTTTCTTCTTGCTCACCCACCCCAGCGTGGTTCAGGTGTCCACCTAGATATCTGAGACTGATACTGCCATTTACTTTCCTTAAAAAACCAATTATAATGCTGTTCAGCTCGAGCACTATTTTGCACGAAATTCCGCGCTAAGCCATGGTAAACTGTCCGCAGAATTTTTAGAGCGCAGCTCTTTGGTGCCGATTTCACCGCTTCGCGGCGTCGTCATCGCCGTTGCCCGCCACCGTCGCCGTTGTCCGTTGTAACCAGTAGTGGACTCCTTAGTCCCGCTTTAAGCTGCGAAACCAATGGAGTGGAAGCTTGGAAAAGAGAGCGCAAAAATGGGTATATTTGTATTAAAATATCATTATTAAATTATTAAATTAAATTCATAAATAATAAAGTATTAAATTATGGGGTGTTGTCTTTGACTCTCACTTAAGCATTATACCCCATGTTAACCATTTGGAAACGGAAATTCTTGCATGTACCACGAAGCTCCTGAACTGGTTCCATTTCCATTTTCGTGTTTCTCTTCTCTATGCGCCAAATTTATCATCAGGTTATTCTTCCTACAATCATCTATGCCGCCCCAGCTTGGTGGTTTCATTGGCTACTTTTCCATCTAAGAGATCGCGTTTTATCGCTTCAACGAACCCCCTTCTGGCTCTTACTGGTGCCTATAATACTACGCGAACCACTGCTCTTCATGTTCTTCCAAACGCTCTTCTTTTGCGTATTTATCTAGACCAGTTAGGCGCAGAATTTATGCTTTTCACGTTACGACAATCCGTAGAATACGGACATGCCTTTTATGACCTTTCTCAAATTCAACCTTCATTTAATCCCTGGTCTGACCATCCCTCAATGAAATTCAAATTTTCTTTTGTTCAACTTAGCTCTCAGAAAGCGGCATTCTTTTCTTGTCAACGCGCCCTGCATATTTACACTGATGGGTCTTTCACTCCTCGCTCAGCTGGTGCTGCTTTTGTTGTTCTTAGCTCAACACAAAAATGTTGTATACGTTCATCGCCTGCCTTTAGAACCACCCTCTAGCGCCTCTGCAGCTGAGCTTGCAGCCTTTCATTCTGCTGTTGCTTATGCTATTCGTAACCCTTCCTGTACGCCTGTTCAATTTTACACAGATTCTCTATCTCTGCTTTCTGCCCTGTCTTCAGTTGCTTCTTACAATCCGACTATTATTGCCATTAAGAAAGATCTCTATCGTTCGTCTCCTCTCGCCCCATTTCTTTTATTTCATATCCGGGGTCATTCCGGAATTTTCGGTAATGAGTTAGCTGACCAAGCAGCAGGTAGTGCCGGGCAGTTTGGCAATTTACATATTTCTAC